>NC_083362.1:31787125-32388792 GCF_030254825.1 Meriones unguiculatus | reverse complement strand
GAAAGGAAACAGAAACCAAGGGAGCAAAACACTCATTCACTCAACAACAATAACAACAGATGTCAGCAGCTAGACCTATCATCATCCCATTCTCAGATGCCTAGATGCCAGTGTGAAAACACAATCAGTAACAGCCAAGGCAATATGTCTCCACGAAAGCACAGAAAGCCTACCATAGTGTGCCCTGAATGAACCAACATTACTGAAGCATAAGAAAAACAAACAAACAAACTTGAAACAGCTGTATGAAGATAATAGAGGTTTTTGTAAAACAGAAAATTAATAAATTCCTTAAAGAAATCCAGAAACCCTGTCCCTCACTGGCTGCAGCACTCAAGATAATGGCCCCTATACCTTGCATGGGCAACATAGCAAGTTGCCATAGCTGGTCCTGGTGGCAGTGGGAAGGGAGAACACAGGAGAGCAGGCCCCAAGGGCATGAGCACTGAAGAGCTGGCCCTACCACACATCTGCCATGAGGTGGAGTAATCTAGGTGGTGATGCCATCCCCTCCCTCACAGCTTGTCCTCTGTGGTAGTTGGAGAATTGGCCCCAAGGTCATGAGAGGAGGAGAGCTATCCCTGCTCCTCACCAGGGAAGGAGAAGGGGACCCTGCACTTCACCTGGGCAACACAGTAGAGCTAGCCCTAATGGTGAAGGTATGGGTGAGCCAGCCCTGGTTTGCAGAAGAGCTGGTCCAGCTCTCTCTGCCTGCAGCACTTGGCAGAATGGGCCCTGTTCCTTAATTGGATAGTACAGTGAAGCTGGCTCTGGAGAAAAGGTGTGAGTTAGGCAATTGCAAAGGCATAAGTGCAGGACTGCTGATCCTGCCTCCTGCTTATAGCCAGATCATTGCTGAAGAACTCACTCTAGTGGGAGAGCCAATGGGATGACCAGCTCACCTACCATCCAGGCTCAGATCCAGAGTTTTGAGTTGGCTCACCCCAAAATCTACATCATGTGTGACCTGTTGAAGCACTTAAGAGGGCTAGTTTAGCTGATTCAAAGCTACAGGATCTCCGTGACACAGAACAACAAGATGATAACGATAACTGCAAGGCATCCCAGAGAGGATCCAATATTGATGGTGTGAGAGAAGCCAAAGGCCTTGAACCAGACCAATGACTCATTGCCATGAACATTTACAAGTGAAGAGGTATAGACAGAGGGTATACTGTGGGACACACTGTGATTCACTACAGCTTGTGAATGCTTGTATTCTTCACCTGGGCCTTTCTACCACATTATTGGAGTCCTTTCTCCTGGCCCACGTGTTTTGTTTTGTTTTTTCCATGCTAACCTATCATGACATCCTCCTTCCTCCTCTCTTCTTGTCTATCTGTTTCCTATGATTTACCTGTTCCCAAAGCCCAGAAATCTTAGCCATGCCTACTTCATTCTGTCCTGCCCCAATTTTAAGCCTTTTAATCAACCAATCAGATATAAGCCTTAGGCATGTTTGCACAACAAGGATAGGTGTATCTAGGCAGTCACCAGATCTTGAGAGCCAGTCACTAGCATCAAAACACAAGCATCAGACAAACCCTCAACACCTAGGTAAAAACAAACAGTAGGAATCTTTTTTAATTTAAGTATCAATGACATGACTCCTATTGATATTCTCCTATACTCATATATCAGTGCCTTATTCAGTCATTATCAGGGAAGCTTCCTCCTGCAGCAGATGGAAACAAATGCAGAGATTTACAGTGAGACAGTAGGCATAGAGAAAGAGACCTAAGAATACACAGCTCTAAATGGAATGACTTTATCAAGTCCCTCTAATCAGAGTGTAGGGAACCCCATGAAAGAGGTGTTAGAAAGGGTTGATCCAGACATAATGGGGAACATCAGGAGAACAAGGTTCTCTGAATCAACAGAGCAATGCCCCAAGAATGCACAGAGACTGGTCCAGTAAGCACAGGACTGACAAGGGTCTGCACTACATCCCCTGTACATGTATTATAGGTTTCATCTTATGGGATTTACAATTGTGTAAATGAGTGGGTTTTGATTCTTCTCCCTGCTCTTGGAGCTCTTTTTCTTCCATTGGGTTGCCTGGGCTAGCCTGAATGTAATGGGTTTTGTTTTGTCTTATTATATCTTATTTTGTCATATTTGGATGTTATCCCTTAGAAGCCTGTTCCTTTTTGAATGAGAGACAGGAAGAAAGTAGATTGGGATGGGAAGGGAAGTGGAGAGGAACTGGGAGAAGTAGAGGGAGGGAAAACTAATCAGGATATACTATATGAGAAAAGAATCTATTTTTAATAAAAAGGGAAGGAGAGAGAGAATATAGAGTTATAAAGAGTGGGAAAGAGATCTGGGAGGAGTTGGGGAGGATACTGGATGTGACTAAAATACATTGTATGAAATTCTCAAAAGTAAAAGAACTTTACAGAAAAATAATAAGTATATATAATATTTTAGTGGAATTACTATCTTCAAATTACTATCTTCAGAGGGTTAGAAAAAGTTTAATGAGATTACAGGTGGTTTCTCACAGGCACCTGACAGCAATACAGTTAGTTGATATGATCAACAGTAGAGTAGAAGGTAGATTGTTGTTGTTCCTGCTCAGGTAGAAAGGTATTCTGGGACTTAGAAGCCCAGGAATCTCACAACTCTGCAGCAGGACAGTGTCACAACAGAAGGGTATCCTGAAACACAGGAGTCCAACAACCATAGAGCTTTGAGAGAAAGCTTCCTCAGCAGAGGTGTTTAAGTCCTGAGGAAAGGTATTTCTGACTGAACTGGAGTGCTACAGTGTTAGCAGCTCTCCTTCACAGCTCTTCTTCTTCAAAGTTGCAGCTCCCAGGAGAAAATATCCCCAGCTCAGCTGAGGAGCTCAGGAGCCTCAGCCCTGCTCTACTTCTTGGCTTCTTCTCTTCACTTTTTTGCTTCTTAGCTTCTTCTGAAGAGAGAATCACACCAGACTACAGATCTCTTAAAAGAAATTTATTGGGAGGGACAAATCCTGTGTTCGGAAAGATGAATCCAGGGGTGGCTACCTCTGCTCCTGGGAGAAGACAGCAGGGAACTAAACAGTAGGCAAGGTCTACATAGGATTTCTTAGGGGGCAGAGCTTTCCAAGGTGGAGAATTTCCAGGGTGAAGATTGGTGGCATTTCAAGACCTGAATTTGGGTGAGTTCAGGAATTGGTGGGTCTTTCTGCTCAAGGATTGGTGGTATATTTATTGTATGATGGGATCTGGGCACTCTCCCACCATCAGTACTGGGAATGGGAATTAAAAGCATTAGAAAATGACCATTAGGGGCATTTGGATAGTCTGTGGGGTGGAGCCTGGCTGCTAGAGCTCCTCAGGTGGGGTCCTGACCACTTTTCCGCCTTGAGGGTTTATAAAGTTTACAAAGCATACAAAGCTTACAAAGTGGAAAAGAAGACTTTTCCTGAAACTTGCTTAAGTTGGTTTGAAGAGCCAACATAGAATAATTTCACTGAAAGCACAATCAGAACTTTCTTATTTCAGATTACTGGAAAATGTCTGAGAAAAGAAATGAGCCACACTAGGGATCATATATATTTAATCCTTAACCTTGGTTCATTATTTTAACACAAAACATGAAATGAATATTATATAATTCTTGTTTTCAACTGAAAAAGGAAGATTTCAAGCCAACTCTGGAATGAAGAGCTCCTTCCTTTTCCTGTGTCCCCATAATTTTCTGTCTTCCTTTTCTAAACTATCAACTGGCCAGTTAAGGTATAACCACATGGAATAATGGCAAGTCTATTATGGGGTTAACCAACCACAGATTAATTAGACCTAAGTCCCACCCCACAGGAGAAAATTCAATTACTGCAAACTTCCTTAAAAGCATCTGGCTTGGGTTGAGGGGTGATAGGTTATAATGGGGATGTTACTGTTGTTATTTTTCTAACTAGATTTGATATACCTATCAAATAACCTTTCAAATATGTTTGTTTGTTTATACCCATATATTAGGGTTACTTCCAGCTTTGATTAGGGACATGAGGGATACCCTATAGGGGTCCAGATAGGGAAGCAAACTCTTAAACAGAGGAGAATGAAAACTTGATTCAGATTGACTCATTAACCTGAATCAGACTTTGGAGAGTCTAATGTCAGGTGGTTCATTGTCAGCATATTTAAAACACAGTATGGATTCAATCATTCCATTTTCAGGTTCACAATAAAAAGTGTGGCTTAGAAACTTCTTTACAATGTGGGTTCTAAGCTAAAGAACATAGAGTTTAGTATGGCCTCTGACTAAGCTTAAAGGTCAGTAAGTCATATACATGTTATATCTTTCCTAAGGATGGCATCTATTAACTTGGATGTAATGATGGACAGTATGATACAAACATCTGGAGGAAGTAGGTGAGGCCTGCATCTTATAGCAAAAGGTAGGTGAAGCCTGATGCCACATATAACAAAAAGGTCATCACATCATTAATAGTATCTACTCCCAGCCTTCTATGTAGAAAAATAGGCATTTTTATCTACTCCTTTGAGAATGCCCATGTGTTTAACACTCCTGGTTTCTTAGTCCTCTGTGGGTACTCCCCCAATGGGACAGGGGAGTATTTTTGTAGTAAGCAGCATTTGCTATGGTGAATCATGAATACATGACTCAAGATACAGAAGGAAGGAAGGAAGGAAGGAAGGAAGGAAGGAAGGAAGGAAGGAAGGAAGGAAGGAAAAAAGGAAGGAAGGAAGGAAGAAGAAAGAAAGAAAGAAAGAAAGAAAGAAAGAAAGAAAGAAAGAAAGAAAGAAAGAAGAAGTGACAGAGCCTGTCACAGCCTAGCACATTGAGGCTGTGGCTACATTACACTCAGGTAGATAGGATTATCTGAATGTTAACAGTCTGAATGTTGGCAAAGCAAAGAAACAGAGTAATGTAACTACTACCCCTGTTTAAGAGAAGGGTGCATAACCTGAGCCAATATGACAGGACTGGATGAACTGACTTGAAAAGGTCATTAGGCATTTGCAGTATTTCCTGAATCCTCTGTGAGTTAGGAACTAGAAGACAGTAGAGGAAGCCTAGACATTACTAAGAGAATTGGGCATGCAGGAGCCAATGTTTGATGCCCAATTTGGGGACCAACAGGACTGTGTTTATAGGAGAATTATTAAAGAGGTTTTACTATGCATGGGCTTTAGAATCAATAATGGACTGGAGCTTTACTGAGCCCCATGGTGGGGCATAATTGTAAAAAGGTAGTAGGGTATTTGAAAAATCTCAATTACTTTGAACTGAAAGTAAAACTAGGGTTTGTAAAGTGAAAAAGCAATCACGGAAAAGAGAAGGCAAAAGAAGATGAAGGAGTTTGTCTGAACAATTTGAAGACAAACATGGCAAGATGTATTACTGAGCATGAGAGCCTAAAGAAAAAAATAACTGAAAGTCAGTATTGTATCAATGAGCTTTTATGATGCTTTAAAACCTGAGCAGTATCTAATAGAAGACATGAATGATAAAACAAACAAACAACAAAACAAACAAACAAACGAAACTATCAGCACATCTCTCTGCACATCTTTCAGGAAGCTAGGTAGGTCAGGGTGTCTCTTCTGTCCATAGTAATTGCTTATATAACCAAGAAGCTTATACAAAAAAGATAAAGCTTCACGTAGGGGTAAACAACTAAGATTGTTCATCCAACCTAGGGCACCTTCATCATTCAATGTGTCCAATGAGGAAAAAACCATGCTGTCTAGAGCTGGTGAAGAACAAATGTCAGTTTCAGGGGCAGGCTCAGCAGGTTAGAGCATGTCTTTGTGCCTAAGCCAGACCAAGTAATGCATAGCAGCCCCACTGAAGGCACCATAGATTATGCAATGCCCAGGCACCCCAAAGAAGTGGCAGCAGCATCCCAAAAGGAGGAGAGCAGATAGAAGTTTTCTATGGAATATGAAGTATTTGATAGGGGGAATTATCTCTTATCTGTGAAGCTATACTCAGTATTACTCTTTGATAAAAGAATTGATGGAAGTGATAGAACTGGTTCATACTGTATTAGAGCTAGTCAACTTTCCTTTTAACACATCTTTAGCTGCTCAAGACCAATCAGAACTTACATTGAATGAATAATAGTGGAGCTTCAAAGAGCTGGCTTACTTCAGTAAAATGTTTCTTTCAGTAAAATGTTTACTGAAGTAAAATTTTACTTCAGTAAAAATGTTTCACTCCATAGTGCTAAATGTTAAATATCTTCTAGACTTGTAAAAGCATTGGGAAGAGCAGAAAAGATAGCAAATAAGAATTTTAAACAAAAGTAACATACATACATGGGAAAAAGTTATAAGACTGTAAGGTGAAATCTCAGTGTCAGGGATGGCCTTCTACCCTGTGTATAGTTGGACAGGGAAGTCCCACAAAATCCTACTCATCATAAAGGTCATTACTACTGATGTTATTGGCATATTTAAAACACCATACACTTTGGTCGTAGAATGAGTTAGTTGTTCCCTCCTGGCTAGATTACATAGGCACTGTGAGAATGAATAGAGAATTATCAGCAACAGTCCTGCTCAACTAAGGCCTCGGTGTAAGGCTGTACCAACATGTGAGTCAAGAAATGTGTACCAGTACAATAGTTGTTTGACTCATTATCAACCAACTGCTTTCTCATTGGATTTAAGAATTACTCCATAGAAGAAAATTTGTGTCTAGCACTGTAAGCCAATGTAAAAGCTGATAGTAAAGAGGTCATAGGCCCCATTTGAGAAGACACTGCTG
Source organism: Meriones unguiculatus (assembly GCF_030254825.1). Taxonomy (NCBI): domain Eukaryota; kingdom Metazoa; phylum Chordata; class Mammalia; order Rodentia; family Muridae; genus Meriones; species Meriones unguiculatus. Next base: position 32,382,063 of record NC_083362.1, on the reverse strand, counting down.
TTGTTTTGTTGCCTGGATGGGATATTCCTCTCAACCCACCATGTAGACATTTGTGCTTATGCCCATAGATCACCTTTGTTCTCAGTTTCAATAGATCATGGAAGGGATCTTTCTTTGTGCAATGAGAAGTGTACAGCAGAGACTTACAATTCGCCAATATCCCAAGAACAAGTTACTGTTGCGGTTAGCCATAGATAAAGGAAAAGTTATCAGTCCCTCAAGTCTTACAGGACATTGTGGAAGAAATGGTGCAAAGAATTTAAGAGAAAGAAGGAGAGGAATATTCTGTACCTGCTTTCTAGACTTGAAAGATTTCCTTTTGGATACAGAGAAGTAGGTTTATTAAGACTGATAATGTAAAACTTAACAGGGCTGAGGAAGCTCCTGAAACTTAGAAGATTCACAAAATCCCTCCTCATGGTCTTATAAACAGTATCTACTACTGGAGAAAAGAAAGTTGCTGACCTACCTAGCTGCCTAAAATTTGTGCAGACATCCAGGGATGTGACCTCTGTGAATCATCACCCAAGATAAAGACTGCTTATCCAAGCTTCTACAAGTATCCCATTATCCATACTCTGTAAGCAACCTCAATAAAAATACTGATTCAATAAACTGGAAAAGTAGAATCATTGCTGTTGTTAGTTACCTATCCAGGGTGAATAGAAACTTGTTAAAAACATCCCCAGAAAAGTCACATAATATGCCCTAATAAAAAAAAATCTCTTTTAGAAAGTGCCTTTCTTCCTTTTAATATATATCCATTCATAAAATTGCTGAATCTTATACTACCACCATTTAAAAGGTTTTCAGGAATTTATATATTGTTTTCTATCATGGCTGTACTAAGTTCTACTGCTACCAATAGCCTTCTAGGATTTTCTTTCTCATATATATTTTTAGAAGATCTCAGGCTACAGATGGCATTTCCCAAGAACATCATTCCCATAATTCTCTTGTTCCATTTTAAAAGGAGCATGTTGATCAAAGTGGTTACTGGTGGTGTTCTAGCTAGGGTAGAATTCCATAGTGACCCTTGCAGTAACTTACCCCAAGTGGTGGAGTTATTGACAAGAAATTAAAATTCAGGAGAAAGTCTCTTCACTCTTATAGATTGTTGTTTTCTGGTGACAATTCATGGTATGGCTTTATCAGTCATATTGCGATCCAGACCAGACCTGTAAGAGAGAGCACAGATATGAAACTGTATACCCAAGTTATAAGGGAAATAAAACCCAGCCATTAGTTGGACATTGGTGGGAGTTTTTATAAAACCATAGTTTGTATAAAACTTCATGATTCTTATGATGTTATTGTGAAAGTGTTGGGGATGAGAGGAACATTTTTCAAAAACTCAAATATAAGTTGCTTGAAGTTAATCCATAAAGTACTGTTGTCCATAGTCTTGATCAAAGAACCTTCTCTTTGCTGCAAATGTTGTTAGTGCAAAGGTTCATGAATAACCAAGGTTCTGAGGACACATGAAGTCTGAGTGGCCCTCATTAATCAGAACACCAATACATCCCCTCCAAGATTCAGGAATCGAAGAAGAAGAAGAAGAAGAAGAAGAAGAAGAAGAAGAAGAAGAAGAAGAAGAAGAAGAAGAAGAAGAAGAAGAAGAAGAAGAAGAGAAGGAGGAGGAGGAGGAAGCAGAAGAAATGTGTGTGTTTGTGTGTTTGTTTATGCGTATGCTAGAGCCTAACAATAGGAACTACTGTATTACTAATGCTATTTGGACAACTTTACCCTCCTGTGTAAACAAGGGCCCTTGTTGAAACCTAGTGGAATACAAAGCAAAAATAGAAACAAACACTGGAATGTTTGATGAGGGCCTGATTGGAGAACGATGAGAGAGACTGGAAAATAAATGTAACCAGAATGTCTTCTATATGAGTATGAAATTATCCAAGAATAAATTATTAAGAAAAAGAAAGAGAAGAAAGAAAATTTTAAAAAACACACTACAATTTGGTCTAAATCACTTGGTCCTAAAACCGATGGGCCTTGGGTCTCAGTAAGCTATGCGGCTCACTTCACAGAAGGAGGAACAGAATACATTTTATTTCCCTTGTGTTTTGGTCCTTAGTTCCTAAACTGAGAAAACCTAGACACCTTATAAAGCCATTAGTTTTTTAAATCCATTTAATAAGCTTATCATCAAAACAATAATGCAATTGCCTTTCTTAAAATAAGCCTAAATTCCATGTGATTTTAGCTTCAAGGAAAGTTTAAGCACTGTATTATACTTATTTTTTAAAGTAGCCTTCACTAAGATGAATCTTTTACTTTGTTCAGTTTTAAGAGCTCATCAAATGTTAAACATGACAATGAAAGTATTGCAAATTCCAACATGTTCATGGATTTCTTTCTTTCCTGAGTGGGTGAATTATTTATATTATGCACTTAATGATGATAGATAGTATAAGAGTGACTACACAGTATCACACATTTTTCAGACAAGTTAACAATCAGTCTCTTTGGGCAACTGAAAATTATGAATCATTATCAGATATTCAAGTATCTCATATTAAAGAAAAAGCAAAAAGTTCTCAGATTGAGTTTAGACTTGACTGTGTAATACTCACTTACCTAGCAGAGCCTGAGGTAAAAGAGCTGGGGGGTCAAACAAGAAAGCATTGGCTAAATCGAGATCTGGTAGAGACCTTAGAGAAATTAAAATAAGCTTCCACCTCTTTGCCCTTTTCACTTGAATTTCTGATGATCAGAAATCTGTGTTGATACATGATTCCTCTTTTAGTTACACTGGAACTTTCTCTTATTGTGATTTCAGTGGTCAATAGATTTGATAGCTTGTATTGGAAACTGTCAATATGACCTTGCTTGCAGCAGAAAAGTCACTCTTCATCTGATCCTCATTTCTAAATATTATATTTTTATATAAAATATGGCTTAAATTGCTTTATTCTTGGCAAACATCTTCCTTACTCATTATATTTATGTCAGATAAACAGAATTCATTGTCAGAAAACAATAAGGCAACAAATCATAATAGATACAAGTAAAGGAGTTTGCCTGCTGCAAAGCACATTTCTCTTCATCACAACCTTCAGCTTTCTGCTACAACTGGCTACAGCACTGTTGCTAGCTGCAAAATAATTGCTTCTCCCTGCTTCTCACTTCCAGTCTTATTGTTACAAGTTTTGTTCTTCCAACCATATTGACAATCAGCTTATACATATGACTCAGCGTGGCCAATAAATTGCCAGCCAATGTAATATATGCCTTTATCCATGAGAAATATTAAAAACCTGCACATGAGTCTATCTGCTATTTTTCTATATTAAGACCCAGTGTGAATAACAAGACTCACTCCCTCGGCCTGAAATGCAAATGAATATAGACATACAAAAGAATTTAAACCCATCTCTAAAAGTAAAAGATAATCAATTTTTGTTGTTAAGGCAATAATTATATGATTGTTTCTTGTTACTGGAGTGACGTTTTTGTACACTGACTCATGTCAGCTATGTCTGTGCTGCACAATACCATATCCTCAAACCATGGCAGAATGTATAATGCAATCTTTTGGGCGAACAAAGAAATCAGAAAGAGAAGCGCTGCAGTGCATGTGTTTAATTAGCATTTCATTCACTTAGTAGACACTACAATAGCATGTATTCAGGTTGCCAGGACAAAGTGAAGATCTAGTTTAAGGGTAAGCTGCACTACCATGATATGCTAGCAGGAATTTCAATACTTAGAGACTTGAGATATTAAAATTTTAAGTATAACAAAATGTTCAAGTGCATAAGCTGTTAGTACTGCTGAATAAAGATCCACATTCTTGCAGAGTAAATGGTAATATCTAAATGTTAGGCTCTTTTTTTTTCTTTTCCTCCCTGGGGAGCTTTGATAAAAATAAGTGATTTTGTACTGCTTATGCTTATCAGGCATGACCACACACTTCCTCCTCCTGCAGGGGGGTTCTATTCATTTTACCCTTAATTAGTTCTGTGATTAATTTAGGAAAAGTTCTGTAGGATCTTTTTCCCCCCTCAATTTGAATAGTTAAATGATTAGCATTTTACAGTCTGCCATAAGCAGTCTCCAAAGGAAGTGTTTTGTCTGTGACCTTTCACATTCCTGACAGTGAACGCTGGTCTTTGCTGGTTTAACATATGTGTCAAAGGGGAGGAATTATGTACTCCAGCCACATAGTATGCACAAGTTTCAATGTGGACTAAACAGCGAAAGATAAGGAAGAAATTTGACATCATACAATGAAATTCATTTGTATGTTTAAATATATGTGAACAAGCCTTTATAGGTCTGCAAGACTGATAATTGCAGGCTTCCTTTGTTGCTATAGTTTGTTGCTCTTGGAGACTTCCTGCATATTCCCTAACAACCATCAATAAGATGACATTTTTGTCCTCTTTTAAGAGAAATCTGTCATTATATTCAAGGCTGGTTCTTCAGAGCAAAGATATCTATCTACCTTTGGCTATCTCCAACAACTGGGTTCATGCCAGAATTAAACACAAGGAAACATGTCTTTCCATTCTTACTTTTCATCTTCAACAGACTTTGTAAGAATGAAAGGTAGTCTGAGCCAATATAAAGATGGATATCCTTCTCCAGCTTTGTAGTAATATGAGTTTCTACCTGGATAGGGGTGTTTGCCTCCAGCTCTCATTAGATTAATACATTCATACATACATACATACATACATACATACACACATATGTTACTGTGTCTGATTATATATATATATGAAAATAAAAATACCACTCTGATTTCAGATATTGAAATTGTGTTTTGCTACCGAATAATCTCCTGAATGCAAAGTGTTTCATTTGGAAATTTGACAAAAGCATGGAGGTCTAATATTCATCTTTTCCCCTTTTAGCAATGGCTATGAATAGTTTTGTGCATTTCCTTTCACTGTATTCTACTCATGATTGAAAGCAAGTCATTTATAATGAACGATGCTTTCAAGGTAGAGGGAGATTACCTGCCAGCTGGTAAAGGGAAAGTTGCAGGCATGGTAGGTAAAAAGTTAGTTCCTTAATTTTCTTAGACATGTTTTAGACAATAAACACCTGATTTGAATCTTTGGATACAAAGAAACAGCTTGGCCTTCACTGAATATTTCTGTTTTTATAATGCCCCAAATCTTGACATATTTACTATTTTTTCCAAGTGAATTAAGACATTTTGAATATGATTTTCCCTTCTATGGGATAATGTATATGTGCCACTTTGCCTTATTCTCATCATAGAATTGCATATAATGAGAAAAATGCTTCAGTGTCGTTTGTGAATGGAACACAAAGGCAATGTGGGTGCATTTGTCTGTAATTGGAGGCCCTGCCTGTGAAGCCACAAAGATTGGGTGACCCTTCACACTCTTGTTTTGACAATGTAACTAAAGTGCTTACTTGCAGCCACTATATATATATATATATATATATATATATATATATATATATATATGGAAGCTTGCTCCACTAGATGATGCATAGAATGGTAATAATGATGATAATCACAGAGAAGATAATGGAAGTGGAGACATAGTTATCAAACAATGTCCAGCCTTACTGAACACCAACAAAACTGGGCACCCAGGGAGTCTGCTCAGCACAGCTACACACAGAAAGATGCCACTTCTTCTGCCCTTTGTAGCCAACACATATAGTGTACCTGAGCTCTGGGAAACACAGTCTCAATACCAAGATGGCCGAAATCTTATAAAAAACAAAACAAAGCAATGAAGCTCCCCACTATCAGCATTATCCTGTTTAAGAGAAGAGGATGTGTTACGGGTGCCTGCCCTCTGCCCCTGGAAAGTTGGTTTCCCACCCTTAGAAAGTTCTATTCCTGGGATTCCCAAGGGGACTACAAGCCTACTTTTCATGACTATTACTCTCAAAGGCAGGTGTATGGCTAAGAACTCAAACTTGAATTCACAAGTAGCAGTGATACATTTTCAGACAAGATATGGGACTTCAAGTTAAAAATGAACCTCAAACTTTGGAAGCAAGAAATGACCTATATAGTCCTAAATTCAGATGGGAGGCTTTGATGCTCACATGAGTAGAAGAAATACTTACATCACTTTTTGTCTTCATCTTTAGAAGTTATATTCATCTGTCATTCTGCTGTTTTTGCTAGGAGTAATGTGCTCTGAGTAAGGTTCAGAATAAGATGATGATGGTTTGACAGATATAGCCACGTTAATAATAATTCTATCTCTAAGACTAGACAGTGCAATCAACAGAAGCCTAGAACATTCCCCTGATGTCAGGTTCAGTAGTAGCTTTCTTCCTTTTCATATGTGTGTATACATATATGTGTGTATATACATATATGTTATATATGAAAGCCAATTTATCATTATTCAGTTATTCCATTCTTCAACATCTGCTCTGCTACAGTACATTTAAATGCCATGAAAGTGTGCATCTCATGTTTTATTTACCTTAGAAAACAAAAGATAAAGGCATGGCTACTTGCATTAAGAAATAGATGCCTCTACCCCTCTAAAAACAAAACAAAAGGGAATTCAATTGACATGGAGTTTCTTAGAAACAGACTAGATGTTATCATTGTAGGAGACTAAAGAATCAAAGAAAAATGTGAGTGCAGTGAGGATTGTGGTACAGAGAAAGATTCTGGAAAGAAAGCAGAGGGTACTACGGGGGAAGCAACAGAAAGGAGTGAGATGAGCAAAAAAGACTCATATAAAGAAGTAGCTGGAGTGAAGTTCAAATGTGTATATGATAAGTGAACTTCAGTTTCATATGAAGAGCCATGATGCATTTCAAATTCTAGCGCATTGACAAAAGGAAAGAAGGAAGAGAGGAAAGGAGGAAATGTGGGGAAGAAAAGCAAACTATTTGGCCAATGTAATGTGGAAACTCTCAGTTAAGCCAAGTGTACAATATGTCATTGTCATTGGGAATCCATGCACATGGAAGGTCTCTGAGAGGAGAAAGTACAGCATTATCAATGACACTTTCTCATGAGCACCATGTGCTAGGCAGAAATTGTGCCGGCTAGTTCCCTCACCAGACCCACAAGTATTTCAATATTTGTATTTATAAAACCCATACATTTTTTATTGGTAATAATCTACCTACCATTTAGTATTAATCACAATGCCTATAAATTCTTTGGAGTCAACATATAAATCACTTAAGTCATTTAACCGAATGCTGCTTGAGAAGACTCAGTATCTATTAATACCTTATTTCTCATCAGCACAAAATTTGAAAGCTGTGAATTTGAAATAATTTTCCCATGAGAAAAAAAGAAAGCAATAAAAAGAAAACAGCTTTGTTTAAAAAGGACTGTACTCTTGGTTGGAATTTAAAACATGGTTTGAATTTGAGTAGTGACCTCCAGATATAGAGAAAATTCTAGTGTTAGCTTCTAATCAGTATGTAATTCTCACTTCAGAAACCTTCTTAGCACTCTCAAGTAGACTGGACATCTTTGAATAAAGATTCCTAAGGACCCATGAGACCTTCGTTTTTCTGAAAGTGAAACTGTTTTCAGGATATGAAAGAAGGCACAGGAGGAGCCCTGAAAAGTATGTGGTTGATAAGCCAGGCTCCCATTTACTTGAAGACTTAAAGTAAATTGATAAGAATATGAAAAAATTAATTACATGCTTGTTTAAATCTGAAATATTAAATAAGTGAGGATCATGAATGACATGATTATAAACTTTGTTAGGTGTATAATACATGTATGTCCTGTGTTAGAATTTTCTATAACAAAATACCCTATAGAAATCAAGGAGGAAAGATTTATTTTGCTCATAGTTTCAAAGGTTTAGCCAGCATGGCACTCAGTGCAGACAGGCAGCTCATTCTATGGGCCAGAATCCAAAGAGAAAAACTGTGGCTGACTGGCTTTCTCCCCTCTGCTACATTCAGAAACCTAGCCTGGGAAGTGGTGCTGCCTCCCTTAGTTAAGCCTTTCTGGAATGCCCTCAGAGACATGCTGCTAATGTATGCTTATTAATTTAATCATCTTGATCTTCAAATTAACCAAATTCAAACATAGTAGAGGTGTTTTGTATGTTCTCCATATTTTCTCAGCTGACACTATCAGGAAATGAAATAGGAAAGTAATACATTTCTCACTATTATTGAACATATTTCAAGGTATCCACTGAATAGCGAAGCTAACTTGACATTTTTGAACAAGGATCTTCTTGTTTTGGTTCCATTTTGAAACTGATTTAGAAATGGAAAACAGAGCAGGAAGCCATGATTATTCTGTGTCTCCTACAACAAATGTGATGCAAACTGCTTTGTTTTTATTATGTGCTGCAGTTTTTAGACAACATATGATGTATTCCATTTGGCTTCTGTTTTTCCTTTTTCTTCTGCTTAGCAGAATTAGAATGTGTCTTAGACACAGACATGATTAGTCAAATCCCTCTCACATATGTCCTCCTCTCCCCACACCCATATTTTTAAGGGGAAAACAGGAGAAATCTGTTATATGACATGTTACACATTTTGGGATTTCTTGGATTTGGCAAAGTCTGAAAAACATGCCTAGCGTGGAGTATTTTGAGAACTACGGGTGGCTTTTCAGAAGTCAGGATTCCATTTAAAAGTTTATTGCCTTGTAGACAGAAATAAAATACTCAGGAAATGTTTTCTGTCAGTTTTCATCAGAAACAACACCTAGTCCAAGAATATAGAAAATTCTGTGGTTCTCTAATGTTTTATTGGTGAATGAACTGCCTCTCCTGTGGTCCTGGTAGCAGCCATGATGGATCCTGCTAATCTAAACACTCTTTCAGAGTTGAATCTATAGAAAAGGTGATACATATCCATAACTCCACAAACACACATACACACATCCATACATGCATGTGAGAGAGAACTCCTCACAGAGAGAGAGAGAGAAAGAGAGAGGGAGAGATATATAGAGAGAAAGAGATTTAAAAAAATGAGAATCTATGCAGGCTGCTATTTTGTTTGCCAAAGACAGTAAAACAGTTTTGTTTGAAAGGTGTATAAGAAGCTTGGAAAGATGTGACAAATTACTGAATCCATGATAATAAGCAGATAACATTAAGATGAGGTATTAAATTTGATTTATAAAGAGTTCAACAGAGTGGAAGTGTGTGACTTATGGCTAAGAAGACTTGGGAAATGTACTAATGTTTTAATAAAAGTAGACATCCAACTTTCCAAGCCACACTATTGGGAAAGATGGGTAGTTATTGAAGACTTAAAATTGTTAGTTCAGTTTATCTTACTTTCCTTTCAGCTTATACAAATACACTTTAAATGGTTAAAAGAAATCAATATGATACCATGAAAGAGGTGTAAAGATTCACCCATAAAAACATTATTTTTTTCTGCTTCTCAGTTTTTATCCATTACCAAGAAAGTCTCAATGCCTGTTTTATTGAAAATTGCTTGAATATTTTATTGAATGTTTTATTGAAAATTCAAACAATACATTCTGATCAGAATTTCCCTTCTCTTAACACCTCCCAGAGTCACACACCTTCATACCTTTCTTTCTCTTCCTCTCTTCAGAAAACAAACTTTTAGAGTTTGCTTGATTGTTTTTTTATTTGAACATGTTTGTCTTCTGTTAAGCCTTATATACCAATGGTTCCCCAATGCTCCCTTCAGTAGCAAATATCTCAGCTTTATGGACTGAGGTGTCTTAGAATGTTCAAATTCTCTTTGCTATTCATAGATGGCAAAGGATACTTTTTTTTTCTTCCCACATGGTTTTTTCCCCTCTGCTTTTTCTTAATGCAATTACATTCAAAGTCACAAAATAGCCAGAAGAAGAAGAAGAAGAAGAAGAAAAACCATGCCATAAAACAGCCATGTTCTGCTGAGGCATGTAGGAAAAGGAAGTGCTCCAAGATGGAGCTAGTATCCTATGTCGTTTCAACTTAAAAATAAGGTTGACACTATCCTAAAGAGAAAAGAAACTTCAGAGGCTTTAACACTAGAATTCTGAGTGTTTTAGGATGTTTAACCTAAATACTGAAATATGTGTCCCAAGTGAGATATGTTGCATGAGCTGAAACACTTTTGGGAAGTAATCTGTTATTCTTTTTTTTTTTTTTTTTCAATGCAGTTTATTCAGGAACCTTGAACAATCATCTGACCCTGGGGAAAGCCAGCCCACAGCTTAAATAGCCTCTGGGTAGCCAACCCAGGCGTGCCACGTGGGCAATGCAGATAGGTCCACATACATGGAAGCAAGCCAGATCCTCAGCCTTAGCCAAATGTGGAGTTGTTTGTGACAGAGAGCACTCACCATCGGGAAGGTGGAAGGCGGAAACCAGCTCCATCTTTAAGGCTCGGCATTACACAGCTCTCTACAGTTCCCCCTTTTTGTTTTAGACGCGTCAGGCAAGAGTAGAGGTCTGATCTCTGATATTAGAAATAAATTGGGACTTTGTACAGATGTTCATTTAGGTGTCATCCACCCAAAGAGCATCAGACCCGTCTGACCTTTTTCTCAGAGGCGGGACCTGGGGCATCAACCCGCATGCAATCAGACATGCTCTTCTCTGGGTCCTAAGCATACTCATTGATATTTAATAACAGTTAATCATATTCGATTATTAGGATAAGAATTGTACAAAAATTGCACTCTATTAAAAGTGTAAGGAGTACAGTGCAGATACAGATTAATCAGTGATGTCTAATTGACAGCACTCTCCATACTGTGGGAAGCAGGAAGCTGCTGCTGCTGCAGAAGCTGATCTGAAGAATTGAATCCTTTCTTTACTCAGTAATTTGTTCTATGCCCACTGCATAATTTTGTCCTTCTTTTTTGTAGATAATCTGTTCTCCTTTAATTTATAGTACAACAAACTACTATCAATGTTATTAATAATAATTTAATTAATATTAATTAAAATTTAGCTAAGTCAAAATAATAACTTTAAGTGGGATCAATGTTAATGTTATTTCATTAACAAAGATTACTATTGTTTTTTATTTTTATTTCTTTATTAAAAACTTTATTTAAAGTTTTATTTCCTTACTGAAAACAAAAGTAATGACAGATAATTCACCTTAATACTGAGTTCTTAATTGCTTTATATTTTTATCTTTTGTTAAGATAAGAGGGTTTTTTTGTTTGTTTGTTTTTGTTTTTGTTTTTGTTTTGGAGCTATAATTACATGGATATGGTCCGAGAACACAGATTTAGGTTATTTCAAATCCAGGTTCCGAAGTGGAAGAAGCTTCATGAAGTTATTTAGTTTTATGGGGCAAAGAAAATCATAAGTCACAGCAAGTTTTAAAATACATTGGCATTTCTTCAAAGAGGTGGTTACATAAAGATAGGGAAAGCTTTTCTATATCTTTGGTGTTACCTGATGACATTCTTAGCTTCTGGGCTGGTGGAAGCTAGGGGTCTGCTAAGCTAATAGGGTCTAAAAGGCTTTAATAGATTAGTCACAGATTGTTAGTTACCACATACAGGTTAACAAGAAATGATTATTTGGAGGGAGTCTACAGTGAGCTATGACTGCAGAGACTGAGTGACTGATTAGAACTTTGGTGATTGGGAAGGTTGGAATGTTGCAGGTCACTCAGTCTCTGCAGACATAGCTTCTTTCAGGAATTACTATTTACAGTTCTAACTGTTGTCTATATATCACGTTTTATGCATGAGGGAACCACATATTATTTATTAAATTTTATGAATTTTCTCATATCTAGAAAGCTCATTCCTAGGATCTGATGTAAATAAGGCTCAGTAGTGGGCAGGACAGAAGTGTTCAGAGATGGGAATTGCTGCTAAATCCCTGCTCAGATGTAGCCCATGGCAGCTAAGTCTCCAAGTGGTTTCCTTAGTAAGGGGTTCAGGGGCTGTCTCTGACATGAACTGAGTGGCAAGCTCTTTGATCACCTCCCCCTGGGGATGCAGCCTTGCCAGGCCACAGAAGAAATGATGCAGCCAGCCTTGATGAGACTTGATAGGCTAGGGTCAGAAAGAAGGGGAAGAGTCCTCCCCTATCACTGGACTAGGGGAAGGGGAGAGGGGGAAAAGAGTGAGGGAGGGTGGGACTGGCAGGAGACGAGGAAGGAGACTACAAATGGGATATAAAGTGAAGAAATTGTAATAAATAAATAAATAAAAATTAAAAAAGAAATATACCAGATGGGAAGAAACATAAAAAGTGAAATGTTTAGTTACTTTGGGTAGTCAGTTATCACTGGTATTGAAGATGAGTGTCATCTAGTATTTTCAAAGTCCACATGAATACATTCTCAGAAAATGTGAAAAATTTCAGCATGTGGAGTACTCCAGAGGTGAGTTAGGAATACCTAGATCCAGTCCTGATTTTCTTGTCAGAACAGAGTCATTGATATGTTATGTCTTCTCTTTTAGTTGATGAAATCATCTGGTTTTTCTTTCTTTCTATCTTTCTTTATATTTTTTTTATTTGAGGGATATTCTGTACCTTATTTCAAATTTTAGTTATCATAGTTAAAAGTCTTTTAAAATATTGTTTTACTATACTATCTGTTAAAAGCCAAGTTTTATAAACAGATTTAAATATTTGTCCTGTAAAGCAAATTTCAGACTTACTACATAATTTAGTAGAAATGTTCCTAAATAGGAATAACTTTCTATAACAAAATTGTCCTATAGTTAAAGCAATGACCAACTATCCAAAAAATAAAGGCTTTGTTCAACAGGAAAACATATACAAGTGAAATCTAATCACATGTCTTAAATGGGCATGTAAATTTGGAGTATGTCCTATGCCAGGGTTTTTCCTGCCACATCCACTGAGCCTCAGCACCACCTGCCTCAGCACCAACTGCCATGTCCTTCAGGGGCCTGAAATCCTGGCAGTGTCTGCTAAGTGAAGCTACAGAGAAGAAGCCACCAAATCCTCTCAGTTAGTGATCTTACTTGATGAAACAGTATGTCACACAAATCACTATGAAAATTTATATGTGTTCATATGTATTAATGCTCACATTTAAGCACATACAAGTATTTCCATCATACATTACTCGGGAATTATATCTCAAAGCAGGTAAAGGTTTTTGCTTGTTTGTTTGTTTTGTTTTTATTTTCATTTCCACGGCCTTTAGTAACTTAGAAATTAAAAGAGTAAAAATGAAAGTTAGGTATGAAAAATGTGAGTGACTAAACAGATGATGAATTGCGTACTCTGCTCAAGAACAAAAAGCTGGCCTCTTTGCTTCTCAAAAGTACCAGAACTGCATTCTGGTAATAATCATTGAGAGTATTAGTTGATTCAGATACATTTTTGCCAATGTACTTGTGAGTTTTTAAATTTATTTCCTCTGTGTGCACTTGGGTGTGGGCATGTGTGTGTGTGTGTGTGTGTGTGTGTGTGTGTATGTGTGTGTACCCATGAGCATGTATTCACATTTAGAGGTCAGAGAATAATTCCTAGGAGTCCTTTTACTCCTCTATCCCATGGGTCCCAATGATTGAATGAAGACAGTTCAGTCTGGCAGCAAGAACCTTTATTTACCCACCAAGCCAGTTCACCCATTTTTGTTTTCTTTGTTTTGCCTGCTGATATATAAGTATAACAGTATTTCATTTTTCTTTCTTAAAAACAAACAAATGATCAAAGAAAATGTTAACCTTTTGGTAGATGATTTAAAACTTTTATGCAGATATGCAAAGGTAACACCTGAAAGTGGTCTTTCTCTGAGCATTTTGATGTAATTTATAATACAGATACATAATATAAACACATTATATATTATATACATACTATATATTATATACATATTATTATAAATAAATATTATGTGTATATTTAATATGTATATAATATGGAATAAGAATTACATATTATATATATTATAATTCAGAGATTATAAGATGCAACCACATAGATGGTCTATGGAGAGGAAGTACTTATATATGTGTATCTTTAATTACCTTATCATCCAGTATCTGAAAAGATTGTATTATTGAGAAACTCTGGAGAGGTGAGAAGAGCCAGAGATGCAGAGCTCTGGGATGATCTTCAGATGCTAACAGCTTCACCTCTCTTTCCAGCAGTTCAATGCCAATGCACTGTCATATCCATTCAAAGTAACAGATGATCAAAACGAACTGCCATGATGCTCCAATATCTAAATAGTAAGATTATCAGAGCATGGCAATTAAGACAACAGAACACTTAGGTAGGGGCAGCTATGACCTGGTTATTGTGAAGTTTATGTGGTTTCTTCTAATATTGTATAATTCACTGGTTAGTAGATTTTTTAAGTTGTTTGAAAGTGCTAGATACAAAAGTAATTCTGTGCAGTGCCATGGAGGGCATGCTCTTGATTGTTTGATACAAGAGTAAAGCTAAAGGATCATGTAGTTCCACTCATATTTCCAGAACAAACACAGCAAAGGGAAATAAGTATGTCTGTCTGGTAAAGAACCTGGAACAAATTTGAATATTGAGATGCATCAGAGTGAAACTCATCACTTGAAGACAGGCGTGACTGTGCGCGCACTAGCGAAACGCCTTCAATTACTGAGGATTTGTTATACGTGGGCTGCTTTTGTTGGTAGAATAGATTCATCCTAGAGACGCTTGACAGATATGTAGATTTGGAAACCACAAATAAACAAACATAAAGCTTTGTAAGTAAACTTCGTTTTGTTTTGATATGTACACCAAAAAGGTGAAAAAAACAAAGAGTCATCTTTTAGCAGTCTATTCACAATTAGAAAGGGAGACTCCTGCAGCCTTATTTTCTATACAACTTCAGATACAAATTTCTGAGAATAAATTGTTTTAGGGCCAATAGCAATACCACCATGAGTATGCCTGATCACATCTCAGTTATGTTTTCAGTATTTTGCATACTAACATAGACTGTCCAGGACATTAGTCTCCTCTTTTTCATTTTATGCTTTACTCAAGTTATTTCTCTTGCCTTGCCTACCCTGAAAGCATTCCTAATGCACTTCAAAGCCAGAAATACGTATCTGTTATCTGAAGCACATTACAGTATTCTCAGAGCCCCTTATTGCCTCTCAGTTCCCTTCAGAAATCATTACAAAATATTCCTTCTATGTCTTGGATCTTGAGCTCCAATTTCAGTTCTTTTAATTTCATCCCAAGACAGAAACAGACCATGATCTAGTGGTTAGAGCACAAGGTGTGGCAGGAGCGCATCTGATGCCTGTGTTCTCTGGTGGAGATTGATTCACTATGTGGCCTTGGGCGAGTTACTTAGCCTCCATTGCCCCACGTGAACCATGTCTTAATAATGCCTACCACACCAGGGGTTATGAGAATTCATTAATAAACCATCATTATCGGTCTTCATTATACACCTGTGTGCAGCCCAAAACAATCCCTCTTGTTCTAATTGAGCAGTATAGTGTGGGTATTACTTTTTATGTGTGAGGAGGGACCTTGTATGTTCTCTCTACTCCTGCTCAAGTCAGCTGTTTGGACAGGACTACTTTATCTGAGTAATTTGGTTTAGTGGAATGTTTTATCTTGTACAGCATTCCAGATGTTGACACTGAGAAATTGAAGTGATGATTATTAGTCCAGCTTCCCATCCATTGTAAAGTGGCAGGCTCATTTTTCTCTCTTCAAAACTGCCAGAGAGCTGGCCCTTTTGCTTCTCAAAGCAGCAAAGTTTTAAAGAACGAAGGAACATTACCCGAGCCACAGTGCAGTAACTCTAATAAACTGCACCTGTGGATGGCTCTCTGGTTTATTTATATACTGTATCACAGGTCATTAACAGAAAATAACCCACTGAGATGCAACATTCTTGTTTACAGTGAGGTTCTGGTGGTGACAGCAGGAATATACAACACAAAATCAACAGGGAACACTGAACTAATAAAAAGACAAGGGTCTATAAAACATGGAAAAAAAACAAAGCCAACTGTGAAGACAAAATAAAATAAACTTCCACCATAAAACAATCAAAAGCTATGGTATATTTACAGAGACCGGGGAACCCAAAGACCCATTGAGCAAGAATATTTATGGGTGTCAGATTGAAAGTCAGGAAATGTGTGTGCTATCGGGATGAAGACTTGAGTGCTTGGACACATCCTTAGAAAAACAGGTTTATTTCCCTTCTTTTCAGATGTCCTTTATCAACCTTTCTAGCCAATATGCTTTTAGATGTTGGGGCTCTTCAGTTCTGAAATTAAGTTTGATTAAAGTTAATATATACTGGCTTTACAAAATGGACCTAAGAAATATATATGCTGAGAAATTGCTTGATCAGTTTGATTCTATCATTCTAGTTCTCTGCACTCATGGCTAAAGAGAATGGCAACTTTGTTTACAAATGTCTCCTCTTTAATAGTACCTATAATTTTATATTTCACAAAAGCCATTGCCTGGGCAAACATTTTCTATTTTTGAATCACAGAATTTGAGATTATGTTTCCACAATATGCTAACGTTGTATCAGTCACCACACACTCATAGATGTTAATCTTTTAAGATGAGTAGTGTGAGTAATGAATGTTCTGGAAGATGATTCCAGAAGAAAGAAATGGAGAAAAAGGGACAGTCATGGGAAATGGGCTGTGAAGAATAGGTGTTTTGAATCTCAGTACTTCCTAGGTCCAGAATAGGATCATATTTTTTAATTTATTACAGAATATGCTTGAAGCTGGTTCTGTTGTTCCAGGTTTCTCAGTTTTTGTCTCATTAACACAAGCCTCTGCGTATTTAGAAAAATACTATTGCATGTAAAACCAAAGATAAAGAAGATAATGGATCTAAAGACTATTTAGAATTCATCATCAACGTAAAAGCTAACTCTTTTATCACAGTCCTTGTCTAAAGGCAAAAGCTCTGTTCTTTTCTCTATTGTACCTCTAGCACTTAGTATTTGTTTAATATTAATGAATGACAGTATTCAATGATTATGATAATAAAAATGAGTGAATGAATGATTGAGATATAGAAAAGCAGTTGTGCAGACAATTCAACTGGCCTGTCCTCAGGGGTCTTCAGGTCCTGACAACACCTGCGCCCATGCACCAGACACACAGGATATAAAGGTCCACCTCCCACCCCAGCTCACCCCCTCTGGCTGCAGGTATCTCTCAGTCTCTGTCTCTGTCTCTCTCTCTCCCCACCCCCTGTTTCTCTTGGTTTTTCTCTCTGTCTCTTTCTCTCTATCCTCATGACTCACTCAGGCTTTAACTCTTCTCCCCTTCCCCTCCCTACAAATAAACCTCATTATACCAGGTATAAATGAAGCATAATCATTATTATAACAATCAGAGCTATGGACACATTGCCCCAAAGAAATGTATACATAGAAAGAACCCAATTTAGGGTCTGTCTCATATAAATGATGGATAAATAGTGTCCTGTTCACTTTATATAAACGGAAGCTGAAGTATTGGAGAAGTATTTGTAGCTGGGTATAGTGGTTCATGCCTCACTTGGAAGGTGAGGCAGGAGGATGAGGATTTCAAGATCATCTTTAGCTGTACAGTGAGTTCTAGGGCAGTCTGGGCTACATGAAACCCTGTCTCAAAAAACAAAAAGAAAAGAAAGGAAGAAATGTCTATGCCAGAAGCACCAAGATAAGATAGGAATTTTCAAAGAGCAGTAATACAATTAGAAAAAGAGTATCATATTATCTGAGAAATTAAGTCTTGTTAACATCTATGAAATGATCACTGCTAAGCCCAATTCCAATCATAAAAGCTGTTATAAAAAAATTACATTTTAAAGAAGATACAGAAATGTGGGCATGGTGGCACACACCTTTAATCCTGGCATTCTAGAGGCAGAGGTAGGTTAATAGCCAAGTTTCAAGAGCTCGAGGCCATCCTGATCCACAGAGTGAGTTCCAGGACAGCCAGGGCTACACAGAGAAACCTAATCTTGAAAAACAAAAATGAAACCAACAGCAACTAAAAGATACAAATAATGTCATCTAAAACTGAAAATACTGAAAATAGGCCAACTCATATAAATTTATTAATTATTCACATGTACCCTCAACTCTCAATTAAGGAAGACTGGTCCAAAGTTTGCAAAATGAGAAGGGTGATGCCTCTTGGTTTTCCATAGTCTCTACATGGTGTTGAAAGTGATAATACTGAACGACATCAATTAAAATTCTTTTTAAAAAGTTGAAAAACCTATTTCAGTCAACAATGTTTCAGGCCAATGAGTTAACTGGTCAGTAGCTCATCACAATGAGAGAAAACAAGTAATGTTTCCTCTACACCTGTCCTTTTTTGTGCTATGACAGCAGAACACCTGGCAGCAAGCACTCTTTGCTCACATTCCTAGGGACTGGAATTTCAGGAACAAGGCATTAGCGAGTTTGTTGTGTGGTGCATCCTCTAAGAAGACAGGAGCTGGCCTCCAATATGAGAGAAACGCACATGGAGCAGAAAGCTAAGCACACCAGGAAACCTTCCGAAGGGCAATCCATTTACTTATCCATTTTAGTTTTTAAAAGAAAACCCTTTTATTAGCCAAGCCAGCCTGAACTTCACTGTGTAGGTCAGGCTGACCTCAAGTCCATGACAACCCTCCTGCCTCAGCCTCCCTGAGTTTATGAGCATGAGCCACCAAGCTAGTTCCTCATAGCTTCTTAATGGCCTGTTGGTTAATAGCATCACATTGGCAGCAAATGGATCCTGAGGGGCTGTTAGTAAATGACAGCGCCTTCTGAGACATCTATGGCAAACATTATCAAGAGAACACACAACCATGTCATACATATTAACACACAGCTTACATATATGTACTCCTCAGGGAAGAAGTATTTCTCTAAGGGTGGCTTAAATTCCACAAAGGATTTTCAGAGAAGTGACAAGACAAAGAAAAATGATATTGAGTGGCTAGAGACAGAAGTCCAAAGATCAATACAGAAAGAACTTCATGGTAGATTTAAGCCTAGTTGGTAAAGTTTATTAGTAGATTTCTCAGGTGTCACTTCTAGAATGAGCAGGTTCCCAAAAAACTTCAGGGATCAGCAGTGTCCTTCATCAAAGGCAATGGAGAGACAGTTTTGTGAATTTCTGTCTTGCTTTTAGGCAATCAGTGGAGGGGGGGCAATGTATGTCTTCTGCTTTTCCATTGACTTCAGCTTCAAAGTAATCTTGATGACAATGTTGTGTGCTTGGGGATACTATATTCAGCTTTCCCTTAGCAGTAACAGGCAAACTGTCAGCATACAGCAGATGGGAATACATGGAAGAGAAAGTGGTTCCAACTACCGTCTTTTACATAGGCAACAACTGAAGCTTGCTCAGAGCTGCACAGCTTTTTAATGGTAACCGGAGGAAAAGGCTTTAGGTACTATGGGTCTCCAACTCAGTGTATTTTAGTTTGTAGTCACACCACTGAGGCTAGTTATTTCACCCAGTGGCTGTCCTTTCAGATATCTTCCTGGCTTGAGTCTTTAAGCCACAAACATACATCTCTATTCCTATTTGCAGTAAGAGATGAACTGGCATTGTGTTCTTGTTTCTGAGGAGGAAATCATTTTGTGTTGAAACCCAGCCAGACTGAGGAAGTCCCGCTGAGACTGAAGGAAGCTCACTCATCCTTTGCAAATGCTCTGGGAGAAAGAAAAACATAAGAATTCTTGTCTGTGCAGTTTTAGCTTGCAGATACTGGGCAACAACCCACTGGATTATTTCCTCTGCACCTGTATGTAAATAATCCGAATGGAACTCATTAACATTTAAATTCTAAGTTACTAAAGTATCCAAGGGAAAACTGATTAGATTGACTTGATTTGGTGCCAATACAGTAAATGACTTAATCTTTCAAACAAATCGAGGCAGCAATCTTCCACAAATCTGAAACACCATGCTTAAAAAAAAAAAATGTCATTTTGAAATATGAAAGAAAGTACCTTATCTCAAAGAGTTCCTTTTCTTTTATCAAATAAATGTTAATGTTTATTTTCAGAGTCATGGAGACACTAACCATGGGTTTCCATCTTATTCCTCTAGTGGATTATTTTTAACCCAAGTGGTTTTTATTTTTCTTTGAAAAACTGAAATGCCTTTGGGGCTGAGTATACTTGGAAAATATGTAAATGATGGCTTTCTCCTGTCAATCTGCAAGTGAGGATTCAGTAAGCCCTTCACCCACATCATCTGTAGCATAATAGCATTTTAATTTAGAGTGAACCTTTTTGCTTAGCCCTTATGTATCTTGTATATTTTAAGAAAAACTATTTACAGAGACTTGTAAAAGTCCCTGGAGATACAACATCTCATTTTCAATTCTGTTGGCAGGAATACTAATTACATTATCACATATTCAGCAGCATTCAGGAGAGTTATTTTTCATTCATCCTTAAGACCTGGATGCCCACCAGGTCAGTTTCAATAAGCACTACCTTCAGAATCTCTGCTGATGGTACACACAGATAATTGAGCTCAGTGTTAGGAAGAAGCCTCACCCCCCAACAACAACAAAAAAAAGCTCAGCCTTGGAAATTTGCTCTGCTTCCCTTTCTTTGAGGTAGAAAAAAAAATCTAATAGTTGCTAGAAATGAGGAAATGGGAGTACATTTATCACCCAACCCTCTCACCCCCACAGATTAGGGTTTTTTTTTTTGTTTTTTTGGTTTTTTTGTTTTGTTTTGTTTTGTTTTGTTTTTAATTGAAGTTTGGCTTTGGTTCTTAAGAGTAGCAAGCAGGGCTGCTGAGAGTTAATACTGAAGACTAGGTGGATGATCTTCTCGGAGTTTGGTTCTCAAGATACTGAACATGTGCAGAGTTCTTTGTGGTGGCTTTTTTCTGCGGCTGCTGCTAAACGAATGCTTTCTGGTTTATACTATTTCCCTGTGCCTTTGAGCTCTTTAATAAGCATCAGTGGGATTAATAGCCAACACTGCTCACCATCTACACGCTTTGGTCTATGAAGACAGTAATGTAACTAGAAAATTCATTGTGTGTGTAGTCTGTTTTCAATGGCAGGTGTTGGTAGTATCAATTCAAAACTGTTGAGAAGAATGTATCTTTGACAATATGCAGAGATTCGAAGAACAGAGTTTGGTAACAAAAACAGGATCCAGAAATTGTTTCATTTCATATAGTAAATAGTAGTTGTGCTATCATGCCAAGATTACAGCAAACTGATTTCTCACCTTTGTTACTCATAATGAAAATGAGAAATTTTCATAAACTACATAGCACATTCCTATGGGGTTACTTGTTTTTGTCTTTGATGAGCAATATCTATTATTTTCCCCTCAAGGGAATCATTAATGACTTTGGTGTAGCTCTTCCTACCCTGTCCTTTCATGTAGAAAAATCACATCAGCAGCACCAGCAAAAGGTACAGTGGAAATTCAGAATTAAAAGGAAGTTTCATGTTCAAGGCATCATTCCACAGTGAGTATAGGAAAGGAATCAGAAACTTTAAGATATCCAACTTTTAGAACATCCTTATTGTCATTTTTCTGAGAAATAAAAAATAAAAATGAATATATGGAACAAGTCCATGAAGAAACATTTCGAAGCTCTAAATGCTACTGAAAATGGTAACATTAAAAATGTATGTTATGAAAGAAGGGGGAGATGAAAGACCTGGAGGGAGAGGAGCTCTACAAGAAGAGCAGCAGAATCAAAAAATATGGGCAAAGGGGTCTCTTCTGGGACCGATACTCAGTACCATGCATGGAAATAACCTAGAACCCCTGTACAGATGTAGCCCATGGCAGCTCAGTATCCAAGTGGGTTTCCTAGTAAGGGGAACAGGGGCTGTCTCTGGCATAAACTCAGTGGCTGGCTCTTTGGTTACTTCCCCCTGAGGGCAGAACAGCCTTACCAGGCTACAGAGGAAGACAATGAAGCTAGTCCTGATGAGACCTGATAGGCTAGGGTCAGATAGAAGGGGAGGAGGATCTCCCTTATCAGTGGACTGGGGGAGGGGCAAAAAAAGAAAAGAGGGAGGGTGGATGGGATTGGAAGGGGACTAGGGAGGGGAACTACAGCTGGGATACAAAGTGAATACAAGAGACCAAAAGATTAAAAATCAGTGGCTATTATTTTAAAGTTTAAAGCACAGGCCTGAACTAAGGCTAGCTGGGTGGAGATATGTCCCGCCACCTTTGGAAGAGCTAGCCTTAATGCCCTGAGGGGAAGAACTAGCCTTACTGCATTCTTTCCCCACCCACTAGAGATACAGTTGCTAGGAAACCAGCCCATCCCCCTAGAAAGGGATGATAGACCATTAATGGTTTGAGGACCTTCTTATAGCCAATCAATTCAAAATGCAGCATCCCTTTTTATGTTTTGACCAATAGATGCTTGCCAGGCAGGAATCCTCCTGCTTTGGGTATGCTGGGAGGGACTGGAATATTTAAATCACCCAACTAACAGGAGCACAGGGCTCTCGGCTACCACCACTTTGGTGATGAGAGTGTGTGAGCCCAAGCTGCAGATTGTAATAATTTGTAACTAAAAGGTCCTCATGTGTTTTGCAACAAACTCAACTCCTCATGGTGGTCTTTTGGGGTATCACTATTTGGGCATAACAAATAAATTGTAATTAATAATTTTTTAAAAGAAATGCATGTAAAAAAGAAAGAACAAAGATAAATGTATATATATATATATATATATATAAATTGTAGACCCTTCATACTAAATTTAACTGAATGTTAATTATTATATATAATTCAAAAAATAAACCATCTTACATTTTGAAAGATAATTTCTTTAACATACTTCCATTAGTAAAAAAACATCTCTTGCCCAAACAAAATATACATTAAGACTCACAACTGATATGACTAAAATAAAACATGCTATGGTCTTCGTCATTCTATGAAAGCTAAGAATTCATTGATTATTGGATAATCAGTGGGTTCAAGAGAAAAAAAGATAAAAAATACCACTCAATTATTATTTTATTTAATTAGTTATTCACTTTACATCTCAGTCGTAGCCTCCTCCTTCATCCCTTCTCAGTCCCTTCCTACCCGTTCTTTCCTCATTCCTCTATCTCCCCTCCCATGCCCATCAGAGAAGGAGAGCCCCTGTACAGAAACCCACCCCACCACCCCAGCACACCCAGTCTCATCAGGCCTGTATACTTCTTATTTCACATTTTCTTGCCAAGGCAGGGCCACCACGGGGAAGTGATCAAAAAACATTCAATAGAAACCATTAAAGAAAGCCTCTGTCCCCTTTTGGGGGGACCCACATGGAGGCTAAGCTGCCCATTGGATATATATGTATAGAGAGACTAGGTCTAGTCCATGTATGGTTCTTGGTTGGTACTTCAGTCTCTGCAAGCTCCTCTGGGCCAAGGTTAGTTGAGGTTAGTTAAGACTGTTGGTTTTCTTATGGAGCTCCTGCCCCCTCTGAGTCTTTCTATCCTTCCCTCTACTCTTCTACAAGGCTTCCTATGCTCTGCCAGGTGTTTGGCTATGAGTCTCAGTTTCTGTTCCTATCCATTGCTGGGCGGAGCCTCTCTGAGGACAGCTATGCCAGGCTTCCATTAGCAAACACAGTAGAGCATCATCAATAATGTCAGGAGTTGGTTCTCTACCATGGAGTAGGTCCCAGGTAGAGCCAGGCATTGGTTGCACATTTCTTCGGTCTCTATTTTGTATTTATCCTATATATCCAGTAGGCAGGGTAAATTCTAGGTGGAAGTTTTTGTAAGAGTTCCTCTCAGTCCACTCAATTATTTTGATTACTTTTGAGGATTTCATGCATGCATATAATATGATCTGATCACATCTACCCCATCCCAATATCTTCCCTAGGCCCTCTACCACCATTCCTTTCCCGTTTCTCATAGGTTTTTGTTTGTTGTTTGTTTCACTCACTGAGTCCACTTAGTGCCATGAATATGTACCTGGGTGTAGAATCATCTATTGGAGTATGGGTAACATCTCAGGGGCTACATAAATCCTTAAAGCAACCTAACTCTCTTTCCTTGGAACCAGGACATTTTTATTATTTGGTAAATTGTGAGTAATTAAAAAAGAAATCTTAAAATCTTAAAAACTTAAAGGAATAGAGATTTTAAGTTCTTAGTATTCATATACTAATGCTGTCATGATAATAGTGGATAATCATGGAAATAAATGTTCCACATCCTTATGTCTTTCTTTCTCTCTCACTTTCTTTTTTGTATTTAGCCAATTTTTAATTTTATTTATAAATTGTGAATTTCATACCACAAACTACAATCCCACTCACCTTCCTGTCCCTTTGTATCTGCCCTCCACCTTTAAAACCTCTCCCTGCCAAAAAGAAAAAAAACAAAACAAACAAACACCTCATTGTGGCACAGTGTGTCCGACAGTTTACTTTTGTGTCCACACATCTTTACTTGTAAATGTTTGTTGCAATGTTTCATTGGTTTGGTTAGAGCCCCCTTTGGCTTCTGCTGTACTGCCAATACTGGATTTTCACTGGGACTTCTCTCCAATATCCTGTTGTTGCCCTGTGTTATGGAGATTCTGCAGCTTTGAATATGTAAGACTGGCCCTTTCACGTGCTCCAGCAGTTCCTATATGGGCCTATATGGGGTGGGCCAACTCAAAACCCTGGACCTAGGCCTGGGTAGTAGCTGAGCTGGTCAGTTAACCAGCTCTTATGAACCCATACTGCTAAGGTGAGCTCTCCAGCAATGCCTCAGCTAGCTCACCCAGTGCTGCAGGTGGCAAGAGGCAAACCCACCTCTCCCACTCTTATGAACCTAGGGCTAGCTTTCCTGCCTGCTGCAGTGTCTAGGGGCCAGGGAGAGAGGAGGGGGCATCTCTCCTTCACCCATGCTACCACAAGGCATACAAGTAGCAGGGCCAGCCTTTCCATGCTCAATCTCTTGGGGTTCAGCCCACCAAGGACCCCTTCGGCCAGGTCCAGCTCTATTGGGCTGCCCAGGCAAGGTACAGAGCCCGCTCCCAAGCACTGCAGCTGGAAAGGGGCAGAGACAGCTCTGATATTCTCATGACCTAGAGGCTAGCTCTCCCACCTGCCACAGTTGGTGAGGGGTGGGAGGGGTATGTCTCTTTCTTAATGATTACTTATTTTACAACAGATAATGTCATTTGGGTCAGTCATCCTTCCATACTATTTTAGATATACAGTATTATATAGTAATATAGGAAAAGATCCAAGAAATTTTGATTTAGGTTTAGAATATAGTCAATACCTCCTCTTGATATTTTTAATTTATGTATTGGCTTTCTTTGTTTTTCTGTTTTTCTCTGGTATGTTCTCTTGGCACTGCTATAGAAACTTACAAATACTAGCTATGAGGTAAGTGAATTCTGTTCTTTCCAGCTTCTGGGGTCAGAAAGAAATTTAATGCAGTTGTATAGTACCCACTCCATAGGGAAGGTTCTTTTCTGGCTAATAGGGTAGAATGTAATGTCTTTCCAATCCTTCTGTATGATCAAAAGCACATCAAAAAAGGAGCATGAGTGCTTTTCTGGAGGAGGACAAAAAACAGAAGACCATTCCTACTGTCAGACGTTCCTACTGTGATAGTTAGGATGCACTCAAAGTTTATTTAGAACAAATACAACTTTAGTAAAGTAATCAATAGATGTTTAATACATAAATTTAATTTTGATGATTGGAAATGAATGTAAAAAAAATGTGCGAAGAGCAGCAACAACTCAAAAGAAAGAAATGATGTCCTGTGACTGCATGCATAGACTTGTTGGCATAAGGAAAACACTGAAGGCAGGGTGAAGGCATTCAGAGATCAGCACTGACAAACACAGCACATCCAGACTGAGCCGCTCCTGAGATCATTCTACTGGACCAAGCCAGTCCAACATTTTCTCCAATTACTTACTGAAAATGGCATAAAGCTTACACACCTTTTGTAGTCTGTTGTGTGTGATTATGGTTAATGGTGTGATGTTTATCAAATGATGATTCTATAAGATGAAGTGGATTCAATTTCCTATGAATATTTTCAATTTTTTCATAAACCCATGGAGTGGAGATCCCAGATTATTGCCACAAGGGACTGGCATTAGAATTTTTCAAATAAGGAAACAGCTTATGATTCACAGGACTTGGTTCTGCCTATTTCAATTTATTTTAGTCTATAATGCCAGCCAGAATGACTAATGGAATTCACATGAGATTGATTCCTTTGTTCAAACCTCTCTGTGCAGGAGTCATGACACATGAAAGTTTAATTGAAGAGATTAGAAAATTTATTTTTTAGCAGTTAGTCTCTTGAGTATATTTTACTTTCAATCTTTTAAAAGTATTTTTTACATATTGTCTATGCACATTTAGGGACGGAATAATTTAGGATATGATATGCAAGTTTATAGGTTTTCAGAGTGTATGTGAGATAAAGAGAGAGAGAGAGAGAGTCATGTGTGTCTAAGAAAGAGAAATATAGGCTTTCTTTTCCTCTGCAGGGTTGCAGTGCCAGCTGCTGTGAAGCTTGGCTCTCCTGAGCTCTCCAGTGCCATCCTTGTTGCTGCAGTGACCCTCGAGACAGGACCATCAATATGTGGAAGCTGACCAGGGATGCGTCCCACTATGGCATACCACGGCGAGCTCTGTGAGGCCATTCCTACTTTGTTAGTGATGTTATTATCTCCTCTGATGCTCACTTTGCCCTCTCAGGCTTCTAGGATGGAACACTGTGCCTCTGGGCTCTCACAACAGGCACCAACAATAGGCAATATGTATGCCACAAGGATGTGCTGAGTGTAGTCTTTGCCTCTGAAAAGGCAAATTTTCTCTGGATCCTGAAATAAGACCATAAAGTTAGGGACTCTGAGTGT
Source organism: Meriones unguiculatus (assembly GCF_030254825.1). Lineage (NCBI taxonomy): Eukaryota > Metazoa > Chordata > Mammalia > Rodentia > Muridae > Meriones > Meriones unguiculatus. Next base: position 32,355,333 of record NC_083362.1, on the reverse strand, counting down.
CTGTAATTACACTGTCCAGGATGAGAGTCATTCGGAATGGTGTCTTCTGTCCCCTAACAGCAGCAACCCCATCATTGTCTCCTGTGGGACAAGCTGGTCAAGGTGTGAAATTTGGCTAACCACAAGCTGAAGACAAACCACATGGGCCACACTGGCTATCTGAACACAGTAATGGTCTCTCCAGATGGATCCCTCTGCGCTTCTGGAGGCAAGGATGGCCAGGGATCTCAGCGAAGGCAAGCACCTGTACATACAAGATGGTGGGAACATACAAAATGGTGGAGGCATCATCAATGCCTTGTGCTTTATCTCTAACTGCTACTGGCTCTGTGCTGCCACTGGCCCCAGTAGCAAGATCTGGGGCTTGGAGGGCAAAATCACTGTAGATGAACTGAAGCAAGAAGCAAGTAGCACCAGCAGCAAGGCAGAGCCAGTCCAGTGTACCTCTCTGGCGTGGTCTGCTGAAGGCCAGACTCTGTTTGCTGGCTGTACAGCGTATCCGGTGCTATGGTGGCAGGTGACTGCTGGTACATGCTAAAAGTTTATGACAGTCTTGGTAATAAAACTGGCTTTCTGTTTTCACTTTGCAAGCAGTCACCTATTGAAGATAGATTCTTGCTTAGGGAAGGGAGCTCACTTGAACATACAAGGCCTTGTATGTGCTGTTGCATTAAGTGTTAGTTGATATATGTCAGTTCTGTAGTGTCTGGACTTAGTATTATTTATCCCCTGTAGTTTCTTATAATATTCCTGCCTCCACTTTTGCATTGCTCCCTGATCCCTGAGGGATGGGATTTCTTATTTAGGACTGAGTGCTCTCACACTCCTATCTCTCTGTGCATTTTTCTAGTTGTGGGCCTTTGTATTAGTTCTCATCTATTCTTACATGAAGTTGATAGAACTAAGTAAATAAATCTCAGTGCTTTCACTTCTTTAAAAAAAACTGGCTTTCTGACAAAAAAAGAGAGAAAGATAAACACAAAAAGAGTAAAGAGAGAGTGAGGGCGGAAGGAGAAAGAGAGAGAGTAATATGAAGTAAATGAAGTCTGTAGATGATCATTCTAGAATACATTTAAGTACAAAGATTGTGCCTGATCTTGGATTTGTTATTACTTGATTTCAGCAGAGTAGAAATAGGAACAGCAGCTATGTCCAATGGTCCTGTGAATTAAGGATTTTCCAAAATCATCCACCTAAATCTGCTTTAAGAACCTACTTCTGTGGGAAACAGTGAGATCTCAAGAGGACAGGAATTCCACAAGGAGAGCAACAGAACCAAAAAATCTGAGCACAGGGGTCTTTCCTGAGACTGATACTCCAACTAAGGACTATGCATGGAGATAACCTAAGACCCCTGCACAGATGTGGCCCATGGCAGTTCAGTATCCAAGTGGGTTCCATTGTAATAGAAACAGGGACTGTCCCTGACATGAACTGATTGGCCTGCTCTTTAATTACCTCCCTTTGAGGGGGAAACAGCATTACCAGGCCACAGAAGAAGACAATGCAGCCACTCCTGATGAGACCTAATTGACTAGAATCAGAAGGAGAGAAAAGAAGACCTCCCCAACAGTGGACTTGGGGATAGGCATGCATGCAGAGGGTGGAGGAAGGGAGGGATTGGGACAGGAGGAGGGAGGGAACCACAGGGGGATACAAAATGAATAAAGTGTAATTAATAAAGAAATAAAAAAGAAAAAGAAAGTAAAAAGTTTATTAGTTAAAAAAAAGAAAGAATCTATTTCTGAACAGCATAGTTCAGCATGAAGAGTGGAGCGTTATCAGTGGCTATTTGGGTTCCCAAAGTAAAAATTAACTTTAAAACTAGTTCCACTCACCACAGATTGTTAGTGTTAAAGCCCCTCTCTAAGTCCAATTTCACTAGGTTTTTCCCCCCAATAAAGCAACAGACTACTATTTACCACTAGGCATCAGAAGAAGTAATTTCCATCATATTTAAGGGGCTGTGTTGTAGGGTATGAGCAGTTTTTGTCCTAAGAAGTAGGCTTATAAAATATTCTTCATTGTGTTACGGAAAGTTATGGGTACATTCCTTCAGAACACAAAAGCATTAATTTGAGAAGTGTGTGAGTGTGTGTTTGTGTGTGTTTATGTGTGTGTGTGTTTCCTTCATCTTGTCGTGTAACTTAAATACACTCTGAGACAGCAGTTCCAACACAGTCAATTCAGTTTGGCAAAGGTTCAGGGTACTCTTTATACACCTTTTCAATCTGCTATTCATTTCTCAACTGTACAGACACCCTAATGTTTGTTCAAATTTATCAAGCTAAAGAATATCCTTTAAACTTTTTCCTAGGGTAAGCTCCCACTGTTCTACCTGCTGAGAATCAAACCAATACTGTGTCTTAAGAACATTTCTGTTGCTGCTGCAGTTAGATGTATCCTTTGGGACCCTAGGAATAGCAGCAACCCAGGAAACCATCGATGTTCTCGCTACCTGCCTGAGCTTTGGTAAACCTTCTAGAACGTGGAGCTAAGGTGGAGAGAGTGGGAGGTAACACACCTGAAAGTCTAAATTGGAGAGATCAGAACATTTTTCCCCTCTGTCTTAGCAGTAAAACTCTCAGCTTGGTGCACTTTCAAACGTGCCCTCTTGTTCACAGTAAGATCGTGACAGTGCTGTCTACAGAGAATAGCTTTTTCATGTCCCAGAGAGCATCACTTGATAAGCGAAAGAAAGAAAAGACTATCAGGCATGACTCCACTTGCACTGCTTAAAAACAATTACAAAGTCTTTTATCTAAGCAAATGTTTTCAAGTGTTTATTAAATCTTATCAATAGCAGCCTTGATAGTAACGTTGTATAAGCTCAAGCTTCCGAGTCAGAAGAGGTTCATTTTCTAAACTGGCCCTTGTGAGAAATTGTTCTTTCATGACAGATGACTGATAGGACATGAGTGTTCCTGCCTCGTTGTGGCATAATCTGATAGTGTGTACTGCAGGGCTTCTTAAAGCTGTGCTGAGATGTCACTCAATTATATTAAAAATAAAATGGTAAATTTTAACTTTTTTAGGTTTTCTGAGTGATTGTAAAGCTAGCAACCACATTACATTTGACCCAAGCAATTATTATATAAAGAATAGTCTGAGAAATATGATAACCTTTAGAAGTTAATAGACTTTAAATTATACACAAATAAAAAGTAATAACTGCACATACATACCTTCTGAGAGGAACACTACAAGAAACAAGATGAAATGGACATATTGACTCTTATTGACTCTATTTCCTTAGCCAAAAAGAAGTGACAAAAGGTAGAATAAGAGAAACATAGAGAGACAGATAGAAAAATGAAGAAGAAATAATGGACTTAAATATGTATTTAAACCTTTGACTATTTGCTATCCAATAAGTCGTCAGTTTCTAGAGAAAAAATATTTTCTAGAAGAGGTTGTTAGTGTCTGAAAGAGTTAACACACATTCTAATCCACCCAGTGACAGCAGAGTAGTGATATTCAGTTGCCTGTGACAAAGAATCTGATCTCTGCTCATTTGTAGTGCCAAAGTGACATTGCTTAGGCTGTCAGAAGCCAAGCACCAGAAGCCCATCACCAAATATTCATTTGCCTGTGGTGTGCATCTGATAACTGACAGCTCTGAATCTCATATCATTTTTGGTGGCCTTCCCACTGACATGTTCTTTGATTAAAAAAATAGTCAGCCAGAAAGCTAGTGTGTCCCTAATGTGCCCACCTCAGTTTAACCTCCTTATTATGCTGGAATATTTCCCCTAAATTAGATTTCCTGTACTCATAGTGGCAGTTTACATGAATTTAATCCATTATAAAATGTGCAGTCCCCTTGAGATTCTGTGATAGATTGTGGTATTTGAAACTCACATTTACATGGGAAATAAAAACCTAGGCCATGACCAAATATGTTATCAGCTAAGCATTATCTTGAAATAATGGCACTATAAATGCTTGTCACCTCTGTCTGCTTCTCAGGGCTAGTGTTGCCTCTTTTGTGGTTCCTGAACAAAGTGAAGAAAGTTCCAGATCTCTGTGAGCCACTAGTAATAGCCAACCTCAACAGTCTTTTTTGTTCGATGTCATAATCCATCTTCATAATCAGACACAGTAATCTCCTTTACCCTTCTCCCTCACAGCTACTGAATCTGACTAGCAATTTTGCACAAGGGATGGAACTGAGCTATTATTAGAATTACTTACAAGCTATGTTTCAACTAACCCACATTGGCTGGCTATGAATGGAAAGTCCAAAAATCCAGAAGTTTCTTAGTCCATAAGGCTGACTATCTCAGTTGGTCTTCACTAGATGCTAGAACCCCAAAGAAGTAGGCTCTAATGCCAGTGAAGGAATAAAGCTCATAGTATCCAGAGTAGCCAGGACAATAAGTAAACGAAAATATCTCATGAAAGTAGTAATTCTTGAAAGGTTTAAAAGTACTGGTCAAATGTAAGTGCTTGGCAACTAAAGTAAGGATTCCAAATGAGGGAGTCCTCACTGAGAAAGACCAGGGCTTCCTCTGACTTGAGCATAATTGTGTATATGTATTTGAATAGGCATTCATAAACTGTCATCCTGCAGCTCATCCTCAACCCTCCAGAGCTACCTCAAAGCTGACTCTCTTTAACCTATTAAAATAACATAGTGCTAGTGAAAACAGATTTTTGTCTGTGTGTGAAAAAGAAGCTGAGATGGTCACATAATGATTTCTAATTTCTGTTGGCTTACTCCTTATTATTACTCCTTACTTCCCCGTCAGAAAAGCCATTGGCTGGCTAAACCTAGCCAGCAAGTTTCTGAAAAGTAAAATATTAAGCCAGCAAGTCAAAATACTATTGTTTTTGATACACTGGATTTGAATAAAAAAGACAACAAGGATTATATTTGAAAGCTACATGTTCACATTACCTCTTTAGACAACTTCTATATGTTAGAGGATTTTTGTGTACTTTGCATTTAAATGCTCATTTCTGTACACAGAAATCTGTTTGCAGTCCAGATGTTGACATTGTCATTTCTGTTGAATAATTTCTTGTTTCAACGCTGTGTAAAAAAAAAAATTGTTCTCCATCACCTCTGATTAGTTAATAAAGAGATGAACAGCTTATGGAGGGATAGGACAGACTAACTTCAGAATAGAAATCAGGAAATGTACTTTGTGGAGAAAGAAGTTTTGTCTTTGTTTCAATAGGAAAAGAAAAGCTATGGATTTCTTTAAAATTAATATAGATTAGATTTGACTAAGGGAGACCTCATGAAAATACTGACTGCAGACCTGAAGGAAGAAACCAAGAACAACAAAACAGGTAGCATAAATTGCTGATCCCTCTTTATGATAACAGCCGAGACTTGCTGAGGCATAACACGTCACCACATAGCCAATAAATCTTGTTGGCTACAAAATCCTCAGGACTCACTGTGCCATCCTTTATTATGGCATGGATGAAAATTTATATTACAGTTTGGCTATACATTCCAAACGGACTTATAAAGCAAGAGAGATGCCTTTCATCTGCTCAAACAGAGAGAATCATCTTCAGCTGAATTGTGCACACTGCATATTCCATACATGTGTTAATGCAAAGATGTATATTACTTTTAAAAGTTTATATGTTTATAGAGAAAAAGGACTAGACATCAAAGAAGACAAGTAGCTCAGATAATTCAGCCTCACAGACTGCCTCAATAGCTGTTTCCTCAAAAACCTGCATCCAGAAAAATTTCTAAATGGCTAGCTAATATCATCCAGCCTCAGCCCATTCCAATCAGGACTTCAGTTGATCCCAGAACTTTCCCATCACACAGAGACTGAATAACAAATGATACAGCCAGCTTTCACATGACTTGGCCATTTTCCTAATTTTCTTAGCTGCCCCCCCTCCAAAAAAATGTAGCCACCCATAGACAACAGGAAGCAATTTTAGGAGAATGATACCCCACTACAAAAAAGTGGGGGGAATGTATTTTAGATGGTGGAAGTTTGTTGACATGAAAGGGTAGTTGGCTGGAAGTTGTCAATGGTTTTGGTCAGAGAAACAAAAAGCTAAGGTGATCTCAATGTTGTGTAAAATATCTTTTTATATTCTTATTTGTTAATAAGAACTGAACAGCTGACAGTAGGCAGGACAGTTGAGGCAGAACTTCTAATTGCAGGGAGAGAGACACAAGTGGAAAGAAGAGAATGAGAGAGTTGCATGAGAGTGTTGCTAGGAAAATAAGGATGAAGCAGAAGCAGTGGGGCAAGACTAAGACAGCAAGAAAAGGGACATGTGGCTGAGAAATATGCTAGGCCAGCATAATTGGGTCAAAATAGCTCAATATCTACCCAGTTATAGTGCCAGAAGCTTGTTAATAGATATAAAAGGTTTCCATGTCATTATTTGGGAGCTAGAGCAGGTTAAGAAAAGCCCTTACTTTTAATTTTACATCTATCAAAGACTGAAAATGACTCCAAAGAGACTAAAGTCATCTAAAAGGACCATATCCAAGTCAGCTCAGGCTGTGATCACACAGGCATGCAACATCATAAGCTTCTATAACTAATTTTTGGGAACACAGTGTGTATTTGAAATTGTGATGTTTTGTTATTTTCTGTCTTTTGTCCTTGCTCAAGTGTACAATCATTTAGTTATAACCTAAACACCTGTATTGTTGTGCTCAGTGCTTTTTTCTCTACAATAGAAACTTCTAGTTTTATATTTGTCACCTGTGGTTGTTTGAATAAAAATGGCCTCCACAGGCTTATATGGAGAAGTGCAATCAGGAGTTGTGGTCTTGTTAGAGGAAGTTTGTCACTGTCATTTCTTATTGCCTGTGGACTCAGATATAGAACTCTCAGCTGCCTCTCCAGCACCATGTCTGCCTGCATGCTGCCATAGTTTTTACCATGATGATAATTGACTAAAACTTTGAACTATAAGCCAGCATCAATTGAATGTTTGCCCTTAAGAGAGCTTTTGTTGTCATGGTGCCTCTTCTTAGACATAGAAACCCTAACTATGGCAGAAGTTGGTTCCAGGGACTAGGGTATTGCTGTGACAGGCCCAACCATATTTGGTTTGGAGTAAGCTAGGCCTTAGCACTTTGGATTAGGAAAGCAATGGAATGCTTTAAGCGGGCCTTAACGAAGCATACTAGTAGGAGCTTGGAAAATAGTGGTGCTTAAGTTAATTTAAACTGTGGGGGCCACACTCAAGAGGAGAATCATGTTGCATGTGGCCTAAGACTAGTTTTGTGAAATTTTGGCAAAGAATGTGGCTGCTTTTTTACCTTGTTTAAAAAGTCTACCTGAGGGTAAATTGAAAAGTTTTGGATTAATTGCATTGGTAGAGGAAATCTCAAAAACAGCTTAGTATCCACCCTGTAGTGTGGTTATTAGTAATCATTCTTATGCAAGCTTGTAACCAAAAGGAGTAAACAGAACAAGAAAAAAGTACAAAATATACAATTCAATTTGTGGGGAAAGGGGGCTTTAAGAAGTAGAATGGAGCTAAACCCTGTGGTCAAAGAGATAAACAGATTAAAGAAAATCCTGATGTTAAATGAAGTAAAGGGAATGGTGACTTCCGAGCAAGACCTCACCATGCTAAGCTTCTAACTTGTGAAAATGAATTAAAGAAAAGCTGAGAACTTGGTTTGGTTATGCAGGCCTTTAATCCCAGCACTCAGGAGACAGAGGCAGGCATATCTGAGTTAGAGGCCAGCCTGGTCTACAGAGTGAGTTCCAGGACAGCTAAACCTAAGCTGTAAAGGAAACCAATGAAAACAGAAAGCTGGTGAAGATGTGCATGAGCCAACAGAGCATGTTCCAGCCCCAATAAGCAACAGAACTTGGCAGGTTATTCTACATGGTCCTGTATTTAGAATCAAGGACAGAAAGGTATCATGCAATCTCCTTCCTCTATTAAGGAAAGCCACTGAGGTCCAGCATGACCTGGACCATGAGTGGAAACCTACATAGACCGTTGGGTGAAGCTGGGACAATAAAGCCAGGGTTGCCTTAGAGATCCCAAAATGTTGGAGATGCAAGAGCCATGGGATACCTTCCAAGGAAAGATGCTAATATAGAGTGAACAAAGTCCAAGAGAAAGAAGTGTGCTGCAGTCAACAAAGCTGAAAGAAGTTGTCAATCTGAAGAGCATTTTGACATCAGACATAGAGTTGCAAAGTTTGGAGTTTGCCTAGCTGGTTTTCTGTATTGCTTTGGTCCAGTATTTCCTTACTATGCTCCTTTTCCTCACTTTTGGAACAGTAATATATATCCTGTGCCTTATATGTTGGAAGTATGTGGGGTTTTTTCATTTTGATTTTACAGGCTATCTTAAAAGATTGTATAAGTCTTAGAAGAGACTTTAAACTTTTAAACAAGTTGGAGAATGTTATAGATTATGGGGACTTTTGAAGTTGGGCTAAATGCATTTTGCACTATGATATAGCTATAAAGCTATAATGCCAGGGAGTGGAACGTGGTAGTTTGAATAACAATGGCCTCCATCAGTTTATGGGGAGTGGCACTGTCAGGAGGTGTGGCCTTACTGAAGTAGATGTGACCTTGTTAGAGGAAATGTGTCACTGTCACTTCCTGTTGCTTATGGACTCAGGTATAGAACTCTCAGCTACCTCTCCAGGGCCATGTCTACCTGCATGCTGCCATGCTTCCTGCCATGAAAATAATTGACTAAGCCTCTGAACTGTATCATATGTTTTAATTTATATTTGTTGTTGCCATGGTTTCTCTTCTTAGGAATAGAAATCCTAACTAAGACATCACCCAACAGTATGCAGGCTCGTGTCTTTGATATGTAATTTTAAATGCTTTTACATTTTAAATATATCTTATACTAAATCTTAATTGTTACTTATTTATATTTGTCTCACAATAGACTATCTACAAGATCAGAGAACATTTAACAAAACAGTTAATTATTCAATGAATATTTGTTTGGTTGAGAAAATAAATTAACAACGACGAAAGTTTTTAATATCACCATCGATACTTATACAAATACAGTTCCAACACAATACAGAAAGTATACTCAAACTAGGAAAACTTTGTAAAAGTTAATCTTTCCCCTCCAAAAATATGAGTTATGTTGATGTACATATGGGAAAACTGTAAAGAGACTGCACAAGATTGTGGGACTCTTAGCAGAAGACTTGGTGCTCTCCACAGGTTCAAAGCAAGATGAGGGAGATTACTATTAGCAACTAGAAAGAAGGAGACTCAAAGGTCATATGGTCAAACTCTATAGCCAGCCTGTGACCACTCTTTGTGGAAACAATTGAGGAACTAAATGACTCTATATTTCTTTTGCTTCCTCTAGTGTTTCCATGCTTGAAGTCTATTGGAGCTAGGACATATTACAGCACCTTGATCTCCTTCATGTATTAACATCTGAGACAGATCAGAATGGAAAGTTTGCTGAGACCTTCATCTTTCAAACACTATTTTCTACCTATCACTTTAGTGAATCATACTTATGAAATTATTTTCCATGCATTCAGCCAGGAATACCTTTGCCTTCTTCCACAAAAGAAACTGAATTAATTATTTAAGATCCAAGTGATAGATAGATAGATAGATAGATAGATAGATAGATAGATAGATGGCTAGATATACTATAACAGAAACCATAAATGTTTCTGGAAAAATTGAAATAATGCAGAGAAAACAAAATGTCTATAGAAGGAAGCCAGATCAACCATTATAAGTGATAAAATTTTATAAAATAAAAAGTAATGAAAAAATCAGAAGGTATTGTGGTTTGAATGAGAATGACCACCACATGCTCATACATTTGATACTTGTTCTGAAGTTTGTGAAACAGGTTGGAAAGGCATATGGAGACTGTGAGACTTTGTTGGAGGAGATCTGTCTCCTGGGGGAATGAAGTTAAAAGCTCATGCCATTCCCATCTAACTTTCTCTACCCCAGACTCTCACTTGTGGATCAGATGTAAGATCTCAGCTCTAGCTCCAGTACCATGCCTGTCTGCTGCTATCCCTACCCCATAAGATGGTGGTCTTGGTAACTAAGCTTCTGGAACAATAAGCCCCAAAGTAAATGTCTTATTTTATAAATTGCCTTGGTCATGGTATTTATTATGGAAATAGAAAAGTAACTAGAATGGAAATTTAGGGACAAGAAACCATTGTTTCTTTTTCCTAGATCAAAGATTACTTTGGTCCTTTTGTCTCATATAAAAGTAGGCTAATATTTCTTTTTTTCTTACAGTTTTGCTAAGAGCCGCAAGATCAGTTTTTTATTTTATTTTGTTTTTTAACAGCTGTTGTACCTTCCCTTGGAATGACCTTCCAGGAAACAAAACTGTATCTTTTAGAGCAAAGCTTTCTTCCCATAGTACCTTGTTTGCTGTTGTCATTCCTCTCTCTCCTCACAGAGTCTTTCTGAAGGCATTGACTCTTTCTTTTTTGTCATCTTGAGGGCCTTGTTCTAGAAGTCTAAAATTATTTCTCTTTATCTCAGCTCCTTCAACAAACCTTACAAGCAAAAGTTAGTTGAATACTTAAACAAGCTGTTTTTTAAAGGCAAAGATATTTCTATAGAGACCTAATATCTAACAAAAACAACAAATCACAAAGAGGTCAACCTCATAAGTAATGTAGACATACCATTAAACTTCAGTCATAAGCACATAAATTATCTAGTAATTGTGGACTTGAGGTTTGGAAAAATATAGGTATATTTAGACCAATTGCCTATTATTTAATAATCCCTCTAATAATAAACTAGAGTTAGTCACACAAAATGGAATCTTTTTCTACTTTGAAAAAGTCTGGTTCTGTGTTGGTTTGTTCTGTTAAAGCTGACTTTACCCAAAATCCGTTCTTCTGAAAATTTTATGCTTCATTTCTTTAAATAATATTTACTGACTCTGCTCAATCCACAGGCATTGAACTAGATTCTAGGGTTTTTACTTACTATATGAAAATCAGACACTGTGCACTACCCAACTGCCTACATTGTGAGTTAAGTGCTCTAAAAGTGGATTCAGAGAAAGAAGGTAAAGAGCCCTTGATGAGAGGAACTGTGTACAATATTGTAACATGGAAGGGAGAAGATGAGAAAGCAGAATGGTTTCCATATGATCAAAACTTACAGACATTACACATCAAAAAGGGTGAGAATGAAGATGAATTTTAGTGTGGGTGGCCACAGCTTGAGTTGGGTGTGAATTTGGTGCTAAGAAGCTGATGCATAAACAAGATAAACTTACCGAGATTTACAGATGAACCACTAGAGTACAGTGTATGATGCTGGAATGGAGACAAAATAAGTCTCTAAAAATGAATACAGATCATGAAATTGAAGTTTACCGTACCCTATGTCCACTCCTCTTCTATACATAACTTCTTTTCATGTTTTCTAGGACTAAGTGGAAAGAAAATGCCTGCCACTCCCCCATTCCTCAGTACCACACAAACATACTGTTTATATTTGTGGAATCCCAAAGTAGAGAGGTCAGTTGGACATAGAATACTACACTGTCAGCCACTAGGAAACTACTCAATATCCCTCCTCCTTCTCATTACAGAAATACAGAAAATATTCTTTTGCCACCAAGTTAGAGTGTCCTCATTGAAATTCATTGAGAATTTCATGTATGCCAACAACGAATTTTTTGTCATATTCACACCTCACTTCCATCCCCCCAACGCATCCCAAACCCCTGTGTATTCCTTCCAATGTCACATTATTTCATTTTTATTATGCTTTATAACCCACAGAGTCCAAATAATCACTCATAGGCATGTAGACACTCATTGGAGCATGGTCAACAAACCTGTGACCAGCTTCTAAAAGAAGCTGACTCTCCTTCTCCCCCAGTAGCCATCAACTCTCAGTAGCCCCTCAGCTTGGTTTGATGGCTGCGTGCCTCTCCCCTTCCACTATGGAATGCTAACTAGGTTGATTGTGTACAAGCCTTGTGCAGGTAATCACAGCCACGGAGAATTCATTAGTGCAAATTTTGTTCCAGTCGTACTCTTACCATCTTTCTGCTTCCTATTTTATGATGTTCCCTGAGCCTTGCAGGAAAGCAGTGTAATATTTATGTTCTATTTATGGCTGAGTAGTTCATAGATACTTGTTCTCTGAAATCTGAGCAGTTTGAGCCTATATATTACCCAGCACCCACTGCACAAAGATGCTGCTCCAATGAAGACTGATGAGCATGGAGATATGCATTTAGAAATCAGATAGAAATTAAGGCTGTTTAGCAAAATATTATAGTAGTACATTTATTCTTCAGACATAAGAGCTCCCTAGACATAGATGTCTTGACAGGAATTACAGTAGGTGGGGTGGATTCCCCCTTGTTCCTTCATTATAAATAGCCCAAAATTAAAAGCACTAAGCTGCTGATCAGGGTGAGTGAAATAAAATGTAGCAACACATAAAAGAGGATGGACAAATAGGAAACTGAATTTACATATTTACATAGAATAGCATTCACTACGTAGTGTTTCAAACTGTTCATAGGCCACATACATTTACACAGCTTTAAATCTAATCAGAAATGTTATTTCCATAACATTTATACCACTGTTGTATGCATATGCCAGTTATTATTATAGGTCCTAGTACTCACAGCTGGATAAAACTGTTGTTTACTTTTTTGTCCAGCAGCTGTATAACATCTTCTATGGCTATGAAAGCTAGCTACCAGACAGAAAGATTCAAGGTCAGTTCCAGCTTAATTTCTCCAAGTTTTGTGACCAAAGTATGTAGTATCTTCAGCAATATGATCATGCCATCAAGTTCTGCTAGGCAACCATGAGCAGCGGCAATAGTCTGCTTTGGATACCTATCACTTTTATGTGGTTCTTATCAATAAATAGAAAATTACAGTCAAATATTTAGAAGTAATGCCATTATTTTTAATAAATACCTTTTTAGACTTAAAAATTTATAACATTATATTACATAGATGTCAACAGCTTCATGAGAAGCTGTTTGATATTGTCTTTCAATGTTATCATTTTTTAGCTTAGTGTATATCTACACTTATTGAACGTATATTAAAACATTTCTTACTTTATTGTCCAACTCAAACTCTAAGCACTAAGTTATTCAAATATGTGTATATTTCTATAATTAGTTTATTAATTTCTGTCTGAATCTCCCTAATTTCTTTCAACCTATTAACAGAAGATACTACCATGAATCATTTTTAGTGAGTTCAAGAATAACACAGATAAATAATTCTTGCTTTTCTTTAATTAGTTTTCATTACAACAAATACTTCAGTAGCTAGCTTGTTCACTTTAAAATGTAGATTGTGATTTGATCAGCAGCTTGGTGTGGTAGAACATGTCTTTAATCTTAGCACTCAAGAGGAAGAGGCAGTGAGATCTCTGTGAGTTCCAGACCAGCCTGGTCTATAAATCCAGTTTGAAGACAGCCAAGGCTACAAAGACAAACCCTGTCTTAAGACAAAGAAAGAAAGAAAGAAAGAAAGAAAGAAAGAAAGAAAGAAAGAAAGAAAGAAAGAAAGAAAGAAAGAAATTTGATCAGCTTGGTTGTCATGTGGAAATGTGAGTCTTCATAACTAATGCTGGGACACTGGGTTATAAGGCAGAGCCATCATGAATGGTTAATGGTTTGCAAGAAATAAAGGAATAGCTTTTTTGGAAATTTTGCCTATGTTTTTCTTCCATGCCCTCTGTATTTGTTACTTTTCTGTTGTTGTAATGATTTTACATGACTAACAGCAACTTACGGAAGGAAGAGTTTGGCTTATGTATGGCTCTAGATCAATAGTCCGTAATGGCTGGGAAGAAATGGCAGCCAGAGAAGAAAGCAGAGAGCTGGTGTTTTATCCACACATAGGAAGCAAAGAGACAGAACAGGAAAATGGGTGAGGCTAGAACCCTCACAAGCCCTTTTCCAGTAATAAACTTTTCCAAAAGACTACACATATAAATGGGTCTACAATATGTCCCCCCAAGCATCCCAAACTGAGGACTAAATGTTCAAATATATGAGCCTAAAGGGCATTCCTCACTCAGACCATCACAGCCCCCCTTCACTTTTCTTTTCACTTTAAGCTGAAACACCAGGAGCCTCTCTCTGTATTCATCCTTCTGATCTTGAACTTTCCAGCCTCCAGAACCATAAGTCAGATAAGCTTTTCTTCATAAATGAGTCAGATTCAGTTATTGTGTTATGACAACAGAAAACAGAGGAAGACAAGTCTTTATGCCATAATGTTAATTAATCCATATGTAGAAATATATCCCCTCATCTGTATAATCAATATGAGATAATAGTTCCGAATAAAAAAAATATGGGAGTTTTTTTTTAAACATACCAAACGATATAAAACGAAATGTCTCCTTTACCAGTAATACTTTGACCCACATCTCCCTAGAGTAAGTTACTATCAGTACTTTTAGTTAAGCACCTCATGATGTTTATCAGATACATGAAAATTTATTTTACATTTTCTTCAAGCACCAGCCTGTACTATTTTACATTGAAATGTTTATGTCCTTACATTTTACAACTTTAAATACTACTCCTAAAGATATACTGGTAGGAAAAATGAAAAAGACCTTTTGGAGATGATTAGGTTCTGAAGGCAAAGATGTTGGAGGAAGAACCATCACTCCTTCCACCAAGGACATAGGGGAACAGCACTGTATTTTGTCCAGGAGGAAATAACAGCAAGACATGGAATTTTCCTGCACCTCAAGTTTTTATTTGTTAGCATCTAAGAATCTAAGAAGTGTGTGTATGGCGATCCAGACAAGTGATTTATCAATGAATAGCCACAGTCCTAAAACATCTTAAATATAAAGCCTAAATATTTGATACTATTTATCATAAAAGGTGTTTTCCTTGTATTTTCTAATATTATTATGTATACCTAAATAGTCTACTAGTTTTGTACATTAGCTTCATGCAAAACCCAATAATTGAATGTTTTTAATATTTGTACTCCTAGTGTGGCCATTTTTTCTTTGTTATCAATTTGAAAGTGTATTACAAGTTATAAATGATGGTTTTATGTCCTCTCTAGTTTGTATACCTCCATTCTGATCTTAGTGTGGTTTTGCCTGTCCTACGCTTACACTGAGGCTTACTTCCTCAGTGTAATAGTATGTATATGCAGGTATGGAACACTTTAAGAGCAATAATTAAATCATAAAGGTACCACCCTCAAAATAATTAATGTCAGTTTTGCAAGAAGGAAGTTAGTATCATGGGAATGGATCTCTTACCATGGGAAATGGGTTATTAAAAATCAAGAACATCCCATATATTTGGCTTCTATGAATAAACCACTCACATCCTACATCTGATTGCCATGCTAACTCTCCTGAATCCCTGACTAGGAATCAATGCTTTCAAAACTATTTAAATAAATATTTGTCACAAATATTTTCTTACAGTAACACAAAATAAACTAAGACTTTTTCCCCTTAATTGCTATAATGCTTTAGGATAATGATAAAAGCAGTATTATTAATGAACATTCTCACCATTTTTCAAAACATGCAAATCTAAAATTTTATTATTAGGAAAAATCATCATGTTGGTATTTGTAGATTTTACTATGTTAAGAAACTATTATCAAGAATATTTTAGGAGGGGCTCAGTGTTTTAGGAACTAGCTCAGTGTTTCAGAGCACTTTGGACTTACAGAGGACCTGTGTTTAATACCCAACGTCCATGTGGCAGCTCACAACCATCTCCAGAGGATCCTCTCTGGCTTCTGCAGGTGGTAGGGCAAACACACCTACAGGAAAAGCAGTCATATGCATAAAATAAAAACCGATAATCTTTGAAAAAGAGTGTTTAAGGACATAGAACTGTTAAGTACCCTAAACTGATTATTGCACATTGTAACATATGTTTCCTAGTTATTAACATTATGTTCCAGATATATCCATAGTTAAAATAATAATTCCAAAAATAAGACGGATTGTGTGGAATTTTACTAAATTAATTTTTAATATTAATAGTTAGGATTTCACTGTATTTTTCCAAAATTTAAGTGTTAAAATGCTTTAGATTTCTTCACATGGCCACTTCCTACAGACCTACTATAATCTTACATTATTGCTGTGCTGGTTTCTTCAAGCTTTGAACTGCTCTGCTTGGGAGTGGGGCTGGCAGCTTTCCTGACTGGCTGAACACTTGCCTAGCATGTGTGCAGCCGAGGGTTTCGTCTTTACCATAACAAAGACTGAAGTGTGGTATTACTGAAGAGGGTTTTTTTTTTTTTTTTCACAACACATTTTAAAAAAACATATTCATGCTTCTATTTCCATACATATTCAGAAATAACAAAAATCAACCACTGCACAAAATTTGTTAAAGATCTAGTTTAAAAAATCCAAAATTACTTCAGGACGTCTCTAAACTAAGATGTACATGTCCAAACAGGTAATTAAAATCCTCACAGACTGTACTGAAAAAGCATGAGTCAGTCTAGGCAGCAGAGGGGATGGCTCTGTGTCTGTGACTCTATGCTTCCTTAGGCAATTCTCAAAGCTCCTTCTTGTTGTTGTTGTTCTGTACTAAAAGAAGTGATATTCCTTATCCCATAACGGCTGTAACCATCCCCATTCCATAACCACGTATTCCCCCATCCTGCCTTCAATCACAGTCATCACTAAAGGCAAATGTGAAATGTTATTACTAAGACCAACCTTACAAATCATCACAATTATCACAAGTTTCCACCTTCAAATATGCACATGCTCTATATCCCTCTTATAAAGTCTGGATCATTAAGGCTTGGTGACTCCTTCCCTCAGAGGTGGCCTTTCATGTCCCACCTCCACTCCAAATAAATTTCTTGCAAAATGTGTTGAAATTTTTACAGCGTTACTTAGCCCTCTACTCACCAGAAAGCCCTTACAATAACAACATGGTTTACTGGAACTATACACTTAATCAGTTACTACACGCTAAGACCAGCCATAAGTTTAATGTAGGGAAAGACTACTCCCCTCTTTTCTTCACCATCAATTTTAGCAGTTTATAATGCCTTTCTTATTATTTAAGCTTTTATTGCTATCTCCCCCTCTCCTTTTCTCTCTCTTTCTCTCTCCCTCTTTCTCTCTCTGTGTATATTACTAGATTTACTAGTTTTCAGTGAATATTTTATTTCACAGATATAAATTACAAAGAAAAAAGTTTTTCTATTTTATATTGGAAAGTTTTCTTTCCTTCTAAAATTTCATTATATGATTTGTTGGCAGTCAGAATCTCTGGTGGCCACTGTTCTATACTGTAGCATGCACTTTCCTTTGCTCCTAGTTTGCCATCCAGTGCTTCTAATCATCTAGCCTAATAAAGACTCATCACTCTCGGACCATTCCTTCCATCTGTGTCTGTTCTCTGGGATGCTCACTGCCCTTTCTTATTGTTTCTTGATGTCAGTTTCTAGCAGCATATTCAAAAGGGCAATGAATATTAAAAAATGTTTGCTGCCCTTATCTTAGAAAATGGATGTATCTCTGTAATGTTTGAGTATTGCATATTACATGCAGAGGTGTACTTATGTCAACAATTAGAAAATTACAAAATGATTTAGATACTATTTTTTAAAATAAGGAGCCAACTGTACACCTATGTGTTTGGGAATGAAAACACCTTGTAGGACTACCTGTTACCATCACCAAACCATTTACTCACTGAAAAACATGTTTCAGTGAAGTTGTCAGACATTAATATACCATTCACCATCCCCAAAACAGATACTAAGCGATGGGTACTAAGCATCAAATTTTTAAACAAAATCAAAACAAACAAAGCAAGCCCGTAGGAGCCTAAAGTGATAGCTCAGTGGGTGGAGTGCTTGCTATGACAGCATGATGAGTTCAGATCCTCAGGACCCTGCAAAAACCAATTACAGTAGCACATACCTGTAAAAACCTGCAAAAACCAATTACAGTAGCACATACCTGTAAACCCAGACCTGGGACATGGTGAAGTGAAGATAGGCAATGGCTTGCTGACCAACCTATGTTTAACTGAATCAAAGAGTTCTCCGTTCAGTGCAAGACCTTATTTCAGTAAGTAAGGTTAGAGAACAATAGTGGAAGATACCAAAATTGACTTAGAGTACGCATGTGCAACTCCAAAACACATATGTAACACACACACACTCACATACACACACACACACACACACACACACACACCACACACACACACAACTGAAAAGCAAGTAAACAAACTACAAAAGCAAAAATAAAAATTAAAGCAATTCCTTTCTCCCCGGAATTGCTACTGCTAAGCTGAAGGAAATGAAAAGGGTAATTCTATGCAAGGCTCTCACATCAGCCCTGTGCACAAGAAGCTTCAACTGAGACAAGCTACATTTCTCTTTAAGCCAGGTAATCTTTTTCCTCCACTGAAAATAAAAGTTTGTTCAACATTTTTAACATGTGTCTATTTTAATTCCTTCTCTAAATCACATGAGACATCACTCTCCCTCAGTGAGCCAGTAGAGAACTTCCTCTTCATCACTAAGGAAACTGCTTTGTGTCTAGCATTTGTTCCTGCAATAGCAGTGGACTCACTGGTCTCCTGGATGTGATTACTGCGCAGCTACCTCGTGTTCTCAGATGAGAGGTCAGTCAGACATAAAAGTCTTTGTTTGAGAGTTTGGGGAATTTATGTTAGTGTTCAGGCTACTTTAATTAAGATAGAATGGTCCAGCATATTCAATCCCAATAACAAAAAGAGCATAGGTATGGTCAATACTCCCATTTTACAGAGATGAAAATTGTGTCACGAGTTCACACAGCTCTGGACTGCAGAGCCATGATCTAAAGCCAGCCTTTCCAGCTCCAACCACTATGCCTGCTTTACTGCCATGAAGTCACCCAAAGTGATATTTTGACTTATCAGGCTCACAGATTTGTTTGGTCTCTCTTACATTAAAAATAGTAAAACAATTATTAATGATCATTGTGTTAAAACAGTTATTTAGTGTTTGATGGGGGAGTCTACTATTAAACTATTATCTCACCCTAATATTAACTTTGCTAAAAAAAATATGTGCCACCCAGCTTCTGACTTGTCTCAATCTCCAGCTCTTTGTGAAACTGGAGCAACAGTAATCGCATGTTCTCATGCCTGGGATATAATGGAGTTGCAGGGACTGCAATTTCTTTGGAGAGAATAAAGAAAATGTAGTCTCTACAAATTTGTGAAATGTGAGTGAAAGCAAAACAAGGAAGTAGAGAAAAATAAGGGGGTTGATCTGAAGAATATTTTCCAATATAAGAAACAAAAAGTACTATTATTGGTTGAAAAATAATGTGTTTGGATAAATATTTATGTGTTTCTATAGCGCAGTCACTTATACGCCTTCATGTATCGTGCAGGCAGTTAAACATCCTCAGATCATGAATAAGGAACAAAATGAACTCCCTCAAAGTCTCTGATTACTCCATTACTGAAATCCAGCTTAGTAATCACTTCTTTTCCTTCCCACTGTATTTTGATAAGCGAAGCAAAACAAATCTGTAGGGTTTATAGAATTCTTCTACTATAAATGAAAGAACCAAACACAGCACTAGTGAGAAATTAACTCATATTTCCTTCCAGCAAAGGAAAATGTGTTGGGAAAACAACATATTCATAAAGAGAAAATGCACCAAAACATTAAAATAACGTGAGATAAAGAGCATCCATTTTTCTATGGACTATGAGGCAAACCAGTTGTTCATGGACTATGCATTTCAATTTTGATTTCTGCTACCATTTCTTCTGTAAACCTTAGGATTCGATTTTATCTTGGTTGTTTCCACAGTAGAGACTAAATGAGCCTGAGCCAGCCCAACTCAAGGAAGTACAAAAATAAATCTACCAGAAACAAAAAAGTATGGTTTAGGCCCACACTGACATTTTGAAAATAATCCATCAGAGATATTAAAGTTCCATGTCCTCAGTGACCCCCAGAGCACGTGCAATCAAACCACATCTTCCCTTCATCCATGCTGCTGTCAGCCAAAGCAATAGTATTATTTCCTTTTATACTATAATACAGGAAATCTAGATCTCATATGTAGGAAACTCTTTGAGACATTTTTATCTCTATACAAATCTGTGATTAACCATGTGCATGTCTTGTCCTCTATTGATATTCACTCTGTAATTTTGTGCATGAGTAAAGTGACCTATGTATCAGGACTGTGGATTATACCTTTAAAATGACTTAACCTAGGATTAATTAAAGACTATATGTAATTTCAGCATATTCAAAATACATAAAACAACTGCTACTCCAAGATAACTCTGAAGCTCCTTACTGTAAAAATAGAATAACAAATAAATTTTGGTTATTGTCAAAATTGATTTTGAAAGTAACTGTATATTACTTCTGTGTTTGGAAAAAAAATAAGTTGAGTTAGTTCACAGCAAGGTGGAAGCTAATATCTTTTTTTCTCATATGTGTTAGACAAGAACTCCAGAACTGATGTTAAAGGCTGAAATTAGACATCATAATAAAGCATAAAATGATATTGTTTAGTGCTGTCACTAGGTCCAAGTTTTGATAGATTTCAGTGTTTTTCATAAAGTAGAAATATTCAAATAACTATTCTCTGTCTCTTTGATGATAAACCACCAATTTTATAGATTTGACAAATTTTATAATTGGCTATTTGGGTATAATACAGTCACAATTCTCATTATTTATTATGGTCAATAAAACAAAAGAAGAAACATATATATGTTTCATGTTACTATGCAATACCTGCACTTACACATCCGCCACTTTTATACATAAGAAATTATGAATATCCATCCCATTTGTCTTTCTAAGTGAAGATCGATCACCTTACCCGGGTCCTCTTTCTTGTTTAGCTTCTTTAGGTGTACAGATTTTGACATGTTTATCCTATCTTATAGGTCTAATATCCACGTATTAGTGAGTATATACCGTGTGTGTCTTTCTGCTTCTGGGTTACCTCACTCAGGATGATCTTTTCTGAGTCCCACCATTTGCCTGCAAATTTCATGATTTCCTTGTTTTTAATTGCTGAGTACTATTCCATTGTGTAAATGTACCACAATTTCTATACCACCATTCTTCCATTGAGGGACATCTGGGTTGTTTCCAGGTACGAATAAAGCTGCTACGAACATGGCTGAACAAATGTCTTTGAGCATCTTTTGGATATATCCCTAGGAGTGGTATAACTGGATCTTGAGAAAGTACTAAGTAAGAGAAAACAGGCAACAGGATAGGAGCCTACCACAGAGGGCCTCTGAAAGACTCTACCTAGCAGTGTATCAAAGCAGATGCTGAGACTCATAACCAAACCTTGGGCAGAGAGCAAGAAATCATATGAAAGAAGGGGGAGCTAGTATGACCTGGAGAGGATAGGAGCTCCACAAGGACCAAATATATCAGGGAACAGGGATCTTTTCTGAGACTGTTTCTCCAACCAAGGAACATGCATGACTATAACCTAGAACCCTTGCTCAGATGTAGCCCATGGCAGCTCAGTATCCAAATGGGTTCCCTAGTAAGTGGAACAGGCACTGTTTCTGATATGAACTCAATGGCTAACTCTTTGACCTCCCCACCCCCTGAGGGAGGAGCAGCCTTGCTAGGCCACAGAGGAGGACATTGCAGCCAGTGCTGGTGAGACCTCATAAGCTAGGGTCAGATGAAAGGGGAGGAGGACCTCCCCTATCAGTGGACTTAGAGAGAGGCATGGGAGGAGATAAGGGACAGAGGGTGGGAATGGGAGGGAGTGAGGGAGGGGGCTACAGCTGGAATACAAAGTAAATAAACTGTAACTAATATAAAAAAAATTAAAATTTAATTAAAAATAAAAATAAACAAGAAAAGAAATTATGAATATCTTTTTAACTAAAATGGATTAAAGTTATACTCATTTAGTCAAAATCACTGTTTTTTCATTGGCCACAAAGAGAGCTGAAGCAATGAGCAAGGTTTGCACTCCCATGAAAATGACAGAGAAAACTTCTGGGAGTCAGCTTCAGAACGGCAGCTCATTTTATTATTTTAAGGGTGAGGTATAAAAGAGTTCTTGGGGTTACAGGTGGGAAGGGCTGATTGGTCATAACACAGTACCTGATTATCATACAGGCATGAAAGAAAGAGTGGGACTTTTGTGCTTCCAGGATGCTCTGTGCAGGGTCATTCTCCACATAAGGTCAGGCATATGTGCTTAGAGATGCTCTCCAGATAAGGTCAGGCAGAGAAAAAGAAGCCCTGCTGAGAAAGGTCATCCTCCATGTTGTGCTGAGCTTAGAGAGCTATCTGGACATGATGGACTATGACCTTAATAGCAGGGTCTTCCAACAAATCATGGTAAAGACTTAGAACTTTTCAAATGAAAGGCAACTTTAAATTTTTATACAATAATGTCCAAAGATTGAAGAGTAAAAACCAACTCTGAAATCTTACAACAAATAACTAAGATTATCAGTTAGTGACTACTGGAGAAAGTATTACTATTAATGTTCTTTGGAAATTTGGTTTAAAATAACCAATACATTGACCTGATGAGAGTAGTGACAGTCTTATCTAGCAAACAATAGTGTATTTGTCACACTTCTTATTCTATGAAAGTTAAATGCAGTATTATTTAATGATAAGACACTATGAAATCATCTTATCTACAAAACCCTACTGTTCCACAGAGTTTTGTAGGGACTTTATGAACTCATAGGGGCAAGTGAAGCAAGTGAAATAAATCACATCGTGATTGCTACTTCAGGCATATGTAATCATATTCTATTTAATAAGCTATAACTCCAAACATAGTATTAAGGTACATGCCCACAATCCTAGCACTCAAGAGACCAAAGCAAAATTTGCACTGAATGCCAGCATGGGTTATACAGTATACCCTGTATCAAAAATAAGTAAAAAATAAACACATATTTAGACCTAGAGCTATAGCTCTACAAAGCACCTGCTAAGAATATATTAAGCTCTAATTGCAATCCTCAGTGATACAAAAAGGTAAAAATATAAACTTATTAAACATGATTTTCAGAATCAATATCTACTTCTGTTATTTATTTTCTCGGAATCTCTTGCTTCTGCTGCAAATGTATCAATGACTTGTGCAAATTAGCTGTAAGAGAGAATGTCATGAGTCCTTTCAACATTAAAGCAAGTAGAACCTTGATACCTACTCCATTTCTCCTTTTCCCTCTTACAATGACCTTGTAGCCATTCTAAATTGTGTGGCCATTGGTATCATATTAGATAAGTTACAAGGTACCTGTTTTGTCTCAGGCAACAAAGGCTTCCAGCTAGTCTAAAGCAGAATTTATAGTAAATTATCCAAGGAGAAAAGGTAATAAAGTTATAGTAATGCTTTCTCATGTATTTTCTCACTTTACATGTTAGTAAAATGAAGCATACTGTCACATAGAGATTAGGTGTATTCTGTTTTGTTTTTTAAAGAAGATCACACATTTTAAAAAACTTTTTATTGATTCTTCTAAGTTTCACGTTATGCACCCCAGCCCTATTCATTTCCCCACCCCCTCATATCTTTCCTTCACCTTTGCAACATCCCCAGCAAAATTAAGCACACAAACAGAAACGACGGCAAAACAAACAGAGAAACAAAGCCTAGATAACATCTCATCGTGGAAGCTGTAGTGTGTTAGTGTGTCTCACAGTACATCCTCCGGTCTACACATCTTCACTTGCAAATGTTTAATGGAATGAGTCATTGGTCTGGTTCAAGATCTCTGGCTTCTGAGACACCATCAATATTGAATGGAGACTCCTCCCATTCATCATGTTGTTGCCCCTGTATCAAGGAAATCCTGCAGCTTTGCATCAGCAGCACTGACTCTTTTTGAGTCCCAGCTGCTCACTGATGATATAGATTTAGGGGTAGCCCTACTAAGAGCCCTTGATCTGGATGTGGGCTGAGGTGGTCAGCATGTAGGCTTTCCTGCTCTCAAGCACTCAGGGATGGCTCATCTGCACCCACACCTCCAGAGCCAGCTCCACTATGATGTCCAGTCACAACATGAAGGGCCACTTTCCCAGGTGCTGCAGCCTGACTGACGCTGGGAAAGCTCTCTTATATCCTCTGGGCTGATTCACCAGCATCTTTGCCATTAGGGTCATCTCTGTTGTGTTGCCCAGGCATGGTGCAGGGCCTGCTCTCCCAAGTGCTACAGACAGTGAGGGGGCAGGGCTAGCTTTCCCACTCTCATGTCCTAGGGGCCAGCTCTCCTGACTATTACACCTGCGAAGGGGAGAAGGGAAGAAAGCACCACCTCTGCACATATGCCACCTCATGGAGATGAGTGGTGGAGCTGGCTCACCTGCACCGTCTCTACCAGGCCCAACTCTACTGTGCTGCAGCTGGCAAGGAACAGGGTCAGCACACCCACTCTCATGACCCCAGGGCAGCTGAACATTCTAAAAACGAAAAAAGCACTGAGCAAAAATCATAAAGAATTAGGAGTATATACATGACCTATACAAGTTAAATCCAGGAAATTCAAACAACCTAAAAAGACCCATAACAAGCAAGTATATTGAAGCAATAATTAAAAGGTCTCTCACGAATACAAGTCCAGGGCTGGCTGGATTAGCTGCTGATTTTTACCAGAGTTTCAAGGAAGAACTCACACTAATATTTCTCAAACAGGTCTACAAAGAAAAGGCTGTGGTGAGGGTGGAGAATACTGCTACACTCATTTTACTAAAACAATGCAATTCTTATACAAAAACAAGTTAGAAACATAGCAGAAACATAGAGAAAACTACAAATGAATCTCTCATATGAACATATATGCAAAAGACCTCAACCAAACACAGAACTCGAAAAATAATCCCCAAAATCATATAAAAACACAGAGGACCATAGTGATTCTAAGCAGAAACAAACAAAAGCTAAAAAACAAAAGCCAGAGGCTGGAGGCAGCATCATACCACAAACTCTACTACAGAACCAAAGTAGGGAAGACAACACGAGACTGGCACAATACTAGAGGTAGCCCAACAGAACCTAATAAGATCCAGAGATAAATTCACTTAGCTATGGACACCTACCTTTTGACATGTATGTCAAAAGTATACACTTGGAAAAAGATAGCCTTTTCAACAAATGGTGCTGGCAAAACTGTGCATCTAGCTGCAGAAGAATGCAATCAGATTCCTATCTCTCCCCTTGCACAGAAATTAACTCAAAGTGTACTGAAGACCTTAATTAAGACTGGAAAGTTTGGGGGCTAGAGAGAAGACACAGAAGTTAGGACTCAGGTTCATTTCCCAGAACCCACATAGCAGATCACCATCGTTTGTATTTTCAGCTCTAAATAACCTGATGCCCTGTTCTGGCCACCATGGCCACTACATGCATGTGTCGCTCATATATGAATGTAGGTAAAACACACATACACAAAGATAAGAATAAATAAATCTTAAGAAAAAACAAAGTTTTTCTTAAGTTGTCGAAGCAAAGAAAGGAAAACAGAGAGAAAGCATATGAGTATGTAGAGATAGGTAATACATTTCTAAATAAATACCCAACAGAGCAGGAAACATAGTCCCAAGAACTGACAAATTGGGTACATGAAATTAAAATGGGTCTGCACAGCAAAAGAAGGTATCAGCAAAGTGAACACTGAGACCACAAAACTAGGGAAAATTTTTGCCATCTAAACTTCAAACAGAGTTACTATCTAGAATTTATAAAGTACTACAAACATTTAACACTAGAAAAACAAAATTACCAATAAATAAATGAGCCAATGATCTGAAAAGGCATTTTTTAAAATAATAAATATAAATACAGCCAATAAAGTCAGCATCTCTAGTTATCAAAGAAATACAAATTAAAACTAAAAATTCAATTTCATCATATTTAGAAGGGCCAACATCAAAAATACAATTGACAAAAAATGCTGGGGAAGATATGGGGAAAATAAAATCCTTGTTTGTTTGTGGTTCACTGTAGTCACTGCAGAAATCAACATGGAGACTTCTAAAATGTTTACAATAGAACAATCATTTGGAACAGCTTTGCTACTTCTAGGCATACATGCCTTATGACAGAAATATTTGCTTTTCTATGGCTATCTTTTGCACAAGAGCTGGATACTCATCAAATACAAATCTATTATGAAAATGTGGTACAAATATACAATGAAATTTTATTGAACTGTAAATGAAAATGGAATTTGTAGGAAAATGGATGGGACTGAAAAACATTTAAAGCAGGTAATCCAGGGTCAGGAAAAGAATTACTATGTAAAGTGTCTTATCTGCAGGTCCTAACTTTTTAATTATTACATGTGCACATTTTTAGGTGTGGGAAAGGGCCAGGAAACAAGGAATTAAAAAAAAATCTCTGCATAGCTTCTTCCCAAGGCATAGATGAACTATAGGACTACTGAGAGGCACTCGCAAACCAGATGAGCTACCTAGAAGAGACTAAGATAATTGAACTTCCATGAGAGGACAATCTTCAACCTGTTGAGCTGTTTGTAGACAGTACAATGTTCTTCAGGTTTCCAGCTTCCATGAACTGTCACCCAAGCCAGAGTAATAGCTGGTGACATAGCTGTGTTTGAGTCATTTCTTCTCCTATAAGTAATCCCTGACCCATATTTCTATAGGTAACTCCAATAAAATTCATTGATTAACTAAGTTGGACTTTAGTGGTATCTGTACTTTGGTCTGTTGTTGTTTCCCTGTCTAGAGTGAATCGATGTTTGTTTACATCTCTCCAGGAATAGTACCACATGACAGAGGATCATAAAGAGATAGCTGTGCATTAATATTCACAGCCACATTGTTCACTGCAGCCAAAATGGGAAAGAAACGCAACTTTCTGTTACTAGATGAATAGATAAACAAATGTCATGTAGGCATACTGTGGCTACTGCAGGTGGATGGACGTTGAAAAATATTATTGGAAGTGAAATAAGCCACTAACAAAAATTCAAATATACTTGAGTGAAGGGCCTACAGTAGTCAAATTCTTGAAGAGAGAAAGCCAAGAGTGGCTGATAGGGCTGCTAACCTGTGATAATACCAATTTCTCTATTCTTCTCTTTTTCCAAGGCATTATGGACTGAGAACTCTGTGAGGTCAAACACACATTTCTTACCATAGGTCACTTCTGCCAGGGCTGGTAGCTACTGAGATAACAAAGAAAGTGTTATGAATTGCAGTGCAGTATCAGTGATTAAGCAGTATCAGTGATTACACCTAGAAGAACAAAATATTGCTCTTCTTCATGCTTAGGTAATACATCATCACAAAAGTCAATCCAGCCTTGTTTCTGTATATGTGTTTGCATATACACATGAACACACAGCAGACAAGGCCTCAAGGCGTCAGTATTTGAATGTTGACTATTAAATGAAAGCAGTGCTAATGATGGTAGCTCATTTAATCATCACAAAAAAACCTATAAAGATATATTAATACTAGGATTTTTAGATTTTGATGAGGAAGAAATGGAGTACAAGATCACATGAATAGCAAAGGTCTAAATTTGAAGCATGGTAAGAAGATACCGGCACTAAACTCTGTGGCATCTTGACTCATTCTATGGAGAAATAAAACCAACTTGTCATCACAGAAAACAAAACCAATGAAAACAAGCTCTACAACCTCAGAAGAAATATGGGAGCTTTCAAATTTCTTGCAACTAAAATTTCTTTGTGTAGAAAAAAATGAATTAATAAGGGCCCTTCCCCTCTATTCTCTAACTCCGAAATAAATAACACAGAGACCTATTAGACTTATTCAATAAACTTTAAGTCTTATAACTGGGCAGATAGTCATCTACTCTAACCCAGTTAGGCTAGTCTGGCTACCTCCAAGGAACATGCTCTTTCACTTGCCATCTCAGTTTTGCCTTGGCCTTCTGCTGCAACTCTTTTCCTACAGTGAACTCCTCATGATGGCTTTTCTTCTCTTACCCTGAAACCCTCCCTCCTCCGATACCCAGACTGAGAATGGAAGTCCCCACCTACTCCTCTCTCTGCCCCGTCATTGGATTTTTAGCTTTTTTTAAAAACCAAATAGAGATAATTGGGGAGCAATGGCTATACAACATTGAAACAGGACATTCTTAAATGATCATGACAGTTCCCATATTCTGCAGCAACCAGCTCTCGGCACACAGAAATCAGCATCTAAATATGCAGTGCATAAATACATCCTCCAACACCTTTGAAATATTTAAAGCTTAATGGATACACTGAGGTAGAAATTAAATGGTTCAGTATTTCTTTTTAATTTCTATTCATCACTTGAGGAATGAAGTCCCAGGGCATTAGGTTAAAACTGAGCAAAGAATTGAGAGACACCAACTTATGTCTCCTCTGCAATCTGTACCTCAGAAAATGGCAAATTTCACTGTCCTCAAGTACCAAGGAAAGCACCAAGACAAAAAGAAAGTGGATTTGGAAGCCAGAATAAGAATATGGGACTCATAAAGAAACAGATAATTAGCCTTTGTCTCTGAGTTTCATGTAGAATAAAACGAACAGCAGAGAGAGGGTGTGTGTACCCTCTTGCCATTGCTGAATTTGCCCTGCTTATAGTAAACAGAAAAAAAAAATGTTAGCACAGAAGCAGCTGTCATTTGGATCTTTCAAAGCACAAAAGCAAGAACAATTTGGCCATATAAAACATCAGCTATAAAGGGAACTAGCATTGGATAAGACTGTAAGTAGCCAGAATATGTTTTTCACCCTGGGTGCTTTAAGTAGAAAACAATAACAACATAATCTAAGCAATATTTCGCTAAGAAAAATATCTAATGAAAAAAAAACTATTTAATATCTCAGGTCTATCTTGAGATAGATGACACTGATTATAGTTTCTGTCTCAAAATGTCACTGAAGATATTACTTTGCTTATTGTCTGTTTTTCATTTTCTTCTCCACCTACTTCCATGGATAATCATTTAAAACAGGGTTGAAGATGACGCTCAGTGGTAGAGTGCATGAAGTCCTGAGCTTTATCACTAGCACCACATAAACCTGAAATACTGTGACATGCCTGTAATCCCAGCACTTGACAGACAGATGCAGTGGAATTAGGAATTCAAGGCCATCGTGAGCTACATAGCAAATTAAAAGCCAACCTGAACTACAAATAATAAAATTAAATCAATACTTGGCTTTTTCATTCAAAAACTATGTCTGTATATGTGTGAATGCCATGTGTGTGCAGACATCCATAGAGGCCAAAGAGAATGTCATATTCCCTGGATCTAGAGTCACATGTAGTTGTGAGCTCCTAAGAAGATGTGAAAAATGAAATGGAGTTCTCTAGAGAAGAAAGCACTCTTAACTGTTGAGCCATCTCCAGCTCTAACAGATACCTGTTCTTTCCCTAGTTTCTGGTTGTCATTTGGCCATCTGTACTTCTTTGAAGTACACCCTGGAGACTGCATGAGCTTGAAACCTTGCTTATTTATGCCATTTTTTTCTTCTACCTTCTCAGTATCACATATAAGAGCTTGTACTAGAACAAGAGGCAATGTGAACACGTAGTAAGTCTCCCCACTAAGCAGATTCACACCATCTTTGCTGTCAAGGCATGGGGCGAGGATAGTCCCCTCTCTGATTCTCCTTTCAGCTAACATGGGCAGTGTTCAATATCGCAACAATGGAAAGCTGGCTCAGAGTTTGACATGACCTCTTGTATAGAGGGCGGAGTTATGGAAAGTTTCAGACTCCAAGGACAGCAATAGGTATTACTAGACTAGAAATCCAGAAACTCCTTGAGAAATGAAGACTTTCTTTCTCCAAGCCATGAGAATTTTCACAGGAATTAATTTCTCAAGCTTTCTGGAAGATTATTTCAAAACTAAGTATCAATATTTCTAACAACACAGGAGAAATTAATTCTCTCTTTTTCTCTGTCTCTCTTTCTCTCTCTCACACACACACATGCACACACATGCGCACAAACACACACTGATGGGCCAGACTGAACCAACAGGCACAAGGGACAGAGGCTTCATTTTAAGTGTTACAAGTCCATGCCTCATGCAGGTTTTAGTTTAAAGTCCTAGAAAATCTTTCAGATTCCAGGAAAAAGAACAGAAAATCACAAGCCTTTCAGACTAATCATATTATATAAGTAATCTTCAAAATGTAATTCCACTTGAGCATGTGTCTATGTTTTTCTGTGTGATAAGTACTGTAAGTTTTCAGGTCGTTGCTGCCTACATAGGTCAATTGAAGCAGAGGTTACAGGAAACTAAAGTAAATTTTCTTGCTAATTTCCCATTCAAGGACAAAATTCCTTGGGAGAATGGTCAAAAGAAAATCAGAAATCTAACCATTTGTATAACTACAGTCAACTTCTCCAATATAAAAGCTGCAAAAAAAAAAAGACTTTAAAATATTTAAAAATTTTTTATTATTTATTGCAATTTATTCAATTTGTATCCCGGCTGTGGCCCCCTCACTCATCTCCTCCCAATTATATCCTTCCTCCCTCTTCTCCCCCTGTACCCCTCCCCTAGTTCAATAATAGAGGAGGCCCTCCTTTCCTTCTATCTGAACTTAGCTTATCAGGTCTCATCAGGACTGGCTGCATTGTCTTCTTCTGTGTCTTGGCAAGGCTGCACCCCCAAGAAGGAGGTGATCAGAGAGCCTGCCACTGAATTCATGCCAGAGACAACCCCTGGTCCCCTTACTAGGGAACCCACTTGGAGACTGAGTCTATGGGCTACATATCTGAGAAGGGGTTTTAGGTCCACTCCATGCATCATCCTTGGTTAGGGTATCATTCTCTACAGGGCACACAGGGCTCCATTTTTATGGCTTTGTTGGTTTCCTTGTGGAGCTCCTGTCCCCTCCAGATGCTTCTATCTCCTCCTTCTTCCATAATATTCCCTGCACTCTGCCCAAAGTTTGGCTCTAAGTCTCAGACTCTGCTTTGATACCTGGATCAGTACAGTTTTTCAGAGGCTGTCTGTGGTAGGCTCCTGTCCTGTTCCCTGTCTTCTCCTGCTTCTGATATCTATCCCATTTCCCCTTCTGAATGAGGATTGAGCATCTTTCCTAGGGTCCTCCTTGTTTAGCTTCTTTAGAAGTATAGATTTTAGTATGTTTATCCTTTATCATCTGTCTAGTAACCACTTATGAGTGAGATAATACCATGTGTGTCTTTCTGCTTCTGTATTACCTCACTCAGGATCCTCTTTTCTAGTTTTAAGCAAGGAAAATAATGGGTTAAGAAGGAAAGAATAAAATTCTAAGAAATCACGGAAATAGTTGAAAAGGTGAAAAGTAAGGGGGAAGGAAAAAGACAAGAACAAAATAGAATAATTCTTTGAAAGTCTTACAGCACAGACTAATTAATAATTTTATTGATTTAAAACATAATATCCCCATTGTTAGGCAGGTATCATAAAACCTCAGAATTTTTCTCTTGGGAGGTTCTTTCAGACACTGAAAGTTTGTCTTGCATTTTCCTTCAGTCCTGTGGAGCAGAATGTCCAAATCCACAGTAAGACTATGAGGACTTGAGAATCTCCTGTTAAAGGCCACATTTAGCATGTTAGCTGACTTTTAATTCCTCTGTAGTCTCCATCACTATACAAAATACATAAAAATGTAACTGGTCTGGCAGAACTGAAGGTTTCTAAAGAGACTGTTTCTCTCATTCTGACTATGAAACTTGAAACTATAGACCCCAAAGAATTTGGAATCACCCTAAAAAAATCTCACACTGGCAGAAGGAAAGGGTACCAATCAGAAGGGAGACTCTGCAAGAGAGTTCGAATAATTCATTCAATTTGTTGAATCACCTTATAGGATGAGACTGAAACACAGAATGAAGGTTTAGTGATGGTTGGAACCATACCACTATGGAAAATGCGTAGATGTACATGTTTTCATCCCTCTATGTCAACCTTGATTTCATTTTAGGCCCTGAAGATGAACTTGAGGGATTTGCTGGATTTCTCTGTTCCTCTTCCCATTGTGACCACATGGAATAAATCTCTTTCTCCTGCTTTCACCTTTAATTGGATTTGTTTGTTTGTGGTTTTCAAGACAGGCTTTCTCTATTTATGGTTTTCAAGACAAAGTTTCTCTATGTAGCTCTGGCTGACCTGGAACTCACTCTGTAGACCAAGCTGCTGCCTGCCTCTGCCTGAGGAGTGCTGGGATGAAAGGTGCTCCCTGCTCCTCCACAGCATGGTAACTTGACACTTTTAACTGGCCCCTTGAGGATGGGTGGTGGGACTTGACTCAGGACACAGGTTGCGACCCTCTAAGTACAATGATAAAATTGTGAGCATGTGACTAAGACAGATTTTGGGGGTGTTGTCCACTCACAGTGAACTGACCCAAAATGGACAGGAAAGATGGAAATTCTCCTCCCTGGACATTTTCCAGATCAGTGACATCAGCTGCATTATGCCTCTATTTACTGAAGCAGAAAAATGAGATCAAACTGAGTTGATGAGAAAATCGGGCCTTTTGTTAAGTCCCTTTCTCTCATTATCTTTGCCTTCCTGTTTGCCTTGAGATTCTTTTGAGCAATTTAAGGTTCTTTTGAACCATTTGTGGTATTTGCAACTTGGTGCTAAGCTTTATTTCTTGGTGTCATTCTGTTGAACAACACTGCAGAATTATTGTAAACACAACTATCAAAGCAATGGAGTTGAGAGCTCTTGAAGGAATTGAAAACTTAAACAAAACTCAAAGTCAGGTATGGTGATATAGACAATCATAATTAGGTTTAGTTTATCTTGGGCTTGTTTCTTCTTTGCTTGTGACCTGTGTAGAAGGAACCTTTAAACTCTAGGAGAGTATGAGGAAAGTCTAGGAAAGTCAATAAGGCTTGACTTTCTAGAATGGATGAGTGTCTGAGTGGGACAGACCCATAACTAAACAATAATTAAATCACCTGAACAGGCTCTGCCAATTTGGAAGCTCTTCTGAGAAAATTTGGTGTTTTGTTGCATACTTTAGATTATCAACCACACTACAGGAAATATCGAAGTCATTTCCAGGAGCCATTAGACTTTCTAAGGGTATTTAACATATCTGCTGTGACTTATGAAATTATAAAAATAGTAAGTCTTACAGAAGCTTTTCAATTTTAGGAGATCCCATTTATTAATTGCTGATCTGAGAGCCTGAGCTCTTGGTGTTCTCTTTAGGAAGTTGTCTCCTGTGCCAATGAGTTTGAGGGTCTTCCCTAATTTTTCTTCTAACAAATTAAGTGTGCCTGACTTTATGTTGAGATCTTCGATCCAACTGGACTTTAGTTTTGTACAGGGTGGTAAATATGGGTCTATTTGTATTTTTCTACATATGGACATCCAGTTAGACCAGCACCATTTGTTGAAGATACTATCTTTTTTCCATTGTATGGTTTTGGCATCTTTGTCAAAAATCAGGTGTCTGTTGGTATGTGGGATTATTTCTGGATCTTCAGTTTGATTCCATTGATACATCAGTCTATTTCTATGTCAGTACCGTGCAGTTTTTATTGTTGTTCCTCTATAGTACAGCTTGAGAACAGAGGTGGAGATATCCCCAGAAGACCTTTTAGTAAGAGGATGGTTTTAGCTATTCTGAAGTTTTGTTTTGTTTTTCCATATGAACTTGAGAATTTTTCTCGAAAGGTGTGTAAAAAATTATGTTGGCAATGTTATGAGAATTGCATTGAATCTGTAGACTGCTATTGATAGGATGGCCATTTTTACTATGTTAATCCTACCTAGCCATGAGCATGGGAGATCTTTCCATCTTCTGATATCTTCTTCAATTTCTTTCTTTAGAGACTTGAAGTTTGCTTTTTTTTTCTTGCAAGTTTTTCACTTGCTTGGTGAGAGTTACATCAAGATACTTTATGTTTTTTGTGGCTTTTGTGAAGAGTGTTGTTTTCTTAATCTTTCTCAGCTCATTTTGTGTACAGGAGGGCTACTAACTTTTTTTTTGGAGTTAATTTTATATCCAGCCACTTTTCAGAAGGTTTTTATCAGCTATAGGAGTTACCTGGTAGAATCTTTGGGATCACTCATGTATACTATCATAGCATCTGCAGAGAGTGATACTTTGACTTCTTCTTTTCTGATTTGAATCCTCTTGATCTACTTTAATTATTGCTCTAGCTAGGACTTCAAGTACTATATTGAAGAAATATAGAGAAAGTGGGAAGCCTTGCCTTGTCCCTGATTTCAGTGGAATTGATTTAAGTTTCTCTCCATTTAGTTTGAAGCTAGCTGTACATTGCCTTTACTGTGTTTAGGTATGTGCCTTGTATCCCTGATCTCTCCAAAGCTTTAAACATGAATGGGTGTTGGATTTTATCGAATGCTTTATCAGTATCTAAAGAGATCATCATGTAGTTTTTTTTTCTGTTTGTTTATATGGTAGATTTCAACATAACAAAACAACAGCCTACAGACTACAAAAGGATCTTCAACAACCTTACATCCAATAGACGGTTAATATCCATAATATAGAAATTTGTTAGACACCAACAAACCAAATAATCCAATTAAAAATGGGATATAGAGCTAAATAGAAAATTCTCAATAGTGGACTAATGAATGGTGGGGAAACACTTAAAGAAATGCTCTACATCCTTATTTATTAGGGAAATGCAAATCAAAATGACTCTGAGATTCCATCTTATACTGATCAGAATGGCTAATATAAAAAACTCAAGTGACATCACATGCTGGAGTGGATGTGGAGAAAAGAGAACCTTCCTCCATTGCTTCGGGGAGTACAAACTTGTACAACCACTTTGAAAATCAATCTGTCACTTTCTCAGAAAATTGGGAATAGCACTACCTCAGGATCTAGGTATCCACTCCTGGTTATATATGCAAAAGATGCCCCACCATTCAACAAAGACATTTGCTCAGCTAAGTTCATCACAGTTCTAGTCATAATATTCAGAAGCTGGAAATGTCCCTCAATGGAAGAATAGATATAGAAATTGTGGTACATTTACACAGGGGAATACTATTTGCCTATTAGAAACAAAGAAATCATGAAAATTATGGGCAAATGGATGAAAGTATAAAAGATTATCCTTAGTGAGATAAACCCCAAACCAGAAAAGCATACATGGTATATACTGACTTGTATTAAGTGGACATTAGCTATATAATATAGAATAGCCACACTAAAATCTATAGACATAAAGAAGCTAAACAACAAGGAGGACTCTAGGGAAGATGCTTAAATATCATTCAGAATGGCAAACAGGATACACACCAGAAGCAGTGGAAGAGGGAACAGGATGGGAGTTCTCTGCAAAGCTCCACCCGAAGTTTGGCAGAGAGTCTCAGCATCTGCTTTGATAGCCTATTGGGTAGAGCACAGAGAGTCTTCTGGAATAAGGGGAGATAGAAAGACCTGGGGGGACAGGAGCTCCACAAGGAGAGCAACAGAACCAAGAAATCTGGGCCAGCCTGGTCTACAAAGAGAGTTCCAGGACAGTCAGGGCTATTACACAAAGAAACCCTCTGTAGAAAAACCTAAAGTAAGTAAGTAGATAGATAGATAGATAGACAGACAAACAGATAGATAGATAAACAGACAGATAGATGATTGATTGAGTATGTGCATATATGAATGTGTTGGGTCACTTTGAGTGCTTTTTCTTTTTCTATTTTTTTCTAAAATCTAAGGTTTCAGAAAACTTAAATTTCAGAAAAGGAACTAGTTACCAGACTTTACCTCTGTCAGGCTTATCTAAAATTAATTGAAATGCTAATTTTAAGCTTACTCCTTAAAATAATTTGGGTCTGGTGTTTTCAAATGTTAATTATGGAAACTAGGTTGACAGAAAATCTGATTACAGAATTTTGGAGAGGTTATGTAAAGATGGTATACATATATTTTATTAAGTGCTCAAAATGTCTCATGCTTTCGCTGGACAAACTTAAAGTTAAAAATTAAAACATTAATTTCAGAATTGACCTGTATTCAAGGATGGTTTTGACATGATTCAGTTATAAATATGCATTTCATTGACAATGTTGAGAAGGGCTAAATTTTGTTTTGAAAGAGTTGCTAAGAGATATTACACTGATCTAAAAACCATGTATTTTAGTATCTAAGGAGGTTGCTAGTGTTTCCTTTCACTGGCTGGGAATTTGAAAACAGTGCTCAAAAGGAAACTTGAAGAAAATTTAGTATGAAAAGCAGGATGGGCAAAGGGGGACCTGATATTTCCAACAAAACAAGTTGGGAGACAGTAATTTGGTACTGTCCAGGAAGCTTCTTCCCCACTGGCTAGTTTTCATAGTACCCAAAGGTACTTTAAAGGCTCCTATGGGAAAAAATTAACAACACTCTTCCTTACCTGTGGACCCTGTGAAATATAATAATGACAGGCACAGTGAAATATGCCCATGAATGCAACAGAAGTCAGGAATCTACCAACTTCTTTCTGTCTGGTGTTAAGGCCTATTCCACAGAGGAAACTTACATGCCTGGCATAATAAATCTAGCCAAGTACCCATGGTTGGAATACCTTCTAAATACAAACCTCTCGATGTGTAGACTAGTGCAGTTCTTAGATCTCAGTGGAGAAGGTTTCAGGAGCAATTGCCCCTATTTTATGCAGAAACTCACAGCTGGTCCAAGTTCACAGAATAAGTACCAGTAGAATGTTATAGTAAGTAGGGCATCTATAGCACATCCCCTTCAAGACACAAGCACCACTTCAGAAAGATTTTAAAAGCCACAAGTCAGAGGACCAGAGCCAAACACTATCTTCTGGAAATGACAGTATTCTCATGAACCCATGGCAAGTAGGTCCTACATGAATGAGATCAAGTT
This sequence comes from Meriones unguiculatus, assembly GCF_030254825.1. NCBI lineage: Eukaryota > Metazoa > Chordata > Mammalia > Rodentia > Muridae > Meriones > Meriones unguiculatus. The sequence continues at coordinate 32,318,542 of NC_083362.1, read as the reverse complement.
TGCTAATATTTCAGCACTGGGGGAAGGGAAAAATTACAAGCTTCTCCCACGAATGGGGAAGCTATTGACATCTCATAGCTTCTAGGGCTAGAAGAGCTCTCCTTAAGGGTGTAGTCTCTAGTAAGTTGACTATAGCTCAGTGACAGCCACACACCCATAAGTATATGCACAGCACAAATTGGACTTGCTAAGCTATTAAAAAAATGAAAATGAACATAAGATGGGAGAGAATGGTGAGGTGGCTGTAGGAGGAAATACAGGGATACGTGGGAAGTCAATATGGTAAAAAACACATTGTACAAAACTTTCAATGAAATAATAAAAATGGTATTTAAAATGCTTTTTATTATATCATGCTATACTCTGCCTGAGGATGTGGCTTAGTAAGTAAAATACTTGTTGCAAAACTATGGCACTGAGAGTGAATTCTTAGAAACCATGTAAATTGCTGAACATAGCAGTGTTCTGTATGTCCAGAACAGAAAAAAGATGGAGATGATGCATCCGGTAGACTTGTTGATCAGAATGTCTGGCCAAAATTGTGATCTCTGCATTCAGTGGGACAACTAGTCTCTAAAGATAAAAATGTAAGGACTGAAAATAATACATGAAACATCAGCTCTTGGCCTCTGCATGTACAGGGATAAGCATACACACCCTTATAACATGTACATTAGACACACACTTGTAGACCAATGAATAAGTAAAAATAAAAAGTCCATGTTTAGTTCTTGACAAACATAGCCAAATAATTTAACAGTTCATGCAAAAATTAACCCACTCTTTTATTTGCATATATTGTTCTGCTAATTTTTGTTAAAGACCCTTTAACAAAGTTAAATAAAAAGTTGAAAAAAGATTAGGAATATAACCTTTGATCCCAGATATACCTAGAAGAAAAAAACAGATCTCAACCACTTATTAATAGGCATGTGCTGTTTTTATTTTTTTTCATTATTTTTGTTCCTATGGTTTATTTTTCCAAATATTTAGTCTGATTAATGGCCTGAGAGCATCCATATAGTTCCTTTGCAGTAAGCATACAATAAACATTTTCACTGCACTTTATTTGATCATTTCCTCTTGTTATTAATTTACTTACTCATGATATGTCCTATCCCAACAGTTAAAAGGCTTTAAAAATGTTAATTTCTCACCTATATGTCTTTGACATTCCTCATAGTAACAGACTCTTCAGTTTGTCAAAAGAATTGAAAGAAAAGATTTCATTCCTCTGAGATATGCTATTGGAATGCCAGGAAGCTGTCATGAAATTTCCACAATATGAGTGTAAGGCATGGAGTCTGATACCTTCAAAGCTGAAGAAAATTATTAATGTCACCTTAGGGTTTTAATGTTTGAGACAACACAATATAGAAAACAGAGGGTTGCTTGGGAATAACTCAGGATATATTTTTAATCTTAGTCTCACCATGAGATGTGTATCCTGAGCAAATCAGCTAAGCTTATTGCCATATAGATAAATGTGGAAGGCAATTATATCTCATCGTTAAACTAGATGTAAGGGTGGTAGGCTCTACTGAAATACCTGAGACTCAGTGGAAGTATGATAAAGAGTGACTACAGCCCTATAATACTTCTGAAACAGAATGCCAGTCATCTCTGCCCCTAGGAAACAGCACATTTAAAGCTACTGGGAGGAAAGGTTTAGTTGGCCTCATGACAATGTCTGAAAGAACAAAAATTAAAAACAATAAAGTAAAAAGACCAAGCCCACAATTTAGATGAAAAGAACAATTAAGAAAATATGAAGAATGAGGAAATACTAGTAGAGTTCATACTTTTACTTTGCCATCGAGATAATCTGACAACATATAACAAGATAAAATTAGCAGGTACATTGAATATATTCCTGGATAAAAAAGTAGAATGGACTTAACCTGGCACACACTGTCAAATCTCCTTTTTGATTATTTGATCTGTTTGGATTTTTTATTTTTATTGCACAGAGTTTCTGAGAGCATGGAGTTCAGGACATAAATATAAACGTAATGATAATGCTAGTTTGTTCTTCTTATGTTTAATCTACTGCGGTAGTCCTAGAGTGAAGTTTTCAAAACTTTCTGTTTTCTTATACACACATGTTGCTGTGTCTAGTAGTATACCAAATGTCTCCACGGGTTTTTAGTTATTTCTGTTCATTCTTTTTTCTTGAGTATTTAATTTGACTATTTGCATTTTATATTATAAAATACTATAATGTATTATAAGAGAGTATATTATATGTAATATAATATAGTATAATATATAATATAGTATAGTATAAGATATATATAGTATAATATAGTATAATAAATTATACGAGATTATTTCTGGATATCTCCATAGTAGAGTTCACTGCATGCATGAAAATGATAAATGATAAACTTTTGGGGTATTGCCTTTTGGGGTTTGTATGCATGAAATAAATCTCTGCAAACAAAATTCATCTTGCTGCTTTTAAATTTGCATGTTTAACTTTAGGATAACTCTGGCAAGTGATTGCATCTGAGTTCATAGAAGAAGCCATTCTGAGTCTGGTCTTGTTTCTGATATTAGAGGAAACACTTTCAACCTCAAAATGTGATCATAGCTCTGTAGGTTTGTCATAAATGAGCTTTATTATGCTGAGATATAGATTTTTCCTTTTTATTATTATCATTTATTGAATATTCAATTTGTACCCTAGCTGTGTCCCCCTCACTCATCTCGTCCCAATTCCACCCTCCCTCCCTCTTTTCCCCTTATGCCCCTCCACTAGTCCAATGATAGGGGAGGTCCTCCTCACCTTCTATGTGAACCTAGCCTCTCAGGTCTCATCAGGACTGTCTGCATTGTCTTCCACAAGGCTGCACCCCAAAGGGGGAGGTGATCAGAGAACCTGCCACTGAGTTCATGCCAGAGACAACCCCTGGTCCCCTTACTAGGGAACCCACTTGGAGACTGAGTCTATGAGCTACATCTGAGAAGGGGTTTTAGGTCCTCTCCATGCATTATCCTTGGTTAGGGTATCATTCTCTACAGGGCCCCCAGGGCTCAATTTTTATGGCTTTGTTGGTCTCCTTGTGGAGCTCTTATCCCCTCCAGGAGCTTCTATTTTCCCCTTCTTCCACAAGATTCCCTGCACTCTGCCCAAAGTTTGGCTATGAGTCTCAGCCTCTACTTCAATACCTCAATCAGTAAAGTCTTTCAGAATGGCAGAGAAACACTTAAAGAAATGCTCAATGTGCTTAGCCATAAGGGAGATGCAAATCAAAACAACCCTGAGATTTCACCTTACACCCATCAGAATGGTTAAGATCAAAAGCTCAAGTGACAACACATGCTGGAGAATATGTGGAGAAAGGGGAACCCTCCTCCATTGTGTAAACTTGTACAACCACTTTGAAAATCAATCTGGCACTTTCTCAGAAAATTAGGAATAGTGCTACCTCAAGATCTAGCTATACCACTCCTAGGCATATATACAAATATTCTCAACTATACAACAAAGACTTTTGCTCAACCATATTTGTATCAGCTCTGTTCATAATAGCCAGAAGCTGGAAACAACTTAGATGTCCCTCAACAGAGGAATACATACAGAAATTGTGGTACATTTACACAATGGAATAATACTCAGCAATTAAAAACAAGGAAATCATGAAATTTGCAGGCAAATGGTGGGAACTAGAAAAGATCATCTTGAGTGAGGTAACCCAGAAGCAGAAAGACACACAGGGTATATATTCATTTATAAGCGGATACTAGCTACATAATATATGATAAACATATTAAAATCTGTGCTCCTAAAGCTAAACAACAAGGAAGATCCTAGGGAAGATGCTCAATCCTCATTCAGAAGGACACAATAGACAGGGAACAGGACAGAAGCCTACCACAAATAAACATGTTTAAACCAAATTTGTTGAGATTTTTTTATTATTATAAGCAGGTGTTGGTCCTGTTGTGATATTTTTCTGCCCATTGGTTGATGGTCATATAATTTCTGGTGCTTCTGTTGATGTTTTGCTTCACATTTATTTTTTAATGTTTTTTTATTTTTATTATTAGTTACATATTATTAACTCTGTATCCCAGCTGTATCCCGCTCCCTCATTCCCTCCCAATCCCACCCTTCCTCCCTCATCTCCTCCCTGTCCCTTTCCAAGTCCACTGATAAAACAGGATCAGATGAAAGGTGAGGAGGTCCTCCCTTATCTGTGGACTTGTTTCACATTTATTGATTAGACTCTTTAGAATTCTCTTTGCACCCCAGGATAAATCCCACTGGTGGCAGAGAATAAGTCTTTGACTTTTTTGGTGGATTCAGATTGCTAGTAGTTTCTTGAGGGAATAAGAATATATCCATTGGGACTCTAAATATATATTTTTCTTTTTAAAATTCTATTCTTTCTTTCTTTCTCTTTTTGTTTTGTGTGCCTTTTTCTAGTTTTAATATCATGGTAACATTGCTTTCGTAAATGAGTTTGGCAGTATTCCCTCTCTGCTTTCTAGAAGCATTTGAGATTGACTGGTGTTAATTCTTTTTAAATGTCTGATAAAATTTACGAATGAAATGATGAGGTCCAGGATTTTTTGATGGTGGAATTGTTTTCATTATAGATTTAATTTCCTTCTTGATTATTGCTCTGGTTAAGTTTAGTATTTTTGTAATTTGATCTTGATAGGTTATATTTTGGGGGAATTTAGTAATTTCCTCTATATTATAATGGTTTCTTATAGGTGTCTGCTAAGCCCAACATTTGGTTCTTTTCTAATATAGTTTTTAATTTAATATAATTTTTACTATATGCTTTCTCTTTAAAAATGTTTTAACTGAACATTTTATACAATCTATTGCCCCAATTACAAGTATTTGTGCCTTTTCTGAGATTTAACCTTTAGAGAAATCGCTGGAATAGCTCATTGAAGCTAATTTCTACAAACCACAGGTCTTCTACCAGCACTCTGCAGAGGATCCAGGCTCAAGGAAGTTCAGTAATCAAGGACGTTTGTGGCCTTAGAAAGCCTCATTTACTATTTGTTCCCTTCGTCTCTAGTTAATCTTCACAATGGCTATCATCATTAATATTATTCACAGCTGAAATTTCACAGATTTCACTAGGACTAGCACATTACATGGAATGTGTTGTCCCATAGTCAGATGCAACTGAAGTTAGAGTCCTTGGCAAGGGTAAGTCATTGCGAGCATTTGGATCCTGTTCTATCTTCATAGAAAGTCCACTTTTTTTCTAAAGGACATATAAATGCCCAACAATTCAGGGTCTAGTAAGTGTCATTTTTCTTTTACTTAGATATTTCTCTTTTCCATGTGTTTTCATTTGATGAAAAGAATATACAGCTCAATTGGGTATTTTAAAATAAGGACACAGTTCCTTGTGTAAGTATTTTCCTTCATATTAATCATTTCCCGAATCTCTCACATCTGAGTATTCTGATAACAGGGATTATGCATATAATGTAAACATAATTATATGCATATGCATATAGAATCTCTAAGAAGACACAGAGATGCTTTTTCTTGTAAGCATCATTCTAAAGTTATAATATCAAAGAAATTAATGGATTTCCCAAAAAAGGAATTGATTCTTTGATTTAGGGTAGTTCTCATTTGTTTGTTTGTTTTGTTTTTACTTTTTCATCATTATGTTTATATGCAGTTTAGAAAATGACACATTTTCATTTTTTTGGATTCTAGTCATTGTAAGAAAGATTTGAGGAATTTTATTTAGTGAGCTGAACCATACACAGGCCTATTAATTTACTGACCAACTTCAGTCTCAGTGGCTTACAACAACAGAAATATATTTCTTGTGGGTCTGTAGATCTGCAGTGGAGGAGAGATATGTTTGTCTGGGGTGGGAATCTAATCTCAGATGTGGTTGCAGGGTTACCTCACATCCCCTTCATCATCTGTGAGTTAGTAAGTAAAGTTGTACATCTTTGTATGGTCATGATGACAGCCTATCAACAAACAGGTCGCATTCTGCTTGTATCCCATGTGCTAATGCTTAGCCCACCGGCCTAAGAAAATCATAAAGCCAAGTTGGGAGGTAAGAAAATGTGCTTCTCACAATGTGGAAGAAGAGAAAACATGTTACTGAAAAATAACTTACCTGTCCACCTTAATGATTACAATACATTACTCTTGATCTGTAATTTTGCAAGATGCATGGCGGGGTGTCTTCATTCCTTATTCAAGTTTTATAATGTCATTCAGGATTCCCATTCCAGGTAGTACTGGTAATATCCACAGATCTAGCCACTGAGCCATTATATAATTTAAGTTAGTTTTTCATCTTGAGGCACCTTTTCTTCCTGCCTTTCTAATCTCAAAGTGTCTTAAGAAGCTATAACCTCAAGTAGTGAGTCAGCAGCTTTGCAGCTTCCTTCATAAACAGGAGGCTCTACTTCACTCAGGCACATCTTGAACCTAATAAACTTCTGGCTACTTTTATCTACATATGTACTGAAAACTACAGGACCCGTGATATATGCCTAACTCACCAAACGGTGGTTGTGTTTATAAAATGTAATTAAATGCCACATTTTTTCTAAAGAATAGGGAAGAAATTATATCCCTGAAGAACTGTGTAATCTTTGAAATACCCCAAATTAACAAACACCTAATCTGACGTAATTTACTGCTCAGAGATCTCCTCAGAACAGTAGTGCTCAGCATAGAAGACATGGTCATATCCATGAATGGTCTTTCGTTTGAGTATCAGTGTCAGAAAAGACCCCTGGGCCCAGATATTTTTGGTTCTGTTGATGTCCTTGTGGAGCTCCTTTCCTCTCCAGGTTCCACTGTCTCCTCCTTCTTTCATAAGATTCCCTGCACTCTGGCCAAAATTAGGTTAGGAGTCTCAGCATCTGCTTTATTACACTGCTAGGTAGTCTTTCAGAGGCCCTCTGTGGTAGGCTCCTGTCCTGTTTCTTGTTTTCTCCTTCTTCCAGTGTCCATCCTGTTTGTCATTGTGAGTGAGGATTGATCATCTTACCCAGGGTCCTCCTTCTTGCTTAGCTTCTTTAGGTGTACAGATTTTAGTATGTTTATCCTACATCATATGTCTAGTATCCACTTATAAGTGAGTATATACCATGTGTGTCTTTCTGCTTCTGGGATAGCTCAGTCAGTATGATTGTTTCTAGATCCCACAATTTGCCTACCTAGAACCCCTGCTCAGATGTAGCCCATGGCAGCTCAGTATCCAAGTGCATTCCCTAGTAAGGGGAACAGGGACTGTCTCTGACATGAACTCAGTGGCTGGCTCTTTAATCACCTCCCCCTCAGGAGGGTGCAGCCTGACCAGGCCACAGAGGAGGAAAATGCAGCAAGTACTGATCAGACCTGATAAACTAGGGTCAGATGGAAGAGGAGGAGCACCTCCCCTATCAATGGACTTGGTGAGGGGCATGGGAAAAGAAGGAGAAAGGGCAGGATTGGAAGGGGATGAGGGAGGGGGCACAAAGTGAATAAACTGTAATTTGCATAAAAAAATAAAAATTTAATGAAATAAAAGGACAAGGTCTTTAAGAAAGCAGAATTTCATATTGATATCCAGCTATGAATATCAACCATCCATGTACATAACATAACTATAAGAATGCTTAATAAAAACTATAAGATATGCTCTTTAACAATAACTATAAGATATGCTCTTTAATCTAATTAAAAGCACTTATAAGAGCCATAAAAAACTGTTGGCACATACTAACACAATATCAGAAGCATTTCTAGTAATGACAGCTGTAAAACTGGACTATCTATGCCCAATTCTGATACCCAAATAACCCCTGAAGCTATAACTATGAGCAGGGGTAACATTTCTGCTGTTAGATATCACAGCCACTTTATAGTAAATGAGACATTAAATAAACTCATCTTTTAATTACTCTTACCTTTTTCAAACTTGTTTTCATTTTATACGAATGTAACTGGTAACCATATCAATATGTTTGTGGAGTTGATGGTTATAAAAATGTAAGCCAACATTAATTATTATTTCTTTAATGTTTATAAAAATGGGTAGTGTAGTTACTTAAGTTTTGAAAACTTAAGTTAGAGAGACTATGGAAGGAAATAGACTGACATTCTCTGTTTTTGACATATATTAATATTTAATATTCCAGGTAGAATTAGGTGATTTGGATATAAATCATTGTGATCGGATGTATGTAATTTCTAAAGTTGGTAGGGAGATTTAAGGCTAAGTGAAGAGATGGAATTTAAATATCTCTTTCAACTAGAATTCTGTTTAAATCTCTACAATAACAATAACCAAAGTAATTTATTTTTATAATACATTCTGAAAGTGAAATAGTTATACAAAAGAAGTTTATGTCCCAGGATTTTAAATCAAATAAACCTATGTAGATAATGATCAATGAGAGTCTAGGATTTTGAAGAGCCCAGTGACACTGCAAATTATAGCTGAACAGAACTTAACCAGCACAAGAAGAAAACTGTAAAAAGATAAGCTAGCTCTCATCACTTATTTGTAAAACCTTTTATGAAACAGTTCGAAGATATCGTTTTAACTATTAGTCTCAAAAATAAATCATCAACTAATACACTTTAGGGCCTGGAGGGACAGCATGCTGAAATTTGGTCATTGGAATCAATGACCAGCTTTGCAATGATCTGTTTAATTGTGTTATAGATAGAATCTAAACCCATACTTGTGATAGAATTGAAATGTGAATTTTCAGAATTTCAGAGTTTAAAGAAACATTGGTTTTTATCATTTACATTGATTTGCATTGACAGTCCATCTCATATGGAAAATTCTGAGAAAGAAGTCCTTACTATTAAAGGGAAAGGAGGAATCCCCCTACAAAACAATTGTCAATCCAGATAATCATATCAAACAGTAACATCCTTCGATTTTGTCATTGATCAGTTTGATCCATATCATCAAACACCTCTTATGACTTGGTATTTGAGAGATAACCTTTTAGACAGCCAAGTGAAATAATGTATTGTGCTGAATAACCAAGTAGCTCATGGAACAGGGCATCATAAGGGAAGAGAACCTGCTGCAGATGTCTAGGAAGACAAACGGACGGCGTGAGCTGAATGATTTATAAAACTAGTCTCACAGCAGATGTCAGTCAGTCAAGAAAGGAAGGAAGGAAGGAAGTCCCAATTAGAAAAGGAAGTGGTGAAGGAATATTCTCTCGCTTAGTCCATGAGTCTTCAAGAGCAGAATGAAGCAGCCTCTTATTTATAAGCTGGCATCACTGTCTTGCAGAGCATTGTCTCCCCAGTTATTTAGAAAGACACTGAGGTTCAGGACTTGTGCTTCACCCTCTGCAGATTTTAATGTCGCATTATCTTGGTAGCACAATGCAGCCCAGGAGAAACAAGGTCAGTAGGTGTGAGCTCAATAGTCTGAAAGCCCATGCCCTCAGGTGCACATGGTTGTTATTCTCATTTTATGATCTTAAAAGTTTTATTATTCCCATCTCACCATATAAAATTGAAGCAATGTTCTGTGCTTACATTTTGTTTACCTCATTTTTTCCTAGTTAAATATTATAAATGTTCCCATTTGGATAATAACCGTATTTTGAGGCCCACTAGATGATCTTGTCCTTTTCTGTGACCTTACTAAAGGTGAGAGATGAAAGGAAACTGATTCAAGGGAGGACAATACACCTGATATACAAAAACAAGGTGTGGGTGATCTCTTATTAAGCAAAACAAAGCAGGATGTCCTTGTGGGTGCTTTTACCACCAGCAAGTAGAAGGCGAAAGGCAAGCCAAATGGAAAGTTTTTGCAAAACACTCATCTGTATGAACTATGGGTTCTAAGCTACAACAATTGGCAGTTCTGGAAAATAAGTTGACAAACAGAACACTTAGCTTTGCACTGAATGAATTCGATGTGGACATACTGAATAAAAAAATGCAATGATTTCAACAACACTGCCTTGGAAAATTGAAAGTAAAGTCCTGAATCCCAGGAAGGCCTCACTGTTTTACATCAGTAGCCAATATCTTTAATGGGTGAAGCAGCATGCACCAAGCACTATACTAGTGTGTCTTGTTAATTCTATTGTTGATTCCATCAGCATTCTTAAAGACCATCCAAAATATGGCAGTGAACCTGCTTGGGGTGTGCACATGACTGAAAGGAAAACCAGAAGAGTAAGTATGACTGAAAAGATAAAGTGTTCATATTAAGTTTGAACAGGACAATGATAATGACACCACGGCTTCAATACACAGACTGCTCACTTTGTAAACCTAATAGAAATTACTCAGCAGCACTTTTCCTATCCCTGATCCATGCCTATGATTATTCAGTAAGTGTTCAGACAGATCCAGACACCACCCTCCTGGCATTTTACACACTATACAAATGCTCACAGTTTAGTACCTGTATAGATAGACTGTTAGCCTCTAAAAACAAAATCATTTCTAAATGTCATATGTAAATTTAACTTTGCAAAAGTAGTGACATTTTAAATAGTACGTGTAAACCTGACTATTTTTAACAATAATGAATGTTTTGGTATTGGCATTAACTCCTTCATATTAATTTTTATTGGTTTATTTACAATCCTTTAAGCAAACTTTATTTTTAAAATGTTATCAAAATGGGAAATATAACAATGAAATGATCAGCATATTTGGATCTTAATTTTACTTTGAATTTTCACAACTTGAATGCTCACAAAGTCTTTCCCAACAGTAGTATCTGTACTTCTAAAAAAAAAAAAAAAAAAAAAAAAAGAAAGAAAGAAAAAAGAAAAGATGGGCGGAATGATTATCTCCAGTCTCTTCTAAGATGCTGAGTACACCATTGTGCGGTACCTACTGCTAGAGGACAACACTTCCTGAGGAAAGATAGGAAAATGGCTTAGAGCAGATTATCTTTCCCTGGAGTTCTGGATAAGTTAGCTGTGAGTCTGTCAAGTTCTTCAGCACTTCACTATCAAAACAGCAGAAAGCACTTCCCCAAGAACAGATTTCTCCTTATTTCACAGAAAAATAACCCTTGGAAAACAGTTTTGGTATAAATAATTGAATCCGGCTGTATATGACATATCTCCATTTCCCTGGAAGGATTTCCAATGCTTATATCACAGCATTTGACCACAGAGTATAACAAATAGAATAATGTCAACACTCAAGGTCCTTTCCTAAGCATATGGAATTGAGGAGACCACTGAGGCTTTTTTACTGCTTCACCAAAAGAGAGAATTCTCCTCTAAAATTTATAAAATTTTTATCTTGCCATCTGGATATATGAGACTTCAGAGTAGGGAAACTGACCCCCAAAATAACACAATTCCTTTTGCCTCAGTTCTACGGAGCAGAAGTCACGCAAACTGCCTCAGTTACTTTTCTGTTGCTATGATAAAATATGACAAAGTTAGTTTAAAGAAGAAAAAGATTGTGCTGAGCCACAGTTTGACAGAACTGAGACAATCCTGGAGACAGAGAGCTTGAAGAGGCTGGTTAGGCAGCATCTGCAGGCAGGAAACGGAGTGATTAATGCTTCTTCTATTATTAGAGAACAGGTACAAGCTTAGGGAATTATGCTACCCTCCTCTGTGACAGTCATTGTTCCTAAATTAATCTAATTGTTATAACCCCTCACATGGATTCCAGTGGGCTACCTAATCTAAATAATTCTTTACTGATATGCTTGGAAGTTTGTCTCCTAGGTGATTCCAAATTTATCTAGTTGAAAATCAGTACCAACAAAACTCTACCACTTGTCAATTTGACACAAAACCCCATCAATTTGTAAACCATAATCTTCTACCTCATGTCTCCATAACTTCACGGAAATTTTACAAATGGAAAACACATTCGGTCCAACCTCAAAAGTCTTTAATGATTTTCAATACTTTTTAAAATTCTAAAGTCCAAGTCTAATCCAAAATCCAAGACAATTTTAGCCATAATGTGCCTGATTAATCAAAAGACCAGTTACAATGTTAGAATTATTCAAGCATACAATGGCACAGACCAAACATTCAAATTCTGAAAGAGGACAATTGGGTCACAGCAAGTAATGATCCAGACAAAAGAAAAAAAGAAAACAAAACAGGGAAAACAACAAACTCTATAATTTCCTGTCTGGCATCTGGCACTTGTGATGAAATTATCTGAGTTCCACAGGGCTTAGGTAGTCTTACCCCTCATCTCTACACTCTGTAGCAGATAAAGCCTCTCTCTGAGGTTGGCACCATGCCATACCCACGGCTTTTCTCAGGAGAAGACTCAGTCCTGGCATCTGCAATATCTTGCAGTCTCCATTGCCGCATAAGCATCACCCTCTCAGCTTCACATAATGCCCTCCTAGGACTTTCCTGCAAGAACTCTGACCTGCATATATTCCCTGCTTCTACTATTCTCTGAACTGTAGAGAAGAACTCTAGAATCCCATTCATCTTGCTAACCATGTCATGTTGCTAAAAGCTTGCGATGTAGCCTTGTTTCTTAGAACACAGCTTTTAGCTGCTGTGAGCTGATCCAGGAGAAACATTTCCCAGGCAATCGACATGGAGAATCAGGGAACTCCTTCAGCTTAGGCTCTTCACATGCCTTTGGATCTTCACATGATAGAACCTCCAGTGGGTGGAGTTTGCAGCCCTCTGGATACATTTCCAGGTGTCCCAGTGCAGCACAAGCAGTTTCTTTTTAGTGGTGCTGATCGCTTCCAGAATTATAGCTGCTTTCTAATCACTATCGCATTTGCTGTCCTGTCTAATTCATTACAATTAAATTAAACTTCCTTCAAGCTCTGAGGACACAGGCAGAATGAAACCAGACTTTTGGCCAAAACGTCACACAAATGACTTAATGCAGTTCCTGCTGATTCTCTTGCTCTTCTCTGAAGCCTCAAGAGCCAAGCTTCTGCTATCAAATTTGTCCTGCTGTTTTGGTTTTCACACTTCCATCAGAAGAGTCCATATATATCAACTTTCCAAACTCATCCACATTCTTCCCACAAACTTGTACCATGTCCTAAGAACAAGGTCAGATTAATCATAGCAAGGTTTCCATTTCTCCGTACCTTATTTTCTCAGTTAGTAAAATATCCAGGCAGTGTATGAATTTGTAGTTCACCATAGAAAGGAAATCAACATGGCAGGATCTTGAAGCAGCTGGCCACTTTGTGTCCACAATCAATAAGTGATTGGAAATGGCTAATCAATTCACTTGTTCTTATGACCTGAACCCAGGGAATGGTGCCACCCTGCTCTTGGGTGGATGTTCCCACTTCATCTAACCAAATCAAAATAATCCCTCACAGATATGCCTCTAGGGTGATCTCCTAGTTGATCCCAGATACTGATAATCAGCATTAACCACCGAACACACCTACAAAACACATGAAAAGTTCCCAGCATCTGTATTTCTCCATACACATTAGTCAGTAACAAAAAAAAAAAAAAAAAAATGTTGTGGTGAATATAAACATGTTTTTGTTTTGGTCCCAGGGTGGAATGTGTGGCTGATTCAGACGGTCCACAGAAGCAGACTATTTGCTTTGTGTGGGCTCTGGGAGGAGCTCTTTGCCAGCTGCATATACTTTAAATCTGAGGATTCTGGAGAGAGAATAAATGTGAGAGCTCAGAGAGTGTGGAGGTCCTAGAAATAACAAGTCTGTTCCTGATTCCCCATTGCTGCTCCTGGTTGCTGTTGTGAGAAAAGAAGATGGAGATCTCCTGAAACAAGGATTCGACTGGCTCCAAGGAACCCAATGACCCTAACTAGAACTGCATCCCCTCTCCCACTAACCTTTCTCTCTCATACCTGGTGATGCGGTGTTGGAAGGGACTGTGGTAGAGTAGGGAGAAAAAGATATAAGAAACATAAATAAAAGAGTTGTTTTTTTTTTTTTAAGTGCACCATCAAAACAAACTATGAGGCAATGTTGCGAAAGATCATGAGGGTATAGAGCTTCCCTTCCTTCTGACGTCACATCCAACTAAAGAAGAAAGCAACAAGCAACATCATGAAAAGATCGTGAGGGTATAGAGCTTCCCTTCCTTCTCACGTCACATACTACTAATGAAGAAAGGAACCAGCAACATCATCTACAAGATGATTAATAAGAGACATTGCCATTGTTCATCACCATTGCGCAGGAGAAAGTAGACAAAAGCAGCTTATTCCGTGAGACCCTGGAACATGCACAGAATGGTTTTCCAGTTTGTTGTGTGGATGAAGTCAAATTAATTAACATGCTGCATAGTGCTGTAAATATCATAAACAGACTAAAATAAAATTTCCTGTTCTATGCCCTCTATTTCCCCATGTTGGACCGAGAAACTTTGCCCTTGAATGAACACAAACACCTCATTTCTCAATGACTCACTGTCAGATGCTGGCTCTAAGTCGATTAGATTATCATCGTGTCATCTTTGTTCTTGGCAGTGTTTGAAAGCACCTCTAGCAGCTTTATTTGAACACTGTTTTCATACCAAAAGCTTGAATCTGTAAAACAAATAGACAAACATTTATAGACACCCCTATATCACTTCAAATTGTTGTGATTAGTGTGCACACGCTGAATATTATTATTTAAACAACCTCCAGCTGATGTTTAAAAAAAACACTTTGGAACAAGGCATCCTCGCAATGTTCTATTAAGGATGCTGTTTATTTATATCAGTGTATAGAAAAGTACAGCTGTACAAAACATAAATCAATGTCAGAAGTAAAAGGCATTAAAATTCATAAGGTTCATTTTCCGACATCCAGAGCAAACTGTGGCTGGGAGTTTGTCACAGACTTAACATCAGCAATAAAATTATATAACTGCTGATGTCACATTCTTTGAGGTACACTCAAAGGCATCTAAAATTTTATAGCTTAGTTTTGCTTATTTTACAAATGAACATATATTACTCTTGATTTTGTTTGCTATGATACCTAGAAGACCTAATATAAAAACAGCATCATAAGGGAAATTACTTGTAGTCCCCAGAAGTTCAACAGAGATGAAGAGATATATGTGTGTGTGTCTATGCATATACATATATTAATATATGCATATATATATATATATATATATATACACACACACCATTTGGCTGTTGATAAGAAAACTAGAAGAATTAGTGTTAAGGTCATGCCTATTAAGAGAAACAGTGTTCTTTCATTTTCTTTTCTTTTAAATTTATTACAATTTATTTACTTTGTATCCCAGCTGTAGCCCCTCTCAGGTCTCCTCCCAGTCCCACCCTTCCTCCCTGTTCTCCTCCCAAGCCCAACTCCAAGTCCACTGATAGGGGAGGTTCTCCTCCTCTTCCATCTGATCCTAGCCTATCAAAACTCATCACGACTGGCTGTATTGTCTTCCTCTGTGGCCTGGTAAGGCTTCTCTCCATCTCAGGGGGAGGTGGTCAAAGAGCCAGCCACTGAGTTCATGTCAGAGATAGCTCCTGCTTCCCTTACTAGGGAACCCACTTGGAGACTAAGCTGCCATGGGCTACATCTGAACAGGGGTTCTAAAGAAGAAGAGTTATTATGAAACAAAGAAAACTGAAGACAAGCCGTACTGATCCTAATATTCCCTCCTAGTTTCAGAACAATCTGCTTTGAGTTTCAGTTATTAAAGCTTCCTAGTGGTTTACAAGCTTATTTATTATTTAAATGGGAGCCTGGCTTGGGATTTGGGTGGTATGTTTTCTTTTCTGGAAATCCTCATTTCGTTTTTGGCTCTCTGATTATAACTTTCTTGAAGACATGAACCACATACCCACATCTCCAGGTCTGCACATACAAGAATAAACTCATTTACTGTTTTCATTTAGTGGACTAGGGATAGGAAGCCAGTGCTAAAGAGCAGGACTAAAGATGGTTCATGATTTCCTGGGTTTTAAAGGAGTAATTATCACCCATCTTTAGAAAGTTACAATGGCCCAGGCGCCCTGATGAGCAAGTGATTCACAGAGTTTGGTTTAACAATTCCAGCCACTCTGTCAGGCAGGAACATTTATAATTCCCATTTTCTAGGAGAGAAAACTGAGGCACACATGGATACATATCTTGCTGAGGCAGCACAGCTTGCATGTAGCAGAGCTGGGGTTGAAAGCAGTGTGTCTCAGAAGCTCACCCCTCCAAATAATATTTCATATCTCTTTCACAGTACTGATACAAGCAGACTTTTTTGTTTTCTAAGCCCCAATGTCATTCCTAAGTTAACTGTGGCCTGCATCTCCGAACCTGGTGAATGGCACATATAGAACTGTGTAGTGTTTCTTTGGTGGGAAGTACTTGCCACACAGTGCCACTTCGTGGGGAAATTTAGTATTTTAAGAAATAATTTCAGGTAAACATGCATGCATACATTCTTGAAAAGCTATATTATGCCATCAGTGCATAGCTTGAATGTGAGTAATTACCAGAGCAAAACAAGAAATCTGTATTCACATGCCTTTTCTAAGAATACACAATGGAATTTTGGAGGAGCGAAAGGCTATTGATCCATAGTCAATACATAATTATCTAAAGCATGTTTAGGCTATTTTTTTTTCTATTTATCATGCACTATTCACTGCATCTAGTTCTGTGTTTGTTACTATCATACCTTGCTCTCATCTTCCTGAAAATGGCAACACAAAGAGTCTGTTCAATCCAGGATTTCATTGCACAAGGCACACTTGTGCACACTTCAGGCATGCTGCATGTAAGACTGATGCTCAGGTGACTGGGCTATATCAGCATCTACCCGCAGGACATCTCCAAGGAGGCATTAGAGGCAGTGTGTGGCCACAGCCAGTCTAAAACAGAGCAACACCACAAATAAACACAAGAATTAATAAGAACCTTTCCAGACCTTCATGTAGTCACAGGATCAGGATGTCCCAGCACCCCAAATAAAGAACGGAAGTAGTTTTCCACCTGAGCAAGACAAAGCAGGAAAATGAAGAAAGCGACTTTGCCTGGCAAAAACCTTGCCTGTTAAAATTCTCTTTAAAAGAATAGAGCTGACACTGATCAAATTCCCAAATGAATAAGCCTTAGGAAACAATTTTTATTAATAAACAAATATTTTTATTTTAATCTACATGCACTCAAATATTGGGTTTATGATATTTTGTTGCATGCATATATCACTGTGTCACAGAAAAGGGGAGCTCAAGCCTTAATAAAAATGATTTATTAACTCTATGCATCCTATAAATTTAATATGCTATGGGTTTTTGCTCTCATGGTAGATTTCTTTTAGAAATATTTGTTTTAATATGAGCTCATAATACTCTTAAAGAATATATTGTTATACTCTAATAAAATAAAATCTCTTGCTTATCCAGTCCACAGGCATGAACAGGGTAACTACATATTAGCTGGTCATCAGACATGCTTTGAATCTTTTTATTTTCAACCAGTTGGTCTCTCTTCTTAAGAGAAACAGATGAATTAATTTTATGTTGCTCTGTATCATTGATCTATTCATTTTCTGAACACAAAATAACACAATAATTTTTTGTTTTGGCCATTGTTCTTTTAAATATTAGCCCCTGGTTTTAGTAGTTTATTTTTTTGTTAGGAATTAAACTAGCTTAATTTCTTTTGCGTCTTCCTCCTCCTCCTTTTTGCAACAATGTGCAATCCTTTCATGAACATTTATGTGTGTGCATATTTGTATTTTTCCTATAATTGCACATATAATCCATCCTACTTGCAAACCGCAGAGAGTAGGAAATCATTCTAAATGCTAGCCTCAGGGAATCTATGCTTCCTACAAGACTTAAGGTAGAAATATTCTGAGACTATGTTCCTCAAACAAGACCCAAACATTTTTTTGTTGTTTCTTTCTTTTCTTTTCCAAAAAAATAAAAAAAAATATATTACCTAAAGGTAGCTTTCAGCACTAAGGCATTGAGGTTTCTATTTAGTGGCAACTGAACTAACAGGTTTTCCTACCTGTGGGTATCTGCTTGGGAATTCAGTTAACTAAGCAGCTTTGGACCCAGAATAAAACACTTAAGGAACCAGGGAAAATGTAAACAGCATGCAATCTGCAGGCTTCAGACCTTGTTCATTTATTTATAAGCCACATTCTCTTTTATGGCATAATTTTAAATTTCTAGTAAAACTGGGAAGATAATGTCTAGTTCCCGCATAAGCCACACCTAGTTTCTTCAATATCTTCTTTTCATGAAAACAACAAAACCTATGCATCATAGTTCTGGTTTACCATGGTGAGCATATATGCCTGCTTCTACTGTGCTCAATAATTAAACACATGTTTTATGTGTATTCATGTAACTGTAATTCACATCTTCTGACTATGTGCTAAAAGTAAGGAGAAAGATTTTTCCATTGTTGGTTGCTGAGTGAAAATGGTGTTTTTCTGACCAGGCCAAAGAGATCAAATAAAAATCCCAAGCAAACATGGAATCTACCCAAACTCTGAGGAAATTGATTTTCTGGTGCTTGTCAGAGGTCAAGGCTGACCCCCTCCTCTCTGAACCCAATGGACGGGCTTTGCTTTTCATATTAAATCAGAGTACTTTAAAGTGAAGGTAAAGTGCATGATGGGGAGACCCTGGTACTTTGTGGAAATGTGTAGTGTTGTTACTCATGAAAGAAGAGGCCTGTAGTCTTCACTGTTCCTCCACTGACTGCATGGGGTAGATGTGAAAAAAGAAAGGATTTTACATGAAGGAAGAAAAGCTCTCATCGATTTGGAATTTTTGTTTTCCACCATGCATAATCTTAGCAAAGATTGAAAATATTGGGCATGCTCCAAGTTGTTTTCATTCTGATCCTACATAAACTAAAGAGTTTAATGAACAAACACCAGAAAGTAATTTAGAAGTAGAAAGGAATGTAGAGGAACATTAAAGATTGTCATCTCTGAAAAAGGTCAAATGATTTGAATAACAGTTATGTAAAGTATCACTTGATGTTTCTCTCAGCAAAATAATTGTTTATAATTATCTTATTTATTGCTATGCTGTTCATCTTAATACACTTTTCAGAGATTTTCCCCCCTGGGGCATCTTTATAAGAAGCAGCAATGAATGCTTTTCTAAAATCTCCAGAGCTTATGTGCAGAATACATAAATTTAAGCTTTTTCATGCCGTTTCTTCAATATAAAGACAGTAGCTATGAGAAATATTAGCCAGAGGGTGTTCTGTTTCTCCCTTGCTAGACCTTTATCTCCTCTTTCCTATTAGGCTAACAAACACATTCTGAAACTTTGGTTCTCTCTCCCAAAAGCCTGATAGTGCTTTGGAGAGCCCTGGAGAGACCAGCCTTACATTGCCCTCAGGGTCTCCCCATCCTTCTTCAGTTTACCTTTAGATTGGCTTTAGGAAGTTGTAGTCTGAGTTTCCACAATGTAGTTAGAA
Source organism: Meriones unguiculatus (assembly GCF_030254825.1). Taxonomy (NCBI): domain Eukaryota; kingdom Metazoa; phylum Chordata; class Mammalia; order Rodentia; family Muridae; genus Meriones; species Meriones unguiculatus. The sequence continues at coordinate 32,299,203 of NC_083362.1, read as the reverse complement.
GCAGCAGAGGTACCATATGTGTGATTTGTGCTTGTACCTCTTTCCCAATTCCATCTGTTTTTAATATATTCTCTTGATAAAAATTTATCCCTTCTCTCCAGTCAGGCTTTTGCCTGATTTGATAGAGTCCCTCTGGCTTGTGTTGAAATTGAAATGTATGATATCTCATTGTTTGCCTATATTCCCAGCTGTCCAGGCACTGAGTTTATTTTTATAAATGAAATATTGAAAATAAACATAAAGCTTTGGGGATGCAGTTTCCTGGAACAGGATCAACATTACAGCATTAACATGGTCAATATAAGACCAGAAGCTTCTTCATCTCAGGCAGATGTGTGGGAGATCTGTGGCTTTTCCTGAACATATCTCTAATGACAGTTTTTTCTTTTTTTCAGGAACTTTCTATAAGCTTGAGGCAGAAAATCATCAGTGTGGTGAACAAATGCAAAAGAAAACAGTCCAGGCTAGACCTGGATTTCAACTTATTCTCACCATTTCATAAGTACTATTCATAAGTAATATTTCATAAGTAATATTCAAATATACTAGGAAATATTTAAACCCATCTGAACCTATTTTTTCTGCATTTGTCTCTGTGTATGATATGTGTGCATGCATGTAGCTTTTCAGGTGTGTCCCTGCACATGTGTGTGCAGGGAAATGTGGACATGTGTGTGCCCAAGGTTGACCTCATGAGTCTTCGTAGATCAGTCTACACGTTGCTTATTGTAACAGGATCTCTCAATTGAGTTAGGAGCTTGCTGACATAGTAGTCTAGCTAGTCAACTTGCTCTGTCTCCTCCTTCTGAGTGCTGGAATTACAGGAGTAATGATTAACTAGAGTTTATGTGTGTATAGTAAGGATCCAAACTTGAGGCCTTGTGCTTGTTTTATCCATAGAACCATCTCCTCAGCCCCTAAACCTAATTTTTCTCATCTAGAATTTCAGTGTAGTGATTATTCATGAAATCATGATAAAGATTTAACTGAGCAACTCATTGAATAGATGTTATTAAGATGTAGACAATATCCTAGGTATTTGACCTACTGTGGTAAACAGCTTTATGTTCATAAGTATGGCAATCCAGGGGAAGGGAAATCTTATAAACAGTAACATTCAGTGATTATGTGTAACATCCATAACAGAAGCACATGGAAGCAGCCTTGAGGGATTAGGAAGGCTTGCTGAATAAAGACAACTGTATCGAAGCTCATAAGTAAAAAATGAACAAATAATATTCTTATGTGTTAGGTGAAGCATAGCAGTTCATTGAGTACTTTTTTTGACATTTGCTTCTGCTGTGTTCCCCAAACTCCTCCCATAAGATCCAAAATGGACTCCATTCATTGATTTCAGAACCATTTACTAAAGTGCAACATGAGTGTTAGTGATCAGGAGTGCATGTTAAGAGTGGTGGATACTGATCTGCAGCCCTAGATGTCATCGCTGTTTACTACACAGGGTATAAGTGGGATTTTTCTGGTTCCTTAGAAAGTACTCCAAAAGACCAAATTTGAGAGCCACATCAGGAACCACAGTGACCTGACTTCAAGAACCAAAACAAAAATTGTAGTCTGTGCTTTTTAAATAATTTCCTCTAACTGAATAATAATTTTAAAGCCTCAATGTTTAAATGGTAGTGTCTGAGACTTTGTTATTCTGTGGCAAACAAGGGGAAAATTCAGCTATTCCCTAGAAACTTACTCATTCTAAAAGAGAATATTAAAAATGAAGCTAGTCAGTCCTGATGAGACTTGACAAACTATGGCAACAGTGGAGAATTCCCCCTTTCAGTGAACTAGGGGAAGGGGATGAGGGCAAAGAAGGAGGGAGGGTGAGACTGGGGGAGTTGAGGGAAGGGGCTTTAATAGTACTATATAATGAATAAATTGTGAAGAAAAAATAAAAATGAAAAAAAAGCATCTTGTGATTTTTTATTGTAAGGCCTGGATTTTAGGTTTTTATCTCTCTCTCTCTCTCTCTCTCTCTCTCTCTCTCTCTCTCTCTCTCTCTTTATAGTTACAGTCACAAAGAGAAAGATTCTGCTGTTGTTTTTTTTGTGGCGGGGGAGGTGGCATACCTACTCTGCTTTCCTGGGCATATTAATTTGCTGCAATTCACTACAGAAGGTGATTTTTATTTTTTGGAAGTAATTGAGCTGAAATCTGGATTCATGACAGCCCACTCCCTCAGTGGCAAACACAGAAGCTGGGGACAGACGGCCATTTCAACTTTACTAGCCTGACATCCTGCAGAATCAATGCATGTCAGCCACAAAGACTACCGCCTGTGCTCATATCCATTTGCAAGTTGGCCTGGTGCCCACTCACAAATTGGGATGCCAGTTCCACTCAGGCACAAGTGTCACCAAAAGATCACTTCAGACAAGCATCCTGCTTATATTTCCAAAAGCCACAAGTTTATAAAAAAACAAAGTAAAACTTTAAGATGGTTTATATCACATTGCTGACAAATGGGTATTTACAGCCCATCACACCTTCAGCCCCAAGAGACATTTTATTTAATGACAGTACAGTCTTCACTACCTTTTACATTTGACTTTCAATTCCTGCATTTCAAATGAGACAGAAAGGATATGATTTGCCAACCCTGAAAGTCACTAGAAATGTCCATTTCCTTTATTTCTATTACATGCGTTAACAATGGAAAGAGTAAGTAATGTTAACACATCATGAGCACAAGGTCTCCAGACACTAATTAGAATAGATACTGCACCTAACAAAATGCAAATACATCTTTAATATTCAATTAGTTTTGCAAATATAGTTAAGTGCCAGGCACCCAGTAGGGACTGGCCCTCGTTGCCTGGAGACTTTTCCCTTAATGGAACCTACATACCACTTGCATGCAGGCAGTGCCATGAAAGTGTGGTGAAACCATTTTATTAATCTCACACTCAGAATATTCTTAATATCTTTCCACTGACCATGCAATAAATTCAAACAATAGAGTAAAAGAAAAGACATGTCACATTCTAGTTTAATGATATTTTTCTCCTCATAAATTTATATGGTTTTTCATGGAAGCTAAGTTGTTTTGTTTTTTGTTTTGCTTTCTTTGCCATCTCTGCCTTGATCACATCCTATCTGTTTTTCACTATCCTCTCTCTATCTATTGAAATTCTCATCATTTTAGTAAAATGTCTCTTCAATTCCAACTGACTATTTTTCAACTTGTACGATGAGACAGCATCAACCGGAGGTTCTTACAAAAATTATCTTAATTCAAACCCCAAAGAAGACATTTGTATCCCATTTTCATTGTGAAATACTAAGAGAAGCTACAGAGAGGCACATTTGCCTGGCAGGACACAGTTAAACCTGACTTTCTGAGGCCCTCATCCTCCATTGCCAGGCTTGTTTCTCCCCTAAACGGCCATCTCTCACTTTATTCCACACCAGTTCTTTGGAGTATGTCTTAATGACCCACAGTGACAGTCTATGAAAACACTAGGCACATTTCTGACACATTTATCTTGAGATCAGGAAAAGCTAACTGTTCTCATCCATTTTTCTTTTTCTCTCTCCTTTCCTCTTTTATGATCATCTTCAATTTCCATTAAAATGATTGAGTTGCTCCTTACATTTTTAATGAATTGTTGAATAATACAAGTTCTACGGCAATTAAAGTCTCAAGAAAGGCATGAATTAAGTGTTACAAATGTTGTGAGGAAGGACCAGTATGGATAAAGACAGCTCAGAAAGGTTACATGCCTTCCCAAGATTAAAACCCAGTCAGTTATTAAGAGAGGATTCAAGTCTACTCAGTCTCTCATCACTGTAGAGCATGCTAACACACACCCAAAGCAGACATAATTACCTAGACAAGGCAACAGAGGCTCACAAACATCATGTGACTTTCTTAAGACTGTGTCACTCAGTTATTAGGAAAGGATTCAAACCTATGCAATCATTCACCATGAAAGAGGAGGTAGGAAAGAAGGAGAAAAGGAAATCTATGCCACTACCATTCTCAGGATTCAAGACTCAGAGGTAAGGAATATGCTGAGGGAATATGATTCTAGCGAGGATTCAAGGTCAAACAGATTGCATGACATAAAAAATGAGAGAAATCACAATCTTTGGGGACTAGAAATGGCCTGATTAGTAAGCAACATGGATATTGTCAGCTTCACTAACAAGTGGATTGGAAAAAGATATGATGAACTGAGTAGCTGAAGAAAAGGCACCTCAGAAGGTTAGAAGGAAGTCATGACAAAACATAGTAGTTTTCACTGCTAAATAATATTTCATTTCATAAAAGTATTACATATTTCCTTACTAGACAGCTGAAGGACATACTGAGGTTTTCTAACTTAGTTACTGTTCAAAAACAACACGGTGGTGATGCTTGTGTATTTTTATAGCTTATATGTCAAAGCTGCTCTGTCATGCGTACTTTAAACAAGAATTATTATTTCACAAAGTGCAAAAGGAGTCCACTGTTTAATATTTATTTTTATATATATATTTTAAAATTCATCTCATATAAATTTTTGAAACTATTGTTGCTTATAGCATTTAATATTCTCCATAACTTACATAAAATACTTTAATTCTGCTTTGGATAGATTGTATTGCTTCTTGCCTTTTGTAAAGCTATCATGTATAATTTAAGCAGAGTGCATGTGTGTCTCCAAAATGGATAGCTGGGTGTGGTGCTAGACCATGTATTCTCAGCTACACTAGAGGCTGAGGCAGGTGAATTACTTCAGCTTAGGAGTTAAGGTTAGCCTATGCAGATAAAAAATGGTTAGTACACTATTAAAAATGTTACAGTTCATCTAGATATGTAGATGATAATATAAATAAATATGTGTTACTAGAATCTGATTTTAAACATTTAAGAAAGAAGAAACAGTTTTGGTAAAGTATAAAATAGTCAGATAATATTAATTTCTCCAATTTTGGCTCACAAAATTATATATATGCATATTTATAACAACTGTAACAAGTACTATAGTATACTGTGATAGCTAAAAATTTCAGCTTGATGGGATTTAGAATCACCATGGAGACAGACCTTTGTGCATATCTGTGAGGGGGTTTGTAGTCTCTACTTATTGAGCTAAAAATACTAACCCTTTGCTGACATCATTGTTCTATGGGCTAGGCTCCCAGAGTGAATAAGAACAGGAAAAGCCAATCCTGAGAATGCAGCCTACCCTGCTTTGTGGTCAGCCTACTTGGGGTCATATCATGAAAAAAGAAAAAAAAAAGCCTACTGGTTTTCCCACAGCTGGTTACATATCCGCTTTTCCACCGTCTATTCTAGGACTCTGTTCTGCTGGAGCTGTGGTCGTCTTGCGCTGACAGTCACAGTTGTGAATCCACATGTGCACATGCCCTCCCATGTCGGAAAAACTGTTTTCTTAAGGTTACCCACCACACCAGGCTCTTACAATATTTCTGCTTTCTGTCTTGAGGAGATCCGTTTGAGGGTGGCACTCTGCTACCTAAGCTCTCTACACACTGGCCAGTTCGGAGTCAGTATGTCAATTTTTGTCACAAACTACACTTCATAGAGAAAGAAGAAGAAAGAGAGAAAGAAGGAATTAGAAAAATTAAACGGATGGGTTAGGGAGGAGTTGAAGGGGTGACTATGTTTAAATGCACTGCATGAAAATTTCAAATATTAGTTTAAAATTATTTGAACAAACAAACAAAGCGAAGTCAAGCTGAGGTGCTTTTCTGTGGCAGTTGCGGAGTGAGCAGTTTTCTCAAGCCACCGCGACTTCCCACAGGCCAACTATCTCCTCTATGAGCCCAGCTAAACCTTCTCATCTGTAACTTACTATGGTCAAGTGTTTCCTTCCAGGAACATGAAAAATAAGCACTATATGCATATTCTTTATTATATGTCACACTGTAGATTTGTACTTAATATATAGTTGTATTTGGTAAATGTGGGTGATTTGTTTTTGGTACTTACATGTAAATTGCTTACACCCTCTAGTATAGTTAATCTCTACACTAGTCACAATATTGATACAATGTGGATACAATGTAGACAGTTGTTTTACTCTTTTGTTTATAAAATAACAGGAAAGATCTGTTCATGTCTAGTAAAGATTAATTTTTTTTCAAATATCTTCTGTTGACATTTGGTTCAGTCCCTGGATGTGGGATCTGTGGATAGAGAAGGCTGCTTTGTAATGATTAATGTATGTTTATATATAAAACATAGACACAGACACATACTGAATGCAAATACCTTATATAAACTCTTAGACTTTCACTGCAGACTAATGTCCATATATACAAGGATCTACATGATGAACCTAGAGATATTAAAGCAGGCTGATAGTGAAAGGTGTGCTAATTTCCACCACCTAATTTCCACTTTGCAGTTAACTTTGGTGCTTCTGCAATGAAGCAGTAGTTTATCTTCCTAGCGTTTGGCCTTGCTTAGGTTCACAGACTTCAGTGGAATTCACAATGTCAGTGCTAGACCTCAAGAGGCCCTGCATGATTTCTATTTTCACAACCCTCCTTATGCCATAAGAAGGTTATGCTTAGGGTAGCTGGAGGAAGTGACTCTATGTAAAACAGACACATTGATATTTCTTACATACTAAATACAGTTCACTTGGATATAATTATATGAAACAATAAGGAAAGACTTGTTACATAGCAGATAACATTGTGCATATCTGAATCAATGGATAAGACTTTTTTCTTTCAGGTCAATTCAACATTGCTTTTGAAGCTATAGTTTAAATAAAATCTTCCCTGTATTTTAAAAACAAAAAGGGAGTTAGCAAGACACAAGGATGTCTTAAAGCAAATACAACCTTTTACTCTTTCAAATATTGATTGAACATTCAGCAATTAATTTGAGCTATATGGAATTCTCTTTCCCTTAGGTTCAGATGACATTTATCCCCCTGCCAATATGTTTTGTCATGCTGAAGTTATAATCATCAGAGAAGACATGAAGCACCAGCTTCTTTACTTTGTCAGGAGTAATTATGATCTGAACTCTAGGGTTATAAGCAACCAGTTACTCTGTGCTATAGCAACACGCCCCAAACACGTGATACCTAGACCCCACCACTGCTGCTTCACTCCCTCACATCATTTGCTAACCCTTTCCTGGGAGCAATGCTGAAGGGCCAGAAAGGAATATTTCTGTACAGTAATCCCAGTAGAGTACTGTTCTCTTTAAAAACCCAATTCCATTGTTCTTTGTTCTCTCCCCAACAACTTCTCTCTCTGACTTGAAGTGGAAGTTTCTGGTTTCTTTGAAGACTGAGTTTTGTTATGTGATGTTTTTTTCTACAAACTGGGCATGTGATGTTTTGCCCAGGGTGGCCTGTGAGAGAGCACATGATGTTTTGCTGTGAGCACTCGTGTGTGAGGAGCATGACTTTGGCCGGCTGAGAACATCCATGGGTGGACTCTGAGGCAAAGACATATATAGAGGCCCACGAGAAGTGAGACATTGATTTTTGGATCGACATTGCTGTGCTAATCTCCATGCTTTGACACTTGACTTCTCAGAGAGGAACATTGTAGAGAGCTTCTCCAAGCAACCCAACTGAGTCTTGTGGCTTTCACTGACTTCGTGTTGCTGCTTGTTGTTGGCTTTTGTACTGGACTGCTGGTATCTTAATGACTGAGTCTGGTAATCCCCTAAATACCCATCAACTCTAATCAGCAGGAAGTAGATAAAAGAGGACTATGGTTCTTTTTCCTACTAATCTCCTACCTAAGGTTGTGATGAGGTTGGGGGCAGAAGGGAGGTAAATGTGCAGAAGAACCCTAAATAAAGTAGGTTTGGTGAAAAATCTAAGCCTACTGCCTTGCTGTCTCTCTGTCTCTCTACCTGCTAGATTCTCCCAGTGGTTGCAACCCTAAAGGCCCACTTTATCTCTCTTCACAAGTGCATTTTTTCTTGTTTCATCAGATAAATACGCTCATTGATTTACAATTTATGGATATTTAGGCAGTGATAAGTGTAGGGAAAGTGATAGCCACATGCTTCCTGTGGTGGAAGGCATGTGTATGCCACATGTAGGTAATGAAGTGAGAGCATCCCTGAGTGTCTGTCCTTGCCTTCTTCCTTGTTTGGTACAAGCAGCCTCTTCTTGGTGGTTGCTGGATAGCTGGCTCACAGTTTCTAGGGATTCTCCTATCTTTCCCTCTCAGTTTTCTGTAAGAGTGCCAGGACCACAGACATACATTTATACCATGTCTGGCTTTTTACATGGGGTCTAGAGATTCAAACTCAGGTTCTCATGATTGTGCAGCAAGCTCTTCTTAGAATTCTTATCTGACAAAAATAAACCCAAACATTCAATTTTAGAGAAAAATATATTTTGTAGTTCTAGATATTTTTATTATATGGGCAAATTACTATGTTTTATGTTCAAAGAAAAAAAACATTTCAATTATCACAGCCTAAATATTCATAAATTGTAAACCAACAAAGCTATTTATCTGATGGAAGAAGAACAAAAATGAACTCATGACCAGAGAAGAAGCAGGCCTTTAGATCTGCAACCACCAGGAGCCTCCAACAGGTATGAAGACTTCCTGATGACATAGGCCGAGTCCTTGTGTCAACTCAGCCAGAGTTGCTGTGGCAAGATTAAAGAGCACATAAGACACAATCATGCCACAAGACCAAAACATAGAAATAGATAGAGATAGATAGATAGATAGATAGATAGATAGATAGATAGATAGATAGATAGATGAGGCCAACTCCAAACTATATTTATGTGTTTCTTCCAGTAAAGCCAGATGGGCTGAAATATGAGGTAGAAGTTGGTACTACTTCCAGAGCTATGTGCTCTTCACACACCGAAGCATGATGTCAGCCATAGAGGGTTCTGGGAGAGTGATCACTTCTTGAATTCAGCAAATGATAACTGCTTAAGATTCATTCATCACCAAGAACAAAGATGAGGAAAGGACGTTGGCTCAGAAGCTAACAGAACTTTAAATATTGATTCTATATTTTCTTTTTTTTTTTTAATTTTATTTTTTTTTATCAGTTACATTTTATTAACTCTGTATCCCAGCCGTGTCCCGATCCCTCATTCCCTCCCAGTCCCTCCCTCCCTCCCTCATCTCCACCGTGCCCCTTTCCAAGTCCACTGATGGGGGGGACCTCCTCCCCATTCATCTGATCCTGTTTTATCAGGTATCTTCAGGACTGGCTGCAAAGCCCTCCTCTGTGACCTAACAGGACTGCTCCTCCCTTCGGGGGTGGGGAGACCGAAGAGCCAGTCATCGAGTTCCTGTTAGAAATAGTCCCTGTTCCCCTCACTTTGGGAAACCAATTGGTTACTGAGCTACCACAGGCTACATCTGAGTGGAGGTTCTAGGTTATATCCATACATGGTCCTTGGTTGAATGTCAGTCTCAGAAAAGACCCTGTGCCCAGATATATTTGGTCCTTGTGGAGTTCCTATCCTTTCCCCATCAGACTAACTCCCCTTCTTTCTTATGATTCCCTGTACTCTGCCAAAGGTTTGGTCATGAGTCTTTGCTTTGAAAACACTGCTAGTTAGAGTCTTTCAGATGCGCTCAGTAGACTCCTGTCATACGTTCAATGCACATCCCATCTGTCTTTCTAAATGAGGATTGATCATCTTACCCCATGTCCGCTCAATTGATTATCTTTTTTAGGTGTATAGATTTCATTATGTTTATCATATCTTATAGGTCTATATAAGTGAGTATATCCCATGTTTGTCTTTCTCCTTCTGGGATATTTCACTCAGAATGATCTTTTCTAGATCCCACCATTTGCCTGCAAATTTCATGATTTCCTCCTTTTTGATTGCTGAGTAGTATACCATTGTATAAAAATACCACAATTTCTGTACCCATTCCACCGTTGATGGACATCTGGGTTGTTTCCAGGTTCTGGCTATTACAAATAGAGCTGCTATAAACATGGTTGAGCAAGTGTTCTTTTTGTGTACTTGAACGAACTTTGGGTATATACCTAGCAGTGGTATAGCTGGGTCTGGAGGAAGCACTATTCCTATTTGTCTTAGAAAGCGCCAGATAGCTTTCCAGAGTGGTTGTACCAGTTTACATTCCCACCAGCAGTGGAGCAGGGTTCCCCTTTCTCCACAACCTCTCCAGCATGTGTTATCGCTTGAGTTTTTCATCTTGGCCATTCTGATGGGTGTAAGGTGATATCTCAGGGTCGTTTTGATTTGCATTTCCCTGATGGCTAATGAGGATGAGCATTTCTTTAAGTGTTTTTCTGCCATTCGATATTCCTCTGTCGAGAATTCTCTGTTTAGCTCTGTTCCCCATTTTTTAATTGGATTACTTGGATTGCTGCTTTTCAGCTTCTTTAGTTCTTTGTATATATTGGATATTAGTCCTCTGTCAGATAAAGGGTTAGTGAAGATTCTTTCCCAATCTGTAGGCAGTCGTTTTGTTTTGATGACGGTATCCTTTGCTTTACAGAAACTTTTCAGTTTCATGAGGTCCCATTTATTGATTGTTGCTCTTAGAGCCTGTGCTGTTGGTGTTCTGTTCAGGAAGTTGTCTCCTGTGCCAATGAGTTCTAGGCTGTTCCCCACTTTTTTTTCCAATTGATTTAGGGTATCTGGTTTTATGTTGAGGTCCTTGATCCACTTTGACTTTAGTTTTGTGCAGGGTGATAAATATGGATCTATTTTCATTTTTCTGCATGTAGACATCCAGTTGGTCCAGCACCATTTGTTGAAGATGCTGTCTTTTTTCCATTGAATGGAATTGGCTTCTTTGTCGAATATCGAGTATTCATAGGTGTGTGGATTTATTTCTGGGTCTTCTATGCGGTTCCATTGATCCTCCTTTCTGTTTCTATGCCAGTACCATGCAGTTTTTATTACTGTTGCCCTGTAGTACAGCTTGAGATCAGGAATGGAGATGCCTCCAGATGATCTGTTGTTGTACAGGATCGTTTTGGAGATTCTGGGTTTTTTGTTTCTCCATATGAAGCTGAGAATCTTTTTTTCAAGGTCTGTAAAGAATTGAGTTGGTATTTTGATGGGAATTGCATTGAATCTGTAGATTGCTTTTGGCAGTATGGCCATTTTCACAATGTTAATCCTACCAATCCATGAGCACGGGAGATCTTTCCATCTTCTGATATCTTCTTCAATTTCTTTCTTCAGAGACTTGAAGTTTTTCTCAAAAAGGTCTTTCACTTGCTTGGTTAGGGTCACACCAAGGTACTTTATGTTATTAGTGGCTATTGTGAAGGGTGTTGTTTCCCTAATTTCTTTCTCAGCCTTTTTGTCTTTGGTATATAGGAGGGCTTCTGATTTTTTTGAGTTGATTTTGTATCCTGCCACTTTGCTGAAGGTGTTTATCAGCTGAAGGAGTTCTCTGGTTGAATTTTTGGGGTCGCTCATGTATACTATCATATCATCTGCAAATAGTGACACTTTGACCTCTTCCTTTCCGATTTGTATCCCCTTGATCTCCTTTAGTTGTCTTATTGCTCTGGCTAGGACTTCAAGTACTATGTTGAAGAGATATGGGGACAATGGACAGCCTTGTCTTGTCCCTGATTTCAGTGGGATTGATTTAAGTTTCTCTCCATTGAGTTTGATGTTAGCTATAGGCTTGCTATATATTGCCTTTACTATGTTTAGGTATGTGCCTTGTATCCCTGATCTCTCCAAGACTTTAAACATGAATGGGTGTTGGACTTTGTCAAATGCTTTTTCGGCGTCTAAGGAGATGATCATGTGGTTTTTCTCCTTCAGTTTGTTTATGTAGTGGATTACATTGATGGATTTCTGTATGTTGAACCACCCTTGCATGCCTGGGATGAAGCCTACTTGGTCATGGTGGATGATATCTTTGATGTGTTCTTGGATTCGGTTTGCAAGTATTTTATTGAGTATTTTTGCGTCAATGTTCATAAGAGAGATAGGCCTAAAGTTCTCTTTTTTTGTTGGGTCTTTGTGTGGTTTAGGTATTAAGGTGACTGTGGCTTCATAGAATGAGTTTGGTAGTGTTCCTTCTGTTTCTATTTTGTGGAATAGCTTGAGGAGAATTGGAGTTAGCACTTCTTTGAAGGTCTTGTAGAATTCTGCGCTGAAGCCATCTGGTCCAGGGCTTTTTTTGGAGGGGAGACTGTTAATGACTGCTTCGATTTCCTTGGGAGATATAGGGCTATTCAGTCTTTCTACCTGATCTTGACTTAGTTTTGGTAGATGGAATCTTTCAAGAAAATTATCCATTTCATTTAGATTCTCAAATTTTGTGGCATATAGGCTTTTGTAGTATGACCTAATAATTGTTTGGATTTCCTCAATGTCTGTGGTTATGTCCCCATTTTCATTTCTGATTTTGCTGATCTGGATAGTTTCTCTCTGCTTTTTAGTTAGTTTGGCTAAGGGTTTGTCTATCTTGTTGATTTTCTCAAAGAACCAGCTTTTTGTTTCATTGATTCTTTGGATAGTTTTATTTGTTTCTAGTTGATTGATTTCAGCCCTTAGTTTGATTATTTCCAGCCGTCTGCTCCTTTTGGGTGTATCTGCTTCTTTTTGTTCTAGGGTTTTCAGTTGGACAATTAAGTTGTTTGTATGTGATGTTACGAATTTCTTCTTGCAGGCACTTAGTGCTATAAATTTTCCTCTGAGCACTGCTTTCAGTGTGTCCCATAAATTTGGGTATGTTGTGCCTTCCTTTTCATTGAATTCTAGGAAGTCTTTAATTTCTTTCTTTATTTCTTCCTTAACCCAGCTGTCATTGAGTAGTAAGTTGTTTAGTTTCCATGTGCGTGTCGGCTTTTTGTTGTTTCTGTTGTTGTTGAGGTCGAGCTTTAGTCCATGGTGGTCAGATAGTATACAAGGGATTATTTCAATCCTTTTGTATCTGTTGAGGCTTGCTTTGTGGCCCACTATATGGTCTATTTTGGAAAAGGTTCCATGGGGTGCTGAAAAGAAGGTGTACTCTTTTGAGTTTGGGTGAAATGATCTGTAGACGTCTATTAGGTCCATTTGATTTAGGGATTCTGTGAGTGCTTTTATTTCCCTATTTGGTGTCTGTCTAGTTGATCTGTCCCTTGGTGAGAGTGGAGTGTTGAAGTCTCCCACTATTAAGGTATTAGGATCAATGTATGATTTAAGCTTTAATAATGTTTCATTTACGAATGTTGGTGCTCTTGTATTTGGGGCATAGATATTCAAGATTGTGATGTCCTCTTGGTGGATTTTTCCTTTGATGAGAATATAGTGGCCCTCCTTATCTTTTTTGATTAACTTGGGTTGAAAGTCTATTTTATTAGATATTAGGATGGCTACTCCAGCTTGTTTTCTGGAACCGTTTGCTTGAAAAACAGTTTTCCAGCCCTTTACTCTGAGGTAGTGTTTGTCTTTGTTGCATAGGTGTGTTTCTTGGATGCAACAGAATGTTGGATCCTGTTTCCTTAACCATTCTGTTAGCCTGTGTCTTTTTATTGGTGAGTTGAGTCCATTGATATTGATAGATAATAGTGACCAATGCATGTTAGTTCCTTTTGTAATGGAGTCGATGATCTAACCCTGATTCATTGCTTGTTTTCTTTTCATTTTTGTTGGGACATTATCTGTATGCCCTGTTTTCTTGGGTGAATTTGTTTTCATTGGATTGGAGTTTTCCTTCTAGTATCTTCTGTAGGGATGGTTTGCTGTGTAGATATTGTATAAATTTAGTTTTGTCATGGAATATTTTGTTTTCTCCATCTATGTTGATTGAAAGATTTGCAGGGTATAGTAGTCTGGGTTGACATTTGTGATCTCTTAGAGTCTCCATGATACTTGCCCAGGCCCTTCTGGCTTTCATAGTTTCTGATGAGAAGTCCGGCGTGATTCTGATAGGTCTACCTTCATATGTTACTTGGCCTTTTTCCCTTGCTGCTTTTAATATCTTTTCTTTGTTCTGTAGATTTAGTGTTTTGACTATGATGTGACATGATGTGTTTCTTTTCTGGTCTAGTCTATTTGGAGTTCTGTAGGCCTCTTGTATATTTATGGACATCTCTTTCTTTAAGTTGGGAAAATTTTCTTCTATGATTTTCTTGAAAATATTTTCTGGACCTTGGAGTCTGGAGTCTTCTTTTTCGTGAATTCCTATTATTCTTAGATTTTGTCTTTTCATAGCATCCTTGATTTCTTGGATATTTTGTGATTGGAACTTTTCTGATTTTACTTTTTCTTTGAGAGAAGTATCCATTTCTGCAAGTGTGTCTTCAGCTCCAGAGATTCTCTCTTCCATCTCTTGTATTCTGTTGGTGATGCTTACTTTTGTGGTTCCTGATCTTTTCTCCAAGTTCTCCAGCTCAAGGGTTTTCTCCTTTTGTGTTTTCTTTATTGATTCTAATTCTGTTTTCATGCCTTGCACCATTTCTTTCATGTGTTTGAATTTGGTTTCCTGTCTCTCTACGATGGCCTCTATTTCTTTTTTCATTTCCTTCTTATATGCCACTAATTTTTCCTCTACTTGTGTATCTATTTGTTTGGCTGTGTTTGCCTGTGTTTCTTTAAGGATATTGTCTATTTCTTCTTTCTTTGCCTCCAATTGACTGGCCATCTCTTTGAAAGACTTGTTCATTTCCTCCTTATGAGCCTCAAATAATTGGGCAAGCATGGCTTTAAAATCATTTTCCTGTGCTTCTGCTGAATTGGTGTATCCATCGATTTTGGGGTTTGCTGGTGAAGTCATGATGTCCTGATTTATGTTGGAAGTGTTCTTTCGCCTACCTCTGGCCATTGGCTTATCTGAAACCTTCCCTGTTTGTTTTTGGATTCTGCAGATCAGACTGGTGCTGTCTCTCTCTGGTGTCTGGAGAGTTCTTCAGGAAGCTGAGCACTCTCAGCGTGTGCTGAGGACTAGCTGTACCTGTGGGAGGAAAGTACGCAGGCGCAAACGGGGCAAATGCAAGCGTGTGTGTGTGCGCGCGCGCGTGTGTGTCTGTGTGTGTAAGTGTGCGTGGATGAGTTTCTCGAGGGACAGAGTGATGGCTAATGTTGAACCCTTGAGTGTGTGGGAGGGGCTCTGTACTGTATATGTCGCAGGCGCTAATGATGATCGCAGCCCAATTTCTGGTATTAACTGTCTTAGCTCCTCAATCAGGCCCACAAGGCAGGAACTTCAATGTCCCTAGTGCCCCTCTGTTTCCCAAAGTGGGTATGTGGGTGGGAGGGGGTTCGATGCCTGGCTTCTGATTTAGAAGGACCCAGGATCTGGGGAACTGCAGATTCTCAAGGGTGCACTCACTTACAGGCAGGTCTCTTGGCCGAGATCGTGGTATCCGGGGCTCTCTGCTCTCTGGTTTGGCCCTGCTTCTTTGATGTGTTCCGCCAGTTCTGTGCTGCTGTCACTGCCAGGTTCTGAGGTCTTGCTGCAGCTGGAGATTTCAGGGTGGTCACTTCAGCAGGGATGGGGTAATCAGGCTCTCTGTTCTCTGGTTTGGCCCTGGTTAGTCTTAAACTGGAGGGCTGTGGTGCCCCGCCAGTTCAGTACTGCTCCGCTGCCACGTCCTGCTGTAACTGGAGACTGGCTTGCTAGTCCCAATGCTTTCTGGGAAGTCCTGGGATCTCTTCGTTGTGCTCTCCAAGCTTGGGAGGCCCAGTGCCTGGTGTGTCCAGGTTGTATGACGTTTCTGCCTGGTTTCGGTGAGTATATAGCGTATTCTCTGTCACTGTGGGATTGGGTGGGTCGTATCGTCAGTGATGGCGATCCTGCGGAGCTAGTATGGTGTCTAGCAGATTCGCGCCCTGGGAGGATGGTGCAGCCGCTGCGCGAATCTGGGACTCCGGGGTACGTACTGCTGGCTTTTGTCTGCCGCTAAAGTGGTTGGGGCTCCGTCTCAGCGGTTGTATACCCCAGGCAGTTAGGTCTGCGCTGAGAAAGATGAGTCCGCTGTGCCGCTGTGCCGAGGAGGAAGGAGGTCTGGGGGAAGGGAGTGCAGCAAGAACAAAGGATCTTTTCTCTCCCTCCCCAAGCAAGTCTCTGGGTGACCGGAGGCCTAAGTTTTCACCTCCTGCGATGTTCTCTGGTGTTCAGAAAGCCTCGCTGTGGTTTTCCTGGGTTGGGGGTCCTTCCATTCTCCAACTCAGAAGATCAGGTATCCCACCGCTCAGAAACTGTGTGTGCTAGTCGCCATCTTGGCTCCGCCCCCTTGATTCTATATTTTCATGGTTAAGAAGCCATACCAGAAACTGTATACCCTGGACTAGAATCTTAACTTGAAAAGGTCCTAGACTAGATGCCTTCGTCTGTAGAACACAGTTATCGTATAACACACAGGACCACCTTATTACTACAGAGATGGCTCTGGGTTCTCGAGCCTTTATAGAACACCTGGTATATGATCCCAATGCCCACATGACACCTTACAATAATAATGCCAGTTCCAAGAGATCTGATGTCCTCTTCTGGCTTTTGTAGGCACTAAATATATTCAATATACATACATACAAGTAAACACTCACATTCATGCAAAATGAACTGAATCTTTTTTCTTTTACTCTTTTGAGGGGGATGTGGGTTTGACAGTGTTTTTCTATCTAGCTCTCAGTGTCCTGCAATGTGCTCTGTAGACCAGGATGGCCTCAAACTCAGAAACATGACTGCTTCTGTCTTTCTAGTGTAGAGATTAAAAGCATGAGCCACCACTGCATAGCTCAGAATTTTTTTTTAAAGCTGTAGTACCTGACTTACTTTACCATAAGATTCAGTAAACTTGGATATTGCCATTGGATCTCACCACTGCTCCCATTTTCTCTACCTCTCCACTTTCAGATGTCAGACATGAGGCCTTGTTCCCCTTGAAGAGGAAACTGACAAACTTTGGAATTTCTGAATGTACAGAGGGATTGTATTCCTTTGGGGAAAGGAACCTAGGCAATAACAAAGAGTTGAAAATGCAAAAGGTACTCCAGGAAAGCAAAAAGTAGTGTGACAAGGGGTGAAGAGAGGAGAAACAGACTGACTGTCAACAGAAATTAGGAAGTAAAAGAAAGAAAGAAAAAAAAAAAGAAAACCCTAATCAGTTTTCTCCCTCCAGCCAAGGGAGGAGGAGACTGAGCAGTCCAAACAGCAGCAAAATAAGGTGGTTGTAATATTTGTTTGCTTAGTTTAAAGTTCATTTGGTTTTCGCTTTTGTTTTGTTTTTGTTTTTTCTTTTTTATTTATTTTTTTATTAATAACAGATTACTTACTTTGTATCCTAGCTTTACCCCCTCCTTCATTCCCTCCCAATCCTACCTCCCTCCCTCGTCTCCTCCCTGTCCTTCTCTAAGTCCAGTGTTAGGGGAGGTCCTCCTCCCCTTCCATCTGACAATAGTTTTATCAGGTCTCTTCAGGACTAGCTGCAATGTCCTCCTCTGTGGCCTGACAAAACTGCTCCTCCCTCGCTGGGTTAGGGGGGAGGTCAAAGAGCCAGCCATGGAGTACATGTCAGAAACAGTCCCTGTTCCAGTTCCTAGGGAAGCCACTTGGATAATGAGCTGCCATGGGCTGCATCTGAGCAGGAGTTCTAGGTTGTATCCATACATGGTCCTTGGTTGCAGAAACAGTCTCATAAAAGTCCCTGTGCCCAGATATATTTGGTCCTTGTGGAGCTCCTGTCCTCTTC
The DNA here is from genome assembly GCF_030254825.1 of Meriones unguiculatus. Lineage (NCBI taxonomy): Eukaryota > Metazoa > Chordata > Mammalia > Rodentia > Muridae > Meriones > Meriones unguiculatus. Next base: position 32,281,592 of record NC_083362.1, on the reverse strand, counting down.
AGGTCATACTAACTCCCCTTTCTTTCATAAGATTCCCTGTACTCTGCCCAAAGTTTGGTTGAGTCTTAGCATCTGCTTTGACACACTGGTTGGTAGAGTCTTTCAGAAGCCCTCTGTGGTAGGCTCCTGTCCTGTTTCCTGTTTTCTCCTACTTACAATGTCCATCTCATTTGTCTTTCTAAGTGAAAATTTATCATCTTAGCCCAGGTCCTTTTTCTTGTTTATCTTCTTTAGGTGTACAGATTTCACTATGTTTATCCTAACTTATATGTCTATTATCCACTTATAAGTGAGTATATACCATGTGTATATACTGCTTCTGGGATACCTCACTCAGGATAATATTTCCTAGATTCCACCATTTGCCTGCAAATTTCATGATTTTCTTGTTTTTAATTGCTGAGTAGTATTCCATTATGTAAAAGTACCACAATTTCTATATCCATTTCTCTGTTGAGGGACATCGGGTTGTTTTCAGGTTCTAGCTATTACAAATAAAGCTGCTACAAACATGGTTGAGCAATTGTCCTTCTTGTGTACTTGAGCATCTTTTGGATATATACCTAGGAGTGGTATAGATGGATCTTGAGGAAGCACTATTCCTAATTGTCTAAGAAAGCCTCAGATTGATTTTCAAAGTGGTTGTACAAGTTTACATTCCCACCAGCAATGGAGGAGGGATCCCCTTTCTCCACAACCTCTCCAGCATGTGTTGTCACTTGAGTTTTTCATCTTCGCCATTCTGATGGATGTAAGGTGAAATCTCAGAGTCGTTTTGATTTGCATCTCCCTGATGGCTAAGGACATTGAACATTTCTTTAAGTGTTTTCTACCATTCTATATTCCTCTACAGAGAATTCTCTGTTTAGCTCCATACCCCATTTTTTTAATTGGATTGCTTGATTTGTTGCTTTTTAACTTCTTAAATTCTTTATATATTCTGGATATCAGCCCTCTCTCAGATATAGGTTTGGTGAAGATCCTTTCACAGTCTGTAGGCATTCGTTTTGTTCTGATGACAGTGTCTTTTGCTTTACAGAAGCTTTTCAGTTTCATGAGGTCCCATTTATTGATTATTGCTCTTAGAGCCTGTGTTGTTGGTGTTCTGTTCAGAAAGTTGTCTCCTGTGCCAATGAGTTAAAGGCTCTTTCACACTTTTTCTTCTAACGGATTTAGTGTATCTGGTTTTATGTTGAGGTCTTTGATCCACTTGGACTTTAGTTTTGTGCAGGGTGATAAATATGGATCTATTTTCATTTTTCTGCATGTAGACATCCAGTTGGACCAGCACCATTTTTTGAAGATGCTGTCTTTTTTCCTTTGAATCATTTTGACTTCTTTGTCAAAAATAAAGTATCCATAGGTGGATGGGTTTATTTCTGGATCTTCTATTGGGTTCCATTGATCCACCATTCTGCTTCTATGCCAATACCATGCCATTTTTATTACTATTGCTCTGTAGTACAGCTTGAGATCAGAAAAGGAGGTGCCTCCAGATGATCTGTTTTTATACAAGATCATTTTGGAATTTCTGTTTTTTGTTTTGTTTTGTTTTTCCATATGAAGTTGAGAAATTTTCTTTCAAGGTCTGTAAAGAATTGTGTTGGTATTTTGATGGGAATTATATTGTAGATTGCTTTTGGTAGAATAACCATTTTCACTTTTTAATCCTACCAATCCATGAGCATGGGAGATCTTCTGATATCTTCTTCAATTTCTTTCTTCAGAGACTTGAAGTTTTTTTCAACAGCTCTTTCACTTACTTGGTTAGAGTCACACCAAGGTACTTTATGTTATTAGTGGCTATTGTGAAGGGTGTTGTTTCCCTAATTTCTTTCTCGGTCTTTTTGTCTTTGGTATACAGGAGGGCTTCTGACTTTTTTTTTTTTAGTTAATTTTGTATTCAGTCACTTTGCTGAAGGTGTTTATCAGCTGAAGGAGTTCTCTGGTTGAATTTTTGGGGTCGCTCATATATACTATCATATCATCTGTGAATAGTGAAACTTTGACCTCTTCCTTTCTGATTTGTATCCCCTTGATCTCCTTTAGTTGTCTTATTGCTCTGGTTAGGACTTCAAGAACTATGTTGAAGAGGTATGGAGAGAGTAGTCAGCCTTGTCTTGTTCCTGATTTCAGTGGATTTGTTTTAAGTTTCTCTCTGTTTAGTTTAATGTTGGCTATAGATTTTCTGTTTATTGTCTTTACTATGTTTAGGTATGTGCCTTATATCCCTTATCTCTCCAAGACTTTAAACATGAATGTTTGTTGGATTTTGTCAAAAGCATTTTTGGCATATAACGAGATCATCATGTTTTTTTTTTCCTTCAGTTTGTTTATATGATGAATTACATTAATGGATTTCCATATATTAAACCTCCCCTGCATGCCTGGGATGAAGCCTGCTTGGTCATGGTGGATGATATCTTTTACATGTTCTTGGATTCAGTTTGCCAGTATTTTATTGAGTATTTTCATATCAATGTTCATAACAGATATAGGTCTGAAGTTCTCTTTTTTGTTGGGTCTTTGTATGGTTTAGGTATCAAGGTGACTGTGACTTCACAGAATGAGTTTGGTAACGTTCCTTCTGTTTCTATTTTGTGGAATAATTTGAAGAGATATGGAGTTAGCACTTCTTTGAAGGTCTGGTAGAAATCTGTGGTGAAACCATCTGGCCCAGGGATTTTTTTTTTTTTTTTTGGAAGGGAGACTACTGTTAATGACTGTTTCAATTTCCTGGAGGGATATAGGACTATTCAATCTTTCTACCTGATCTTGACTTAATTTTGGTAGATAGTATCTATCAAGAAAAATTTCCATTTCCTTTAGGTTTTCAAATTTTGTCGTATATAGGCTTTTGTTTTTTCAAGAGTGAATAAGGACCAGAAAGAGGTGAGGCACAATATTACCTTTCATTTTCACTCTTAGATTTACTCAGTTCTGTCTTTGAAAATTTGCTTTCCCACTCATAACTATTCAAACAATGGACACACACACACACACACACAAAAAAAAAAAAAAAAAAAAAAAAAAAAAAAACAAGAGAAAAGTTCCCAGACTTCAATATTTACCCTCAGCCCCTTGGTCAGCACCTCTGAACCTTCCCAGTTCTTTAATGCAGTGCTGACATTGTGCTCATCCCAACCATAAAATTATTTTTGTTGCTACTTCATACATAACTGTAATTTTGCTACTGTATAAACATTAATGTAAATATCTCTGTTTTCTAATGGTTGTAGATGACCCTTGTGAAAGGATCATTCAGCCACCAAAGAGATCACAACCCATAGGAAGAGAACTCCTGGTCTAGACAGAGAAAATAGCACAAGGCTATAATCTCTCCCTTATTACACTGTTGCTTATAAAATAAATGAACTTTGGGCTTACATTCATTTCTTAAGGTGTAACAGTGCCAGAACAGGAGTTTTTATTCCTAGCAGTGGGTTTTTTTTTTTTTTTTGCCATAACAAACTATCCAAAGCAATTTACTATCATTTGCTTTACTATGTTGCTGAAAAGTAACCAAGAATATTTACATCCTTCTAAATAATCATAAAATATTGTATTATTTGGGATTGTTGGAAAGAGTCACAATTAATTATAAATTCCAAACATTTCACAGACTGAATTATACCTCTCCACACATGCCACAAACATTTAAATAATAAGATTTGACCAAATGGGAAGGGGGCAATATATGGATCTCCCTGGGAGGGGGAAATAAAATAAATTTTACGGGTGGACTAGGAATGAGAGTGGGAGTAATAAGTGGAAGTGGGAGATAGGGTTGAGTGTGGATTTGGAGGAGAGTCAGTTGGAGTTGAGGGGCACTTTAGGGGTGATATGGAAACCTAATGCAATGGAAACTTCCTAAAATACATGAAAGCTATTCTAATGAGGTCTCATAATAATGGCGAGACAGAGCCTCAACTAGCCATCTCTTGTCACCAGAGTTTCCAGTTCCAGATTCAAATAAATTGATCAAATTCAATTGAGTTGTTGGCCAAGGCAGGCCCATGGAACTTCAAACAACAGAGACTGATGCCAAGACAATGGTTGCTTTCCACAAACTACCAGCAGGGCTCAGTTGCTGAGGACAACACCCACACAACTCACTGAACATTGAGAAGTAGAGCTGGTTCCCCCACACAACCTTCACCTTCTCCTCCCGCTATGCTCTCCTCGTGCTCTCCCCTCCTTGAGCTTCTCCTCCTTCTCGCCCCTTCCTGTTCTCTAGCTCCTCCTCTAGTGTCTTTGGTGCTCTGCAACTACCAAAAGAAAAATGTGAACACCAACCCAGCAAGGATACCTTTGACCTATAATTTGTCTCATGAAAGAGGAAACAGAAAGAGTATGAGAGCCAGAGGAGACAGAGGATACCAGGAGAGCATGACTTTCTGAATAAGTTGAATAGGCTCTTATGAACTCACAGAGACTTAAGCAGCAAGCACGGCTCTATATTAGGTCCTCTGCATACACTATAGCTTTCAGTTTATGGGATTTCTAAGTGTGGAAACCGTGGGGTGCTGACTCATCCATACTCATGAGAATCTTTCTCTTCTATTGGGTTGTCTGGTCCAGCTTCAAAATGATGGATCATGTTTTATTGCATTTAATTTTGTCATATAGAGTTGTTATCTCTTAGATGCCTGTTCTTTTCAAATGAGAGACAAAAATGGAATGGATAAGGATGGAAAGGGAGGAGTGGAAGAAGGGAAAACTAATCAGAATATATTGTATGAGAAAATAATCTATTTTTAATTTTTATCTATTCTTCTCTCATGTAATATATCCCCACCATAGGTTTTCCTCCCTTTTTTCTTTCCAATTCTCCTCCACCTCCTCTTTCCCCAAGATCCACTCCCTCCCTGTCTTCCTCCAAAGAAGAGCAGGCCTCCCAAGGATATCAACGCAGCACAACAAAATACAATAAGATCAGACACAAACCCTCACATCAAGGGTTGGGCAAGGTGTTGTAATCAGAGATTAATATTTACTATGGGTTTAACTTCTGGTATGGTTGCTGTTAATCCTCAGTAGCTGTAAAACCAAATCACCACAGAGACTGGGTTTTTAGTTAACCTAGAACACAATGCTGGGCAATATTTACTCCCTCCTAAACTTCCAAGCCCTCAGTTTCCTAACATTTAGATTTCCCACATTATACTTGCTTTTTGTGAAATCTTAGGTCTGGTTCATGCTCCACATCCTCCAAGCTCTCTCCTCCCGCTATGCTCTCCTCGTGCTCTCCCCTCCTTGAGCTCCTCCTCCTTCTCGCCCCTTCCTGTTTTCTATCTCCTCCCCTCTCTCCTGTCCTCTGGCTCCTCCCATTGCACAACATTGTATCTAGTTGCTTTATTTGTGTCCTGTTTACACAAGAGTTGAGACATAATGCTTATAGTGAGTATCACAATGCAATATCCAGATTGAAACCAGAGAGTTGGGGGTGGGGAAATCAGCATTTGAATTAACAAGGGTAAGGCATATACATTTTAAAAGAACATTATACCAACAGCAAGGCAACCTAGCAGTAGGAAAAGTGTCCCAAGAGTAGCCAAAAGGGTCAGAGACATTTTCACTCCAACTGTCAGGAGTCCCTCACGTATATGAGCACAGACACAAACAGGCTCCATTACTGCCACTGCAGTCTCTTCAGAACAGGCCATGAGTCCTGCTTAGTTGACACCACGGACCTTGCTCTCTCAGGATGGCCAAACTTTTTGGCTCTCACAATTCCTCCTCCCCATCTCCAGCAGCATTCTCCAAGTTCTAAGGTAAGGGACCCAATGGAGATGGAGAGCTCCAAACCAGGCTCTCTCCCCACCTAATGTCTGGCTCTGATGACAATTGCATCAGGTCCCAATCTATGAGTATAACAGCATATCATTAGGAATTAATTAATTTTTTTTTAATTTTTGCCATTAGTGTATGATTTTATTCTAGGTCTCTGGACTTCCCAGCCTCTGGTTCCTGCTCATCCAGGGAGTGTCATACATGGGCTCTCTCTCATGGGTTGAACCTCAAATTAAACCAGTCATTAGTTGGTCACTTTCACAACTTTTGTAGCCATCATTGTTCCAGCACATTTTGCAAATCGGCCAGGCTAAAGGTTTTGTGGTTAGATTGGTGTCTCATTCCCATCACTGGAAACCTTGCCTGGCTACAGGAGATGGCTAGCTCAGGCTCCTTATCTTCAATTATTAGGTGTTCTCACTAGGGTCACCCTCACAGATTCCAGAGAGTTTCTGCTACACTAGGTTTCCACATTGACTCCCAAATGCCCTCCAATTCCCGTCATCTCTCCATGTATACTCCCTTTCAGTCCCTTCTCACCTAGTTCCTAGTATTTCCATCCCAGTTAACTCTTGCCCACCCACAAAATCTATTCTATCTCCCATTACCATGGAGATCCATGAGTGTCTGGCCCTGCAGGCCCCACCCCTCCTCGTTACTTAGCCTCTCCGGGTCTGTGATTGTAGCATGATTAGCATTTACTCACAGCTAATATCCACTTGCAAGCACGTATACAGCGTGCGCGTGTTTCCACCTCACTCAAAATGATTGTTTTTAAGTTCTAGCCACATGCCTTCAGATTTCATGATGTCATTTTATAACTGATGAGAAATAATCCACTGTAAATGTATGGCAATTTCTTTATCACCCATTCTTCTATTGAGGAATATCTAGGTTGTTTCCAGTTTCTAGCTATTATGAATAAAGCCACTGTGAACATAGCTTTGGAAATATCCTTGTGGTGGAATGTCACAGCCTCTGGGTAGGAGTGGAACAGCTGAAGCTTGAGTGGCTTGATTCTCAATGTTCTGAGAAACCATATTGATTTCCATAGTTGCTGTACAAGTTTGCACTCCCACCAGCAATGAAGAAGTGTTCCACTTGCTCCACATCCTTGCCAGCATGTGCTGTTACTTTTGATACTGATCTTAGCCATGCTGGCATGTATAACATGGGATCTCAAAGTAGATTTGATTTGAATTTTTCTGATGGCTAAAGATGTTGAACATTTAAGTGTTTCTTGGCCATTTGAGACCCCTCTATAGAGAATTCCCTGTTTTCATCTTACCAAATGTAAAATTTTGAATTGTTTGGTTTGTTGATGTCTAGTTTTTTGAGTTCTTTTTATATTTTGGATACTAGCCCTCTATTGGATGTGGTGTTGATGAAAATCTTTCTCCACTCAGTACACTGCCATTTTGTCCTGTTGCCTTACAGAAGATTTTGGTTTCATGAGATCCCATTTATTGGTTTTAGTTCTTAGTGCCTGAGGTGTTCTGTTCAGGAACTTGTATCCTGTGCCAATTTGTTCAAGGTTAATGCCCACTTTATGTATATATATATATATATATTAGGTTCAGTGTATCTAGTTTTACGTTCAGGTCTTTGATCCACTTGAACTTGAGTTTTGTGCAAGGTATAAATATGGATCTATTTGAATACTTCTGCATTAACCCAGCATTTGTTTTGTTTGTTTGTTTGTTTGTTTGTTTTTGAAGATGCTCCTTTTTCCATTGTTTATTTCTTGCTTTTTCATAAAAATTTAGGTGTCCACAGAGGCATGGATTTTCATCAGTGTCTCAGACTCAATTCCATAGATCAATGTGTCTGGTTTTATGCCAATATCATCCAGTTATTAATATAGCCCTGTAGTACAGCCTGAAATTAGGGATGGTGATACCTCCAGATGTTCTATTATTGTTCAGGTTTATTTTAGCTCTTCTGGCCTTTTTGTTTTTCTGTATAAGGTTTAGTATTGTTCTTTCAGTGTCTGTAAAAAATTGTGTTGGAATTTTGACGAGGATTGCATTCACTCTTTACATTGTTTTTGGTAGCATAGCTAATTTTACTATGTTAATATCATCAATCCATGAGCATGGGACATTTTTCCATTGTCTGATATCTTCTTCAATTTCTTTCTTCAAAACATTGAGGTTTTATCATGAGAATATTTTACTTGCTAAGATAGAGTTACCTAAGGCTATTTTATATTGTTTATTGCTACTGGGGTGGGTGTTGTTTTCCTGATTCTTCTCGGATCATTCTCATTTGTATATAGAAGGGTTACTGATTTTTTTTTTTTAGTTAATCTTGTGTCCAGCCACTTCACTTGAAGGCTTTTATCAGCTATAGGATTTCCTGATAGAATTTTTGGGCTCATTTATGTACACTATATGTCATCTCCAGATAACAATACTTTGACTTCTGCATTTCTAATTTGTACCCCCTTGATATCCTGCTATTGTCTTATTGCTCTAGCAAGAACTTTAGCTACTACAGTGGGTATATATGGAGAAAGTAGACAGCCTTGTTTTTTTCCTGACTTTAGTAGACTTGCTTTGAGTTTCTTTCCATTCAAGTAGATGTTGGATATAGGCTTTTTGTAAGTTGTTTTTATTATGCTTATGTGTGTTCCTTGTATCCCTAATATCCCTGAGATTTTTACCATGGAAGGGTGTTGGATTTTGTCAAAGGCTTTTTCAGCATCTAGTGAATGATCATACATTTTTTTATTTCTTTCTTTGTTTATATGGTGTATTACATTGATGACTTTTCATATGTTGAAAGTATCCCACATCCCTGGTATGAAGCCTACTTGATCTATGTATTTTCAATTATAAAAATCCTTTAAAAATGAATACATAAATAATAGGTCTTATAAAAAGACTTGATATTTCTTCTAGTTTTTTCTTCAAAAAAATGGAAAGGTATAACAAAACATTATTTGCAAGTTTGTTTTACATATTATAAAATCAAACACAATTCATAGGCTTATAGAAAATTCTTATGAGATAAGATCTTTTCACAGCAGTGAACAGTCTGTGTGTTGAATGTCCTAGCATTTCACTTGGAGTTTATGGATTGTTTGTTCTTTACAGCTCATTTGTAGCTTTCTGATAATTAAATCAATGCTAATTCCAAACTTAGCAATTGCAGGAGATGGAACATTATTTTTTCTCCACTCTATCCTCAAAACACTTTCATATCCACAGACTAAAAGGTACCATGTAAGAGGTTCGGAGCTCTAGTTTCACAAACTATGAATTCAGTAATTAGAATTTTTTTCTCTTCAAATGTTCTATAAACACAACATCTCTGTACAATTCTCTGTTTTAGAAACAGAAAAGAGGATTATAAAATGTCTTAGATTTTTATGTTTCTTCTTACTATAAAAGCTGTTTAATTCAAGTAATTTTATGTTACCAAATTTCACATCAAAACAAAATACTTTCAGGTCCCAAAAGTAACTTTTATAATCTATTTTAATAATACCTTTGGCAAGTTAAAATTAATCAAGGCAGCAGAGCAAATTGGTCTTTGATTAGAAAGCACATAATACCTCAAGCTTTCTGTAGATTGGACTTTCTATACATGAAAATTACTTCATAGAGTTGGAAGCTTGTGTAGAAATAAAAGACAATGTATAAAAAATGATTTGGGGAACAGAGAAGAGCCAAACAAGAGGAATCATGAGTAGAAGAATTGAGAGAACAGGATCAACAGGAATGAACAATGTGGAAACACCATGGAGAGTTTAAAGTGCATACTCCAACTGTGATCGTCAGCCTCACATTGTGGAAAGAGAAATGACTCCAGAATGCTGTACTGTGACCTCCATGTGTATGTGGCATTAGCACACACACACACAAAATAAAAATGTATATGAAAGGTTTAAAATATCATAACAAAAGCAACTTAAGGGAGAAATGGTTTAATTTATTTTTCACAGTTCAAGGATAAGGAGCTTGAAGAAGCCAGTAATATTCAAACTACAATTAAAAAAGCAGAGGGACAGGTAGATTTCTGCACTTCGTATAGTCAAGAAGAATCATAGTCAGGGAATGGTGCCTCCCATAGTGGGTGGTATTTCCCACTTTTGTTGCTGCAGTCAAGATATTTCAGTATAGGAATGCCCAGAGATCATTTCTCAGGTGATTATAGATGCTCTCCAGTTGACAATTATACAGAAAGAATGATCCCCTTGCATCCATGGCTCTAGAAATTGGTTGTGTCTACGGAATGAAAAAATGACACACAGATATACACATGGACAGAAAGAAATTGAGTTCTCTTATGGAGAAACTGAAGCACCCTGGAAGTTCAGTGTTTTTATCGTATACAGTTGAACAGTGGGGGTACTTGCATATAGCTGAACAAGAAAGCATGATTATTATAGGATTGTGGGACAGTCACTTGCAAAGAAGGAGTGTATGTGAGTGTGTGTGTATGTGAGTGTGTGTGTGTGTGTGTGTGCGTGTGCATTTGTGAAGAGTTATGTAAGTTATGTATTTGTTTTCTTCTTTCTTTATTTTAAGAAGAGAAATATCTGCACTGACTTTGAAGTGAAGGAAAGAAATGGATGGAGAAGTGGTAGTGAACACATAAGTTAGAAACACAAGTGATGGAAACATATCACATAAGCCTAAGTGAGGGATAGCACAGGAGAAGGGGTTAGTTTCAGGTAGAGAAAGGTTTCTTTTCCCTTGAGGAACAGAGATACATTCTAAGGGCAGAAGGAATCTGAGAGAACAATGGCCTGGGTTACTGTAGTGGTCCCTAAACAAGACTGTCATAAACCTAGGCAGGCCTAGTAATTCCTAGACAAGCTTTGCCATTCAGTTCTTACTTGACAAATAATGGCTTCTCCACCCTGTGCAGAATGTGAACCAGCTCACCAAGTTGAATCTTGGACTATTAATGCATTAATTTCTTTCACCATTCTTTTCTCTCCAAACTGCTTTTTGTTTTGGTGCAGGATTTGACAAAATGAGTCAACCTATTAGTAGAATTGCAGGCAGGCCTTGGGAAGAGCATTTGAAGGACCTTCAATCCAGGTAGCAACCTACTTACTCTTACATTAGGTCAGTCCTGTCCAACAGTCCAGCATGTGCACTTGTGCTGTCCAAATATGTGGAGGGGTGCTCTGAAAGCCCAGAGAAAGGCATGCAATGTTAACTTGCACTTTTTTTTATATACCTCTGCCTTAAATTTTGCTGTAGGGGTTGTTTTAAAGGGAAATAGTCTTTTGTAAAAATGAAAAAATTAAAAGTTGCTTTTTCTCTACTATAAATTTAGGATCATTTATTCAGCATGCATTAAGCTAGTGCTAAAATGTGTTGCTCACCAGTTCAGTCACTAAGTTTATACATGGCTTTGTGACCTTGTGTTTAGCAATGGCAGGGGATGATTTGATCAAAGCTGGGACAGACTATCTCATATTCTGACCTCTAGTAGTCACTTTTCCTCCTTATACATTTTTACCATCATGGCAAATGTCTTTTACATAACTGCAGACTCTCTATGGTGATTCTCAGGAGCAAGTTATGAGCAATGGGAATCAGCAAGCCTCCCCTGATAACTGCTAAAGAACTTTTACAAAAGTTGAATCAGTGCTGTCACTCACCCTTCTGGCCCTAGAATTAGCTGCAAGGGACTCCACAGCCTCACATTAAATAGGACTTAATGCGTAGCACTTGCAAGAAGATATTATAAATTAGTATTCATGGCTGGCCTATTTCTAAGGCAAATTCAAGGGCACACTGTACTTCACATAGTCAAAAGCTCACACATTTAGAGCCTACCCACTCAACTTAATTCTAGTCATCATTCAGTATATATAAAGAAAATAAATACAATAGTGATGTCTTCTTACATTCTCATTGTAGACTCCATGAAATAAGTGAGTGTTTAGGCATATCTTAAAAAGGTAGAGAGAGATCTGCCAGATGCTAATTAATATATTAGCTTTCTCACATTTAATGCTCACCACTACATCTTCTGTGCAAAATAAGAAATAAAGCCATTTGATAGCAAAAAAAAAGCTTACTAACCACCTTCCACTCTTGCCACAGCCCCTCTGGCTACAGCCATAATCTGCTATAATTACAACTCAGCTTTAAAACGGTTTTCTCTGTTCCTATGGCAAGGACTGATTTTATGTGACAGTTCACACGTTCACTCGTGTTCATGTCTTCATAGACGTGTTAATCTACAACAGCATATCAGCAAAAGCCAAGACCCACAATCTACAACAGCATATCAGCAAAAGCCAAGACCCACAATCTACAACAGCATATCAGCAAAAGCCAAGACCCACAATCTACAACAGCATATCAGCAAAAGCCAAGACCCACAATCTACAACAGCATATCAGCAAAAGCCAAGACCCACACAGGTGAATAATTTGATCAACTCCAAAAAAAACCTTGGCATCTAGAATTGAATTTTTTTACTATCTTAGCTCTGAAAAGTTAGTACAGTGCGATCCGGGGCATCGTATAACAGAGCCAGGGATGGGGCAGATACTGTGTTACTCAACAGGGTAGCCTGGCATGGAGGCAACAGTCGCTGGGGAATCGGCATCCCACGTTCCGTCCCATATCTACTAAATGACCTTTGGATGATGACTTATTCTCTTTGGGCCTCTGTAATTTTATCTGTAAAATGAGGGGATTGAACTTCATGATCTCTAACCTCCCTTGGAGCTCCAGAAGTCTATGATTCTAAAACAATTTAGAGTAAATCATAAAGATAGACCTTCAGGCAGTCAGACCCACAAAGGTGACTGTGGAGAGGGCTGCACAGTGCCATGGCCAGGGCCGTAATGAGATCTGTAATTAAATATAACAACACAGGTCATAATCAGATCGCATGCTTCAGAAGACACATTAATCATGATAGAGTCAGGAAGGGCTCTCCCCAGAACATGACAAAGACCTTGCAAAAGACAGAGGAAAATCTCTTGCATCTTTAGAGGGACAAAGCCTGATCCAGCCTAGGAAATTTAAGCTTTAATCTTGCTGTTACATTTGGTTTTAAACTAGAATGTGAGAAATTTAGACCCATGATCTAAAACATTTCCTGAGTATCATTGAAACAAAGAGGCCCCAAAAGCCACCAGAAAAAAAAACCTACAGATTATATTTTATTAATTTTGAATTAGATATTTATTAATCCTTGTTATATGTGTCTCAATATATTCAAAATCATTTATTAATTGATTAACTCCACAATTAATAACTCTTAGAGACTGTAGAACTTGGCTTGTGACTTTCAGATACTTCCTTGAGGCAGATAATAGAGACATGCAAATCAAGTATGTTGGTGGATCTCAGTGGACCCTACTAGAAATAATATTCTGTAATTCTCATGCTTAGATGAAGTCTTGCTTCTTGTGTAACCTTCTGTTAAATCATAAACTCCCTTGGGAGACCAGAAAATATAAGTGCTGGCTAGGTTGGGAAAGATGGAGCAGACATGTGAAAAATGGGCTCAGGAAGAAGGTGTTATAATAAAAATTTTGATGCCTATGAGTAAGAAAGGAGGGAAACACAGACACAGCAAGGCTTTAGACTCCTTGGGGCTCAGATCAAATATAACAGATCCACCAAGCCCGAGGCCAGCCCTGAGGCTCAGAGGCAATGAGACACTTGGCCTAATGAATACCTAAAACCTCCCCTGTCTCTTTCAGACCAGCACTTTGCACTGAGCAACAGCATGGATATGTGAAGTGATGTGATTTTTGTCACGTTTAATTCACACATACTCATATCCATATCATTATCAAGGCCATAACAGTCACTTGAGTTAAGCTAAAGCTAAGATGTAGTCCAGGCTTTCATTATTGGCTTGTCAGGACACTGCTTCTTCAAGAAGCACCCCAGTGTACCTAATGCCTTTTCAATCAATCTTCTCTTCTCTGTAAAGACTGTAATACCATTTTACCCTCTAGCTTGGAAAATTCTTTAAGACTTACCCCAAGATTGGGAAATAAATTAGTACGAGTCTCACTGTTTTCAGGTGAAGTGCAGGACATCCAACAGATAACTACAGTGCCATTCAATGCAGGCAATTTATGCAGTCCTTTATTCCTTCCTCTACCCTGGAACACAATTAGCAAAAGAATTCTTATTGATGCCAGCTTCTAGGAGAAAGTTGATGCTAATTTAAACTCAACCTGAAGCTCCTGAGATAACCCTATAGCCTTGTGTATGCATGGCCTACTTCAAGCAAAGACAAAGTAGGTCTCAGAGATCTATGAGGAACACAGATCTACCATCAATTTGTTAGCCTCTTATAGGATATTTTAAACAACTCCTCTCCAACCTGAATGTATAGAAACTTGTTCTGAAATTGCCCTAGTAAAAACAGAAATATATATACAAAAATCAGCCTTCTAGAAATTTCAAGAGCAAATGCTTCCAAACCTCAGTTTTTGATGCAAAGAGTTTAGTCTCCTGAAATATAGAAAAGATTGAGATGATATATACTATACTATAGTGTTACTTTTCTAGAAAAATTTCTAGAATTTACTAAGTAGAATAGACAGAAGAATGTCTTCTAAAGTGGCTACATCTTAATGTTTGTGACCTGTGAATATTCAGTTTCTCAGCAAAGAAAAATCAGGATTTCAGAAGAAAGTCAGTTTACTAATCAGCTGATTTTAATATGTATAGATTTTTGTAGATTAACTGGCTTGACAAATGTCATCACAGCATGCAAGCACAGCAGAAAGTTGAAGAGCAATAACCAGGAAGTGGCAACAAAAAAAGTCAGTAGACCCCACTTTGAAGATTTAGAAACCGTGTGGAGTCCAGCCATGTTGACAGCTTGCAGAAGCAGCAATGGTAATCAGATCACAAGCAGGGAAAAACGACCCCTGACACCTAGCTCATGGAAACCACTTCAAATTTCTCACCTCTAGATATCTAAAATAAAATTTTTGTTTTATTTTTAAACCATTAAGTACATAATAATTTGTTGTAACTGATAGAAAAAAACAAACAAACTGTAATATGTGGAAGAGACTAAAACCAGCAAAGACTCCTGCAGAGAACAGTCATAGGTACTTGAAGCAGTCCTACAGAGAGCTGCAAGGACGATTTAAAGTGGAAGGAATATAAAACCACCAAATAGAAAAAAAAATCACAGTGTGTGGAAGACCACAAACCACAACAGCCCCTGAGAGGCAGGCGTAGGGAGCCACTAAGCAGCCAACCACAGAACCACTGGACAAGTTGTACTTTGCAATCTAAACTAGTCTGCCTTACAACCACACTCCCAGAGGCACAATTTAATTCTAAGTTGACTATCATATGTTCATCAAGTCATCTCTGGCATGGTGATAAAAGCTAAGCCTTCTGAGTATTCTTGGAAAGGAAAGATAGATTATTTATTTTCTCCTAATTGCCAGAGAACCAGCAGTATTTTAAGTTGTCTATTTTAACCCGGTTGTGATTTTCAATCTTTCTTTTCCTTCCCATAACCTACTTGCATGCACAGAAAATATTCTTAGTGGAAAGATCCACTATTCAAATATCTGAAACTGTGAAGGCACATATATATATATTTTTTTTTCTTTCCCAATTCCTGTCTCCATTTTATTCTCTCAGGATATTTTCTTGTCAATTTGTCTGTGTATTATGTGAGCCCTTCTAAGGTAAAGGCTTTCATCATTCACAGTCCAAGCTTTATCTCTAACACAGTTTTTTTTTTCCTTGAGTTCCTGATCTGAATTTTGATCATTTGAGTGAAAGTTCACAAGCATGGTGGGAGCAGATGCCTAAATATATCTTATAATCTCTACCTTCCTTAAGCTCAAACCTCTATTAGGTCATTTATTTTTCACCTCAGCCAGTAATGACACTATCCATTCAGTTACCCAAATGGAAAGTGCGGCCTTGTCCTTTCTTGGATCTCCTATGCTGAGCCATACAATTGACCATAGAACAGTCATTTTTACACATACATTTGTTTTATTATAGTATTATGACCATCATTGTCAGAACAAACATTTTAGAATTTAGCAGCATAAAGCAAATATTATCTTATGTCTATGTATTATTTAGGTCAGAGATTTGTGCAGAAGACAGTGAAGATGTTTTGGTTTTGCCTAATAATATGTGTGAGCACATGCAGATTCAAATGCAGTTGTTGGGTGACCTGGCTTATACTATGTTCAGGCTTCTCCATTCATATTTGTGCCTATCTTTGGGAAGCAAAGTCTGAAATAAACACAGTGATTATAAATTTTATACTGTCCCATTTAAAATTATGATTTTATATTAATTGATATTCATCACTTTGAAATGATAGCAAGTATTAAAGTCATTAGTAGGACTTGTCTCCAGGCACACGTGCATATTTTTAAACATTTTGATTAATGCATTGGAGTATGTCAATATCTTTCTTTGTAATTTTTTTCTTGTTGTTTGGTAATTTTTAAAAATACTTTTCTGTTTTGAAAAAGATTATTCCGTCAATAAGGTTAGATACAAAATAACTTAATACTTAAAAATGAATAGCAGAACCTGGGGTATCAACCCGCATGCAATCAGACATGCTCTTCTCTGGGTCCAAAGCGGCTGACCCTGAGTGCAGTGCTTAGCCTCGCATCCTGAGCGTATCATTTTAGCTTTTTATGGTATCCAACCATGCTTGGGGAGAATGTCCTGCTTCAATGGCTGTAAAGGCCTGAATGATCATGGCTGCATCACACTGTTGTGAGACTCTAATCTTGCATATATACCACAGGCAAACCAAGGAGACCAACACCAGAAGGCCTGAGGTCCCGCCTCTGAGAAAAAGGTATCAGACGGGTCTGATGCTCTTTGGGTGGATGACACCTAAATGAACATCTGTACAAAGTCCCAATTTATTTCTAATATCAGAGATCAGACCTCTACTCTTGCCTGATGCGTCTAAAACAAAAAGGAGGAACTGTAGAGAGCTGCGGAATGCTATGCCTTAAAGATGGAGCTGGTTTCCACCTTCCACCTTCCCGATGGTGAGTGCTCTCTGTCACGAACAACTCCACAATTGGCTAAGGCCGAGGATCTGGCTTGCTTCCATGTATGTGGACCTATCTGCATTGCCCCCGTGGCACGCCTGGGTTGGCTACCCAGAGGCTATTTAAGCTGTGGGCTGGCTTTCCCCGGGGTCAGAGGATTGTTCAATGTTCCTGAATAAACTGCATTGAAAAAAAAATGAATAGCAGAAATGAAATATTATTGGCAGTTAAATGGTAACTTCTAGATTAGTCTAGGGTAGTTTGATGCAGCTGCCTTTTCTTGTCAAGGATGTCGAATAATTATGGTGATGATCATTTGGGATGAGGCTGTATCTCATCAAAGAATGGATGTAGTGGCAAATGTCTAATATCCCATGAGATACTGATGTGGATGTCTAACTCACAAGTTAGGTGGCAGCCTGGTCTGAATAGTAAAACCTTGCTGCACAGAAACAAAATATAAACAAAATACATCTTATCTTGTTTACTTTTCATATATTTCATTAGTGCTCAGGAAAGCAGTAAGTATAATGACACAATAATTACACATAATTAAAACAATATGTTGTGCTTTCTGCTCTGCCACAGTCTGGGTAGATTCAGATTCCATATGCAGAGACAAAACAAATGAACCTAGAGGAGCTTCATCGAGTCTTGCATATACCACATTGAGTTCGTTAGAATGGTGTTTCTCCATTATGTTTGGCCATATATTTTAAAGTGGTAGCATATTTGCCTTTCAGATGAGATGAGGAAACTCTTAGTTAAGTAAGGTGTACAAGATGTCATTATCACTAGGCATCCATGTGCACAGCAGGTTCCTGAAAAGAAAGAATGTAGAGGATTCATGACCCCTTCTCATGAGCATCATATTTATTCTAGGCAGAAATTGTGCTGGCCCAGAAACCAAGGTCCAAACAGACCAATAGCATTCAAAGGGCCAGCCAGGTGATGGAGACCAGGTCCAAGGGTGAATCAGAGCCAGAATCAGGACCAGAACCTACCTCCCAGCTTCTGGTTCTCAATCAAGGGTATTATGAGTACAGGATGATAGAAAGAATAGAGGAAAATGAAAACCTTAATGCTGGAATAGGAAATATGAGGAAGCAGGAATGGTGAAACAGAAACATCCTTCACAATGTGTATGAGTGCATGAGACCTTCTGACTGGTCTTAAGGGTCAAGACTGTGAAAACACCCATCTTTCACCTTGTTCCAGTCCTGAGATCTTTGTAAGACTTGTGGTGGTCTCAGGTTTGGGAAAGCAGACACCTGCTAGGATGCAAAGCTGAATTCTGTGTTTGAACGGAAAGCCAGCTATGTGTGTGGACTCTCCTGAGACCTTCCCACAGAGGAACTAAAAATGTGAGTGTGACCACATGGCTGACTTTAAAGAATATGCTCTAAGGTTCACAACCTAGAGAAGCTTCTGTGATTGTTTCATTCAAACTGCACCATGGACAGATCTTCTCTTTCATAACTGTACAAAAGAAACACACGGGTTTATTTCCTTGGTCTGTGGAATGCTTCAGTATCCTAACTAACTTTAGGCAGCTCCTTGACATTTCTCTGTTTCTTCTAGGGTGTAGCTACTGCCTAGTAGGAAACCGAGGACTGATGCCTGGCTCATGAAAATGAGATATGTTTGTTCAGAGGCCTTGAGCCATCCAGATGAGTATCTCCACAGCTTTGTCTAATAGGGTCCAATAGTGGACACTTCCAGAAACAAGAGAATAGCATGGAAGCTGAAGAAGGATGCCATACAAGACTGCTTTGGGCAGCTCAGAACGAATTATATGACGTTTGTGTCCTTAGATTATGTGCTTGTTTGCTTAATTCTTTAGTGTGCCACAATTCATGTGAACGTCAGAGGATGCGTTCTTTCTTTACACCATGTGAGTCCAAGGGAACAAATCTCAGGTACTCAAGCATGGCCATGGCGACAAGCACCTTTATTCACTGAGCCTCCGGTTCAGAGCTCAGCTGTTTTACTTTGTTGAATGATTAACAAAACAAAGAGATTGGGTATATGGATGGCGGAGGCCCTTCCTTCTGATTGGGAAGCCTGGTGAGGATTTTATGGTGTCTTGCCAAGAAGACAGTATGCTCAGGTTCAAGTACAGCATAATAATACAGACGATAATCTCATTCAGTTTGCTCCTTCCCCTGCTTCTGTTGCAGTCACGTTTCTTTGAAAACATGTGATCTGACTGTAAGGTCATTGTTATGGAGCTCTTAGAAGTCCTGAAAGGTAACACACAATTCTACGAACTGGGAATGTCAGTTCTGAAATGAATGGGAGAACAATGCAGCAACAATTTGAGAAATAAACTGAACCAGCTACCAGACCCCCTCTCCACAAAGAAAAATACTGTAGAGAGTATCTAATCAGTGGACGGTTCTGAAAATGGATTTCACCAACAACAAGGTTCTTGAGAAGCGAACCTTGAGCGGAAACAAAGCGGTGATCCGCAATGCGGACTGCTGCGCCGCAGGAGCTGCTGGGCTACTGCCTTCACAACGCGCAGACAAACCCGCCCTGCTAGGGTTTGCTTTTCCTTTTGTTTTATTCTTTCCTAACCTCCCCCACCTTCCGTTATGCTACGTGACCAGGAGTTATCCTTCTAAAGAGATCTCTCTTTTACAAAGGCCACAGCGAGCTGAGAAAACTCCCCTTAGAACTCCAAGCTGGCGCAGCATCGTGCGTCTCCATTTAGTTTGTCCTTCAAAGTCCGGAGAATAATTATTCCATAATTCTTTCACCTGATTAATTCTTAACTATGAGCATAATTATGCTCTGCAGAAGGTAAATCGGTCGTATAAATCAGTGGTCGCTGACAGTTCGTGGTGCGCAGCAATGCGCGCGAGGGGAGGGCGCAGGGCAGCTGTGGGTCCAGCCTGGGCGGGTGGGTTATTCCGTCCGCACCGGGATCCCGGCTTTCTGCACTCTGAGAAGGAAGGAACAAGTGTGCCTCTGAGTGGGTGCTGCCAGCCCTGGCTGCAGGTGCGCGGGCTAGGAACCCAGTCAACGCGCGCCCTGCCCTAGCTGTTAGCCTCAAAGAATGGCAGCCAGGAGCCTGCCGCCGCTGTCAGGATCCTCTCTTCTCATCGCATTAAGCACCTTTTAAACAAAAAACAAAACAAAACAAAACAAAAAAAAAAAACAGAAACGAATGATTCAGCTACAAAAATGTGAGATTCTCTCTCTCTCTCTCTTTCTGTCTCTCTCTCTCTCTCTCTCTCTGTGTGTGTGTGTGTGTTCAACAAAACGTACTTCTTCCTGCAATCACTAATGAAAAATGACTTTACCTAAGCAAACCCATATGGTATTAAAATTCTGAATATAATTATTTTGGGAGGTTTTGCTTTCTTTTTGAGCAGTCTACTCCAGAATGGTTTTGAACTCAATCCTTCCTAACTCTCTACTAACACTAGGATCCCAATCCTGAACTACTAGGTCCATATGATTTTTCTTACGAATTTAACCTCCCCTGTATTATTTTTATTTATGAACAAAGCAAGTTGAACAGGAACATTATAAAGCATTAAAACATTTGATTTGTCCCATTTCCAAAATGCTTTTGTAAAAGTCTTGAACTCTACTTACAAATTTCCTATGTCCTATTAAAGTCACCATTGCTCTGACTGACAAGCTTTCCAAGACACTTTAGTATAATTTATTTTGCTAAGTAAACCCATAGCCTTGTGAGACTCACATCCTCTTGAATGCCCAAACTGAATGTAGAGTTAGTCAGTTATAAACAAAAACAACAAAAATTTACACAATTAACATGTTAGAATTACACAATTTACTAGATACTGTCATAGGCCCATTCTTCTAAAGATAGTACTTAAAGTATGATTTATATTCAGATTTTGTGTTACTAAAATAATTACATTACACACATAATTGTTTTAAATATTTCTATACTTACTTCTGGTTACGTCTCAGGTTAAAAATGCCATTACTCTTAAGAAAAATACTTGTGGTTTAGATACAATTTTGGTATTGTTTTTCTGGGAGAGCCTTTTCAGCTTTCTGATAATTTATAACTAATGAAAAGATACCCATCAACCTTACTGTTCTGAAATCTTGGTTAAAAAAAACGGGGCCTGCCACTTTCCATGGGTTATGTCAACAGTTCTAAACTGTGAAGAAAGAATTAACCCTGGGGCAGCCTTTGGTAGCATCAAGTTGTTGTCTGATTTTTCAGTCCGTTTAGTTTGCAGTCAAACTCACACCCTATTGCACTCACTTAGGTGTGCACAGTGCTGTGCAGCCCTGGTCTCGAGCTGGAATGCACAAGTCTCCGGGATTTCGCTGGGCCTGCTTTGGAAAGGCAGCTTAGTCTGTCTCTTATAGAAGCAAGGCTCAGGGAGGATCAGGAATCCCCACATGAACAGCCAGCCTCCACTCCCACTGCTTGCACACCTTCCTGACCTAACTGTACATGGTCTTGAGAGAGGGTGTAGAACATAGGAGAATGAAGAGGAGAGAGCTTCATCTACGAAGCCACCATCTGCATTCAGGTCTTCCCGCGTAGCTGCTACCTATGCTACTGTCACCCGCCATGCACTGCTCTTGAAATAAGTCTAATAAATCCATTGTTTTGTTTTGTTTTGTTTTGTTTTGTTTTGTTTTGTTTTGTTTTGTTTTGAGTGAACTTTGGTGGAACCACACCTTCATTTGTGGTTAAAATATTAGGAGGAGGAGTAGGCATTGTTTGTATCTGTACCAGGGAATGAATTTTAGCAATGACAACAAACCCCAAATATTCATAAAAGATTAAGTCTAGATATTCAAATCTCTTACATAGAACATTGTATCAAATACAGCCCATAAACATATACTTTTAATAATTCTTATACTATTATTAGGGAATAATAAAGAAACCAAAATATATACATGCTTAGTATAGCTGTAATGTTTTGGGAGTGTTTATTTTAATCCCTTATTGATTGAAATAAATGAATATAGACTATGGCTTTAATAGTATGCATGTAATTATATACATTTAAATATATTATGTATATAAATTAAAAGATTATATATAAATAGTGTATGTGTATAAGTGTGTGAGAGAGAGAAGACAGAGAAAGGACCATGATGAACTATCATATCCTACATAATCTAGAAAATGAAGATCGTTGTCTGTTTAGGATTATTATGAACGAGTAAAAATTAATAATTTTATCTGTGACTTATATGTCAGATATGACTTGACGCATTCTATGTGTGCTGCACCACTAGCTGATAAAGCTCGTAGACTGGTGCCCTCGATTGCAGGTGAAGATGCTTAGTCAGAACATAGTTGCATTTATATGTAACATGTAGAAGAGCTGAGGTTTAGGTTCAGAGCCCAAGACCATGCCAAGATGCTTTCTGATGAAACTTGCTTTAGCATAGAAATTTTGAACATACAGTGACCCATGTGTTCACATGTTAGAAGGAAATAAAGAAGTAATGATAGACTCAAAACCCAGGCACCAAATGTACTGGCCGATGGTATACATGCACAATTTGTAATTCTTTAATCACTTGCTCAGTTTAAGTGCAGGTGCACGTCAATGTTCCTGTTAGAGCATCATATCAATGGAGATAATATTCGCATGCATGGCCTATGGAGAAGTAGTTAAGTCACAGAGACTCTGCCCTGCAGTTAGGTTAGTGCATCACAGAAGAGACTGGAGACCACACTCTTGTGATTCCATCCTTTTCTCTATGTGAGGAAGTGGAAAATAACCCTCACCAGACACCAAATCATCTGGCAATTCTGACCTTGATCTTGGACTTGCCAGCTTTCAGACCTGTAAGAATAAAGGCACATCAGGTATAAATTCTCAACTCAGATATTTTGTCATATCAGCACAAACAAGAGCACATACACACAAGCACACACACTCACACACATGTGCATATGCATACACACGCAGAATACACACTTGAATGTCTTTATTGAGTGATAGCAAAAGCGAACCATTTCTGTCTGACACATGCACATGCTAAGGCCTAGAGCAACAACAACAACCTGGCAAGTTACTTTCAGCCAGTGTTGCAGCTGCGGTACATTGCTGAAACATGAATAGCAGGAGGAGGCCGGGATAGCCAGTGTACACAGTGAAGGTTACATAAAATAGTACTCAAGTTCAAAAAATACGTTTTCACGTAATTTTTGTGTGTTTGGAGAGAAAGAGAGAGAGAATGACTGTGCCTTCAGTTGCTTAGGTACAAAACACCTATTGCCAGCTGATCTGCTTGACTCTGAGATCCATATTGTTCTGTGTTCCAGTCCTTTAAGCCATTATGACCACTTCCCATGTCGGAACTTCCTATTTGCCCTGCTTATGACAAGCGAGTGTTACCATTCTTCATTTAACACGTATTTATCAGGAACCATCTTATTGAATATAACAGATAAAATGTGCTTACCCCAAGGAAATTTCTTTTCTTTCTAAATTCTTCTAAATTAAGTAAAGAATGACCAGTAAGGAAGAGAACACGTGAGCGAGGGAAGGAGATAGAGTAGGGACCCAGATGGCTTCCCTGAACAGGAATGGAAAGGCATGAAGGAAGTAGAAAAAGAAGGCTATGACTCCAGGAAAAACATCCCACACATAGGTGCGGAGCTCCCAGACCATGAAGGGTGTGTGTGTGTGTATTTGTGTGCATTTGTGCATGTGTGTTTATGTGTATGTATATGTGCACGTATGTGTATGGGTATGTGTGTATTTTTGTGTGCATGTGTGTGAATGTGTATGTTTCTGTGTATATGTGTGTGCATGAGTGTATGTTTGTGTGTATGTGTGTTTTTTCATGTGTGTGTGTTTGTGTTTATGTGTGAATGTGCTTATGTGTGTTTTTGTTTGTGTGTGTGTCTGTATATGTTTGTTTCTATGTGTATATGTGTGTGTGTTTATGAGTATGTGGGTAGGTATGTTCTAGTGTTTGTGTTCTTTGTGTATGTGTGTATACATGTCTGTATATGTACTTATATATCTGTGCATGCTTGTGTGTGTAAGTATGTTTGTGGTTGTGCATGTGTGTGTTTGTGTTTATGTATGTATGTGTGTATTTTATGCATTAATGTTTGTACATGTATGTGTGTGTTTTTGTTCATGTGTGTGTCTACATGTGTGTTTTTATGTGTATGTTTATGTATGTGTGTGTTTGTGTGTGAAAATGCATATGTGTGTTACAATGAACCAAAGAAAATTCAATTTTTAAAGAAGCAAAGTTGATTACATTTTGGGGGCTCTAATGGTGCTGACTTTGGTCCAGCATGTGGTGAGTGTATTCCTGATCCATCATCTTTTCATAGAGGCTTGTCAAAGCAAATGTACTGTCTGGCTATCTCCTGTTCTACTGGTAAAGACACTGATGTCATCCTGAAGGCTCTGCCCACAAGAAATTTTTTAAAAAATATTTTTAAGTGTGTGTGTGTGTGTGTGTGTGTGTGTGTGTAAATGTGGATGCCTGGGGAATACAGGGACATCAGATCTGCCTGAATCTGAGCAATTCTCAAGAGTTAGAGTTACAAGTGGTTATGATCTGCTAGAAATGCCTGCTAGGAACCAAACATGTGTCCTCTGCAGGAATAGGAAGAGCTATTAACCAATGAGCAATCTCCAGCTCCTTCCAAGAGCGCTCCTAGTCCCGCTCACCACTCAAAAGCCCCAACTCTGAAAAAAAGAAAAACAAAACAAAACAAACAAACAAACAAAAACCTCTTGAGTTTTGGAATTCTGTTTACAGCATGTGAACTAAAGGCACATCAAGCCTTATTGGAAGCAACCTGATAGAGGCCAGGGGCAACAGTAGCGAAAGGGAAAGAAAGTGCTAATGGAGATTAAGTCTGCATAGTTTTGAAGAAGAGGAGAAGAGGAGGAGGTGGAGGATAAGAAGGAGGTAACAGAAGAGGAGGACAAGGATGAGGAAGAGGACAAGGACGAGGACGAGGAGAAGAAGGAGGAAGTCTAAATAATCCATATTAACAAAGTACTATGCAAACTTCAGCAGGGACTGCTAAGGCAAAGTCATGGCCTTAGCCAGGCCACTGGCATTTCACTCACCTTCTACCTGGCTTCTTTTTTTATTATTATGAGTTTGTTCATTATTATTTTTATTTTTCACAATTTACTCATTATATTTCCTAATTGAAGCCCCCTCAACTCCTCCCAGTTCCACCTTCTCTCCCTCCTCCTCCCTACCTCTTCCCCTAATCCACTGAAAGGGATTCTCCTCCTCTGCCTTCTATCCAAAGCTTATCAAGTCTCATCAAGATTGCCTGGATACTTTTCCTCTCTGGCCTGGCAAGACCACATCAGTAGGGGCAAGTGATCAAAGAGAAGGCGACTGAGTTCAAGTCAGGAGACAGCCCTTGCTCCTCTTACTAGGGAACCCACATGGACACTGAGCTGCCAATCAGCTACATCTGAGTAAAGGTCTAGGTCCTCTCCATGCATAGTCCTTGGTTGGTACATCAGTCTCTGCAGGACCGCCTGGGCTCAGGTTTTTTGGCTTTGTTGGTTTTCTTGTGGGGCTCCTGTCCTCTCCATGTCCTTCTATCCTCACCTCCTTTCCATAAGATTCCCTGTGCTCTGCCCATAGTTTGGCCATGAGTCACAGAATCTTCTTTGACCCCTGTTGGGTGGAGCCTTTCAGAGGACCCTCTACAGTAAACTCTCATCCTGTTTCCTCTCTTCCACCACTTCTGGTTTTTATCCTGTTTGCCATTCTGAATGAGATTTAATCATCCTCCATAGGGTCCTTCTTAGTGTTTATCTTCTTTACATCTGTAGATTTTAGTATGGCCATCTTATATTATCTGGCTAATATCTGCTTATAAGGGAGTGTATACCATGCCTGTCTTTCTGTTTCTGGATTACCTAACTCACAAGGAATCCCAACTCCAGAGAAGTGAGGCTGGCAGTGCAATCAGTCTAGAAACTCAAAGAAAATCTCAACTAAAAGTACCAGACTCTTCTACTTTGTGTCTGAGTAAAAAGACCTTTAAAATTGTTGAAAGCAAGGGACCAAAGCAACCCTGTGTGTCAGTCTTCAAATTCCAAAACAAAGGGAGTGTATGTGTGGGTAGGATGCTCCCATACTACACACAAGAATGTAGAAATCAGCGATGCTTTTTTGTGCATAAGCAAGCAAAGATATAGTATTTTTCTGGGAGCACTTGGTGATTATGGAGTTACTCTTCATTTCACCATTTTGAACTATGAGCTCTAAAGGAAATACTGAGCATTGTTAATGTTTTATCTCCAATGTCTTTTGTCAAATTGGGAAAAATCAATGACTGTTGGATCATTACATGAGTGAAATAAGCAAATTACAAGAATACAGAAATGTGAATATGTTCTGTTAGAGACCTGAGCATTCATGAAAGCCCATACTAGGCAGGACAAAGGAGCAGCTAATAGATCATTGTGAACAGGTCCCTCAAAAATGTCCCAAAGGTACTGTGTTGGAAATGACTACTAGTCTCTTAGCTCTAAAAGTGACAGACTTTTTATCTGGGCTTATGTGCACCCAGAAGACAGATTTTTTTCTAGTACCCTTTGGATTTAGGTATGGACATGTAACCACATTCTAGCTATAGGATATTATGTGGATGTGGAAATTGTGTACGCCTTTCAGAGGAGAAAGACATATACCTGTATCCCATCACACTTGCTGAACTGGGGACATAGAAGTTTGTACTGAAGGGAAAATATCCTGTCATTACAAAGAAAACAGAGAGGACAGCATATCTCTGATACTATGAAGACTCTGTACAATCCTGGACCATTTATGCGTGGTTTTTAAAATCTCTGTTATTTTGGGTGTTGATGTCAACAAAGTAGCATTTCCTACTTTGTTACAACTGGCTTCCTTAATTATAGATTCATGTTTATAATAAACTTTGATAATGCTTAAAAGACCTTTAAAATCTTTCAGATAAGTGACATTGAAGAGATTACAAACTGAAAGAAAATATCATTTTTCATATTTAATATTTTCCTGTCACTTTTAGAAAAATTTGAGAGATTTATTGAATAATAATAATAATAATAATAATAATAATAATAATAATAATAATGTGTGGCCTAACTTGGGAAAATTCCTTCTGTTCAACCAAAAGCCTGGTCTGTCAGTGTCCCTCCTGACACTCTCCCTAATCCCTTTCTCCTCCATATTGCCATGTCCCAGCTCCCTGATTGATCAGAGACCATGCCTACCACAAGAAGCCCAGGTAGGCAGCCAGACGGTGGACCTCCCATACTATTCCAAATACCCCTCCTCCTCCCCCAACTCAGGCGGACTCCCTGCTCTACTACATGCCACACAAGCAAGAAGACCAGAGAGGAAACAAAAAAACTTGGAAGAAAACACACACAGACTCAGAAATCAGCACCTAGACCTATAACTACACTAAATGCAGATGCCTAGTTGCCAGTTTGAAAACACAATCAACAACAGACCAGGCAATATGTCTCCAAGAGACCAACAGCAAGCCATGACAATTCCAACATAGATGAAGAACAAACAAACAAACAAACAAAACAAAAAAGGCTTTAAACCCATCTTTATGAAGATAATAGAGGCTCTTAAAAGGGAAATAAATAAATTCCTTAAAGAAATCAAAGAAAAAATTCTTTAAAAAAAATGAAGAAAATGAATAAATTTATTTTAAAAATCCAAGTGAAAAAAACAGTTGAAGGAATTAATACTAGTGTTTAAGACTTGAAAATGAAAGTAGAAACAATAGAGAGGGCACAAATTGAGGGAAGTTTGGAAATAAAAAGTCTAGGTAAGGGAACCAGAAATATAGAAGGAAACTGCAGCAAAAGGCATAAGAAAGAATCTCACACATTGAAGAGATGATAAAATAAATAGATACATCATTTAAAGAAAATGTTAAATCTTAAAAATTTCTGACATAAAACATCTAGTAAATATGGGGTGTTATGAAAATACCAAACCTAAAAATAATAAAAAATTTTAAAAGGAGGAGAATCTTAGATCAAAGGCCTAAAAAATATTTTTAACAACTCATACAAGGAAATTTTCCATACAAAACACTAAATAGATTGGACCATGAGAGATTATTATGCCCCCTGCCACATAATAATCAAAACACTGAACATACCAAAGAAAGAATATTGAAAGTCACAAAGGAAAAAGAGTTAGTAACAGACAGACCTGTGAGAATTACGCCTGACTTCTCAATGGAGACTCTACAAGCTATACAGGCCTGGACAGATATCCTGCAGATTCCTGAAGAGACCACAGATACCAGCCTAGACTAATATACTCAGCAAAACTTTCAGACACCACAGATGGAAAAAACAAGATATTCCACGATAAAAAGAAATTTAAACAATATCCAAGAATAAACATAGCCCTATAGAAAGTACCAAAAAGAAAACTCCAATCCAATGAGGTTAACTACACCCATGAAATCACAGAAAATAATAATTTCATACAAGATAAGACAAAAGGGAAACACCCTTCCCATAGAGAGAGAGAGAGAAAGTCAGACACACATATAATCCCCATGCCACCACCAACAAAATAATAAGAATTGGCAATCACCATTGATATCTGTCAATATCAATGGGCTCAATCTTCCACTAAAAAAGACACAGGCTAACATAATGGATACAAAACAAGATTCATCCTTCTGCTGCACCCAAGAAACACACCTCAGCATGAAAGATAGACATTAAATCAGAGTAAAGGGTTGAAAAAAATTTCCAAACAAATAGGTCTAAGAAGCAAGCTGATGTAGCCATTCTAATATCTAGCAAAATAGATTTCATACCAAAATTAACCAGAGATGGGAAGGACATTGGACACTCATCAAAGAAAAAAATCCACCAATATGACATTTTGGTTCTCAACATCTATTCCCCAAACACAAGGGCACTCTTGTTTGTAAAAGAAGCATTACCAAAGCTTAAGTCACACATTGACTCTTACACATTGATGGTGGGAGCCTCCAATACATCATGCTCACAACTGAACATATCATCCAGGCAAAAATCAAACAGAAAAGTACCAAAACTAACACACATTATGAACCAAATCAACCTAACAGATATCTACAAAGTATTTCACCCAAACACAAAAGAATATATCTTCTTCTTTGCACCTCATAGAACTTTCTCCAAAATTGATTACATACCCAGTATTGAAGCAAGTCTCATCAGATATAAAAAAATAAAATAATCCTCTGCATCTTATCAGACCACCACAGATTAAAACTGGATTTCAACAATAGAAACAACAGGAAGCCTACAAAACTCATGGAAAATAAACAACTCTATATTGAATGAAAACTGGGTCAAGACAGAAATAAGGAAATTAAAGATTTTCTAATAGCCAATGAAAATGAATGAACAACATACCCAAACCTAAGGGACACAATGAAAATGGTGCTAAGAGAAAAGTTCATGGAAAAATCTGGCTTGTTTGCAAGATGTACTGCATTTGTTGGGAGCAGCCAACAAATGACTGGTCTAATTTAAGGAGAGGGAGCTCATGGCTGATGTTCCTGGAAGCCATGAATCAGAGGCAGGACAGTACAGATACACCAAATAGAAACAAACACAACTGGTAAAAACCAAACAAGTAAAATAAATAACTAATTAACTATTAACTAACTAACAACAACAACAAAAAAATAAACTGATCCTAATGATATTCTGCTATACCCATAGATTGGTGCCTAGCCCAGTTGTCATCAGAGAGGCTATGTCAGGCAGCATGATGGGAGTAGATGCAGAGTCCACATGCAAACAGTAAGTATAGAGAAAGCCCAGTTTGGAGCTCTCCACTGATTCCCTCACTTTGTAGCTTGGAAAGCACTGCAGAAGTAGAGGAGAGGGAACTATGGGAGCAAGAGGGGTCACTGGGAGTGCAAAGCCTGTGGCATCAACTGAGAAGGGTTCCTTGCAGGCTCTTAAGAGACTGAAGTGACAATCATAGAGCCTGTGTGATTCTGTGCTAGGTCTTCTCTATATATGCTATGGTTGCTATCTTGGTGTTTTGGGACACTCCTGCACTTGGGACCCTTTTCATCCTACTGGGTTGCTTGTCCAGGCTTGATGTAAGGATTTGTGCCTGGTCTGATTGTATCTTGTTGTATCGTGCTTTGTTGGTGTCTGGGAGGCCTGCTCTTTCCTGGGGGCAGGCAGAAGGTGGAGTGTATTTGAGGGAGCAGAAAGATCTGAGGGTATAAGTACTGGAAGTAGTGGAGGTAATGGAAAGTGAAGACAGGGTGTATTGCATGAGAGAAAAATAAATTATAATAATAAATGTGTGTCAGATCTGAGAATGTGAGAATGTAGTTGTTGCATAAATGTTCACCTAACAATTGCCTGGCCTTTGGTACAGTCTCTGACAAAACTACATAGGTTAATAAATGGATACATAAAATTTCAAAAGGTAAAAGCAGTTTCAATTTCCCCATTGTACCTTCTGTTTGAGGTATGTTAATCACACCTTTGAATTTCTGTTACTATAACAAAGAGTA
Source organism: Meriones unguiculatus (assembly GCF_030254825.1). Lineage (NCBI taxonomy): Eukaryota > Metazoa > Chordata > Mammalia > Rodentia > Muridae > Meriones > Meriones unguiculatus. Next base: position 32,251,266 of record NC_083362.1, on the reverse strand, counting down.
AACATTAAATAATAAATCCCATTGGTATGCAGAATCAAGGTAAAAGTATGGTTTGAGGATCCACAATCTACCTGTTTTCTCAATTTATCATCTCTTTAGCCACCTACTGGCACCGCCTTCAAAATGAATTTATTTTATCAAAGCTCTTAAAGGAAGCCACAGCAGATAAAAGAGCAGTTCTTTTTTTAAATTTTTTATTAATTACATTTTATTCACTTTGTGTACCCCATAAACCCCTCTCTCCTCCCCTCCCAATCCCATCTTCCCTCCCTCTTCTCCATGCCTGCCCCTCCCCAAGTCCACTGATAGGGGAGGTCTTCCTCTCCTTCCTTCTGATCCTAGTCTATCAGATCTCATCAGCAGTGGCTGCATTGTCTTCCTCTGTGGCCTGGTAAGGCTGTTCCCCCCTCAGGGGGAGGTGATCAAAGAGAAGGCCAATCAGTTCATGTCAGAGACAGTCCCTGTTCTCATTACTATGGAACCCACTTGAACACTAAACTGCCATGGGCTACATCTGTACAGGGATTCTTGGTTATCTCCATGCATGGTCCTTGGTTGGAGTATGAGTCTTAGGAAAGACCCTTGTGCAAAAGAGCAGTTCTTAACCTGTAGGTCCAGACTCCTTTGGGGTTGAATGATCCTTTCACAGGGGTTGCATATCAGATATCCTGCTCATCAGATATTTACATTATGATTCATAACTAGCAAAATTGCAGTTATGAAGTAGCAATGTAAATAATTTTATTGTTGGAGGTCACCACAACATGTGTTGAAGGGTCACAGTATTAGCAAGGTTTATAACCACTGATAGAATGTTCTACACAGTGAAACCCAGCTATTTCTATCTTCATTCATACTCTGAAGATATCTAACAGCTTCAAAACAGAGCCTCAAACACACAAGTGGAATTTAAAACTCTCTCTTGTGTGTATGTGTTTGTGCGTGTGTTAATGAATTTGCAGGACTACTTGCAAAGCATTGGATAAGAATTTTCTAAATCTTTTGCATCACCACAGATCTCCCGTATGGAAGCTGTAGCACAGAACACTCTTGAGCAGCAGCATTTCTCCTTGTATTTATGATGACTCCCCACTCCTCCTTTCTGATAAAGTCTTCCTTGCCTTCCCTTGGGAGTCATTTCTGTCCTGTGTATCTTCAGGGAGTGTCTCTTATGCTCTGCTAATGTATCTACAGAGTCCACAGCATTTATATGTCTAAATTTTATTTGGACATCTTCAAGGAAGTTTTGAGGATAGCATCTACTGAGGAGTAGCCACTTATGAATACTAAATGAAAGAGACCTGATTGTACACCTCCCTCCTCATGTCAAAAACACCTTTGTAAAATCCACTTTAATGCTTTGACTTCAAATATCTTGCAAATGGATCAGTTCTTCATCCAAGTTGGACAGTATAAATTGTAAATCCAACTAGGAAAGTTCCAGAAAGGACAGAAGACTCCTACTAATGACCCCTGTAGACACTGATCACTTGCCCATCTGAGAAAGATGTCTATGTGAAGGCAGAGCCATTCCCTGTAAGAACCCACATATGAATTCAGATAGAGTTTACAAGATCTCAGAATTTTTCCTAATGACTATTAATAACTCAGCAGAGGAAGACAAGTGGAATTGTCATAGTTACACATAAAATAACAATTTTAATTGGCAAAATTAAACTTCTAAAAGCCAAAGCAATATCAAGGTGGCTGAACTCCTTTTGAAGCCAAGGAGACTTGGATAATAGAAGCCACATCTGATGTATTTTAAGGTCTTCTGTTACCATATGTGCTCTGCTTACAGTGACAGATGGGTATTGAATTTTTTTTTCTCAACTGCACAAAAGCTAGCTGAAGCATATGCAAAACTCTTAATGGCATTAAAGTTTTGCCAATTAAAAACATACTCAAGCATTTGATACAGTATTTGATACCATGTTTCACAAGCTCTATTCTGAATTTTAAATCATAATTTTATCACATTGTTTGTCAAGTTAGTGAGATTAAAACAATTATCACATGGGTCATATTTTCAGCCAATTTATCATTTTGGCACCTGTCAAATATAATGAAAAAAGTGGTAGAGTTATTAAACCATTTTAGACAAATTATTAAGTTTTAAATAGAATATATAAAAATAGATCAGGTTTTGTGTTCTTATTGTATCTCAGAAATCAGTAACAAGATGATTGAGAAAGGAGTAGTGAAATGAATACATTAGTTAACAAAGTAACTAGTTACTCTTCTTCCAAAGGATTATCCAATATATTCTATTTCTCTTACTTCATTTTATGTTAAGAGTGAATGGAATTATTTTTAAATATGGAAGGTTTGGTTTTTTTAATTGATTATTTTGCCTTAGTACGTTAAGGAAGGGTTATTCTGACCCACAGTTCAAGAGTGGGCAAGTCAAAGGATCAGGAGCCTGAAGAGTCTGCAATCAGGAATTAAAAGAGATTTGTCACACTGGGTCTTCCATATTGCCAGTGTTTTTATGTGTTTCTTCTGTTTTTATGTCAGCATCATAAGGGACTCTCAACTTGTTCCCAACTTCTTTACCTGGTTCTCTTTCTGGGTGCTGAAATCTTAGGAAAGGCCTTTTATGCCCTTTGTCATATTTTTTAATATCTTTATACAAATACTGAAGTAAGTGGACTCTTTGTGTTAGTAAATAATCAAGAATGTGACATTTGCATATGTAAGTATTTTTCTTGTTTTCTTATTAGTTGAATTCATAACTCTTTACTGGGTTTTATTACTACATTTTCAAAAATTACCTCAAAGCCAAATTAAGGAGTAGAACAATTTATTAAAAAAAAAAAAAACTCCACAGTGAATTAACATCTGATTATTTTTAAATTCTTCTAGAATCAATCAGGTAGATTTATGGAAGTGAATTTGAATTTAGTTTTTCTCATAGTGGTGTGAAGTCTGAGCATCCCTTGTCCAAAGCTAGAGTTAGACAGTCTTTTGTGTCCTTTCCCAATGCATTTCAATACCACAGCATCTGACACAGTGTTGTTCTGCCTTCAAATGCAACAATCACAGTCTACATCCATATACAGTACCTTTTCAATCCACAGGCAGGAAGAGGCTGATGTAGAAAACAAAAGCTGTATAAATCCAACAAAAACAGCTCCTAGACAGGATTTGGATAGAAAACGATAAAGCTTTTCTGACTGGAAAATAACAGTGTTGTTTAAGATGATGTGGTGGTGATGTGAAAGCTATGCCTCTGCCACGGGAAATTCAGATCATGGGAGAGCAAGGTGGTGATGTTGAACATTTGTTTGTGATTGACAAGCAACTGCCCTCAAAATCCCAGTTTGTGACAGCCATTATACCTTAGCAGTAGTAATACTTTTAAAGACAATAGAGTAAAATCAAATATTAAAGACAAAAGGGGTAAAAAATCAAGTGTTCAACAGCCTAGTACCCGTTTTGAAGCAACTGCAACTCTTCAGCTTGCTGTCTGTCTCATTGTATCAAGGAGGCCTCTTCTCATCACTAAGGAGGTAAGCTTGCATTTTCATAATAATCAAGAGAAAATTTCATTCTGTTCTAGCTGTAGAAATGCCGCCAAAATCTGAAGGCATGCACTCTACAGGAATGAGGGAACAGTTGGCTTCTGCATCAGAAAGAGGCTCTGGCAGTGGTGCTGCATGGAGCTGGGTCTCATTTTGCAAAATAGAAGCCATTATCTTTAGCATATCAACCAGACAAAATTAAATTGTAATTATATGGAGACATCCAAAAGCAAGCTATTTTGTCTTCAGTTAAATTCAAAGAAGCATAATAGAGATTAACAATTTCAAAAGAAGTTTAGACAGGCAATGCATGTGGCTAGAAGAAACATGGAATTAAAAATTAAAAACCACCAATCTGAATTTTGATGATTAGTAAATAATATTTTAGGAACCCAAATAATACGCTATATTGAGTGTTTTCAGATTTAGATTATGGGAAAGAGATGTGAATTTTCTGCACATTTGCTGACTACATAAACAACGTCTTTCAACATTCCAATTTTATTTGCTTTGTCAGAAGTAAGCATATTGGTTCTCAGCTCTTTAAAAGGACCCCATGCATATTATCAAATGATTTACCCCCTAAGATCGCTAATTGCTTCTGTTTCCCTTTAATATGAGAGGCATGCCTCTGTTTTGGCAAAACAAAAACAAAAACAAAAAGTGTTGGGGATAGATAAAAATCAGATTAGTAACTATAGAGACTTTATAATAGATTTGTTTAAGACAGCCACAAGGAAATGGTGAAGAAAGATTTGTTCCCCAGTATATTCTTAAAATCAAATCTTCATCAAGGGGACTGCCAGATCTTTCTGTTTTACAACAATTTGATAAGATTCTGGCTAAAGAAGCTTATAGCTAGTTAACTTTATAAACATTCGTTTAAATATTTGACCTACCAGATGTGCACATGAACTGAAAATGGGTTTTTGAAAATGTTTTTTTCCTTCAGCTCTCTCTAATGAAGTGGCTGTCCTTGCTAGCCTAAATGGAATACAGTGGCAAGGACTTTTCATAAACTTTCCCTTCAAATTCCACGTATTTAGTTACAACACACACACACACACACATACAGACACAGACACACACACACACACACACACACGTACATATTACTTTGGAAAGTCAGAAACTGAGTGGTATTTTAGGAAAATATTAAGTCATATACCATAAAAAAAATACAGGAAATTTTATGTGTTATTTTATTCATTTCCTTGCTAATGATACTTTTACATCCACAAGAAGAACTGAGATATAATAATTATATCATATATTATTATGGTATAAATACCTTAAGTATGGAAGTGGTTGAAACACTCAAAATCTCAAAAATGTGCTACATTCTGCATTTGTCAGATGGTTCTTAGTATTATCATTACATTCTATCCTAGTTAACAATGTCAAGTCTAGAGTCTTTACCAAGTAGTCTCTGAGGAATTGTCCTGTTTGCTTTGATTATGTAGGAGGGAACAGCCCACTGTGGACAGTGCCTTTTTCTGGTCAGGTGGCCCTCGGCTATACAAGGAAACTAGTTGAGAATGAGCCTGAGTGAGGCAGAATATGATCTAGGAAGTAGTATTCCACCATGGTTCCTATTTCAAGCTACTGTTTGAGTTCCTGAGTTGACTTCTTTCAGTGGGAGATGGGACCAGGAAGGATAACCCAAATAAACCCTTTCTTTCAGTAAGTTCCCTTTAGTTAGAGTGTTTAATAATAGCAACAGAAAGGTAAATAGAATATATTCTATGCCTATATAATTGAGAAACTTTTCCATTTCAATGTAAAGTTGAGGGGGCTTCGTATTTTAGTGTGTTATCTCTAGGGGAAAAAAAACTGCAAGGGCAAAGAACAGTGCCTCCTTTTTATTTCTTTAAATCACTATAGATATACAGTTATCCTTACTTTCCTAGGCTGAGACTCTGTTTACATTATTCATAAATAACTCCAACTTTCTCTTCACTTATCTTTTGTAATGTAAGTTTTATTTTCCAACGATTTGTTCTCAGTTCCCATTCACCCTCTGTAACAAATCCACTAAATGCAATCGAAAGGCTTTCCTTCCACTTATGACCTCTATCAAGTCAGTCTGAAAGTGTGACAATATAGAGTGATCTTTAAACTAGACAGAAAGCTAACATTGGTAAGAAATTAGGCAGCTACCAGTCTTGGCCAGTGTCCAAGATAGGAAGGAATTTAGTCAATAAGACAATACTTGGGTTCTAGAATGTCCTCCTGGTGCAAAATTTCTTACAGGAACCAGAAAGAAAGAACATGTGTTGTATGTGTGCTGGTTAATGCTTACTAACAATGCCTTGCTAAAAATAAACCAAGTGTGAGACTAAAAACCAACAGCTTATTTTTGGTTTTTGTCTTTGTGATCCATCAATTAGCTTAGCTAGAGAATATACCAACTTATTCTCTTGTCTAGATTTGGGTTATATTTGGCCTTGACAAATACTGTCCAGATGTTGGCTAAATTGTGTCTGCTTTCAACAGAAGGTCAATAAACTGGGAAAGCTGGCAGAAATATGCAGATCCAAATCCTAGAAGTGAAGCTAAACCACAGCAGGGATCACCAGGACTTAGATGGGGAAAAGAGCCAATCAGTTTGCTCTTGTCTTTTCCAAACTATATTTTTTCTACAAATTAGTTCATATTTTGGAGAGCATCAACGGTTGTTAGAAAATGTTATTAGGCTTGTGATGTTGGAAAATTGGTTGAAGAGGAGAATAAAAAGCTGGTGTGGGAAAACCAAAAAGAAGAGACTGCTCAAAGTTGACTCTCAAAGCAGTGATGTGTATTTTTCTCTCTGACTCACTTTCTATCATTGCACATGTAAATTGTGGAATTATCAGAGATGTAAATTATTTCCTTTACAAATAATTTTTCTTTGTGCCTTTACTATATAGAAATAAGCAGACATTTATCCCACACATGCCCTAAAACTCAGGATTCTAAAACTGAGTAAAGTTTTAGAGACATGTAGTATCATAAGATATTTCTGAGTATCCTGAACTTATATTTAAAAATATATTAGTTCTTTCAGATTAACAAGGGGTTTTTAGGTTCTTTTTCTGACAAATGAATTCTTGTTGTGAAAATTATGAGTTTTAAAAGAGAAAGGTACCAGGCTTTAATAACTGGGACAGTAGGGACATCTAGTTTGGCTTTTAGAAGTCTATCAAACAGTTTATAAATAAAAAACATTCAAGCAATTCACAGAAAGTCATAGATATAATAACTTTTCTAATATCAAATGCATACTATGAAACTCTTGAACAGATTTACAAAAAAAATCGTGAGAAAGCAGCTTGATTATTTTATGTTTGATTTATTTCAAGACGACCTGCCACATATTTGGTCATCTTTCCCAGAGATTGAAACCAGGACACATGAATAAAATCTTCCAGTACAAACAAAAGTCATAAAATGCAAAGTTTGACTTAGAAAACTTTTAAGGTAAAGAGATCAAATAAATTTATAAGTGTTTTCAATCATACAAACCAATTAGAATAAGAGAAAGCATGCAATAGAGACATACACACACACACACACACACACACACAGAGAGAGAGACATGCATACATGCATGCATGCACATACAGAAATGAGAAACACCTGTCAGAAAAGAGACACAGAAAATAAAACAGTGATCCATATTTTGTGGTGATTGTCACAACAGATCGATAATGACTACCAAGAACAATGATAGTTTCTTAAGGTGTTGGTGCACTTTGGCAACATTGAATAATGAAGAAAATGTTTATTACTGTCAATTAGACAAAATACAATAACATACTTTTAAGAAATTCTCAACGAAAATATACCTCTTGATGTTCCAATGAGTAAAAATGTTGAGAAAATTTGAATGAGAATAAAAAAAAAAAGAAATGCAAAAAGTCATCATCCAAATGTTAGAGGATCATCTAACAGCTGATAAGGTAAGTAAATTCATGAATGCTTCTGCTGTTCCTTTACTGTGGAATCTCCTGAGGAAGCTGATCTCAGCTCATTGTGCGCGTAAGACATCCATTAAATTCACACTGCCAAAAAAAAAAAAGGCATGTTTATCTTGTAGAAGATGAGTTCTGACCCCCATAACGGAAATACCCCTGGAAGAATACAAGATTCTATTTGAGTAAACAATTGAGTGAGATAAAACCTATGATTCCAAGTGGAAGTAAGACTCACCCCCCAAAGAGTCTTAAGCATAGTGAAAATATTTAATTTTATCTTCTAGGTAAAATCCTATACATATGGAATAAAGTGAATAAGTTAAAAAAAAAAACTGTCTTGAAGTAGAATGACGACATATACAGGGTTCTGAAAAATCTCAGAAACAAGGTGGTAGTTAGCGGTGATATGGAAAGTGATAGAGAAGGTAGGTTGTAGTGATCCCCATGCAGAAGGGAGATAAGATGGCCCACATCTTAGAGTAATAAGTGGCATCTGACCTAAGATACAGAACATAATGCATTAAAAGAAACTATTAACATCTCTGTCAGTATATGTAAACTGTCCAGCATATGAATTTGGAATTCAGATTGTGCATTGGCGGAATGAATATACGTGTTTTAGATAGAACACCTTAGAAGCAGTGCTTACAGTTCTTCTCAAAATGACTCTAGAGTCTGAGAAAGATGACTCAGAAGTTAACAGTGCTCACTCTAACAGGACCCAAGTTTGGATTACAGCAACCAAATGAGACAGCTGAGCTCTAAAGGCCTATTACCTACTTGTGGCATCTGTGGGCATGTGAGAACAGACAAACATAATTAATAGAATAAATGTTTAAAAAAAAACAATGGTGTAACATTAGCTCTGGTGAGCTTCTGTAAGGTTTTTCATGTTATCTACCTGCTGAGAGTTAGTTTCTGCTATTAACAGAGTAATTGTAATATTCTCTAACCTGAAATTTTAGGTGAAAATATTATTGAAGAGGAGTTTCTTGTAACCCAACATGAGTGTTCATCATTTTTGGGGCCCAGCCACATAAATCTCACAGCAAAACTGATAGTTAATGATCTAAAGAAAGTTCTTCCACTGTAACTAAATACTGAAAATAATCAAAATTACCCAACAAGCTTGTTACTGTACATATTTAAATTATCTATCAGGACAAAAAGCTATACATATTTAAGGGATGATACATATACTTTGAGCCTAGTGTGGAATGGGCTCCTGATAAGCTCCCTGGCAGGTTATACCTATCTTGGTTAATGGCAAAAACACTAGACAACTGAGGCCTAGGTAGGTGATAGACAAGTAGAGTTTTTTCATATGAAGATAGGGCTTGTTATCCACTCCAAGCTTCCAGAAAAATATTTTATTTCCTTTGATACAAGAAGGTGCACCTATTTTTTCTAATTTTTGAGAGATCTACAAATGGCATCAAGATCTGTATACATGTCAAGTATGAAGATGAAGGTACCTGAAGAAGAAGCAGAGATGAGGGAAATCCATGAACAGAGTTGGATCACTAGCTCAGAGCCTTCCTGTGTAAGCTGGCCAAATGGATACCATTTGCATTATTATCCAAACCAATTCAAGCTCACTGCTTGTTATTTGTAGCATGACTTAACTTTCTAAATATCTAAATATTGCAATACTCCACTTGCAATATCACACTGGTAGGCATGGCTAACATTTTTATATTTCAGGTGACATTCAGTTCCTGCAACATTACCCTTAAGTTTCACAAGAAATTTCTAATATTCTGTAAACCAAGAAGCATCACTAAATAAAAGTAAAAATGTTAGAAGTCAGTGAGTCATCATTCTGGCCTTCTATTGTCGTTGTACATATGATTTACAGGGACTTGTCATCAACATATCATTAGCATATCATCATTAGTACAAAATGTTGTATCATGTACATTAGTTGGATGAGGTGTATGTATCAAATTGTTTCACAAACCCGTTACACTGTTGACTTCTTCCTGAGTGATATAATAACCATACTTATCTATCTTGCCAAGTGAAGGACTGATAGATAACAAAACAGCAGAAGGTGAATACCAAGTATTTATTTGGCATTTGGTTGTGCAGAAAATTACTTTCAGAAGAAAAAAGCATTAAAGTCAACACTTGACATTACTATCATTTGACCCATGGCTAACACTAGGGGCTAATACGTTTCTGTGTAAGCAGTATGAGATATACTGGAAGGGCATAGAAATCACTGTTGGTGATAGATTCTGTTAATGGACACAATGACTCATCTTTCTCTATAGAAATAGTGTACAGCACAACTTTACACCATGATTTTGAATGCTTTGGGTCAAGAGAACAAAACAAAAGTGAAGATACACAGCCTTACTCACAGTTCTCTAGGGGACATTTCTGCGTCTGCTAGTCTATTATCTCATTCTTCTCAGGGCAAACATGCTATGTCATCCAGAAGGAAAGTGAGGTACAGAGCATAGATCTGATGATAGCTAGGCTATCGTACATCGAGTGCCACGGAGGTGTGTGTACAAACATATCTCAAACTGATAGTCATCTGGACAATCCACTTTGGGGGGAAAATATTAGCCACATGTGCTAAACTTATGCCAGAGCATCTGAACCTTAAATTTCTGACCTACATGAATAAAAATTTTCACTTGTCAGCAAGTGTTTGATAGTCATTTACTATATATGATTATTGTTCATTTTCATTGTCAGCTTGACCTAATCAGGATTCACCTCCAAGACATTCACCTCTGAGCATGTTTGTGAAGATCTTTTTAGAGAGGGTTAGATGAGGAGGATAGACCCAGATGAATGTGGGTGGCATGGACTATGGAATGTGGTCCCAGACTGAATAAAAAAGAGAAATTTATTTATTATTTATTTATTATTTTTAAACGAGTTTGTTTTTATTTTTTCTTTATTAATTACACTTTATTCACTTTGTATTGTACCCCTCCCCCGTGGTTCCCTCCCTCCTTCCGTCCCAATCCCTCCCTTCCTCCACCCTCTGCATGCATGACCCTCCCCAAGTCCACTGATAGGGGAGGACTTCCTTTCCTTCCTTCTGATCCTAGTCAATTAGGTCTCATCAGGAGTGGCTGTGTTCTCTTCTTCTGTGGCCTGGTAATGCTGCTTCCCCCTCAGGGGGAGGTAATTAAAGAGCAGGCCAATCAGTTCATGTCAGAGACAGTCCCTGTTCCTATTGCAATGGAACCCACTTGGATACTGAACTGCCATGGGCTACAACTGTGCAGGGGTCTTAGGTTATCTTTATGCATAGTCCTTGGTTGGAATAGCAGTCTCAGGAAAGACCCCTATGCTCAGATTTTTTGGTTCTGTTGCTCTCCTTGTGGAGTTCCTGTCCTCTCCAGATCTTACTGTTTCCCACTTCTTTGTTTTTATTAATAAAATTTAATGAAAACTTAAAGAGAAAGCAATTTTAGCACCAGCATTTATCTCTTTGCTTTCTGACTGAGGATTTAACATGACCAACATCCTCACACCTACTCCAGCTGCCATGCATTCCTGACACAATAGATTTTATCACTTTTAGTTGTACCAAAGTATAAACTCTTATTTCCTTCACTTTCTTTTGTCTCACATTTGGTACAACAATGAGTAAAGTGACTACATGAGTAAACACAGCATGATCTTACCACAGCAGCCTATGATTTCATTGTCACGTGTTTTGTGCTAGCAGATACTTCAGCAATATCCAATGACTGGAGCTTTTAATGCATCATTCTTCTGGCCAGAAATGGTCATTTCACACATCTCTCAGATATATCTTTCTATCGTAATTTTTGTCTTTGAATAAAGTTGTTAATGGAGAGGTGGAGAGGGGAGTTGCATATTCCTTTCTAACTATTGACTATGGATAAGGTTTCTTCATTCATTATGTCCATACTATGCTCAATTAATTTCTCATCTTTTTCACCCCAAGTTTTTGTCATCTGTACATGTTCTAACTCCTTTAAAGAGATGACATCTTGAATGTGTTCCTCTTCTTCTCCTGCAAATGTAGCCCATTCCAAAGTGCTGGAGAATGAAAACTTCAAGAAACCATTTACTTTTCTTCACAGTGAATGTATTACCTCGATAAAAATAACCCTCTCTTCTTTGAGTAGTCTCATTACTTCATAATTTTTCAACATATATAAAAAAGTAATTAATTGAAAGAATATTGCTTATCTCATCAAATTAGACAGATATGGCAGTAACCAGAGCTGGTCAAAAGATCATGGAAGCAGGCACAGAGCAGGTTTTTCCCAGGAAAGCATTTATCACTTTGGACAAAAATGAATTTCACAAACACACATGTACAGGGTACTGGAGGTTACTTTAAAATTCTGACCTTTTATTCACTGTGGAACAAAATTTCAGTATAAAAGAAAAGCAGTAAATAAAACAAACAGATACAGACTTGAGTATCCCGGTACATGAGACAATAAAACCATGTTAGTCTTTAAACTAGAACATAAATAATATAGAAGTAACCAGGATTGACAAACAGCAGTTTGGGAAACAAAAGATTTGTCAAGTGAATCATCTCTCCTCTGAAACAAACACATAGACACATGCTGACACTGGGATGGAGAGGGATATCAAATAGCGAATTGCTCCAACTTAGAGATAGGGCTAAGGTTACAGGGAAGTCACTGGAGTGTTAGCCTATCATGTGTGAAGCCCTGGGCAGTTACACATGCCTTTAACCACAGTGCTTGGGAGGTAGAGGCATGAAATATCAAAATTTAAGCTTGGTATGTAACAAGTTTGAGATTTGTGGTCAGTCTACCTAAAAGAAAGAGAAGAAAATGAACGAAGAAAAGCCACAAGCTAGAGGTACGAATAAAAATTTGAAAAAAATCTATACTGCTATATTTCAAATATATATTATGTGTCCTACATTCCCCCAACTGTGTATACTCTCAGCTTGACAGGACTTAGAATCACCTAGGCAACAAGTCTTTGGCATGCCTCTACAGGCGGCAGAGGCAAAAATGTAGGTTAAGCTAATGAAGTTCACATATTTATGTATGTATGAAAAATAATATATATATATATCCACACATGTATGTGTGTGTGGATATATGTGTTTTGTGTAAGTGCTTGTAATCTCAGTACTAAGGAGACAGAAGCAGGAGGATTTTGAGTCCAAGACTAGGCTGAGCTGCATAATAATAGTCTGTCTATAAGTAAACGAATAAGGATGTATTATTTAAATTCTGAAAAAAATTGGAGTTACAGAGAAGCTACACTGTAAAGACATGCACAGAGCCTTACAGAACTAAATAAAGTCAAGAATGCTCAGAGAATAAATGCACACATAAAAAATAGAAGCAAAATACACCCCAGCTATGAAGTAAAGCAGCACTGAATCCAGCATAAATTCAAAAGAACACAAGAAATACCCATTTAATTAGCAAAACATGGAAGAATTATTTAAATTTTGAGGAAAATAACAATTATGCATCATTTTCCCTTCTCTTTCCTCCTTTCAAACCCTCCCACACACCCCTCTTCATTCTCTTTCAAATGCATGGCCTCCCTTTTTCATTGATTATTTTAAAATTTTATCCAATATAATTTGATAATATTCCTTTTCTTTGTGTATTGCAATTTCTTTTATTTTTCTTTCACCCTTCTTTTCCTAGATCCTTCTCACCTTCCTATTTATTCAACTTTATGTGTTGAATAAAACATACATGTGTTTTCTCCCTCTCTCTAATGCTCCGCCACAAAAAAATAAGAGGAAATATTTGGCGCTTTCAATAACAACAAAAAAACATTTCTAACACAAACAGAAAATTCTACTTAATAAATTTAATGTTTAAAAAGTAGTGAGAAAAAAATTAATAAGTTTACTTTTTCATATTTGTTCAGAAAAATTATTAATTAAAACTCAAAACAGAAAGAAAAATAAAATCTGTGTCCCACCTGCACAGGTGGTAGATGTCTTGAGTTCAGGGCCAGCCTGGTCTACATAGTTAATTCCAGGATGGCCAAGGCTATGTAGAGAAACTCAAAAAACAAAAACAAAACAACAACAACAAAAAAATACTAAATAAATAAAATAAAAATAAAAAAGGAAAGAAAAGAAAAGAAACTAACTCATTTCATAAATGTATTTTTGTGTGTTGTGTGTAATTTATTTTATTTTTCTGAGTTCATAATTCCATCATTTCCCCACATCACTTTCCCTTTTCCTTTCCTCCATCCAAATTTTCTCATACACCCCTCCTTGCTCTCTTTTAACTTACCTATAAGCATAATTTCAAACTTACTGAATGAGTTATTAGCAAATCAAATTCAACAAAAAGTCAGTAAACAAATAAATGACAATTCTGTAACTGACTAAATTTGATACTGGATATACAGTAATAGGTCATTTTTAGAAAAAGCAATAATGTAACTCAACAAAATTAGCAACAAAAGACATTTATTTACTTATCTCAAAATACACAAAACATAAAAATTTCAATATTCCCTAAAAAAAAAAAAAGTAAAACAATGAACAGCATAGCCAAAACAACAAAATATATATTGGAAAGTTGCCTTCCATTATGATGGTCTTATCTGATAAGCAATTTTACGAAGAAACTTTGGAAACCAGTGCCTTGAAAATAAGAAAGCAAAGATGCCTACTCACCGTTTCCCATTTTTCTGGAGCTCTTCCACTGGGAGGTTTTGTGGAAGAAATGAAGTTTTCCAGATGACTAGAAAATATATATGCACAATACCCAAAGCCTGAAAATTTGAGAAAAATTGGAATATTCTGGATATCTTAAAATACCTTTCCTAAGCATCAGAAACCATCAATTAGAAATTATATGTAAATAAAAATATTGTTCAAGAGTATTGCATTTTGAGGAACCTGAGAATAAATCTGGCAAAATAAAAATAAAACTTGTAAACATAAAATTGTGCATTCATTACTGAATAAAAGTGATCAAACAATGTGTTTGTATTAAAACTGATCAGCTGAGCCTGAAACATACATGGATAAGTAAAGATCCAAGAGTAATCAGTTTGTTTTGAGAAGAAAATCTCGGATGCCTCCATTAACTGTAATAATTGTTGAAGACTTGACAACGAGCCTCTAGGCTTTTCGGAAACTGTTTCAACTAGATGTGAGATTTGCTGAAGCTAACTACTGATTTCTCTAGGTTCCCTGTAGAATTGCCCTTCCTGCTATCTAGAAGTTGCAGCCACACAGTGTAGCCTGGAGCAAAGGCCTTCTGTTGTGAAGTATGAGCCCTGTCTTTTCCTCCAGGCAGAACCTGCTGTGTAACTAAAGTTGCTGGAAGAGTCTGCCCAAGCTGCCTTTATGCTGCAGCTTTCTGGGCTGCTACATCTGACTGCCGCATGAGGTTGACCTGGACCGGCACCTTTAATCACTTCATTCTATTTTTCAGGGGACCTGGGCTAAGACCCTGTCAGAAAACAAAATCACAAGAAATTAAAATTTTAACTGGCTTTTAGCAATGACTCTCAGTGCTTCGTTCTAGCAAAAAATCTGATTTTCAGTGAGCTAAGTAGTGTGCTTAGTTCTCTCAATAGAGATTACCTTTCTTGTAAGCATCAAGGTGGAGAGGTTCAAATACTATTTATCTTTCTGATTTCTTAGAAGGTCAGATAAACCACTCAATTTCCACTTTGTTATGGGAAACTTCAGCGTGGGTGTCTCCTTCCTGGCCTGGTCTCTCAAACTACTGCTGAGCTCAGTGCAAACCAAAGGACTGTGTAAATGTATTTAACAATAGCAACAACAGAGACAGATAACTCAACCAATGTATCCAAATAAAACACTCCAAAGGATATCAGAAAGCACAATATATACAAGAAAATATATTTGGCCTTACCTAATCATTATAAGATAAAAATGAAGGTCATTCTGAGATCAACGCATAATATAAACAGTTGAAATTTTCATGCTACTGATTGAACATTAAATTTGTTAAGCCTTTTTCAAGAAAAAAGATAGTGGTGCACATAGTCTGTAACACACACTCAGAGAATACTCAGATATGTCACATGCATGAATATAATCACTGTGACACTAATAGTTATGAAATAGGCATAGCATAAGGAGCTATCACTAACATAATAGATAATTATTAGATATTTGCTTTATATAGCAGTTAAAATAAATTATCCAGGGCTAGGGCTGTTGCTCAGTAAAACTTTTGGCTAGTGTATGCAAGACATGAGAGCAATCTCCAACATTACAAAAAATTTGGATGAGCTAATATTTATACATTGCAATGTTTAATTACTAACAACATGCTTAATAATGCAATTGCCTAAAAAGCAACTTATATGAAATCTTTTAAATATAGGTGCCAAACCAGATTGTTATATGGTTATTATACGGATAGGTCTCTATACACAGCACATAGGTAGTGTGCTACTGTGGCACAGCACCAGTCAGGCAGAACACATGCTTCTGAACACTACTGACACATCAAGAGGAGGTAATGGGTACGAGAGCAGAGAAGGCACAATGTGCTCAACTTCAGTTTTTTGTTGTTTTAGAAAGTCCCTTCATTTTAAAATTATTTTTATTTAAACTTGAGTCTCCAACAAAAGAAATTAACATAGTTCACAGTTATTTAAAGAAAACTTACTAGTGTATACTCATTGTACAAAATAATGGGTTTCAAATGGTATTTTAGTTCAAGTATACCATATATTTTGACCATATTGAATGAAGATTTAAATTAGTGTTTACTAAGACAAAACTCACTGCAACATTCTCTTTTATTATGGATGATCTTTTGCTTTGTTTAAGTAGCTTTATTTATTTATTTATTTTATTAATTACAGTTTATTCACTTTGTATCCCCCATGTAGCTCCCTCCTCCCCTCCCAATCCTACCCTCCCTTCCTGTTCCCCACCCATGCCCTTCCCCCAGTCCACTGATAAGGGAGGTCCTCCTCTCCTTCCCTCTGATCCTAGTCTATCAGATCTCATCAGAAGTGGTTGCATTATCTTCCTCTGCGGCCTGGTAAAGCTGCTCCCCCATCAGAAGGAGGTGATCAAAGAGCAGGCCAATTAGTTCCTGTCAGAGACAGTCCCTGTCCCCATTACTATGGAATCCACTTGGACACTGAATTGTCATGGGCCACCTCTGTGCAGGGGTTCCAGACCATCTTTATGAGTGGTCTTTGGCTGGAGTATCAGTCTCAAAAAAGACCCCTGTTTCCACACTTTTTGGATCCGTTGCTCTCCTTGTGGATCTCCTATCCTCTCTAGGTCCTACTTTCTCCCACTTCTTTCATAAAATTCCCTGCACTCTGCCCAAAGTTTGGTTATGAGTCTCAGCATCTGCCTTGATAACCTGCAGGGAAGAGCCCTTCAGAGGCCCTCTGTGGTAGGCTCCCATCCTGTGTCCTGTTTTCTCCTTCCTCCAATGTCCATCCTCTTTGCCATTTTGAATGGAGATTGAGCATCTTAGCCAGAGTCCTGCTTCTTGATCAGCTTTCTTAGGTGTACAGATTTTAGTATATTTATCCTATATTATATGTCCAGTTCCACTTATGAGTGAGTATATACCCTGTGTGTCTTTCTGCTTCTGGATACCTCACTCAGGATGATCTTTCTCAGTTCCCACCATTTGCCTGCAAATTTCATGCTTTCCTTGTTTTTTTTATTGCTGAGTAATATTTCATTGTGTAGGTGTACCACAATTTCTCTACCTATTCCTCAACTGAGGGCCATCTGGGCTGTTTTCAGCTTCTGGCTATTATGAATAAAGCTGCTATTTATATACAATTTTATTTATTTTTATATACAATGAAATACGAAGCCTACCCATTTTCTCCTCCAACTTCCCCATCTCATCATCAACATTATTCTCTATTCTCCCTCCTTTATGCTTTTGTTTCCTCTTTCTCTTTTATAGCACACATAAGTACGGTTAGTGCTGCCCATATGTACATATGTGTGGAGCCATCGACTAGAGCAAGCATACCAGTCGCTGTGTCTTTGATAAAGAATGCATATCTCTTTGCCGGCAACTATCTATTACCTATGCTCCTCAGTGTGGGCTGTAGTCTGGCAATCATCTGCTCCATTTATGCTGAGATTTTGCCTGGCTATATTTTATAATAATGCCAGAAGGTATTATACAAGCTTCGGGGGAGGGGGAGACACCAATGGTTTTATGAAATAAAGAGCCTTCATGCAGAGACCCCAATGTACCAAGCAAATTGTGTATTGGAACAATAGTGATGTAACTATTCTGGGGTAAATAAAAGATAGGTTCAGTTTTAATGTTTATATTACACAAAATGATTAGAAGTTGGTTCAGTAGGAACCCAGGCTAGCCTTGCAAGCCGGACAATTGAGTACAATCCCAAAACACATGCAAGAGGTTGGAGAGAGCAATGCCCTCCCTCCCCAGAATCCCAGCTCTCCTAAAGAGAGATGGGAAGTGGATTCATGAGAATCAACCAGAAGCTCAGAGCATATTGTGCAGCAATAGCAAGAAAGACCCGACTTACCAGGGTAGATAGTAAAAACCAACAGCCAAGTTTGTACTACAACCATATACAAACTGTGATGCACATAGGATCACACACACACACACACACACACACACACACTTACAAATAATAAAATCAATAAATGTAATAAAATTAAAAGGTTAGGACATTTTAAAAAATGACTGGAAAATGCTTAACAGTGTGTTAAATCTGAAATGAAATACTTGGGCATCCATTATATTATTTTCTGTACTTTTCTAAATGTTTCAAATATTTCGTAATAGAAAGCAAACAAAGCAGAAAATGGTATTCAGAAAATGATAGTTTAAACCCTGCTTTAAATAAATATATAAATTTATATAAATATAAATTTAATTTATAAATTAAATATAATTTATAAATTGAATTTTTAGTCATATTTTAAGTAATTTTGGTAAATGTAGTCTATGTTGTAAAAGACTTAACTAATCATATTTATTTTATATTCTTAGACTAGTAAAAGTATAACTTGATACTTTTGCTTAGAAAATCAACTCCCCCTTTTCCTTTATAATATGTTCCTCTATTCTTTCCTTTATTCCTTTGCCTCCTTGGTCTTCATTTTCTGTTTTCCTTTCTTCCACATTTTTCCCACAGGAATAACTCTAATCTCAACTTCTATTAACTTATTTTTAAATAGGGTCATCAGATAAAATACAAGATGCCCAATTAAATTTGAATTTTAGATAAACCTCAAATTATCCACACATATTGCACATATTGCATGGGACATAATGAATATTATTTGTTTTTCTCTGAAATTTAAACAAAGAGCCTCATTTTAATTTTCTAGCATGGCAGCTATGCTAATTTTAATGTCTCATAGTGCAATTTCTTGGCATATGTCATCTATCTCACAGGACCTCAATTCTCAAATGTACACACAGAATAATCCTACAACCTTCATATTTTAAAATCTATAAATATGGCTGGCTATCAAGGATTGACACATCAAATCTAAAAGGGACTGGTGTCCACTAATCAATTTCAAAGATATGGTCTTGACTGATTCCCAAGATTCTGGAGGCACAAACTGATTTTAGGTTCTGGTACCTTCCCAGAGAGATCTTCTGACAACTTAAATTTTACTGCTTAGTCTTTGCTAATTAATTACTTACCTTTCCTTCTGTGTAGGCTCCAGTTTTTTTCTCAAAGTACTTTTTCTTCTGATCTTGGGTTAATTCTTTTCTGTAATTAAAAACCATCCCCTCTCACATGGCCTTTATATAACATCGTGGTTTCCTTTTATTTCAGTGTGAGATTTCAATGCTTCTTTATTGGCTAATTGTCTTCTGTCTTCCTAACTAAAAGTTTTCTTACTTTCACCATTTCTGTTAGAGATTCATGATCACTGAGGGAAAAAAGTATTACTGAATAAAAGCAGAGGGATCATTACTTGTTGATTAACTGAAAAAACAACAACAAAAAGAATGACTCAGAATCAATATAGTAACTGTCTTTGAAATTCCTAAATATTTGCAAGGAAAATGATAGCAATCCTATATAGAAAAAAACAAAAAACAGGAATGAGATTCTTTATCCTCCTTTTAGGTACTTCAGTTCACAGGCCTCCTGTAAATGTATTCCCAAGGTCACTTTATTTATTTTTTTTTAGTACCATGTGTCTTTAAAGATTATAGAGACGACTCTCATAAATACAATATCCTGTTCTTCAAGAGGACTCCAACACCCATATCCTGTAGCTCTGTAGCTCAAGCCCAAGAGGATTCAATGTCCTCTCCTGGCCTCCACGGGCAGTCATAACAAGTGGCATATATTCACACAAAATACACGCAAATAAAACCAAACCTTTAAAAAGCCCCCAAAGTTAGAAATCACTGTGTTAATCATCAAGTTGTCTCTTGTTTACATCCTTAGTTCTGAAATATCATTTATTTAATCAAAAAATGTGGTCTGAATATTTGCCTCTCCAGTGGCATATGTATGCTGACATTCTAACTTCAAGGTAATGATTTAGTAGGTCAGTCATTGGGAGGTGAGTCGGTCATGAAGACAAAGCTTTTATAATCAAGATTAGTCCTTACAGAAAATATTACCAAAGCCTAATTTGGCCCTTTTTCCATTGTGAGCTTCTGAGAACCAGAAAGGATGATCCCATTGGCACTGCTCCTCATGATCTTCACTTCTCAGACACTAGAAACAGGTTTCTAAGTATCCAATTTTCTGTCACCCAGTTTGTGACATTCTGTTGTAGTACTTCAAAGCAGCTAGCACACTAAATAAAATAACAGACTTGTCACAAATCTTTTCCCTCCAAATTGAATTTTATTTATGAGAATGAGTATTTTGAGATAAAAAAACATGTGTCATTACCCTGTATGTTCTGTCCATTAGTTTTTTGCTTCAACAATTAAAAAAAAATCTTATTATAAAATCAAATATATTTATTAATAAAAAGCAATCAACCACATATATATTTATTGCATATATAAAATAAGAAATATTTATAAAGTCAAATACATACTGCAAATGTTCTCATATGTGGAAAGCATTTTCCCTTCCTATTAAATATTCCATCATATTTTTCAATAGTTTCCCAGTACCATATTATTTTTCAAAAATGAAAGCTTGACTTTTTTATGAAAGTTTCTCATCTTTTGAAACTCTGAGCTTTTATCTATAAAATAGAGTTTGTGGAGAGAGGTAAGTCAGGCTGAGCTGTGATGGAGTATCTATGAAAGGGTCTGCTCTTGTCTGTATAACTAATTCTGCTGAGGACTAGAGGACAGGCACAATGTGGAACTGTGTTTTACAACTGCAGAGATGAAAACCAGTGAAAGGAAAGGTGAAAGTGATGAAAGTCAATGTGGTGACACCGTTAAAGATTTTCCTCGGTATTCCTTTGTTGGTTGGAACTCACTCTGCTGCCTGAAAGAGGGGGAAAAATGAACTCATTTTTATTGCACTCATCTGTCAGAGATAATACCCTGCAGGAAAGGGGGGAAGAGTGGCAAGCTCCTGATCACTCTGTATACTTGTACAATAGGAAGTTAGGCTTGAAACACAGCAGGCCTGGAAAACGAGTGACTGTCATAGAGAGAACAGTGACACACCACTGAGATCAGTGAGCATGAAGTTCCAAAGACAGGGGGAGGCCAACTTGATCTTTCTTTGTGTGCAAACAGGTGGGTGTGCTACATGCACCTCCAGACTTGGTGGGGAGTCACAGTCAATCACCAGACAAATACAGCACACTCCGCCACCAATAGGCAAAGGCAACCTTTTATAGCCCTTTGAAAGAGTCCAGAGAACATATACTGTCTGTGCAAGTGGTAGAGGGAGCCTACTTTACAATCAAAAGGTCTTTTTGCCGAGATCAATACCTGTGTATCAGATGAAAGCATCAAAAACAAAGTCATAGTA
Source organism: Meriones unguiculatus (assembly GCF_030254825.1). Taxonomy (NCBI): domain Eukaryota; kingdom Metazoa; phylum Chordata; class Mammalia; order Rodentia; family Muridae; genus Meriones; species Meriones unguiculatus. The sequence continues at coordinate 32,229,878 of NC_083362.1, read as the reverse complement.
ATTTTTGAGAAGATTAATATAGTAGGTAGTGTTTGGTATCAGACATTTCTTGGTCCCTTCCTGCTGCAAGGCATGGCTGACATATCCTGCTCTCTACCCTGAAATCCTCAGCCCACGTGCTGGACTTTCCCTCTCCCAGAGGCCCTTCATTATATAATCCAGATATTTTTGGTTTCTCTCCCCTCTCTGTGTGAGCATTTCTCCCTCGTCCCTCCCCTTGCCCGGTCACTTACAATAAACCTGCATTTATTTATACATAACTTCACCTTGCTAGTAGCTCATTCTGTTATTTCAACCACGTAGTGCTTGCAAAATTTTAGTTTTAGCAGTGGTAAAAGGACCCAAACGTTTTTCATATGTATCTACCTTGTTTCACCAGGGCTGGAAATTTTGTAGGCTTTAGAGAGCTATAGAAGTTTCTCCACCTTCCAAGGTCTGACTACTGTGTACATGCACTAACTTTTACAGCACATAGTTATGGGGGAGGCTCAGATGTCCAGCAGTCCTACCTAAGAACACTCATGAATTTTCTGTTAAGTAGTGTCATGCTTTCAATCTTTCAGTCTTTTCTTTTTTCTCTGGATGGTTGACTTGGGGGATGGGGAAGGCTGGGGTAAAGCATCAAAGAATATCTTAGGCTAGTAGACTAGCTACTTCTCTCAGTAAAAAAGCTGACAAAAGCAACTTAAAGAGGAAGGGTTTGTTTTGAAGCAGTTTGAAGGTCCAGTTCTCTATGGCAGGGTTGCCATGATGGTCGAAGCATGAGGCAGATGTTCATGTGCAGGAAGCAGACTGTGATAAGTGTCATGCTCAGCTTGGTTTCTCTTTATTCAAAACCAGATTTCAGCCAGGGGCTAGTGCTTCCCACATTTAGGGTGGGTCATCCAAACTCAGTTAATTCAATAAATAAACTCTCTTACAGATAATCCCAAACATAGTCTTATATCCCAAGAGATTCTAAATCCCATCAAGCTGGCAATCAATATTAACCATTACATCTTGGCAATCTATAAACATAAATGTATTTTTCACAGTACTAAAGGCAGAAATGTTCCACACCATGCCTCCACCAGATCTAAAGGCTTGCTCCTTATAGATAGTGTCTTCATGAAGCATCATCTCAGGGAAAGAAGGGTTAATAAGCACTTCCATGAGGGCACTAATATCTTTTCTGCAAGCTCTGCCCTCAAGACCTGTCACCTTATAAAGGTCTTCCTCATAACACTATTGCTTTAGTGATTAGATACTGACCTATGGCTGTTGAAGAGAGTCAGCATTTCAGAGCATAACCTGTCTCCTAATATTCATGTCACACAACACTGTACCCTATTGCTCCACTCAGCATAATTCTAACAATACGCAACAGAATGATGGACTCTGAAGAGCCTTTGCACATACTTTTTGTAGATTCCTCGTTAAATGCGTATAGGCAACGAAAGAAATGTCTAACATGATCTTGTTCATTCTATCACACTTTTGTAATGGGTAGCCACTCATTATATCTATCCTACAGGCATCTCTAATGACTCTTCATATCTATCTTTGGTGGGGAACAACCATCAGTCATATGATTATTCTGGAAAAATCACCTGACTGTTCAGAGCCAGACATGATAACTTTCATAAGTAAGCTCTTTCAATTGTCCTTGCCTGTATTTCAAAAGATACAGTGACTGTTTCATTCACCAAGTTATTTCTTGATCCTGAGTAACTATAAGACCTCATAGAACTTGAATTCACACCACATCAAACAAGATGACAATTCACGTATGACTTTCTTCTTTTTTGTGTTTGATGAAAATGCATAAATTTTTCAAAGAAGAGCATTTGGGTAATGGTATAGTTTGAAACAGAAGACGATGCATCTGGTCTGTCTTCTGGAAAAGGCTCCTTAGAAAGGCTGCCATGGAGTCAACATTTTGATATGTGAATGTGTCGCTTTGTAGACGAGGATTAGCAAGCTACTTGGAGCATGCAGTAGTGTCATTCCTTAACAGGAAGAAAAGGAAAGAAATAAGAAGGTGGCAAGGTGAGCAGTTTCTCTTGACCCCTTAGATCTTTCACCACCCAGCTGACATACCATATGCGCTTTTCCAGGCTTGGGAAAGCATTAAACCTGTAACATGATTAGTCTCTCTTTTGCCCTCAAATTTCATGATGTAGACTATGAAAAAGTTAATGTACTGCAAAAAAAAGTTAATGTAAGCAGCTGGCTGGGGAGCTTGTTTATTTCATATTTTATGTGTGCATTGTTCTTCTGAATATGTCATATGTTAAGTGACATCCCATATAGATCTCAAGACAAGAAACTTGTATCCAAATGATGCAAGCTTTGGATGGTTGTTTACTCTCTCTATGCTTCAGATCTCTCTCTCTCTCTCTCTCTCTCTCTCTCTCTCTCTCAAAGTTAATTTTTGTTACAAATGTCGTGTGCATTAAGCAGGTGGTGGTGACACACACCTTTGATCCCAAAACTTGGGAGACACAGGCAGGCATATCTCTGTGAGTTTGACAGCAGTGTGGTCTACAAAATGAGTTCTAGGGCAGCCAGGGCTACATACAGAAACCCTGTCTTAAAAAACAAACAAATGCTGTGTGTACTACATATGGTCATGTTGTACAGCCTTTAGCACAGTCTGATACCCACTGTGAATAGGTGACAGTGGTTACTATTTTTCTAACCAAAATGAAATGTCTTCTTACTTGAGAAGCTCAGTTAGACATTACCGGTGTACAATGATGAGCATGGTTTGAACATGGTGACTTCAGAAAAGTTGCTAAATTTTGTATTACTTACTGGAAAAGAGACAATGTCAGAATATTTGGTATGTGTATATGTATGGTATATATAAATGGGTAACAACAACAACAAACCTTGAATGTATGGAAATAGATAGAGAATAATTTGCCATTCTGAATTTTACTTCTAGAGCATTCCTTGATAATATTACTATTATAAACCAAGAATTAGAACCCTATATGTTCACAGGCACTGACTGAACAATAGTGGTTTTGCTTCAAGATCGAGCATGCTGAGCATGCTCATGACCACAGGAGTTCATGAAAGATGGCAGATGCTATCTTATTATTTCCCAGATGCCTTGGGATCAGCCTTGACCAGGAAAAAGTTATTACTGCTTAGTGAAGATGGATTTGGAAAGAGTATTTGGACAGTGTCGGCTTCATTAACACAAGTTTGGTTTTCAAATCCCCAAGTATTGCTTTACAAGTCTTCAGATTAAAAATTAATTACAACAATTATCAACAAATATAAAAAGTCAAAAAAATAATGAAAGCCCATCTGCTTCCTTGGCTTTGGAAAGCACAATGCAATGCTCACAGCTGAACCCTGCCATCCTGTATGATAAATTCTAAAAGTCATGCAGTATGCACCCATTCTTACTTCCTTATGTAAAATATTTAAACTCTATCTTAAAACAAATCAACTTTTCATCCTTTCATATGACACATTTCTATCTCTTTAGCAGAAATTCTTCAGGTGACTCACAGAAATTAAAAAGCACAAACTTGTTTGAAATGGTGCAATTTTTGTTATTCTCAATATCACATTGAAAAGTCCTTTTGCACCAGTGCAAACCTTCTCAATAGGTGATTCTATTGCTATTAACTTGTAGTACATTTTAACTGTATGTCTGGTGTCAGACATATATGTGTGGCAGGGAGAAATATGCTTCAAAGGTAACTTGCATACTGTTAATACAAATTGCATTTAAAATTCTTCTTGACATGGATTGATAATGTTGTTTTCAAATATAATTTATTTCTAAGTATTCATCTTAGTTACAGTTACTATTGCTATGATGGAATAACAGAACCAAAAACAATTTGAGGAGAAAAGGGTTTATTTGGTTTATACTTCCTCATCACAGTTGTTCATCAAAGGCAGTGAAGACAGGAACTCAAATAGGGCAGGAACCTGCAGGAAGAAGCTGAAGCAGAAGCCATAGAATTTTGAAGTGATGTTTTTTTGCACTGTGTAAAGATTGTCCTTATAATCAAAGAGCACTCAACTGAGTTTGTGACAGAGGCAGCCCCTGCTCTCCTCATTCAGAGATCCACATAGAGACTAAGCTGCCAATTGGCTACATCTGAGCAGGGTGTCTAGGTCCTCTCCATTCATGGTCCTCCATTGGTGCATCAGTTTCTGCAGGATACCTTAGGCTCAGAGCTTTTAGTTTTTGGTGGGCTCCTTTCCCCTCCATGTAGCTCTATTTCCACCCCTCTATTCCTCCATAAGATTCCCTATGCTCTGCCCAGAGTTTGACCCTGAGTCTCAGCATCTGCTTTAGTCTCCTGATGGGTGGAGCTTTTCAGAGGACCCTCTAGAGTAGGTTTCAATCCTGTTTCCTCTCTTGTATCAGATCACTGGCCCCTGGTGATGTGGCCTTGCCAAGCTATGGAGGAGAAGGAAGAGGATCCAGGCAGTCCTGATTAGACTTAACAAGCTGTGGGCAGATGACAATAATGGAGAACTCCCCTTTTCAGTGGACTAGAGGATAGGGGGAAGAGAGGGGAAGGTAGAACTAGGGAGGAAGTTAGGGAGGGGGATATACAATGAATAAATTATGAAGAAAAAATAAAAATAAGAATTTTTTGTTAAGCATATCCTATCTTAGTATTTTGTAAACATCGTTCTCCATCACCTTCTGAATGGCCTATAGCAAAGGCAGAAGAGAGAAGCAGAACTTCTGGGCAGAGATAGGAACTCTGGGATAGAACCAGAGGTGGAAGGAGTCACTAGCTGAATGGAGGAAGAAACAAGTGCCAGGACTAAGAAATTGAGAGGTAACGGGCCATGTGGTGGGACCACACAAAATAAAAGATACAGAGAGACAAAAGGGGGTAACAACAGACACCAAGAACATACTATAAAAACCAATATTCCAAAAATTTTGAAAACATAAAAGAAATGGATGATTTTCTCAATATGTACCATATACCAAAGTTAAATCAAGATCAAATAATCTGATAGACTAGAATCAGAGGGAAGAGGAGGAGGACCTCCCTTAACAGTGGACTGGGGGAGAGGCACAAGTGGGGAAGGGGAAGAGAGGGTAGGATTAGGAGGGGAGGAGGGAGGGAGCTACAGGAGGAATACAAAGTGAATAAACTGTAAGTAATAAAAATAATTTTTAAAAAGTCTCCCAACCAAAAGAAGCCCAAGGCCACATGGTTTTAGCTAAGAATTCTACCAGACTTTCAAACTGGTGTTAATGCCAGTACTCCTCAAATTTGTTTCACAATATAGAAACAGAAAGAACACTGCCAAATTCATTTTATGAACCCACAGTTAAATATATACCCACATCACCTAAAGATCCAACAAAGAAAGAAAATTAAAGAGCAATTTAAGTTATGGACATATTTGCAAAAATTCTCAACAAAATATTTGTAAACCAAATTTATGAACATAACTAAAAAAATCATAGACCATGGTCAAGCGGGCTTCCTTCCAGAGATTCAAGCCTGGTTCAACATACTTAAAATATACAATCTTTCATATAAACAAACTAAAAGACAAACTAAAAGACATGATAATCTCATTAGATGCAGAAAAGATGCCTTTCACAAAATAAACACTCCTTCATGATAAAAGTCTTAGAGAGATCACAAATATGAGAAACATAACTACACATAATAAAAGCATGATAGAGCAAGCTAATAGCCAACACCAAATTAAATGGAGAGAAACATAAAGCAATTACACTAAAATCAGAGACAAAAAAGGCTGTTCACTCTTCATATAGCTTGAAGTTCTAGCTAGAACACTAAGACAACTAAAGGAGATAAAGGAGATACAAACTGGAAAAGAAGAATTCAAAGTATCACTATTCTCAGATGATATGATAGTATACATAAGCAACCCCAAATTCTATCAGGGAACTCCTACAACTGATAAACACCTTCATTGAAGTGGCTGGCTACAAAATCAACTAAAAAAAAAAAAAAAAAGGTAGCCCTTCTATATACAAATGATCAATAGGCTGAGAAAGGAATCAAGGAAACAACACCCTTCACAATAGCCACAAATAATAATAATAAAAAAAAAATATATATATATATATATATATATATGCTGGTGTAAGTCTAACCAAGCAAGTGAAAGACCTATATGACAAGAACTTCATGTCTTTTAAGAAAGAAATTAAAGAACATATCAGAAGATCAAAAAATTTCCCATGCTTATGTATTGATAGGATTAACATAGTAAAAAGGGCCATCTTACCAAAAGCAATCTATAGATTCAATGCAATTTCCATCAAAATTCCATCACAATTCTTTACAGACCTTGAAAGGATAATTCTTCACTTTATATGGAAAACAAAAACCATGGATAACTAAAATAATACGGAACAATAAAAGTACTACTGGAGGTACTGCTATTGAATATTTCTTAAACATCACATTTAACAAATGTTCTTAGATTGAATTCCATAGAAGCAAACTTTGAGATAGAAATTTTGGAACACTTGCTTCTTCAGGAGATTACCTAAGTGAATAAGCTAAGTTTTTTTTTTTTTTTTTAACTAAATATTTCTTGATCCTGATTCCTCAAAAGCATTAGAATGTAATCCAGAGGCTTGAATCTTGCCTCCTTCTTGGTATATCACACTCTATCAGTTATTGCCCTAGGAAATAAAGCAAACCAGTAGTTGCCTTTTAGATGTGAACAAGCCAAGAATCTAAAGCCAGTTCTTTGGAAGTTTACAAGCACAAACTTTGAGTTAGCAGGAATTTTCTGAATGACAGAATACTAAAAATGATCCTAGGGTAGGACTCTCTAGATGATTAAAAAATATAATTTTACTAAAAGTAACTTATCTGATAGCATGCGATAAGGTTGTTATAGTAAGAAAATAAATAAGTTTGTTATAGTAAATAAAATAAATATTTCATTAAAAAAATAATAGCAAGTGTGTACCCAGTGGCTACTGTAACCATCTTATAGCACAAACAGAACCTTCTAATGGTTTATTTTTTACTGGATGCTAAATAAAATAATCCCTCTAATCATTGGCATCCTATCAGAAATCACAGTTTTACTGTCCCTACCCCCATACAGTTATTTTATGGCAATGTCAATGGTATAGATGTATATAATCCTTTCTTCTTTTTTATTAAATTTTTATTTTTTATATTAATTACAGCTTATTTACTTTGTATTCCAGCTGTAGCCCCCTCCCTCAATCTCTCCCAATCCCACCCTCCCTCCCTCATCTCCTCCCATGCCCCTTTCCAAGTCCACTGATAGGAGAGGTCCTCCTCCTGTTTCATTTGACCCTAGCTTATCAGGTCTCATCAGGACTGGTGGCAATGTTCTCCTCTGTGGCCTAGCAAGGCTGCTCCTCCTTCGGGGGGAGAGGGGGTGGGGAGGTCAAAGAGCCAGCCAATGAGTTCATGTGAGAGACAGTCCTTGTTTCCCTTGCTAGGGAGCCCACTTGGATACTGAGCTGCCATAGGCTCCATCCGAGCAGGGATTCCAGGTTATATCCATGCATGGTCCTTGGTTGGAGAATCAGTCTCAGAAAAGCAACCCTTTGTTCTTAATTCTAAAAACGTATCAGTCTCAGAAAAGCAACCCTTTGTTCTTAATTCTAAAAACGTATATGTTCCAAACATTAAACAATATCCTTGTAGTTTATCTGGCAACGAATGTTAATATTTCTGTTTTAGCGTGTGTGTATATAAGACTATAGTCTACCAATCTTACTTAACTTTTGAAATAACCAGATCGCGAATCCCCAAATGACTGACAGGCTTTGAGTCCGATGTAAAACACAGGAGGGATTTTATTACAAACTCTGGGTGGTTGCCCTTTAAAAGAACAAAGGGGCAAGTGACCCCCAACTCCAGGGGAACAGGGCTTTTAAGGGGACAAAACGCAAGCAGGGAAGTGCAGGTCTTGGCGTTACAGGATTGGGTGAAAGGGGAGCTGACCTTTAAAATGATTGCTTTGTTTTTAGGCGCGAAAACTGCAAATGGTCAGGTCTGGGGGACACCTGAAACCCGGTACTGCCCTGTTATTTGCAGGTTAGGCTGTAGCAAGAGGGAGGGAGAGTTAACATATTCCATGGGCTTTCTTAGAGGCTACTGGACCCTAGTCACACCCTAAAGTTAATCTGGGCTGGGGACTGCTGCTGGACCTTTTTCTCTGAAAGGACTGTGATTTTGCCCCTGTCCCAGGAATTAACTCTAAGTTTTTGAACCTCTCACTTTTACATTATATTCAGATTACCTTTCTAAAGCCAGAAAGATTCTAAATCTTGAAATACACGAGCTTCAAATACTTGGGATGCTCTTTGAATCTATATGACATTGTGGTGATTACATAAAAGATATATGATGTGTAGATTTTTAGTAGTAGTATATAAACAATTTATTAAAGATCCTTTCATTGGATTACTCAAAATGTTAATTATTAAACTTTAAAAATATCAACACAAATTATTTTTGGAACTGCATCACCTGATATTTCTGTTCTCCTAAAATTCATGTAGAAATGTAGTCTCTCCAGTGATTATTTCAAAAGTGAGAATTTGGTCGGTAATTAGGACATGAAAGTAAAGCCCTCAAGGGTAGTGTTTGTTCCTGCAGAGAGCAACTTAACTCTGCACCCTGTGTGGACACATCAGCAAATCAACTGTCTGCAACCCAGAAGAAAGCCTCAGCTGCCTTTTGGCAGCTCCAGATACATGAAATATCAATTCCTGTTGTGGGTTTAGGGTCATAATAGACAGAAAGAATACTAAGTTTTCAATCAAATGATCACTAGATGACAGAAATTATGTTTAATAAATAGAAAGTATTTTACAGGGCCAAAAGTAGAACTATACTCAGAAATTAAAGAATCATTTTAGAATTTTCTGTGCTTCATATTGGTTTATCTAAAGTTGTTAAATAGTCTGTCTTTGATACATACTTACAGGCAGATTAAAACCATCTAGAAAGAATAAGGCAAATACTTGACAATTCACTCAACATTTGTGGATCTCTTCTGAATTTGAGATGAAAGTTACAGTAGCTAACTCTTCCGAGCATCAGAGACTATAGTTTCATTGATTGTTGAGATGTTTAGTAATGGAAAGCAATAGAGTGTCCAATGAACTCTAAGTTCAAGAAAAAAATATTTGAACTCTTTTTCCTGGAACAAATCTGTGATTGTTTTTGTGTTTAATCCTGTAGTTACAGACCCCATTCTGTTGAATTGTTTCATCATATCAAAAATAAAACAAAATAAAATCAAATCATGTGAAGTACTGGTTGAATCAACATGTTAGAAGTATCAGAGATAACTATGTTTACAAATTTTCTGAAGTGAATGATACAGGCAAGCAAGATTAGTGAGCATCTCACTGAGTTTCATTGACAGTGTCAGCAATATATCCACGCAGTGAAATTCAGCTTGGGGTTGCTGGGGCTGGACATCTGTAACCTGAAGTTGTGTTTTGCTAGTTGACTCCCTCTAACTCTGGGCATACGTGAGGCCCTAGCAAAAGTCTAGAAGAAAAAGTAGGGAAGAGCCTAGAACTCATTGGCACAGGAGACAACTTCCTGAACAGAAGACCAACAGCACAGGCTGTAAGAGCAACAATCAATCAATGGGACCTCATGAAACTGAAAAGCTTCTGTAAAGCAAAGGACACTGTCATCAGAACAAAAAGACAGCCTACACATTGGGAAAAGATCTTCACCAACCCTATATCTGACAGAGGGATAAAATCCAGAATATATAAAGAACTAAAGAAGTTAAAATGCAAGAAATCAAGTAATCCAATTAAAAAATGGAGTACAGAGCTAAACAGAGAATTCTCTGTAGAGAATGGCAGAGAAACACTTAAAGAAATGCTGAATGTTCTTAGTCATCAGGGAAATGCAAATCAAAATGAACCTGAGATTTCACCTTACACCCATCAGAATGGCTAAGATCAAAAACTCAAGTGACAATACATGCTGGAGAGGATGTGGAGAAAGGGGAACCCTCCTCCATTGCTGGTGGGAATGAAACCTAGTACAACCACTTTGTAAATCAATCTGGCGCTTTCTCAGACAACTAGGAATAGTGCTTCCTCAAAATCCAGCTATACCACACCTAGGCATATATCCAAAATTTGCTCAAGTACACAACAAGGATATTTGTTCAACCATGTTTGTAGCAGCTCTATTTATAATAGCCAGAACCTGGAAACAACCCAAATGTCCATCAACAGAGGAATGGATATAGATATTGTGGTACATTTACACAATGGAATACTACTCAGCAACTAAAAACAAAGAAATCATGAAATTTGCAGGCAAATGTTGGTATCTAGAAAAGATCATTCTGAGTGAGGTATCCCAGAAGCAGAAAGACACACATGGTATATACTCACTTATAAGTGGATACTAGACATATAAGATACGATAAACCTACAAAAATCTGTACATCTAAAAAAGCTAAGCAAGAAGGAGGACCCTGGGTAAGATGATCAATCCTCACTCAGAACTACAAATGGGGTGGATATTGGAAAAAGGATAAAAAGGAAACAGAAAAAGAGCCTACCCACAGAGGACCTCTGAAAGACTCTACCTAAAAGTGTACCAAAGCCGAGGTTGAGATTCATAACCAAACTTTGGGCAGAGTACAGGGAATCTTTTGAAAGAAGGGGGAGATAGAAAGACCTGGAGGGGACAGGAACTCCACAAGGAGAGCAACAGTACCAAATATGTGGACACAGGGGTCTTTTCTGAGACTGATACTCCAACCAAGGACCATTCATGGATATAACCTAGAACCCCTGCTCAGGTATAGCACATGGCAGCTCAGTATCCAAGTGGGTACCCTAGTAATGGGAACAGGGACTGTCTCTGACATGAACTCAGTGGCTGGATCTTTCACCACCTCCCCTGACGGGGGAGCAGCCTTGCCAGGCCACAGAGGAAGACAATGCAGCCAGTCCTGATGAGACTTGATAGGCTAGGTTCAGAGGAAGGGGAGGAGGACCTCCCCTATCAGTGGACTTGGGAATGGGCTTAGGAAGAGATGAGGGAGGGAAGGCGGATTGGTCTACAGCTGGGACACAAAGTGAATAAACTGTAATTAATATAAAAAAATTTAAAAGTCCAGAAAATAAGAATAGAAAGACAGAATGGACTCCTTTCCACTTGTTCTCTATTTATGGGTCTCATTTTCTCTCATTGTTACCTTAGCAATATTTCCACATCAGCAGCAAAACCTTTTTCCAATTATAAAAGAATTTACCTTGTTGGTTTTCTAACCATTATCATTGCACCCCACTCCCAGAGAGATGTCAGCACAGCTGGTGGGAAACTCCTCTCAATGTCTAAGGTCCAGATACATAAATCTCTCTTTTGATTGTTGGCAATATCAACAGGAGCTACTGAGAGTTGTCTCCAAAATCATATTCCCCACTCTTCTGGTCTTCTCAGCTTCTAACATCATCCTTTTAAAACCCTCTAGGCACGAAGTGTTTCCTGTAGTTGCAAGCTGCTTAAAGCTTCAGTGTTTCCTTCTGGACTTAGCACTTTTCTAGCTTCCAGGGGAAAACTGCTTATACTCAAATTTTCTGCTAAAATAATAAGTGTCAATTATCTCATCTGACAGGGTCTTGATGAGAAAATGGCACAGTCACAGAATAGAACTTAAATATCCCAAAGCATATTTTGAATCCAGCGTTTTAGTATACCTAATGAGGCAAAGGTTTGATACAGAATGTAGAACCTTAATGACTTTTGCCATGGCCACAAGTGCTGACACTGATGTGTAGATGCAGAGCATTAATTTTTCTCATACATTTCTTCTTGCAAACTTCATCTATTAAGTTCTCTCATCCTTTTTTAAAATTATAGTTGTCTGGTATTACACTTAAATATAGTTTCTCATATTTAAAGTAGAGCTCAAGTTAATCCCTGAGAACACACTACTGTTTATCAGCTAACCAGCTAGGAGAAGAGAGACTGTTTTCTCTAAAGTTCTTTGACCTTGAGACCACATGCTACATAGACAATGTCTAAACAAATTTGCTTGTTTGCTTGCTGTTTTACTGTTTTAAAGTGATACTGTACTTTGAATCTTGCTTTAACATAGATAATTAGAAGCTCTTTTTAATATTTCAATTTTTCTGGAGTCATGACTTAATTGTATATATTAGTATCGTACATTATAATTTATTCCTAGAATTTCTTGGTATGTGGATGATGTCATAAATACGGTAGAAACCAACTCTAAAATCAGATTTTAGATTTTGTGGAAATCATTCTTCGGAAGCTTTATAGTCTGGACATTTTTTTCTTTTCCATAATTTTATTTTTTGAAAAGTTAATCAAAGCTAGTGTCCTGGTTGCTGCACTAGAATCACACTGTCCACGACAGCCCTGCTTTCCAGAGGGTAACCAAAAGTAAGGTAAATCCTGCCCAGACAAAGGAAAGGTCGCTTTGCAATTCACAACACTTTACTGTCCTCTTTTTGACCGGCTTCTGCTTAAGACCCAATAGATCACTGAGAAGGTATTCCTGAGTTCCTGTTATTGTTTTTATGTTTGGTGTGGGGCTCATAGTATGAAATCTTTCTCTTCAGTAGTCTTTCTGGATAATTTCAGATGAGATCATGACAAATAGAAACTCCAAATTACTGGCTCAGAAAAGTCCAGATGAAAAAAAGAATCAGATCTCTGGAAGAGGATGTCAATGAACAAAAAGCTTCCTTTGAAACCTAGTTCAGAAACAAACATCTGCAAATGAAGTACTGGCAAATAGCTAGTGTGGGTCTTATGTGAGCCATAAGTATGCTTTTCAAACACTGCTTCTAATTCCTGGCTATCATTACCTTATAAATAATTTGGGAAAAATACCACCAAAAGCCTCTGCAATTCCCTTGCTCTGAAAAATGCAGCCCAATCTTCTTTCTTGGGATCACTGTCACAGAGATTACACACTGAGTGCTAGCAGCCAAAAGGAACATACTGCTGATGCAAGGGAAATGTTTTCAATTTTTAATGAAGTGTTGCTTGTCCACACATTATCTCCTCTAGGTTCCAGGCTGTGTGCTGGTGATAAACTACACAGCCTAGCCTTCTGTCTGTTTTCAAGTGACCAGTCTTTAGAGGTAAAGTTCCTGTTCCCTTTAGTGAATTCATCCAATGTTTAGTGATCATCAAATACCTTACACTGCTTGCATGATATTATTTGGGTGTGAGGAAGAGTGGGAAAGGACTTTTAAGAAGTATGCACTAGTTAGGTGTATTTTTCACTGGGGTAAAGACTCTGTGTTTTCTGCCTGAGATGATTAATAATTACTCCATGGTTAATATGAGTAAATCTGGCTGATAGATAAGAGGATTTTGGAAGGAGAACCATATATATATATAATGCAAGTAGCAGAACTTCCAAGCAATACTCTTTGGAAAGAAAAAAAAAAAAAAATGAAGGCCAACGTTAAGCAGTTACTCTGTGGAAGACCATAGCTAAAGAAAAGGAAGCCGGGCTCAAAGTCAATGGATTTACTCTAGAAACACAGCCTAGTGAGTGGGGCTCACTAAGGATGTCAGCATTTCAAGGCAGATCATGCTTTTTCTACAGAAAATGGCATGAATTGCTGCAGCTAGACATTCAATGACTTCAAAAAATGTAAGCACAGTAGTTTCTGACATTCACTGGGGCTTATTGAAATTTACACAACTCCTAGAAAAGTCACCAGGTACAATGACACCATCATATGACACATCTAGACTTATCTCACTTATCCTTGTGGCAAATTCAAAGTTGTGTTAGAAAGGAAAGAGTTATAAAAAGTCATGTTGTCATTTTGATTTCTTCCCTTTTCATTTTCAGGCTGAAACTTTGGCAAATAAACAAAAATATTGATAACATTAGGAAATACCAGAACTTTATATTTGGGATGATCCTTTAGATTTCTCAGACAAAGATATTAGAAAAAGATTGTTTGGCAGGAGAATACTTTTCTGATTTAAATACTTTAAACCAACAACTGAAGGGAAAGCATTAATGAAAAAAAAAAACTAGGCAAAGCTATAAAACCTACCATGTGGAGGAAAATGGTTATATCAGAAAATTTAATTATAGAGCAGAACTTCTCAGAACAAAAGAAAACCAAGGAGAGCATTAGCTCCACACAGTAGTGACACTGATCCATTTTATAACGTAGGTTATAAAATGAGTTCAGCAAGCCTTGGGTTCAGCAAGTTAAGTATTCTCTCATGGATCTCTCAATTTTCATGACCATAGTATATATACACAAGAATTTACCTAAAGGATGGCAAAATATCAGACATATGGCCATATTAAACACATACATACACTCACATACACTTATCAGAAGTTATTTGAAAGTAGAAAACTATTAGAGTTATTTGTGGAAAAGTAGTAGAAAATAATGAGGCTTTTTTTTTTTAAAGAAATCTGTGATTTATTATTTTAATTTTCAGGGTTCATAGCTGGGTGAGATTTGTTATTTCTTTTTTCCTCTGGTAGTGTGCAGAATACCTTCCAGCACTGTAAAAGCTAGCCAGCAAGTATTAAACTTCTAGGTGAGTATCAGATTAATATGTCTATGTTCTGCTCCTCAAGTATATGGTATCTTCAGTAATACTTCTTACTTCCAGTCCTGGAAAGCCGTTTAGACAATTGGCAATAGCCTACAGCATTTGGAGTCCGTGGAAGCTCATTTGACAACAGCTCCAACAGAGGTAATCCATTCCTGGCACTTGGATTTTATTGTTATCCTTTGGTGTCTAGAAGGTAGATTGTGTTTCTATTAAAGAGTAACTCCATTGACTGGCCTTGCAAGATAGTCCTTCTGGTACAATAGCAGCATAGATGTCTTTGGAGCAAGAAACCACGTTATGATTGGATTCAAGGCCCATTTCACAAGTTGAAACCCATACTTTACCAAGAACTTGTGTCTAGATGGTCATAGCTCCAGGGGAGAACCTACTGCTACCACTCTGTTAGATGAAAATAGAAGTAAACTTCTAATGACATATCTTACTCATTGATTAGTGCATAAGTCAGATCTCATCAGAGAAACTCATTGTTTGCAGTAGACACAGATTAATACAGATATCAGCTATAAATAGAAAATCCATATCACATTCCCTACAAACAAGCAAACAAACTAACAAAAAGAGGACACAAAGTAGGGTGAGTGTGGAGGGGGGCTGTATCTTGAAGGAGTGGAGGGAGATGAATCTGATCAAAATGCATTGTACAAAATTCTCAAAAAAAACTAATAAAAGAAAAAATAGTGTCAATTACACATTTGTTATAATGTAATATATGTTTTATATATATTGTTATAATGTAAAATATCAGCAGTAGTAGAAATAGTTCAATACTTCAGCCTTAACAGATGCTCCTTTCTATTACAAGTAAGACACTAGAAACAATTTTGCTTTATTTAGTGGAGAATTTGTTCTTTTTTAAAAGAGGATTGAAAAGCAACTAGCAACATTGAAATTCTAGATGGTACTGGAGCCTTTGGGTAACAATAGGTAGGCAGGATTTGTCTTTAAAATTTCTCCAGGTAAGCTGAGGATATGCTCCATGATAGAGTATGTGCCTATGACATATAGGCCTTGATTTCAATTACTCCAGTAAATCTTACACAGAAGAATCTGCGACTCCCCAGAACACTCAGACTTCCTTTTTCTTAGGCACAATAGCTTTTCTTTAAACCAACATGAACAATAGGTTGCTGGAGTTTTCAAATATACTACTAGATGATTATCACATCATATATTTAACCTGATTATAAGCTAAATGTGTTAGACATTAGAAATACATATGTTAATGTATTGAGCAGGCTGAGTATTTATAACTGTTGAGCTATAGCTATGGTCTTGGCACAGAAGAAGACATTTTCATACTGACACCAAAATTTTCATATTTTTAAACAAATTCATAATTACCACATAATTATTACTATCAAATTACAAAAGAGGAAGAAAAGTCAGAATGTATTACTTGCTACAGCTATTACAGGCAGCCAACACAGAACCATCATCTAAAAGCATGGGATTAGAAGCAGTGTTCAGCTTTGTCAATACCTGTTTATGACCTCAAAGTACCAGCAAATGCTCTCTTAAAAACATTCTAAAAACAATAGGCTAGGGTCAGATGAAAGGGGATGAGGACCTCCCTTATTAGTGGACTTGGGGAGGGATATGGGTGGAGAAGAGAGAGGAAGGTTGGGGCTGGGAGGGGAAGAGGGAGGGAACTACAGGTAGAATACAAAGGGAATAAACTGTAATTAGTAAAAATAAAAATAAAAATATATAAAAAATACCCAACCAAAAAATATTCTGACACAGACTTCTAAAGAAATCTTCATAAAAACATGAAACATCTCTGATGAGCTAATATTGTAAAGAATATATGCAAGAAATGTTAGGCAGACACTCTCATAAATACAATGATCCCCTAAGGCTTCTAGTACAAAACTATGTAGGAAAGGCTAAATGCAAAGATACACAAAGCAAAGGGTATCTCATTGAGCATATTCTAAGCATGAAGGGCATATAGGGAGAAGATGAGGGAGGAGGAAAATGAAGGAAGAGAGAAGGAGACAGAAAGAGAGGGAAGAAAGAACACAAGTTTTTCACTTTTCAGAAAAGCCTGTCTTACCTGATGTGCCTTTATTTTCCAGTACAGTTAGGTATCTTAGTATCTTAGTAAACAAATGCTCACAATGGTAAAACGTTTGCATTCTGGTCCCTCCGATGCCTAATGAATCTTAAATAACATGTGTAATCTCTCCTAGCATCTGAGGTGTCCTACTCTTAATTTATTTCAGCCCATTTCTACTGTACTCAGACCCAGGTACAAGTTGCCCAAGTCTAATTAATTACTCAAGGCCTAAGAAAAATCACTACGTACCCAAAAAGAGATCCATAGTTACCTTATTTAGATCCCAAACAACCACTGTTTTTCCCTGTTTGAAGGCAAATAATTTCTTTTTGTTTTGTTCTTTATTTTCATTACTATTTTTTACAACTTATTTATTTTGTATCCTAGTTGTAGCTCCCTCCCTCATCTCCTTCTGGTCCCATTCTCCCTCCCTCTTCTTCTGCTATCCCTCTCACCTAGTCCACCAATAGGGGAAGTCTTCCTCCCTTACATTCTGACCCTAGTTTATCAGGTTCCATCAGGGCTGCCTAGATACTCTTCCTCTGTGGGCTGGCTAGGTCAGAGAAGTGATCAAGGAGCAGACAACCAACTTCATATCTGAGATTGTAATTTCTCTTCTTCCTAAGGAAGCCACATGGAGACTGAGCTGTCTATGGGCTACATCTGAGCAGGGGGTCTAGGTCCTCTCTATCCATGGCCTTTGGTTGATTCATCAGTCACAGCAGTCCCCCTCGGCTGAGCTTTTTTGGCTATGTTGGTCTCCTTGTGGGCTCCTGCCCTCTGGGTCCTTCTGCAAGGACCTGCTTCCATAAGACTCCCTGTGCTTTGCCCAGAGCCCAACAACCACTATTAAAATAGTTCATCCCTGCATATGTAGAAGCTCTTTACACTTTTACTTACTACATTTGTTAGATATAAATGACTAATTTTATGGCTCCGAATATGATTGGTGATTCTACTCATTATAGGGGCAGTTTTGTCATATTCTTTTTTAGCATGCACAACCATAGGCATTGTTGGTAAATCATAATTAAGATCTTAGTCACTAGGGTTTAGCAATTAGTGAAACTGGTGTTGCTATTTGGGGCAAAATTAGCTTCTGTGTCCCTGCATAGCTTCTGTTTTGTTGTTGTTGTTGTTGTTGTTTTAAGTTATTTCCACTTTCAAATGTCTAAAAGTAAAACATGACTGAAAAAAGTAAAATTGCTTCCAGTACAACCCCAGATCTAGTCTTCAACCTCAAAACACAGCATTCAGTCCATTGACTAAGCAAATTAGAAGACCTCTAACTGTTTGGGGAATATTATGAATCCATAGTGTCTTGTTAACCCTGCTTTTTTACAGACAAGACCCTTTCAATGGAGCTCTACTCCCCAGTCACTGCCTGTTGCCAGCACTGTTCCAGACGTAGTCTGTACCTTAAGAGCTGATGTCTGCAGGGTCTTACAAAAGCTGTGATTGGTCATTTGAGTATTTACTCCTCAGAAATCAGTAGATTGTGGCCTCTCCCGACCCAGCAGCCTCTGGTGCTTCTGAGTCATAGGCAGTTAGCTTACTGTTTCACTAGGGGCAAATAGGAAGTTGGTGCCTTCAAGTTGACAGCTCCAAGATCAAAACCTTTGTGTATTTTGTTTTTCGAAGCAATAAGTAGATACACAAGTCTAACTGAAGTATGCTTTTCCCGCCCTGTCTACAGCCAACCCTCATTTTTTAATTTTTTTATCTTTCCAATCTAAGCCAGGTAATAAATACTTCCAGGCTTTTAAAAATTTTAAATCACATTACATTAATTTTATTTTATTGTATGGGTGATTTGTCTGCATGTATGTCTGTGCGTCTCCTGCAGAGGCCAGAAGACATCATGTGATTGCTCAGAGCTGGAGGTAGAGATGGTTGTGAGCTGTGACTTCAGTGCCAGAAATCAAACCTGAGTCTTCTTAACCACAGTGCCATCTCTCCAGCTCACAGTGTCGGCTTTTTTTCTGTATTTATAGAGAAATGGCCCACTTGCCAAATGTGGTCTTTCCAATATGAGCTTCACGTGAGAGCTGCAACAAAGTCTGATAAGGACTAATGGTTACGGAGGCGCAAGTCCACCTTATACTGAGGCTTAAGTTATGAAACTCTTTAATCTATGACTTTTCTGAGTCTTTATAAAAAACAAACAAACAAACAAACAGGTATGAAAGGTGCTGGTAGACTTGAGTCTAAGCCCTGGAGTCCTTGGAAAGAAAAGGCCTGGGCAGACTTATTCCCAGCTCTTGGAGTTTCCTTTGCCAACAAGGGGACTTCACTAGACAAATCCTCTCTACTTACCAGTGTACATATTCATGTGCAGAACCATGCTTAACCCATGAGTTTTGCTACCACCTATACTTTCCCAACCAAGGTCTGTGCTGTGTGTTAGGATATCCAGACGCTTGAAGGGCTCTTCAACTTTAGGGTTCTGTGATGGGAAGCCCTGACTTCTCAAGCATTTTTCTCTTACATTTCTATGTGGCCTTCCTGGATGAGGTTATGGTTCTTATTTTCAGACTCTTTTGTGTCTTTTTCAGTACTCAAGAAGAAGGGATCTGGGTTTTGGGGGGCTCTTTGAAAGACAGTGCAATTTGAGAAATGCCACTTAAATTCCATTTCACCCACAGTTAAAAACCAGAGAAAATCTTACACTGTAAGGATCCTCTGGGCACCTATCATATTTGATGTGTACCTGGTGTGTGTCAATGCTGCCCGAGGCTCTGGAGACAGTCGGGTATGCTGTGAGGAAATCTATAGAGATTCAAAATAAAAATAATAAAAATAACCTTTAAAGTGTTTCCAAGAAACACTTTAAAAAAAGAACAGTACAGAATACTTTTAGAAAAGAACAGTAGTTTAACAATCTAAGCACATGGATGATTCAAGAAGACAAAAGATCGAGAGCTTGCTTAAACTATCTTTCCCATAAACATCTCATAACACACCTAGATTTTTTTAAATCCTACTAATTCTGAAGCCTATAGTAATAAAAAATAAAAATGGAAAAATGAAAAAGCCGGATAACCTCTGAAGTGCTGCTGATGTTTAAAAAACCAAGAACTTACAGTTGTGACCTTTGCTACGGCACTAAGGTGGCAATGGCATATGACGGTAAATGGGAAGGCTGGGACAACAAAAATTACCTCTCAAGTTCTAGTGTTGTGAGCTCAGGTCTGAGTATCTGCAGATAAGTTTTGCCTGGATCATCTGTCCTTGGCTTATAGGTGGTTTTTTTTTCCCCACATGTCATCCCAAGGCATTCCCCTCTGCAAATGCCTCTCCTAAACATTTTTTTTTCCTGTAAGGACAGCAGACATTTTGTCTTAGAATTCTCCTTTAATGACTGCCTTCTCAGGTACATCTCTGAGACTCTACCTGCAAACAGAATCACATTCAGAATTAGCTAGGAGAAAAGACTCAATTTCTGGATTTTGGAGAAAGAGTCCAGTACAGAACATACACCAGCATGGAGCTTCTCCCCCATTAGCAAGTAACTTGGCCAAGATGCCAAGAATGAGCATTTTAAGCATTCTCAGTCAAATGATCTTTGAGAAGTGCAACATTTTCCCCTTTACAAATATCTTCCATTCTGCATGTGATATTCTGATGGTTTATAATGTGTGGAACTGTGTGATTATAAAGTTACTGAAGACTGAGAGCTCATTAAAACTGTTCTCAGTTCATTTCAATTATAAGAAGGTATTAAGAATGAGACCTTGATAATGAGAATGTAAAAACTTCATACAATATATTTTTGTCATATTCTTTCCCCTCCCCCAACTTCTCCCAGATACTCTCTTTACATCATATTACTTTGCCTCAAAAAAAGAAGCCATATTTTAAGAAAGTACACAATCAAAATGAAAAAGAAAATGCACAGAAATGTTCTCTGTTTTGATGTATTTCTTAATCTCTTTTATGCTTACTTTTCTTTTTCCTTTCTTTTCATTGTAC
Source organism: Meriones unguiculatus (assembly GCF_030254825.1). Taxonomy (NCBI): domain Eukaryota; kingdom Metazoa; phylum Chordata; class Mammalia; order Rodentia; family Muridae; genus Meriones; species Meriones unguiculatus. The sequence continues at coordinate 32,209,244 of NC_083362.1, read as the reverse complement.
ATAGTAATAAGAATTATAATGGGTTGGAAAGAAAATGGCAAAGTAGATCACTGCAATAAGTGAATTCCTGCAGCTATTCCAATGTAGCTGCCTTCTTAACCTACATTTAAAAAAAAATTAGAAACTGTTCAAAGAAGTTGTTACAAAACCAGAAAGTTCTTTACAGTTGCTTTGTATGGGAAAAGAACTTCCTGGAAAAGTATCTTGCATCTGAAGTTACACAGCTTGACCATCATGCTTATATATATTAGAGTTCTGTGAATTAGTAATTCCTTTACCATGACTATGATATGCCTACAGCTAGGCTTAGAAGTTTTGCCTTAACCTATGCCACATGACACGGAAATAAATCATCCTTTTACCCTTCTAAATTTAGTCTTCATTAAATCATATTCTGCTTTTCTTTATTCTTAAATATGCTACCCTCTTCTTTTATATTTGGTTTGGAGCTCTTTATATAACCTTAGTTAGTTCTTAATACTATTAAGGGAAGTCGTTCAGGCATGGGGTCCCTCTTGTGAGTGGGCCTCCAGTTGGACCGGTCATTGATTGGTCCTTCCCATAAGTTCTGAACCACCATTACCTCAGCACATCTTGCAGGCAGGACAAATTGTGGGTTGAAGGTTATGTGTCTGCTCCAGCCTTACCACTGGAAGTCTTGCCTGGTTATAGAAGTTGGCCAGTGTCAGCTACATATCCTCCATTACAAGGAGCCTTAGCTAGGGTCATTCTGGAAGATTCCAGGTGTTTCCATTGCTCTAGGTTTCCACATTGCTCTCCAAATGTCCCCCAATTTCAGTCATTTCTCCTTGTACTCTCTACATCTCTATCTTCCCCACCAGATCCCTATTCGCATCCCCACCTGATGCCAGTCCACCCACAAAATCCATTTTATTTGCCTTTGCCAAAGAGATCCATGCATCCCATTTTCTGCTTAGGCTCCCTGTGTCTATGGATTATAGCATAACTATCTTTTATTTAACAGCTAATGCCTACTTATAAGTGAGCACATACCATACTTGTCTTTCCAGGTCTGGGTTACTTCACTCAGAATGACTGTTTCTAGTTCCATCCATTTGTACACAAATTCCTTGATGTCCTTTTTTTTTAACATCTGAGTAATAATGCTCTATTGTGTAAATGTACCACATTTTCTTTATCCATTCTTTGCTTGAGGAACATCTAGGTTGTTTCCAGATTTTGGCTATTATAAATAAAGCCAGTAAACATAGTTTCATCAAGCGTCCTCGTGGTAGGATGGAGTATCCTTTGGCTATATGCCCAGGAGTGGTATGGCTGTCTTGAGGTAGCTCAATTCCCAATTTTATGAGGAACAGTCATATTGATTTCTAAAGTTGTACAAGTTTGCATTCTCACCAGCAATGAAGAAATGTTCTCCTCACTCCACATGCTCACATCCTTGCGAGCATGAACTGTCACTTGTGGTTTTAATCTTAGCCATTCTTATAGGTATAAGATTGAATCTCAGTGTCCTTTTGATTTGCATTCTGAAGTCTAAGGATGGTGAACATTTCTTTAAGTGTTTCTCAGCTATTTAAGATTACTCTGTTGAGATCTGTACCCTATTTTTCAATTAGATTACTTCGGTTTTTTATGTCTAGTTTCTTTAATTCTTTAAATATTTTGGATATTAGTCCTTTAACGTGGAGTTGGAGAATATCTTTTTGCATCCTTTAGCCTGTAATTTTGTCCTGTTAATGGTGTCTTTTACCTTACAGTAGCTTTTCAGTTCCATAAGGTCCCAGCTATTAATTGTTGATTTTAGGGACTGTGCTATTAGTGTTCTGTTCAAGAAGTTGTCTCTTATGCCAGTGCATTCAAAGCTAGTCTCCACTTTTTTTTTCTTTTAGGCTTACTGTACCTGGTTTTATGAGGGCAGATGCAGAGACCCACAACCAAACACTAGACAGAGCTTGGGGATTTCCAATAAAGAGGGAGAGGGTAGATGCTAGAGGGACCAAGGACACCAGGAGAACACTGCCCATAGAATCAACTAAGTAGGGGTCATGGGGACTCACAGAGACTGAAGCAATCATCAGGGGCCCTGTATGGGTCTGAGCTAGGTACTCTGCATGTATGTTATGGTTGTGTAGCTTGGTGTTCTTGTGGGACCCATAAGAGGGTGGGTGAAGGCTATCTGGGACTCTTTTGGCTGCTTTTGGGAACACTTTCCCCCTGCTAGATTGTCCTGTCCAGTCTTGATATAATGGTTTGTGCCTATTCTTATTGCTACTTGTTATGTCTTCTTTGATTGATATACCTAGGAGGCCTTCTTTTTTTAAGAGAAATGAAAGAGGAGTGGATCTGGGGGAGACAGAAATGTGGAGAGAGGGGAGAAATGGGAGGAGAAGGGAGAGGAGAACCTGTGGTCTAGATATAATATATGAGAGAAGAATAAATTAAAAAATAAAGAAGAAAAGTTGTTCAGGTATAAACACCTAAAATATGAAGCATCCCAAGTTAAAGACACCCATTCTATAGGTTACTGTGAGTAAAGAGGTTATTCACTTAAAGGGCCATGTGGTATTTCTTACTTTGCCAGGTAAAACATCTCTAATTGAGACTATCTTAGGTGTGATTTAAAATGTAGAGTGATGGGAATTTTGTTTTTTAAATCTCAATACCACGACAATAGGAATATTTTAATGCTGGATGATTCCTTGTAGGCATGTCTTACCTCATGAAACAGCCTCCTAGTGTTAAGCAACATCACCTGATATAATATTTTAAAAAGCTCTCAATTTCAATGGCTTCTATTAGGTGTAAAATTAAATTAAATTAAATTTAGATATCATGAATTAGCAAAATAATTGCTGGAAAATTTTGTTTTCTCATTCTAATACTAAGTGTCATTTTGACAACTGTGGTCTCTGAAGTGGGAACAGTGGTGAACTGGTGAATGCAGGAAATCAGAGCAAATGATAACTTATTATGCCTTTTTATGGGAAAGTATATTATCTATTTACTATATCAATAATACTAATTATAAAATAATGGTAATAGCCATATTAATATCAGGTGCTTACAATGAGCTTATTGGCTAGCAGGCACCATGAATCTATTATTAATTTAAACTGAAAATTAGAATATACTACTATTAATCCAACTTATATAAACAGCAATCTGAAATATTAGAAAGACCTGAGGTCATGTACCTAATAAGTAGCAAAACCAAATACCAATCTTGCTCTAAAGGATTATCTCACCCTTTTAACCATTATGATTTAATGGCTAGCAGACACTAACATATTATCTATTCATTTAAAAAGAAAAGTTGTGATTTATGACAAATAATAACTTTCTACCTCAAACTTCTCTGAACCTTCTTTCTTATAAATATTTAAAAAGGTATTTTATATAATTTTTTGTAAAATGTAAATTGACTTAGAAAAACACATTTCTCAGGTGCTGGTAATAAGGAAAATGGAAAATAAGTATCCTAAAAGAAAAGAGAAATTATGTTAGAATATTAAAATTTTAATAATGCTATATTCCTTGCCACTGGTGTAGTACTTATGTCTGAATCTTGGAATCATCCTTGAGGTTTTCATCTAAAATTGGCAAAGAAATCTTCCAAATTGGGCTTTTCTGTTTTCTAGCCTTCAATTGTTTAGTTTTTCTGATTTTCTTTTTATTCTTTTACACTCCTTTAAAGCACTTAAATTCTACATTCTTCTTTATTTTCTTAAGTTTCATCCCAGAAGACTTCCTTTAAGAATATAGTCATATTTCTAAGAAAATTGTTTAGGGAGTGGGCTTTTCTGGAGCTCAGAACTAAGGAAATGAAGTGATCTGGTAAAAATGTTACCATGAAATCAGTGCTAGGTAAAGTTGAAAATATAAAAGACTTGCTGGGTCTTTGGCCTGATACCCCTTAATTTACTATTAATTGGCACTTTCTACATTTTCTCCAAAGAATCAGAAACCTTTGAAAATGAAGTTTTTAAGATTCAAGACAACTGTCTGTCAGTGTCTGTTGTGGTATGGGCCTCCATTTTTTAAGGTTTAGTTAATTCCAGCTATAGTCGAGTTGGTAGCCAAGAAGAGCCACCATAAAGTAATATAAAATTATCATTTCTACCTCTCTCAACCCTGTTGATACCCAGAATATTTACTTGCATAATTCCACATTTATTTCTTTCTTTGGGTTGTTTGGACACAAAGGAAATTGTGCCATTTCTAATTTACTACATAATTATTTAACCTTAGTAGGTAGACAGAAATTTTAAATAACTATTTAAAATCAGCTGAAGTTTTTAGCCTTATCCTTTTTTTTTTTAACACCCAATGATGGTTCCGAATAATTTCCATTAATGAAATACAAGAGAGTATTGGGTAAAATACCTAAGTCCCAACTCATACCTAAATATTTCAAAAACATTATAGCATAAGAAAGTGTACAATTTGATGTCGATTTTATAACTTTCATTCTGAATGCCTATTTTTTTTAATTTTTATTTTTTATATTAATTACAGTTTATTCACTTTGTATCCCAGCTGTAGCCCCCTCCTTTATTCCCTCCCAATCGCACCCTCCCTCTCTCATCTCCTCCTAAGCCCCTCTCCAAGTCCACAGAAAGGGAGGTCATCTTCCCCTTTCATCTCACCCTAGCTTATCCGGTCTCATCTGAACTGTCTGCATGCCTATTCTACCTGTAAAAAAATTTCATTGAGTTGTATTGACTTTAGGTTTGGTATATTTTTGTGTGTGCGTTTTTTTATTTATTGCAGTTTTTATAATAAAGTTTACACAATTATTAAAACTAAAAAATATGCAGTTTAAAAATATTTGACAAAGCCTTTTTTGCTTTTTAAATATTTATTTATTTACTTTGCATCCCCATCTTAGCACCCTCCTTCCCCTCCTCCTGGTTCTAACCCTCCCTCCCTCTTCCCCCATCCTCATCCCCTATTCCTCAGAAAGGGGGAGCTCCCCACCCCCAACAATCCACCCCAGCTCATCAAGTCACATCAGGAATGAGCTCATCCTCTTCGCCTGAGGCCTGGAGAAGCAGCCTCTCCATGGGCAAGTGATGAAAAAGTAGGCAGCAGAGTTCATGTACTAGGGAACTCACATGAACCCTGAGCTGCCCATCTGCTACATCTGTGAAGGGGCCAAGATGCATGGTCCTTGGTTGGTGCTTCAGACTTCAAAAGCCCCTCTGGGCCCTGATTAGTTAGCTCTGTTGGCCTTCTTGTAGAGCTCCTGTCACCTCCAGGTCCTCCTATCCTTCTCCTCACTTTTCCACAAGACTCACTATACTTCACCCAATGTTTGGTTATGAGTCTCTGCATCTATTTCGATTTTCTGCTAGTCTACTGTCTGTGAGCACAGCAGAATATCAGGGATTATCAGGCATTGTCCCTCTCCCATGGGGTGGGTCTCAGGCTGGGCCAGGCATCGGTTGGACACTTCTTCAATCTCAGCTCTATCTTATCCCCGCACATCTTATGCAGGGAAAATTTTGGGTGGAAGTTTTTGTAAGTGGGGTGGTTTACCCCTCCCCCCGCTAGGAGTCCTGTCTGGTTAGAGTGTATCCTCTTCAGTTTCTATGACCCCTGCTACTAAGAGTGTCAGCTGGAGTCATCCTCATATCCTGCCAGAAGCCTATCCTGTCTTAGGTATCCAGCTTGTCATAGAGATGCCAGCTGCCCTTGGTTTCTCTTCTCTCTGTAGGCCCTCTGTCCTCTTAAACCTATTCACTCCAGGTCTTGTTTCCATCCTCCTTTCTCTCTGTGCTCCCTCTATTACCTGGTTCCCTCTCTTCAACCACTCCATGTTTATTCTAATTCCCCTTCTTAGTGAGATTTAAGCATCCTCCCTTGGTTCCTCCTTGTTATCTTATCTTCTTTCAGTCTGTGAATTGCAGTATGCTTATCATATACTATAAGGCTAATACCCACTTATAAGTTAGTACATGCCATGTGTGCCTTTCTGAGGCTGGATCTTTTCTAGTTCCATCCATTTGCCTGCAAATTTTATGATTTTCTTATTTTTTGGTAGCTAACTAGTATTCCATTGTGTAAATGTATCACAATTTCTTTATCCATTCTTTAGTTGAGGGACATCTACTATGTTTCCAGATTCTAGTTATTATGAATAAAGCTTCTAGTTGAGCAAATGTCCTTTTTGAATGGTTGAGCATTTGGGGGTATATGCCCAGGAGAAGTATAGCTGTATTTTGAGGTAGTACTATTCCTAATTTACTGAGAAAGGGCCAGACTGATTTTGAAAGTGGTTGTACAATTATATTCCTATCAGCAATGGAAGAAGGTTCCTCTTTCTCCACAACCTCTCCACCATGTGTCATCCTTGTGTTTCTATATTAGCCATTCTGATGGGTGTAAGGTGGAATCTCAGGGTCATTTTGATTTGCATTTCCCTGATGACTAAGGATGTTTAGCATTTTTTTAAGTGCTTCTTGACAATTTGAGATTCCTCTGTTGAGAATTCTCTGTACCTCATTTTTAATTGGATTATTTTGTTTGTTGATGTCTAATGTCTTCAGTTCTATTTTGGATATTAGTCCTTTATAGGATGTAGAATTGGTGAAGATCTTTTCCCAACCTGCTTTGTCCTACTGATAGCGTCCTTTGCTTTACAAAAGCTTTTCAGTTTTATGAGGTCCCATTTAATTGTAGATCTTAGAGCCTGACCTGTAAGATGTTCTGTTCAGGAAGTTGTCACTGTGACAATGAGTTCAAGGTTCTTACCCACTTTCTCTTATAGCAGATTTAGTGTATAGTAGATTTAGATTTAGCTTGAAGTCAGGGATGGAGATACCTCTAGAACCTTTTATTTTATAAGATTGTTTTTGGTGTTCTGGTTTTTGTTTGTTTTTATCTTTCCATATAAAGTTTAGAATTGTTCTTGCAAGGTGTGTAAAGAATTGTGTTGGAATTTTGATGGGATTGCTTTTAATCTGTAGATTCCTTTTGGTAAGATGACCATTTTTACTGTTAATCTTATTGATCCATGAACATGGGACATCTTTCCATCTTCTGATATCTTCTTCAGTTATTTTCTTCAGGCACTTGAAGTTCTAGTCATACAGCTCTTTGACTTGCATGGTTAGAGTTATACCAAGATAGACCAATAGCCAATATTTGTGGCTACTGTGAAGGGTATAGTTTCCCAAATTTCTTTCTCAGCCTGCTTGCCATTTGTATATAGGAGGGCTACTGTTTCGTTGGTGGTGGTGGTGGTGGTTGGTTGGTTGTTTCGTTGGTTGTTTTTAAGTAATCTATTATTTGGCCACTTTGCTGAAAGCATTTATCAGCTGTAGGAGTTCTCTGGTGGAATTTTTGTTGAGTACTATTTATGCATCCATTCTCTTAGCCTGTGTTTTTTTATTGGAAAATTGAGTCCACTGAGGTTGATAAATATTAAATGACCAATTATTGTTAGTTCCTTTTTTATGATGTTGGTAGTGGTAGTGTTTCTGTGTGCTTATCTTCTTTTGTTTTGTTTTGTTTTTTTCTGTTGTGAAGTTATTTATATCCTGTGTTTTCTTGGGTGTAGTTAGCCTCCTTACATAGTAGTTTTCCTTCTACTAGCTTTTGTATGGCTGGGTTTGTGTAACGATATTGTTTAAATTTTATTTTGCCATAGAATATCTTGTTTTCTCTATGTATGGTGTTTGAAAACTCTGCTGGGTATAGTAGTCTGGGCTGACATCTGTATCTGTTAGCATCTGTATGACATTTGTACAGGCTCTTCTGGCTTTCTTAGTCTCTATTTAGAAGTCAGGTGTGATTCTGATAGGTCTGCTTTTATATGTTACTTGGTCTTTCCCCTTGAAGCTTTTAATATTTTTTTCTCTGTACATTTAGTATTTGATTATTGTGTGGCAGCAAGATTTTGTTTTCTGGTCTAATCTATTTGGTGTTCTATATGCTTCTTGTATCTTTATAGGCCTCTATAGGCTTAGATTTTTCACCAAATATATTTTATTTAGGGTTCTTATGCATCTTTGCTTCTCTTCCAAACCCCTACAACCTTATGGAGGAGATTAATAAGGAAAAGGGCTGTAGACCTCTTTTATATACTTCCTGTTGATTAGTGTCAGTAGATCATTAGGGGATTACCAGACTCACTCTTCAGGATACTAGCAGTCTATTCCAAAGGCCAACATCAAGCAGCAAATGTGGAAAATTTCAGTTGGATTGCCTGGAGAAACTCTCTAGAATGTTTCTCTCTGTGAAGCCAAGTGTCAAAGCATGAAGGTCAATGCAGCGATGTCAATCCCAAAAGTGATGTATCACTCTGCCTGGGCCTCTATGTATGTCCTTTCCTCACAGTCCACCCATGAATGTTCTCAGCTAGCCAAAGGCCTTTGTATGAGAGAGTAAAACATCACAGTGCCTTCTCACAAGGCAACCTTGGCAAAACATCACATGACCAAACTGAGTTCAGAAACTTCCACTTCAGGCATCACTTTAGGATGGGGAAATTTTCTCCTACGATTCTGTTAAAATTATTTCCTGGGCTTTGAAGCTGGAAATCTCCTCTTTCTTCTGTTCCTATTATTCTTAGGTTTGGTCTTTTAATAGTATCCTTGATTTCTTGGATGTTTTGTGTCAGAAATTTTTTAGATTTAACATTTTCTTTGACAGATGTGTTAGTTTCTTCAGTTGTGTCTTCTACACCTGAGATTCCTTCTTCCATCTCTTGTATTCTGGTCATGCTACTTGCCTCTGTAGTTCCTATTTTAGTCTCTAAGTTTTCCTTTTTCAGGATTTCCTTAGTTTGTGTTTTCTTTATTGTTTCTATCTCTATTTTTAGGTCTTTAACTGTTTTGTTCATTTCCTTGACCTGCTTGTTTGTATTTCCTGTACTTCTTTAAGGGTTATACTCAATTTTGTCACCTGTTTAATTGTATTTTCCTGTGTTTCTTTAAGTGATTCATTCATTTTCTCTTTAAAAGCCTCTATCTGTTTGATTGTACTTTCCTGTATTTCCTTAAAGGATTTATTTGTCCTCTCTTTAAAGGCCTCTATTATCTCAATAATCACTGTTTTAAGGTTATTTTGTTGTGTTTCATCTATGTTAGGGTATCCAGGGCTACTTGCGTAGCAGAACTGGATTCTGGTGGTGCCTGTCCTATTGCCCTGGATTTTGCTGATTGCCTTTCACCATCTGGTTGTTCCTGGTGCCCAGTGGATTTCTCAGGGGTGTGGGAAGAGCCATGAGTAGGAGACTTCATATACTGGAACAGTTTTTCTCGGAATGATGGTTATGGTTGTGGACTAGCTGCTGAATCTCAGGGAATTGCCTGCCATTCTCCTCAGGTGGCCATGTCTCAGATAGAATCACAAGCAGGAGAATGGAGCGGGGGAGTTTAGCCTGAATGATCCGAGGGCCTGAAGTTTTCCCAAGTAACCCCAGAGACTTCTCGCTGAGAAAATTCCAGAATCAGCAGCGCCTTTACTGGCTTGTTTGTTTCAAAGTCTCTGAGCTCAAGTTGCACAGACACCATGTGCATTTGGCACTGCCATCATGGAGAGAGAAGAGAGATCCTTTAAACTCCTGAGGTCTAGGCAGTCTCCTAAAGGAAATAGGTATAACTATGGACAAGAACATAGGGCTGTTTTCCTGGATCCTTGGAGTTGGATGGCCAGACACTGGAATTACTTACTCACAACACCCGTGGGCTTCCCTCCCACCTGGAAAACACTGACTCTGGCATTGTGGAGTCCTCTTCACTTGCTTTGCAGTCACTAACATCCTGCTACCCAGATGTTGTGCATGCTGCAAGCTGTCATCTTGGGTCTCCCTTGACAAAGCCTTTTGAGATATCGTTCATTAGAAAAATAAAACGTAAACACCATCTCTAGCATTGAAACGTGGAGCAAATATCAATGAAAGAATAGATCAGCATGCAAAAGGCTTACAATAATAACAATGATGCAATTTGAAATATGCTAGTCATTATGAGGTATTTCTTTTTTAAAAAGGTTAGGTGGAAATAGGAATGTTTCCTATTGAAGAGATGAAGTCAGATTTTGAGATGAAAAATAAATATAAGCATATCAGTGGTCGGCTCTCTGATCACCTCTCCCTGGGTCGGGGAGGTACAGCCCTTATAGGCCATAGAGGAAGATAATGCAACCAGTCCTTATGAGACCTGATAGGCTAGTGTGAAACAGAAGGAGAGGAGGACTTCCCCTATCAGTGGACTAGGGGAGGGGCACAGTGGGAGAAGAGGGAGGGAGGGTGAGATTGGGAGGAGATGAGAGAGAGAGGGCCACAGCTGGGATACAAATTGAATAAATTGTAATAAATGATAGTAATACTAAAAATGGAAAAAAAATGACTGCAATTTAAAAGGATTGAGATAGCCATCTCATAAACTATTGTTTTATTCATCCATGACTGAGTTGGATTCACCTATTATAAACATGTGTTTTTACTTAGTTATTGTAGTCTCAAGTAGTTGTTAATAGTGTGGCATTCTTCCCCGTAAATGATCTAGCCATTAATAAATAGAACCACTTTTGAAATCTGCTTGATTGAGCACCTAATCTGTTAGTGGCAGGTCTCTAAAGCTCTCCAAATGCTCTGCATTTCACAAAGTACAACTATAATGTCATGGTGGGCCTACCAAATGTCACCCAAGAGTCAACTTTAAAAAAAATATATTTTAGCAATAATATAAAGCTAATATAACACTCAACTATTATTTATAAAGACTATTATTTATATCAAATAATACAAGCCTCATAAAAATATATCAGTATATAATATATATGTAATACAGTGGTAAAAATGGAGATTCCTGAATATGAATGTTCACTAGCTGTGTGAATACTGGCAATCAACACCTGACTTAACTTCTCATACATTCCTTGTGATTTGCCTTAAGAATTGGGTAGGAAAATGTTTTAAATGCTCATACATATTCTATCACATGATGAGTGTTCAAGAATTTGGTGAACTTTGACGTCTGAGTCTTTGAATTAAACTTGGTAATGCCATAGTAGTAAATTCATTTTAAATGCCATGAGGAATTAGAATCTAGAAAGGCAATACCAAAGATAAATCAAATTTATCCTGTCCTTTTGTTTGAATACACACATCATAAAAACTAAAATCTACATTCCCTTTTTGACTTCAATACTATCCATCTCCTCTGCACACCTATATTCACTGAATATTTATCATGTTAAAGTAACTCAGGCTATCAGAAGACTTTTTTCATGGATGAGGAGACACACTTCAGCTGAGTCTGTCAGGTCGATGGTACGACAATTCACAGCTTTGGTAGGATGTAATTGGGTAACAGCATTATTCTCTTCCTTTTGAAATTTCTTTAACAGTAGGATTTTTTGGCAAATATACTTTTGTAATAATTGGTCATGTAATTATTCCTAGCAGGCTTCCTTTCCTAAGAATAGGAGGAGTACCTGCCACATGTCAATAGAAACAATGTCACTGTTCAGAAAATCACCCCTGATGTCATAGTGCCAGTCACATCAGGCTGTTGAGCTCTGTGTGGAAATAGTTTGAACATCATTCTTTCTCATTTCTTTGTTTTTCTCTGCATGACCTCCCCTTTGCTACCCTTTGTGCCTTAGATTTCGATTGCCCTGCTGTGTTATTCTTCAACTTTTTACATATTTATTGTTCCATAAACCTAGATGTTGATTTTCTTTCATAGTTGATTTAATTTATTTTGTGACTTTGTGTTCAATTTATGGATTTTGAGATAAATCTCTCACTGGTTCTTTACACTAAAGACTGCATAAAATCTGATTTATAAAAGTTCACTTTGCTTTTGATGTAAAAGCAAATACTGCACTTGATTTGCCCTTGGTCACATGGGGTTATCAAGGAGAGAGAATGTTCTTGATACTGGTTGAATTGGTTCTTTTTTATTTTCAGTTGAAGCAAAGAAGGGAATTGATATTTGCCTGAATCTGATATTTGAACGGACTCTAATCTTTGATTATTTTTAAATGTTCATGTAAATTTGGGTCTCTCTAAACAATGAGCATCTACAGCAGAGCTAGCTCTGTAGAAAGAAACCATTCTATACTTAAAGGAAAAAATGCCACCTTAGAGTTTACAACACTCTACTGAGAAGGACACAGATGGTCCACCATCCTGGGACACATTGTTATCATTAGCTCTTAAATGTTCACTAAAATTTCATGTGTTGAAGGTTTGGTATCCAGCTATTGGCAATATCTGGAGGTGACAGAAATGTGAGAATTGGAGTTTTGTTTAAGGAATGCACACAGCTTTGAAGAATATGCTATGCACAGGGAAACCTGTCACCACAATGTCCCACCTCCACCCTCTCTTCCAGCATGAGCAGATTTGCTCCATGATGCTGCTGTTGGCATGACCCACAGGTAGAGCCATATATGCTCTAAACTCTCTGAAACCATGAGCATGAGTGAATATTTCTGTAAACTGTGACACTTGTCTTTTATTTGCTGGAGATTGCTTAATTAAATTCTGGGAAATAACACTGAGCATCAGGTAGAACATGCTAATGATCAACACAGAATTTTAACAATTTTATTTATATCAATTCATTCATTTATTCTTTCTTTATCTGTTTGGTGAGTATGTGTTTTCATTGCTTGGGGAAGAAGGTGAGGACAACTTTCACAACTTGATTCTATCTTTCTACCAATGTGGGTTCTGGGAACTGTAACTCTAGCTTGGCAACAGGACTTTTGCCTACTGAGCCATCTAAATGATCCGTGTAAGGCTGGAGCTAAGACAATCTGCCATCCCAAGCCCACTGTAGCAGACGGCCCCAGGATGAGGCAATTCTAAGCCCCAGCCATCCCGACCCACCCCAAGCTGGTTGTGGTGCCCCACGACTGTCCATTCACCTTTGCAGCAGCTGGGAATCCCAAGGTCACAGTGCACCCTCCAAGACCTTTTGTATTTAGAGGCCAATTAAATACGTAGTAACAAATGGTTCTCTGGGAGTTCCCCTTTCTGCCTCAGGGCAGTCAACCCCTTCTTCCCTCCCTGGGGCTGTAGTAGCAACACCTCGCAGGAGCAGCCCACATAACACTTCCCACCTCACTGAGCCTTATGTCAAGAGTTGTTTTGTCGGTTTTATTTTATTCTTCCCCTGCTTCTTCTGTATTAATTTATGTCTCCTCCCTAATTGGATCCCCCATTTTTTTCAAATCTTTAAGTATACTTTTGTTTTCATGAACATAATGTAGTTTATGGAAACACAAGAAAGTCAAACAAATCTCAAAATGTAGTGTTTTTCTATCTGAAGAACTGCAACTGTGTTTTCTACAGTAAATATGTAGGTGATTCCATTGCTGATGTGAAGCCGTCCTTTCACAGCTGGAGCCATTGTGTATTAACAAGATATTGTTGTGAACTTATTTGATTGTGGAAGACAGGGTCTCATGGAGAATAGGCTGACCTGATGCTTGCTATGTAGCCAAAGACAATATTGAACTCCTGATCTTTCTGGCTTTACCTTCCAAGCACTGAAATCATATACAGTGTTACCATGCCTGTCTCAGGGGGACATTCATAAAGGTGAAAATGGGGGTGGTATGGGAGTAGGAGTGAGGATAGAGGTTGATATTAATAAGGGTGCCAGAATAGCACATCAGTGTCCTTTTTAGCTGGTAAATGGATAGGAAGATTAGAATTGCCAGCATTCTCAGAATCCTCTGATCTGGAATCTGAACACAATTGTCAAAATAAGTCCAAAGGTACCTAGAGAAGCAGCAGCGTGTGTTTATGCAAATATGTGCCTGAAACAATGATGGTGGAATTTATTTATTTTTTTGTGCAATATCACCACAATAAGAAAACAAATTCTCCCTGCAGACCATCTCTCCACAAGATCAAATTCCTAACACTAAATGTTTCATTGTTACATTGTGAAGCTTTCTGAATGCAAACTCGACTTTTACATTACGATTTTTCAATGGATACTCCACTGTATTTGTGATGTCTAAATTGCTCCTCCAAAAGAAATTTGCTTCAGAAGTCACCAATGTTGGCTTCTTAAGGTCACTTGAAAATTTTATTTTCTGGATCCTTTTGAAAAGAGGGGTTTCCTAGGAAATGGCCAATGTGTGTTGGCATGTAGTGCTCTGCCTCAGCAGACACAGCGTTCTTTGTCTCTCAGCTGCCGTCCTGAAGCAAACACTGTTTGTTAGAAAAGATAGGATGCCGCTTCAACCTTGAAGGGGAGGGAAGAAAGAAATAGCATTTTCTCAATATAAGTCTCTGTGATAACACCAAAATGTGAGACTTTATGAATGCTGTTTGAGAGATTCCATTTTTTGATAACTCAGAAATTGCATTTTTGGCAGGGTGGTTTCAAAAAAGGAACGCCGGGGTTTTGATTTGGTCCTCTGTTTCTATCTGCAACTTTAATCTGTATAGGGAAGGCTTTCTTTGACATTTGTAGCAGCATTCCTGAGATTGATGCTGCTGTCTATTATTATACAGGAGAACATTTGATACTAAAGGTTCCCGCAGCTCCCATCAGCTTTCTATAGCAGGTCTGCTCTCCTGACATTTAATGTCCCTTAAGCCCGATATGGTCTGATAATTTCAACATGCCAGCTGCTTTGTGGGGAAATAAAGAACCACAGTGTCCTTGATTCTTTGTAGGGACTGTCACCACCCACATCACCAGTTACCCATCACACTTCCCTGTAATATGAGCAAATTAACAAGTGTGGGGAAAATGCATTTTACTTGTAATCCTGCTGTTGTGAAACAAATGCACCAAAACAAAACCAGGCGAGACAAAATGTATGCTCCCTAAAAAGCACTAAAGAACCTAACATTAATTAGTCTCCTTTATGAGGCTTCCAGATAATCTTCCTTAAGCTGACCTTTGCATGAGCTCAGACAAAAGAAACATTTCCTATGCATCAAATAGAAACTCTTTCTGTAATTCACTTTTTAATTTCTTTGCCTGAAAAGAAGTACCATTTCTGTAACCTTCTTAACTAAAGGGAATCAAAGTTATCTTTTTAACAGTGATTGAGAATCTATATTGGACTTCAAGAAACAAACTTGCCTACCCACACTGCGGGAGAATTTTCACTGGATGGTCAATATCAAGGAATGAAAATTCCCCAACATCTCGAGCTCAAAATTCTCCAGAGCTTGTTATCAATTGAAAAAGACAAGGCATTTTAAAATTGTTCATAATATGTTATTTGTGTATGTCTGAAACAAATCTGTTTATGTTCATGTAAGAAAACATGGGACATATTTAAGAAAACGAGTGCCTTGACCAGCAGGGCAAACCAGTGAGAGAGGAGAGCTTTATATTCTTTTTACATTATTTTATATGTTTAGCAATTTGAGTGTGCTAAGCTAGGTTTGGAATTTTTAATTTGAGTTTTGTTTGTAATCTGACAATATTACATAGGAACTTGGAGTTACAGGGTTAGGCCACTGGCTCATGACTGTACAGCTGAGTCACAGAGTGACTCTTTGTGACCCATTGTCTGTGTGGACATTGGTTTTAGCTCATCTTATAAACCATTGAGGGTGTTCAGCTGTAAGGTTTTATATGTTCAACTCAAATGTTCTTCTGAGGAAACATGTGATATACTTTAAAATAAAACGAGAAGGGTGACCCACTTTCTCAACATAAAGACTGATCATTTTTTAAGTTTCAGATAGTATAAAACCAAGATAAAAGTTTATAAGAAGGCTGTTTTTCAGTCTATTGCTCAAGAAGAAAATTAACCTTTCTTATTTTATCAGCTTGAGAATTATTAAAATATAATAACAATGTAATAATAAGATGTGAATTCTCCAATTTTATCCTTCTGGCATTATTTTTTTAAGGCATCATTACACTATAGCCAACATGCAAAGAATAGGTGAGTTGAACAACCCAGAATGATAGAAACATGTAGTGATGCCTTTGTATAACCAGAAATGGAAAATGACATATCTTTGAATAAAATAATGTACTAAGAAATAAAATATCATGAGATGAATTAAATAACTGATTGCAAGCTAAGATAAAAACAACTGTAAGAGAGGTTAGCATTTATATAGCAAGGACATTATACAAAAGATGTTCTAGAAATGTGAATGCAGCCCAGGGCCATGGCTGTGGGATGATAACTCTTAGAATGTTTCCTCAGGGAATCTAAGTCTACCCTGGACACATAGGCCATAACTAGATACCATAGCGGGGATGGTTTGCATTCAAGTTTGTATTTTTGAGCTAGGGTCTTACTGTGCCGCACATACATCCTTGAACTTCTGCCACAGCTGCCCAAGTGCTGAGATAACAGAGCATGTGTCATCATGTCTGAACTGGGTTTGGTAATTTAAAATAAAGTTTCTGTTTCATGTAACACACGGATCAGTAATTAGTTTGCCAATCTGATCATTCCACGAACTTTATCATCTTAATCCCTGTGATAAGAGTAGGAGAGTCAAGAAAGACACACATTACACAGTTTGAAAGAGTGGGAAGGTGGTAATAGGACATACATCATACTTTCAGTGGGTAATTTATATATCTGTGGTCATATTTTCAGGAATTTCAAGCCTGAAAAGGAAAGAAAGAGGGAGAACAATATTGAGATGAGAAGTGAGTTCTTTCCTACTCTCAATGCAACACTCCAGGTTAGATTATTTCAGGCCTATTCTGTGAAATAATTTATTTCATACCCTTATTCTGTGGGGAACATGACTGCTGAGAGCAGCTTGCTGAATGACTCCTTCATCCTGTTCTGCCTGGCAGCAGAGATCTGATGAATATAGCTCAGTTGTGGTGTGCCTCTCACCTTTTATGCTCCAGACAACTGCACATTCCAAAGGGACATTCTAGAAACAGTAGTATGGAATTTACAATCCCAGTGCTTCCAGTGTCCCCTCCTTGGGATGCCTTTGATCTTCCTTGTCAATTTACAAGTTAATGACTGGTAGCCAGTGAGCAAGCAGAAGTTCTGACCCAGTTCTCTCTGCTTACTCTGACTTTGCTTTTCAGATGACCCTAATGAGGTAATGTTTTTAGGTGAACATAGGAGTTTCCAAGTTCCAGAGCTGTATAAATAATTTAGTAACCTTTAAAATGAGTTTGTATTAATACAGTCAGGGCTCCCAGGGTGTCAATAATCGTAACTTTACTTTCTCCACTTTTCTGCTGCTCTAAATCTCCTCTGCTCTTTACTATACTGGGATTGTGTTAGAAACTCATAGAGTTCTCAGCCATTTCCTACAGTCTTATTCTTGAGTCTTCCAAAAACTGTCCTGGTTTTCCAATCTGTAGATTCCTTTAGCTAAACTACCAAGAGAGCAGTGACGCCCGCCCCAGGTTTCTACCCCAGTCTGGACAGTTTTTAGTGTTTTTCAGGATACCCGGCAGATGAAATCACTGCTGTCTCTTGAAATAAGGGCTTACTGGCCTGGAATCCCATGAATTTGTCCAAACTACTTTGTGATGGTTGTCTGATGCTGCCCCTCACAGTGGGGTTTCCCAGGTATAATAGGATTTTACTTCTAAGGTAGCAGACAAGCTGCCTAGCAAAGACTCTGACAGAGAGGCTGCACTATTCTCCCCATCCCAGGCCTGTGCTAGGAGTCTTTGATTAGAGCACTGCAGCTGCTGTACTTCATTACTGTACATTTTAGAGTCAAGTTTGACTCTATCAGTGCGCTACCCCCTAAAGTGCAGTACTCACTGTGATAATAGCTGAGGATATCACAGCCAGTAGACGTGTGTGCTGCCTTCAGAGCACCACTATTCTCGGGTTTAAATGGGATTTGAAAAAAAAGGAAGAGTGCTACTTTATATACTAGCTGCAAACCATGACTTCTAAGGGTTCTAAGGTAGGGATTTGTCACCCTGACTGATTTCCCATGGTACTTTGACAGTCACGACTGGAGAGCCAGGGCTGGGCAATGTGTAGTTTCAGCACATGAGAAAAGCTTCCTGATCACTATTAGTGTCAGGCGTGCAATAACTCACAGACACCTAGGATGAATATATTTGCTGTCTTGACCGGAGAGCACCAATTTCAACCACCCAGGCAATGAGAATGAGAGAAGTAATGTCCAATGGCTAGATAATACAAAATCAGAAATAGGATGCACTGCATGTAGCAGGGAAGTAGGCAGCTAGGACTACAGGTATCAAGTCTATGTCAGTGGCATTGTGTAAAACCACTTTGTGCTTTAGACTCCTTGGTAAGAAAATGCTATTTTCTGGCTGATGAGCCTTTCAGGAAATGTGCTTTTCAGAAAGATATTACCACCCATTTTCTTGCCCTCTCTGTTGGAGTATTAGTCTTATATAATCTACATGTATTTAGAAATTGATGAGTGTCTACAGGCTATACAATATTAACAATGCTTCTCTTCCATCATATACATTTACATGTGGTAATTCTGTATTCACCAGACTTCTACATAAAGGAGAAACCTGTAAATAATCAGTAATATATCCAGCAGCCACTAGGCTAATGACTATTAACGACAATTGATACCTATCTTTTTATTATGTACTGGGTATTCTGCTAGGAACTTTAAATTGCAACCGTTTTCTGAAAACTACTCAGCACAACGTTTGTTTTTCTCACTTTCGATGTCATAGAACTGACACAGTTTATGTAGTTTGCTCAGAATACATCCTATCACCTTCAAACGATGCATTTCTGTTGCTTTCTCCTTTTTACCTTGATTTCACATCAATATCTCTAAACTTACAAAAGATGTTGGCCCTGACTTACTCTCATTAAGTTTCATAATTTACTATAACATTAATATACACAGTTTGTTCTATCTGATGACTTCATTTCTACAGCCACTCACAGGTATATTGCCTTGATTTATGAAGACGTTGCATTTCCAGTGAGTACTATTCCACTCTTAATCCCACCTCCTCTCCAATAATCTTGTCACTTCTGAATCATAAGTCTGTCTTCCAATGAAAGCCCTGCTTTAGTTTCCAGACTAACTCATTTTATTCTAATAGCTCTGTCTTTGGCCCATCATGTTTGTTGTTATCAATGTTATCAAATTATTCTTTTGTTAATAACACCCTTTACTTTCTTGTCTAACTCACATTAAATAATACATTTCTGTTACCACCTTTTTCTTCAATCAGTTTTTCCCCTGTGTTAGTCATCTAGAGGAACAGACTTTATAGAATGGACATATATATGGAAGTTATTAGAATAGCTTACAGGGTACAGCTTGCCCAGCACTGGTTTTCTCACAACAGAAGGTCCAAGAATCCACAAAGCTGGATGTCTCAGCTGGTCTTCAGCATAAACTGGAATCTTGAAGAAGAAATCTAAAATGCCACTGAAGAAATGTACTTTCTAGAGAAAGCAAGAACAAACAGACTAAGAGATTCCAAGCTTCATTCATGCCATTTATATAGACTGCCAGCAGAATATGTGGTCCTAGATTAAAGGTGTATCTTTCCACCCCAAAGATCTATGTTATAAGTGGGTCTTCCCCCTTTAAATGATTTCATTAAGTAAAAATCCCTTAGAGCCCAGCCTTTTGAGTTTTAGTTAATTACAGATATAGTCAGGTTTACAACTAAGAAGTCTCACAATCCCTCACCTTCCACTTAGAATTTCTGTTCAACATCATATTCCTAGACTTCCGGTGCAGTAATGATGGGTCAGTTTCTTGTGCTCACACAATAGCCTATTTCTTCACAGTACTTGTCCCTTATGATAATTATTTGGTTGGTATTTTTCCTTCACTAGTGTACAAGCTATACAGAACTCTGTGACTATTTTGCTTACATCTTAGTTCTTCTTAATTCTAGATCATTACATACTCCTAACGTAGCTCTACAACAAAACAAACCTGTTACTTTTTCTAATATGCATGCTGTATGTCCATTTGTTCTTTTCTCTGTCACCTTTGTTGTATCAAGCTTGTGATGTTTCCACAGTTACTTGAAAACTGATTTTGGTTCACAATCATTCTCAACATGCTTCCAGTCCTTGCTATGGTGTCCATATTACAACAGGCAAACATGACATATGCTAAGCACCCTGTCTACATTTTTCACTTACTTTTTAATCACCACATCTCAGTAATCCAGTTTCTTGTCATTCCCTGCATCTTGTCAACATGGAAAATTTGAAAAATCACCGAATTTCAGCTATTAGCATGAAACTATGAGTTCTGGTCCTGTCTCCCCTCATTTTTCCTGTAGACCTGCTCAAGCATTGCTCCTACAAGGATTCTTGATTTCAATCATATTTAACCCTACAGATTAATTCTCTTTTTTAACATCTTATTTTATTTCTACTACCAATATTTAAATAGACTTCTTCGTGTATGACCAGTTCTTCAATCTCCCATTTCCGGGCTCATTTTCTAACCCACTGGGTATAGTTAACACTCATTCTGCTTGCACCTGAACAGCAAAATCTTGCTAGAAAAAGAGTTATTTACTAAGTAGTTTCATTTTGAATTTTTGTCACAGTACCCAGCCATTCAACTCTCCCTAGAATTCTAAATTCGTTTCCATAGACAGTTTACTTTCCCACTTTCAGTACTGTTTCTGTTTTTTCAAAGCTCTCATACCCATTATAACTTCTCATTTTCACTTGGTAATTTTACATTCTATTAAATTCAGAAATTAGGAGCCATAAAGTGAAAAATATGTCTCTATCACCAAAATTTAGTTGTCAGTTTCTACCATCATCTCTTACTCCTAGTGATAGAAGCTTCTTCTGATCACTTTATTAAAAAGCCATCTTGAACTTGTGTCTGGCTTCTGTCTTTTCTGACCTTTTTTAGGTACTTGCTTCTATACTACTTTTTTGGGCCCATTGCTTTGGCAATCTTTCTTTCCAAATAGAACGTTCCTAAAATGTCAGAAAA
Source organism: Meriones unguiculatus (assembly GCF_030254825.1). Classification (NCBI taxonomy): domain Eukaryota; kingdom Metazoa; phylum Chordata; class Mammalia; order Rodentia; family Muridae; genus Meriones; species Meriones unguiculatus. The sequence goes on along the minus strand of NC_083362.1, from coordinate 32,188,384 downwards.
CACTGTGTAATGGCTTACATTTTTATACTCACCCTTAATATTGTAATTCTTTTGAATTACTTCAATTAATATCAGCAGTTTAGTGCAGAAAATGAGTTTGCTAGGGAAAATTTCAGTTTTCTTCAGTGCTTCCTTTCAGTTTCCTTTCTTCTTCTGAATGTACTTGTGTCTAATTGTATCTATCCTAAGCTCATTCCTTTTGGATACACAAGTCTCTAATTTTCTCATCATCATATTTCTGTTCCTTTACCCTGTTGTTCTCCACAGATCATATGGAGAAACCCATATCTAATAAACACATTGGATTTTATTGTTCCCTAGCTTGAAATACCTAATGACTTTCATTTTGTGTAACAGGTCAGTATTGGTATAGTCTTATAGAACGTTGTGGTCTTATAGAATGTTAAGGAGAAAATGAACCATGAGCATTTCTGTCTATAAAAGGCTTAACATGTTTGAAACACAATGGTATTAAGCAGATATTCACAAAGATAGTCACTATCATTTGGAGCATATGAAGACAAGAGTCTAATGTGGTTTAGAGAATATAACAGTGGGGGAGTGTGGTAGGGATAACATTAAACCTGGGTTTTTGTGGCAGAACCAGAGCAGTGAATGTTAAGATAGAAAGGTACCTGAGGCAGGATAGATAAAGGTCTCTTCAATCATTGAAATAAGGTCCATGTGGCTGGAATATTGGGATTTTGATGGATAATTCTATAAGGTACTATCAGAAAGGTAGATTGTAGATACAGCCTGCAAAACTTACAACTGTTTGGATCTCATACTATAAACAAATATATATATATATATATATATATATATATATATATATTTATCATTGAAGGAAGTTATTTGAAATTCAGTTTACCTGTTAATAATAAATTTTGTGAAACAGCTAATCTACAAGAAGATGCAGACAGATTTTTATTGTAAGTTTCTAAGAAAGGGATACTTGAAGCTTGGACTAAGGGGAGCCATTTGTGGAAATACGAGCTGACGTCAGTCAAGATATTTTAGAAGTTGAGTTGACAGATCTTGACTATTGATTGGATTTTGGAGTCTACTGTCAGGAATAATAGGTATGTTAAGTATGTATCTCAAGTTTATAGTGGGAGTAGATGGAATTGTGGATTGGTCAGTTTCTAAAGTTTAACAAAGCAGGAGGAACAATTTGAGGAACGTACTATCATATTGTTCAGATCCTGGCATCGAGATTTTCTGAAATATCTGTGTATGAGATTAAGGCATAAGAAATTCTCGATATATCTCTTTTCCTAAGCAAGCATACAGTTTATTAAATATGACCCTAATATTTAAATGTTCCAAATCTAAAAAATTTCCCATGATTTCTCTCAGTTTTTTTTTTCCTCTAGCTCTTCTAGATTATTGTTTCCTAACCCACCCTCTACTATCCTCTTAATATTTTTCCATTCAGGTAGAGTAGTATTTTTTTAATGTGAATTTTGCAATTCCATATCTTTGTCATACCTTACTGTGAAGTACTACCTCTCTACCAATGGCAAATCTACCTAGGAATCTTTGTCTTTGTCTTCTTCCTTAAAACTACAGGTTATCCCTCCTTCAATGGTGTAGTATGTGGGCCCCTTGAACTTGAACTCCTTCCTGTTTATTCAGTCTATCCTCCATTTGTTCCTTTTGTCTGAATTTCTATTTAAATGACACTTGGGAGACTTTGTTGGTAGGTGCACTATGATATTCAGAGTAGAGTTATTTTCTGGCATATGTATATGACACACAAGATAATATGCTGGGTGACTTCTATTTGCACATGAGAATGCATTTTTGAGCCATTACATTCTTTGGGGGCTGTGATACAGAAGCGGTACCACAGCAGGAAAGGAGGATATTGCTGTATGAATAAAAGTGCTTTATTGCTTTGTTCACAGGAAACAGCTGTTGGTTAACATATGCCTCCTGATTTTGATTGATTGTGGAATGACACTGTGAAAATTGTAGCTGTGATCATTTCAGAGCACTGAGTGAAGAGAGAGCTATTAAATGAAATAATCCTTGCTTTACTACATTCGACATTTCTGGCTTTTGAGGTAAAAGGTAGTCACTGAAGATTTTACAGCAAACTTCTATAGCTCTGTTAATGTGGGTATAACAGCTTTATTATACTTCACCAAAGAGCACACCTCAGCTACATCAAAAGTGCCTCAGAGTCCCACCCTATTACTTGAGATACACATTTTAATGTTGAAAAATGAGGGTCTTCTATATTGAAGGTACAGAAGTATGATGAGTATAACAAGGAGAAATTCAGTAAACAAATGGTTTAGAATTCATGAAATGTGTTGACTGATTAGAATCATAAATTTGAGAGTCAAAGAGAAGTCTCAACTAAACCCAACAGCCCCACTTCAGGAACCCCATGAAATTAACCCTAAAAATGTCAATAATAAGATGTAGTCTCCACACTTATTCGATACAATGAATGGTTACCTGCATGAAACCCACATCAAAATGTCCATTAAATTTCATGGGAAGGAATTGAGGGCTCAAAGAAGCAGAGATACTAATATGATCACTATAGAAAACAGAAAAATAGAGAAAAATAACCACATTAGAGAACATTAATGTAAAAAGTAGAAAGTGTTGAAAGATAAAACTGGTAAATAACATCACGCATAGTCGGGGGAGGGTTACCAAAGAGAGAGTTTAGTGAAAGATCTGAGTTGCTACATGAGGGAGAACAAGCCAGTGAGGGCAAAAGAAGCTGATGGATTTGTTCACTAGGTTAGAGTAACATAGATTTAAGATTAAAATATAAAATAAAATAAATAAAAAAGCTAATTTGTGAGTGACAATTATACTCCTCAGAATAATGAGGGGGGGCAGTTGTAGAAACTTCTTAACCTATTTTTATTGATGTCTGTTACGCCAGAATTGTGATATGCACTGTATATCTCTTACTAAATATCACTGCAAGAAGAATTTGAATGTGTATGGCAATACACTAATTACGGTTAACTTAATATGTGGAAGAATTCATTTTCATGTTAAAGCCAAACCAATCTCCTAAAATACTATACCTTCTATGAATATAGGAAATTTTGGTAATATGCTAAATAAGTAACTGAAGGTCCCTGACACAAGAATGGTGTGTGTGAGTTTATATGCCCGTGGGAGGAGGGGAGACCCTTTTCCCTGTTCAGTGGCAAAAGGCTAAGGGGACATGCTTTAGGCTTTGAGTGGTAAGAATTTAATTGGTAACTGCAGGCATTGGAAAAAGGGTTACATGTTTCTCAGAGCACTCATTTTGCTGGGAGATGTAAATATGCTGTCAAGTGGTTAAAGAAGAAACACACAACTACTCAAAAAGGAGAGAATATATGTTTCTGGGGCTTTAGGCATAAATGGGATATCTATGTCACAGCACTTCCTAATCAAGGTTCGGTAACTACTGAAGATGAGGGGGCTGAAAGACAGTAAGGCCTAGAGGTCTGAAAGTACTAAAGAGAAACAGTGCCTTCTGGACATGCTAGGACTGAGGCATTCATGAACTCATAACAGCTGTGGTTGCCTTCACAAGACCTGTTTAATATCAAGCCAGTCAATGTTCCAGCATGGAGAGAGGAGGGCCGCAATAGGCACCACTCCTCCCTGAGAAAGTATTGGTGGTTCATGGCTACTGGAGAAAGGAGAGGCATTTTTCCTTTAAGAATATAGGCTCTGGTAGTTTGACCATGTCACATTCCAACACACCAATGTGTGTACAGGCAGAAAAAATTGGTCTCTATAGGTTATTAAAGCAAACAAGCACAAAAGAGGACAGAAAGTTGGAAGGATCTTATAGCGGCCTGGAAAGAAACTGGGAGCAATTAGAGAGAGGAAAATAGGTGAACGTGCTCAAGATACTATTTATGTGTATATGAGATCCTCAAAGAATGAATGAATATGCAATATCAAAGCCAATATGATTTTTATTTTTCACCTAACTTGTGTGGAGTCACATATTAGAAATATGAATGATCCTTTGACCTTCTTGTCCTGTCTTACAGGCATAATCCTTATCACATCAGCTGTTGCATTTGTTGTGCAAATTCACCTTACATGTATATCTTAACTGACACATCCCCAAGGCTTCCCTTGAAAGCTCACTTCATCTTCTGTGTGCCAGGAATCTTCCTCTTCTGCCTCTGCTTTTCTTTATATTATCTGTCTGTTAATCCCTTTGGTGAAAGGATGCCATTCTTCTGTGGGCTTTGCACTCAAGCTCTTGCTATACTTCTATGACATTCATGCTGTTATGTGTGCTTTGGGTTTTCTTCTGCACTCACCCACACCTAGTGCTGACAACTGTTATGTTCTCTCATATTTTATAAATTCTGAGGACCTTTCTGAGTCTGATGTTTAATAATCCTTATCTATGGGTTGTAGCCTGGTGCTCTCAATAGTCAGGATGAAACTAAAGTAGTGATTCCTCCTTCCAGCATCTCTCAGTAACCAATAGTTCAGAGGCAGTGGGCAGTGCCCTGGGATTCCCTCCATCCTTGACTGATTGTTGGGAGGGTTTTGTGTTTGCCCAGGACAGGTAATTATAGTTTTGAGTTAATGACTACAGTGGTGGCAGGGAGTCTAGAAGATGAAGATGGCACTTCATGGGTCTTTACCTTAGCTTCTGCCTCTTACATACTTCCCATCCCTCTTCCTTAGAAGATGTGACGGGTCATCTTCCCCATCAACTTGACACACACAGGAAAAAGAAAGATCAATTATAGAATTGCCCTAACAGAAATTCTTTTTTATTACACCAACAGAAACCAAATTAGGGCAGAAGGGTACTCAAGCCACTGGACTGCTGTGCTAATGTATGGAATGTTGCAGCCACTGAGTTTCACACATGCAATTAGGAGCTGTGCTTTTTTGCATCTTTCAGACCCTTAGTGTTGGCTTTTAATGCACAATGAACAAGCATTAGGTAAAATAAAAGGATAATGTATTTACTTCCAGAAAGTGACTGTTCCCTTAAACTTTTTCTTTTCCTTTCATTTTTGCTGTCTTTCTTTCTTCTCCTTTTCCCCAACACCTCTCTCCTTTCTTTGTTTTCATTGGCATGTCTTCTCAGTTCCACTTGCTTTTCTTTCTACATCTTCTGATAACAGGGACACTGCCAATAACTCTAAATGACATTCAGATTCTGGATGAAGCTGACTACATCCTAGAAGACAGTTGACAAGGCTGTCTATGAATAAAGATTTGTAGTTGTTAGATTTCATTAGTTTATCAAATAATGGAAATATTTAACTTTTATGGACACCAAAGAGATAAATGGGTCTTTAGAGGAGTGTGTAGAAGTTGTAGTACAAGCTTCATTAAGATGGTAATTATATAGAAAGTCTTATATCAAAATTAATTATTCTGCTATTCTAAGAAATTTTTGGGCAGAAATTAAGGACATAAAAGACTATAGCAGATTGTGTAACATGAGTGCGCAAGCACATGTGTGTGTTTATGTGTTTGTGTGTGTGTTTCACTGTCCATATCTAAAAAGTTTAACCAGTTTTGCCTACATCTTTGTTTTACATAAATCGAGTCATTCTTGATAATAAACCAGAATATATAGTTCAGTCCTTCAACAATATTAGATTTTGTTGCTTTTATTTACGCTGAACATCTTTTCTCTTTACCTTTGTTGAGAACTACCCAAAATTGTTTGCTCACTCCATCTTATTATTTTATAAAAGTGATAGGTTGTTTTACAAAATGAAATTAGCTGTGTCCATGAAAATGTATTAATTCATTCATAAAATAAATCAAATATTCAGGGATATAATTAGACTCTGATAACAATGTGGTTGTTTAGTCTCCTATTAATTGTTGTCATTGACAGACCTTGGGGTTGACTGTGGTTTTGTATTTGATGCAGGAAGGACTCAGCTGATCCAAGTTTAGTTTAAATACTTTTACCTACTATTCTTAGCTATCTTGACAGATTAAAGAATATCTCAGAATCTCAACTACAAGGTTTTTTTTTCACTTTTGTTTAATGGAAAAGCTAGACTATTATAATTATTATTTTTTCACCATGTTACAATAGCTGAATTAATTGTGAGACAATTTAAGCTGTCCAAACTGCTTTAAAACACAGATTTTTGGAGGACTTCAAATAATCAGCACTTTTGTATTTAAGCCGTTTCCGTAAGGCAGCATCTATTTGACATAAAGTGAAGGGGTGAATGAAGGGAAGCGGTGATTTGTCAGGGGTTTATTTATTTTAGTTTTGATCAGTGTAACTTTATCTCCCTGTTGAATTGGCTGGTTTGGCTGTCAACAACAATCAAATTAGATAGATAATTGTCTAATTTTCCCTGCTTATAATGAACAGGATTAACTATACTACACACAGTAACTGACCATCTGACCATCTTGCTTTCCTTTTTTGTTTGTTTGTTTTTGTTTTTGTTTTGTTTTGTTTCAAGACAGGTTTTCTCTGTGCAGCTCTGGCTGACCTAGACTCACTTTGTAGACCAAGCTGGCCATGAACTCACAGAGATATGCTTGCCTCTGCTTCCCTAAGTGCTGGGATTAAAGGCATGAACCCACCAGACCCAGCCCTGCTTTCTTAAGATTATCATTATGCTATCAGATAGTCCATTGCCCAAGATCAGAATGTTCTTTCTTTTGGTTTATGGTTTGCTTAATTTCACTTGCTACAATCCAACTTAGCTTATTCAGAGATATTTAGCATCATGTTATACCCCAACTGTGAATTCCAAAGATGTTTGAACTGAAAAGTATCATATAAACAAGGTACTATCTGAGTTTCTACTTCCCAAAACACAGCTGCTAGTCTCTCCAGGCCATTGAACAGCTCTGTTCCAAGATCCACAGCACAGCTGTAGTGAAGGAGCATTTATACCTAGTCTGCATTTGAAATCCTTAGACAGCAAAGCCAGTGTGGTTTTACCACTAATCTCTTCACCCAGTACCAGTAGCCAAAATGGGTCTCCCATTTTTAATGATGGTTCTGAATAATGAAAATACTGTGAAGTTATAAGGTTTTTATGAATGGCAATGCAAAGAGCATTGAAGTTTTCTTGCTCTTCTTGTGCACTGACCTTGTGCACTCAGAAAGGAGACTTTGAACAAAGCTAGTTTGTATTTCTCTTGGGAAGCTTTATCTGATGGCTGGTGGGAGGAGGCAGTGATTTTGCCCATAGAAATCAAAGCTGTGGCTATACTGTCTCATCCTGAGAAAGCCAGAGAAACAAAATCCATCTAAAAATAAGAGCTGATGCACTCAAATAGCAGTGAGAACAACCTGATTGCTGTTCTTCACTTATTAGGCTCTGTCTACTGCCACACTGCCTATGGGTGCTTGTTGGAACTGTAGTCCAGATTAGATATCCTGTGAATAGTTTCATGAAAGACAGAACTAAAATAAAACACTGCTGGACACCTGTAAATATGCTTTTTAATTTGATTACTTGATGAGTAGCCTAGAACATTAGAAAAGTAAAACTTCAGGTATTTCTGTGAGACCTCTTGAAGAGACAATTGAAACCTATGGGTGGAATTGGGTCCCTGGGGATGTCTTCGGAGGGTATGCTTAGTCCTGGCTCTCCATGTTACTGCTGAAATGAACAGTTCCTCATACAGAATGCATTGCCAGAATATTCTGCCTCACTTCGTGCCCAAAGCTTGATTCCTAGACTGAAATGATGAGCCAAAATAAATCATTACTCCTTTTAAATTATCCTATTCTCAGGTATTCACAGCAGTGACAAAGAGTTAACAAAACACTAATTTTTGTCTTATTATAATGCACAGAGACAGAGTCAGAGGGAGAAAGACAGAAAGAGATTAAATTTTACTCCCTAGCGCTCTTTGTTGTTTTTTTTGAGACAACATCTTCCTATGTAGCCCAGGCTGGCCTTGAACTTGCTATGAAGCTCAGCATGATCTCAATCTTGTAATCATCTAGCCTCCTCAATGCAGCCCAATGCTTGGACCCAGAACTACTCTTTAAACTCTTATTCCATTTTTCTCCCATCCAAAATAGGATCAACATCGCATCACCTTTTCTGCGACTAAACTCTCAACCCCTCACATAAGTCATCAAATTCAACTTGGTACTATGCAGGCAAAACTGGTATGATTTTTGTTTGTTTTATTTTTTAACACAAGATCTCATATTGTAGCTTTTACTGGCTTGGTATTCTCAATGTAAGCCATATTGGTCCCCACCTCATAAAAATCTACTTGTCATGTCCAGCTACTAATATGCTTTTACTTAAGTTCAAGAGATAGTATTTACTCCCCAAAAAACTTTAAGGTAAATAAACTAATTTCAAACTCTTAAGTGATAGAATGTTTTTAGAGGTTTTAGTCTAGGGTCAGCTGGACTCACAGTTTTGGGTCTAAGGGGATGAATAAGGGGGTTACTGCTGGGATACAAAGTGAATAAATTATAATAAATTTAAAAATTAATTTGAAAAAAGTTAAAAAAAAAAAGACAAGGCAGAATAGCATTGTGGTGAATTTTGTGTCTGAGGGTGCTCACCTTATGGAAGCCAGGAATCAACATTAACAGGAAAGCCCATAGCCAAGTATACCTGCAAGATTTAGGTATCCCTGGAAATGCTCACACAGAAATACAGAGTTGAAAATCACTAGTACTCTTGGCTTCCGTTGACTCAGTTAGGTTGACAAAAGTAGCTATAAGTGTCCAGTTGTAACAAAACTGCATTAAGAAAGGAATCAAACAGCAGTAAAACATATTTCCTATTTTTGATTTTATAGACTGACAAAGGAGGCCATTAAAACTTAACTGACCTCATACCAGAAATTAAGTGGAAGAGGGATGTTAAGGTTTAAGATGGCTTCATGTTCTGGTTATAATTTTTTCCCTTTCCTGTCATCATATGTGTAAATTTGTGTGTGTTAATCAATTATGGGAAGTGTTTAAAAATAAAATGTTGACCTGACTATTAGTGGAAAACACATGTTAACCAAGCTAGCATTTCCTAGTACAGGTCAATGAGTAGGTATTGCATTCTTTCTTACTGAGTCAAACTGAGCCCATCTTTTTACTCCAGAAAGCGAAATTGGTGGGAAACCTCTTTATACCCTCAGCCTCTTCAAACTCCAGAATGGATCTGCTGATGTTTAATCCTAAAATTAAATATTCTCTGGTGGGCTTGCAATTCAGAGTTAGGATGATCATTATTGGAGTCTCTTGGGAATTTACATGTCTTATGAAAAGTTAGGGAAGCATTTTTGCTTTCAATTCTCTCCAGAACATCTGTTCCTACTAGCAGGTATCTGGCTTACTGTTTTATTCTTTATCATCAACTGTCTAGGGAAACTCCAAACTTCACATGCCGACAGGCATATAGCATATGCTTTGTGTTTATTAAAAGCAGCATTTGCTAGAAATTGAAAAGATAATGTAGGTAAATTGTTGTAGATTCTGTGATAACATAATGTGACATAAGCAAAAGCTCTATTTTTAGATCTACTCCCTCTAGTTTAAGACTACCAAAGGTATTATTATTCCATATGTATAACATCCAGATGAATCTAACTTAGACTAGGAGAAACACACAGAGAGTCCTTGTGGCCTAATGTTTAACTGATTAACACCAACCCATTTGAGTTGGAATTCTACGCAGCTACACATAAACCATGAAATACAGGGTAGATTACTTAATTTTTTGTGCTTCGCTTTCCTTATATGTGAAGAAAGGTATTAACAGTTATTGCCTTCTAAGATTATGTTGAGCAATTGTTGGTTTTATTAATATTAAGTATTTATAAGACAAATATGTGATTATATTATAGCTATATAATAGATACTGAACTACAAACATAATACTATCATTAGTTATAATCCATAAGCAATATATATCTTAGTCTGTCTTTAACCTCTTTTATTTTAACTTATTTAACTCCTAAGATATTTATCATCTTAAGAGAATTTATATGTATCTTATTTTAATACAATATACTGATTTCAATCATAAAACATATAGCTGCTAGCTATAGGTGGATGTCATAAATGAAATAATATCTAATACTTAATACCTAACTTATTTACTATTCCATATTACAGCAGGAGTGTCAGTCATCAAGAAATTAAAACAGCAAATGCTTGTAAGAATGTAGTCTAGAGACTACTTAAGTCAAAAGGAAACTTTCTTGAAAATTGAAAGTAGATCTTCCATTAGACCTAACGACACCACTCCCAGATTGAAAGTATACCAGATCAACATATCACAGTGACATTTGCACATCAAAGTTTGTTACAGTTTTATTTACAATGAATAACTTATTGAACCAACATAGTTTTCAACAACAGATTAAAGTATAAAAATGTGTTATATATTTACAGTGTTTTTTCTCAGCTATAAAACATGAAGTTATTCTGTTTTCATGAAACTGGATGCTACTTGAGAGAATTATATTAAGTAAATTAAGTAAGTCTCAGAAAGACAATCTATATTTTCTCTCATTTTTAGTTTCTAGATTTTATATAGTTAAATAAGTTCACATATGCATATATACAATGAAAGTAGAACTGAAACTGTCTAGGGAACAAAGAGGGCAACTGAGAGGAAAAGAAATTATGCAGGAAATGTGTTCAATGGAAAGTATACATCCATATGAAAGACTGAATTAAAAACAATTGAAAGGAAACAGAAAACAACAACAACAGAATGGAGACTCGGAAGAGAAGTTATTCTAGTACACTAGATTATATGAGATACAAAAGAAAAATCACTGCTTACATCCTTTCATTCCTCTCTCTTTGCTTGTAATAAAAAAGCATGTGGAGATGTTCCACTGCAGACTCTCTGGTGTTCTGACTCTTAATCTTTCATCCCCTTTTTGGCAGTGTTCACTAAATCACAGATGTAGGAGTTGAGGTGTGGATGTAGCCGTTATGGCTGGACTGCTTGTGTCCCATGGATCTCTCTATTGTGACTAGTTGTAGTTTTCTCTGATGGTTTCCATTTACTGTAAAAAGAGGCTTCTCTAATGAGGAGTGGTAGGTACACTTCTGTGTGAGGATGAAGAAAATAATTAGAAAGCAGAAAAGATTTATGCTGGTTTAGCAAATTGGCAGTACTATATATATATTTTTTTCTAACGTCCATGACTTCACTAGTCCCTTGAAGCTGGCTGGATTTCAAGTACTAGGCATGATTTTCTTCTTGTTGAGTGGGCTTTACGTGGAATTGAATAGCTGTTGGTTGTCACCAACATGTGACTGCCACTTACTGCACCTTTACTTATATGGTGCCATGCTGACAATTGCCAGGGTTCACAGGTGTTGCAACTGGGTGGCACTCTTTATTTGCTTCCCTCCCTTAACAGCTTGCATAGTATTTTCTGTAACCACAGATGCTTGACCACAACAAAAATTCTTTCAAGTCAGATCCAACTCGAATTACCTGAGTGCTGTATTCTAAGTAAGTAGTGTCTTCAGCAATAGGAGCTCATCTTTTTTCCCTGAGAAGCAATCAAAGACTACACTGATAGTCTATACTGATTGTTAGTAGCTTGGACTACCCTAACCAACTGTTCAAAAGGAGGTATCATGTGCCTGGCACTGAGCTTTTTTGTTAGCTTATGGTTAAATAAACAAGATTTAACAATGGCAATATCAATGGATATGTTAACATGGAAGGGAGAAAATTTCACAGAGCCATGCCCCTGGACAAAGAACTCTAAACTACTAATGAAAACTGGAAGAAGGAGACTTAGTTGTTCCCTGTGATAAGCCCCTTTATTTGTTGTCCAATGTCAGCCTTGGAACCATATACACAAAAACAGACTCTGCAGTTGTATGACTTCAACATGTATGCAATATATTTGCAACAATAATAATAAAAGAAAAGGAGGATACCAACTTGAGGGGGATATGGGATGAATTTTCAGGAACAGGAAGGGCAGTAAGGAAGAAGAGTGGAAAAGTGATATAATTCTAATTTGACTAAAAACATATTTGAAAACAAATACCACCTTTCTGAACTTGAGTGAATATGATGTTGTCTTGGGCTATGTGACTTCAGGAAATGAACCTGAGCTTGATGAAACAATGAATTAGGAATTGAGTGAAAGAAGGAAAGTGGGGAAATGTGGATAGTATTGAACTCAGACTTCAAGAAAGAAGAGTTAAAGAGCATATGAATCCCAGCTAAAAGAAACATTGGTGATTAACTTCTTTACTTGCTGCTTACATGACTTCCTTTCAGTGGCAGAGAGTGAACCTGGAAGAGCCTGATATATGCCAGACAACTGTTAGGGTTTCTGTCTTCAGTGGGAGGGCAGGGAGGAGCCACAGTTCAAATTAACATGATCAACACTGTCTTCCATGCTCCTACTAGTAAGACCCATTAAGCACTGCTTAAACCATTCTACTACTAGGTCCACATTCCTCCAAACAAAAGCATGGTCAGACCTACCACAGCAATATCCCACTTCTGGTACCAACTTCTGTCTTAGTTAGAGTTCTAGAGCTATAAAGAGAGACAATGAGCATGAAAACATTTAGTTGGGGCTGGCTTACAGTCCCGAGGTTTAGTACATTATCAGGACAGCAGGAAGCATGGTGGTGTGCTGGTAGACATGGTGCTGGAAAAATACCTGAGAGTTCTATATCTTGATCAGCAGGCAGCATCAGGAGACTGTGAGCTTCTGAGCCTAAGCATCTATAGCTTGACCCTACAGTGACTTCCAGCAGCAAAGCCATACCTACTCCAACAAGGTAACGCCTAATAGTGCCACTCCCTATGGGTCAAGCATTCAAACACATTAGTCTATGAAGGGGAGGGGGATTCCTATTCAAACCACACCTGTTCTACCTACAACTGAATTATTTTATTGTTGTTGATTATTATTATTTATTATTAATTTAACTTTTAGTTAAACAGTGGTTATTCCTAAACCAGCTGTATACCCAAATCACCACACAGAGACTAGGATTTATTGAATTAACTTGGAACACGATGCTGGGCAATAGTTACTCCATCCTAAACCTCCAAGAATGCATAGTTTCCTACCATTCAGATTTCCCACATTATAATTGCTTTTAGTCATACCTTAGGTCGGGTTTATCTCTCCTGGTGGTTCTAGGTCCTCTCTCTCTGACCTCTCCTTTCCTCCTCCCTCCCACTCCTTCTTTCTCCTCCCCTCTGGACCAGGATGTCCCCCCCACATTCTCTCCATTGATCAGCATTAGCTGCTTGTTTTATTGATCCTACACAGAGAACAAATGGTGGCATGTTTACACAAACTTGAGATAGGTAATGCTTAGAATAAGCATCAAATGCAATGTCCTGATTGAAACCAGATAGTGGGGTAGAGAAATCAGCATTTGAATGAACAAGGGTAAATTGTATACATTCCACACGAACATTATATCAACATTTTATCTTGGCTCTTCCATTCTCCTTCCCACCCAGCACCAATGTTTTCACAGGGTAAAATGTCACCAAGTGCATTACAGTATCTATGTGTCCTTAACATAGCAAAGGAACATAATTGGAGTAGAGTGGACAAGAGGGGATAACTCTTTCACCTACATGTCCAATTATTTAAAATCAGAGCAAGAGCTTGTAATGGCACACTCCTGTCTGTGAAATAAAGCAAGCAAGCAGAGGGCTTGGGCTGTAGCTCTAAGTGAGCTCTTGTCTTGCATGCAGGAGTCTCTGCCCAATCTCCAGTACTGTCAGAACGAAGAAAACAAAGAAGAATATCTGATGTGGGAGAATAGATTTATTTGGAGAAGTCTTTGTAAAGAAACAAGTACAACATACCAAAGTCTATAAAAGGAGACCCAGGTTTACACAACGGAAGCTGCACCAAGCACAGAAAAGAAGTACCTCATGCTATTCAGATTTCTTACTCGTTTGGTTCTGTCTGTGTTTTTTGCAGTATTACTGATTTTTGCTTCAAGACTTACTCTTGGAACCTAAAAGGCTGTGCATCTGTGATGCTATGTATGATAATACTATGTGTGACTCTACAATTTGCATAATTCAGCTTAGTTATTTCATTGACTTGTACTGCTTGTATTTTAAGTAATCCAAAGTTTTACTGAATTTGCTTTTAGTGTAGCTTTTATGGGTGCAAACTATAATAAAATATAATATTTAAATATTCTGCATATTCTTACTAATTAGCAAGGTACTGTTTTTTAGTACTCAGCTTTTTTCTTTAGATTTTCTGTTTTACTTAATTTTTGTATTAAAACACAATTATCTTCATCTCTAGATCTGTGATATTCCTAAGGCATCTCACAAATTACACACAAAATGATGTCTTCCTTATGATAATAGTTTTATAAATCAATACATTATAATTCTTATTATATAATCTATATATGGTCTTTGGTTGATGCATCAGTCTCTGAAGTACTCCCTGGGCTCTGCCTCTTTGTTGTTGGTGGTGGTGGTCTCCTTTGTGACTCCCATGTCCTCAGGTCTTTTTATATCCCTCTTCTTCCATTATACTCCCTGGGCTCTGTTCAAAGTGTGACTGTGATTCTCTGCATCTGCTTCGATCCCCTGCTGGTTGAAGTCTTTTAGAGTACATCTTTGGTAGGCTCCAGTACTGTTCCCTCTCTTCTACTGCTTCTGGATATAATCTAAACATGAGAAAATATCAACTTTTCTTTTTTTAAAATGTTTTATATCCCATAGTGAAATGAAGGAGTTTCTTAAAATTTGAAGTTTTGGATCTTTTTAATGCTAACAAGGTCTTATATTTCTAAGTGCTAGCATGTTGCAAGAATTGCTTCCTTTAGTAGATTAGAGCTTTGAGTATCTTTTGTCATTTTGTATTTTACAGTATATATGATAATTTATTGTAATGACATCAAAATATGAATTTTCACTCAACTGTACAACCTATTTCACTAACAACTAGGATCATCTGGGTCCTCTATTCTTCCTGTATTCTAATTAGCTAATACATCTGGAGTTCATCATTTTCTTTTTTTGTTGTTGTTTTTTGTTTTTGTTTTTTTTATTTTCTTTTTATTTTAAAAGGATTTTTTTTCCTGTGTGCACATTATACTTTCACTTTCAATGAAGTTTAACAGTAGCTTCATAATATATATAGCCTTCATGAGATTACTTCCAAAATTCTTAATATTCATAACTATTTAACTAATATGTAATGCTTAATTAAATAAATATATCGTGGGTTGTTTTTCCCTATCCAATTTATGATATCTGGATTATATCATCACAAATAGGGCTAAGAATAACTGCATCCATGTTTATAAGTACACAGCAATTAAATATCTTGAACTGGCCTTTATGAGTGTTAAAGCATACACATGACTAAATTTCACAAGAAAAGTTGGTTTCTGTGCTGAATAATTTTATGTCAATTTGATACAACCTAAATTCATCTGAAAGGAGGAAAAAAATCACTTAAGAAACCACCTCTGTTAAGATAATGTTGTAGACAAACCTGTAACATATTTTCTCAGTGATTGACATGGGAGGGCCAACTCCACTGTGAGTGGGGCTATTCTTTGGCTCGTAGTCTTGGGTTCTATAAGACAGCAGACTAAAGAAGCCAAGAGTAACAAGCCAGTAAACATCACTCCTTCATGGCTTCTGTATCAACCCTCACTTCCAGATTCCTGTACTGCTTGAATTCCTGCTTTCACAGCTTTTGATAATGAACTGCTATATGGAACTGTGAATGAAATAAACTCTTTCCTTTCCAACTTGCATTTGCCATGGTGTTTCATCACAACAATAGTAATCCTAATTAAGGCATTCTTTAATGTTATTAAACCAGTGTACACATTTACTGACAATACAGGAGAATCCACGTTGATCCATAGAATCTTACCAACAACCACCAAATACTGCTTTTGTCTCTTTGGTTGGTATAATATTGTACATTTACAGTTTAATTGACATTTCAGTAAATGTTTTTAGTTCCTCAGAGGAGGGGGTTATATGAGAGCTGTACCCAAACATTACAAAAACATGGCTTGGGCTGAGCCCAGCGCATTTCCCTCTAACTATCCCTAGGCGTAGGCCTAGAAGCCTCCAGCCTCTGCACAATCTAAACTTCTGCAAGCCTAGCCCTTAAAGGCTTCAGTTTCTAGCCTCCCTCTGTTAACATAGGCCTAGAATGTTTTCTTGCGGAATAATGTCACCCTTTCTAGTTCTTGCTGAACTCTGGCTGTCTGGTTCAACTCAGCTGTTCTAGCTAAAAATTACCCTCCAAACTGACTGATTGCTTCACACTGAATTGACTCTAAACTCCGTAAACTGAACTGCAGTCAACAGTACTCTCCTGAACTCCACCAAACTGAAAAGAACTTATTGTAGTCCCAAACTCTACCACGATGTTTCTAGAAACTCCCGTGCTCTCTTTCTCTCTGAGCTGCTCTTAAGTAGCTTCTCTTTCTTCTCTGTTCTTGTGAGAGTTGGGAATGTCTTATCTCTGATTCATTCTGTCAAATCTTTCTCTGATTCATCACTTTGTCTGCCCTCCAATTAGACCTCATTGTTTGGAATTAAAGGTGTGTACTAAATTCAAGCCAGAGGGATTAAAGGTATATCCTAATAGCATGTCTGAATTCCAACTATATCACACAGACCTAGGTCTTTGGCTGTGATCCCTTGACAAAGTAGCCATGTTACTGGATTGAAATTTCTCTAAACATTTCAGAGTTTATTAATAACATCCGTCATCTATTTATCCTTAATGCTTTTTTTCTAAGCATGACTTATTAATACATTTTTGCCTTTATTTTCCAATATGTTCATTCATCTTTGATTTGTGATTTTTCATGAATTAGGTTGTGAAATTTATTGTCTTTATTTATAACTTAAACAAGCTATTTGTGGTGCCTGTGAATAAATATTTTTATTTTAATATAAGTTTATCAATCTTTTTATGGCTAAAGCTTTTTGTCATGTTTTAAAAATTTTATCACATAGTTTTCTACTGAATTTGAATCCTAGCACTTCCATGAGTCAGGGCATGGTGGGGTGTTGTTGATTATTCAAGTTTAATATTGATTTATTCTTTAGTTAAATAGTGGTTGTCCCTAAACCAACTGTATACTCAAATCACCACACAGGTTTAGATTTAATTAACCTAGACCACAATGCTGAGCAATAGTTACTCCATCCTAAACCTCCAAGCCAGCATTGTTTCCTCCCATTCAGATTTCCCATATTATACTTGCTTTTAGTCATATCTTCAGTCTGATTCATCTCTCCTCCTGGTTCCAATTCCTCTCCTGCTGATCACTCCCCTCTACCTCCTCCCATTCCTTTCTTCTCCTCCCCACCAGACCAGGATATCCCACCCTACTCTCTCCATTCATCAACATTGGCTGGTTGTTTTATTGACAATACAGAGAACAAATAGTGGCATGTTTACACAAATTTGAGACAGGTGAGGCTTAGAATAAACATCACAAAACAAATCCAGATTGAAACCAGATAGTAGGGTAGAGAAATCAGCATTTGAATGAACAATGGTAAATTGTACACATTCCACAAGAACATTATACCAACTGTGAGGTATGCCTATAACTCCAACATTGGGAAGTAGAGGCAGATTCCAAGTGCTAGTTGGCGAGCCAGCCTAGTAAAAACACTGCTGTACACAACTGGTATGTATACCACACATACTCAAAATAAGTATGTGTATAAATAAATAAAATAAGTATAAGTATTAACACTCAAAATAGTTAATCGATGTTTAGGAAATAGTGTGACTGCTTCACATTTTTATAAACGATTACATTAGAAAATATAGAAGTTGGTGATAGGTTTTGCACATATTGGAGGAGCAGAAGAGGAATGTTGGCATTATTAATTATAAAATTAACAGAATTCATTCACAGAGTTCTAGAAGCTTGTTCTCTAGGTATCTCTTCTCTATGTTCTCTTTTTCTCTCTTTCTTATCCTCTCTCTCTGTCTGTTTGTTTCCCCTAGCACAATTTTAATGAACAAATATATCTCAGTAACAATTGAAAACCTATTCAAACTATAATTTGGGGTAGTTTTAGCCATTTTAATTTCATTTCAAAATTAACCTTCAAAATTAAACTTTACATATAGAATAATTCTGTATATTTCTATGGAATCACACACGTCTTAGCTCACAGCCTACATATATATATGTGTGTGTGTGTATATATATTATATCTTCATTCTGATATATATATACGTAATATATATATCAAATGTATATATACATTTAGTCTTCAGGCATTCCCTAATGGAATTTTGTTGGTAAACAAAACAAAATAAAACTATATTTTCATATTTTAAATTTAGAAAATGTTTACATGTCAAACTCACAACTGATAAACAGTGATCATGAAATGCTAATTTGATAGACACTATATCATAATATTGATCATATTTTCATGACGACAGTTTTTGCTTTAGGGGAGGGAATAGAGGGGAAAGGGGAGAAAGGGTGAGACTTGGAGGAGTTGAGTGAAGGAGCTTCAATTAGGATGTTTAATAAATAAATTTAAAAAAATTAAAATTAAAAAAATCCATTGTGATCTGTTAAAAATGGGTTAATTTAAAATAATATCCATTATAAATATTTATTTCAGATTTAAAGCTCATTTTATTACTTTCATTTGTACTGTAGATTTTATTATTTTAATTTTTTCTTTTCTTTTTTTTTAATTTTTCATCAATTACACTTTGTTCATTCTGCATCCTCCCATAAGCCGCTCCCTCCTCCCCTCCCAATCCCACCCTCCCTCCTCCCTCTGCATGCATGCCACTCCCCAAGTCCACTGATAGGGGAGGTTCTCCTCTCCTTTCTGATCTTAGTCCATCAGTTCACATCAAAAGTGGCTGCATTGTCCTCTACTATGGCCTGGTAAGGCTGCTCCCCCTCAGGAGGTGGTGACTAAAGAGCAGGCCAGTCAGTTCATGTCAGAGGCAGTCTCTCTTCACATTACGATGTAACCCAATTGGACTCTGAACTGCCCTGGGCTATGTCTGTGCAGGGGTTCTGGGTTATCTCTATGAATAGTCCTTGGTTGGAGTATGAGTCTCTGGGAAGTTCCCTGTGTTCAAATTTTCTTGTTCTGTTGCTCTCCTTGTGGAGACCCTGTCCTCTCCAGCTCTTACTATTTCCCAGTTCTTACATAAAATTCCATTCACTCTGCCCAACAGTTGCCCATCAGGCTCAGCATCTGCTTTGATAGTCTATAGGGCACAAGCTTTCAGAGGCCCTCTGTGGTAGGTTCCTAGGTTGTTTCCTGTTTTCTTCTTCTTCTGATGTCCATCCTCTTTGCCTTTCCAGATGGGGATTCGTCATTTTAGTTAGGGTCCTCTCTCTTGCTTGGTTTCTTTAGATGCACAGGTTTTAGTGGGTTTGTCCTATGGTGTATGTCTATATGAGTGAGTATATACCATGTGTGTCTTTTTGCTTCTGGGACAACTCACTCAGGATGATCCTTTCCAGGTCCCACCATTTACCTGCAAATTTCATGATTTCCTTATTTTTCATTGCTGAGTAATATTCCATTGTGTAGATGTACCACATTTTCTGCATCCATTCTTCAGTTGAGGGGCATCTGGGTTGTTTCCAGCTTCTGGCTATTACAAATAAAGCTGCTACAAACATGGTTGAGCAAATTTCCTTTTTGTGTGCTTGAGCCTCTTTTGGATATATGCCTAGGAGTGGTATGGCTGGATCTTGGGGAAGCACTATTCCTAGTTGTCTGAGAAAGCGCCAGATTGATTTCCAGAGTGGTTGTACTAGTTTACATTTCCACCAGCAGTGGAGAAGGGTTCCCCTTTCTCCACAACCTCTCCAGCATGTGTTGTCACTTGAGTTTTTGATCTTGACCATTCTCATGGGTGTAAGGTGAAATCTCAGGGTTGTTTTGATTTGCATTTCCCTAATGGCTAGTGAGGTTGAGCATTTCTTTAAGTGCTTCTCTGCCATTCGGTATTCCTCTACAGAGAATTCTCTGTTTAGCTCTGTTCCCCATTTTTTAAGTGGGTTACTTGGTTTGCTGCTTTTCAGCTTCTTTAGTTCCTTAAATATACTTGACATGAGTCCTCTGTCAGATAAAGGGTTGGTGAAGATTCTTTCCCAATCTATAGGAGGTCGCTTTGTTTTGATGACGGTGTCCTTTGCTTTGCAGAAACTTTTCAGTTTCATGAGGTCCCATTTATTGATTGTTGCTCTTAGAGCCTGTGCTGTTGGTGTTCTGTTCAGGAAGTTTTCCCCTGTACCAATGAGTTCTAGGGTAGTCCCCACTTTTTTCTCAAGCCGATTTAATGTGTCTGGTTTTATGTTGAGGTCTTTGATCCACTTGGACGTGAGTTTTGTGCAGGGTGATAAGTATGGATCTATTTTCATTTTTCTACATGTAGACATCCAGTTGGACCAGCACCATTTGTTGAAGATGCTATCTTTTTTCCATTGTATGGTTTTGGCGTCTTTGTCAAATATCAGGTGTCCATAAGTGTGTGGGTTTATTTCTGGGTCCTCTATTGGGTTCCATTGATCCACCATTCTGTTTCTATGCCAGTACCATGCAGTTTTTAAAACTGTTGCTCTATAGTACAACTTAAGATCAGGGATGGAGATACCTCCAGAAGATCTTTTATTGTAGAGGATTGTTTTAGCAATTCTGGGTTTCTTGTTATTCCATATGAAGTTGAGAATTTTTCTTTCCAGGTCTGTAAAGAATTGTGTTGGTAATTTGATGGGCATTGCATTGAATCTGTAGATTGCTTTTGGTAAGATGGCCATTTTTACTATGTTAATCCTGCCAAGCCATGAGCATGGGAGATCCTTCCATCTTCTCATATCTTCTTCTAATTCTTTCTTCAGAGACTTGAAATTTTTTTCATACAAGTCTTTGACTTCCTTGGTTAGGGTTACTCCGAGGTACCTTATGTCATTTGTGGCTATTGTGAAGGGTGTTGTTTCCCTGATTTCTTTCTCAGCCATTTTGTCTTTTGTATACAGGAGGGCTACTGATTTTTTTGAGTTAATTTTGTATCCGGCCACTTTGCTGAAGGCGTTTATCAGCTGTAGGAGTTCCCTGGTGGAGTTTTAGGGGTCACTCACGTATACTATCATATCATCTGCAAATAGTGATACTTTGACTTCTTCCTTTCCAATTTGTATACCCTTGATCTCCTTCAACTGTCTTATTGCTCTAGCAAGGACTTCCAGCACTATGTTGAAGAGATATGGAGAGAGTGGGCAGCCTTGTCTTGTCCCTGATTTTGGTGGGATTGCTTTAAGTTTCTCTCCGTTCAGTTTGATGTTGGCTATAGGCTTGCTGTATATCACCTTTACTATGTTTAGATATGTGCCTTGTATCCCTGATCTCTCCAATACTTTAAACATGAATGAATGTTGGATTTTGTCAAAGGCTTTTTCAGCATCTAGGGAGATTATCATGTGTTTTTGTTCTTTTAGTTTGTTAATATGGTGAATCACGTTGATGGATTTCCGTATATTGAACCACCCCTGCATACCTGGGATGAAGCCTACTTGGTCATAGTGGATAATATCTTTAATGTGTTCTTGGATTCGGTTTGCAAGTATTTTATTAAGTATTTTTGCATCAATGTTCATAAGGGAGATTGGCCTGAAATTCTCTTTCTTTGTTGAGTTTTTGTGAGGTTTAGGTACCAAGGTGACTGTGGCTTCATAGAATGAGTTTGGTAATGTTCCTTTTGTTTCTATTTTGTGGAATAGTTTGAAGAGAATTGGTGTTAGCTCTTCTTTGAAGGTCTGGTAGAATTCTGCTCTGAAGCCATCTGGTCCTGGGCTTTTTTTGGATGGGAGACTTTTGATGACCGCTTCTAATTCTTTGGGGAATATAGGACTATTTAGTTGATTTACCTGGTCCTGATTCAGCTTTGGTAAGTCAAATCGATCAAGAAAATTGTCCATTTCATTTAGATTTTCAAATTTTGTGGCATATAGACTTTTGAAGTAAGTCCTAATGATTGTTTGGATTTCCTCAGTGTCTGTAGTTATATCCCCCTTTTCATTTCTGATTTTGTTGATTTGGGTGGTGTCTCTCTGCCTTTCAGTTAGCTTGGCTAAGGGTTTGTTGATCTTGTTGATTTTCTCAAAGAACCAGCTCTTGGTTTCATTGATTCTTTGAATTGTTTTATTTGTTTCCAATTGATTGATTTCAGCCCTGAGTTTGATTATTTCCAGCCGTCTACTCCTTCTTGGTGTGTCTGCTTCTTCTTTTTCTAGGGTTTTTAAGTGAGCCATTAAGGTGCTTGAATGAGCTGTCTCGAATTTCTTCTTGAAGGCACTTAGTGCTATGAATTTTCCTCTTAGCACTGCTTTCATTGTGTCCCACAAGTTCGGGTATGTTGTGTCTTCATTTTCATTGATTTCTAGAAAGACTTTAATTTCTTTCTTTATTTCTTCCCTGACCCAGCTGTCATTTAGTAACAAGTTATTCAGTTTCCATGTGTGTGTAGGCTTTTTGCTATTTCTGTTATTGTTGAGGTCCAGCTTTATTCCATGGTGATCAGACAAGATACAAGGGATTATTTCAATCTTCTTGTATCTGTTGAGGCTTGCTTTGTGACCCACTATATGGTCTATTTTGGAGAAGGTTCCATGAGGTGCTGAGAAGAAGGTAAATTCTTTTGTGTTTGGGTGTAAAGTTCTGTAAATGTCTGTTAGGTCCATTTCATTCATGACCTCTGTCAGAGACATTGTTTCTTTGTTTAATTTCTGTTTGGTTGACCTGTCCTTTGTTGAGAGTGGGGTGTTGAAGTCTCCCACTATTAATGTGTGGGGATCTATATGTGCTTTAAATTTTATCAATGTTTCTTTCACAAATGTGGGTGCCCTTGTATTTGGGGCATAGATGTTCAGGATTGTGATGTCTTCCTGGTGGAATTTTCCCTTGATGAGTATGAGTGTCCTTCCCTATCTCTTTTTATTAATTTTGGTTGAAAGTCTATTTTATCAGATATTAGAATGGCTACTCCTGCTTGCTTCTTGGGTCCGTTTGCTTGGAAAGTCGTCTTCCAACCCTTTACCCTCAGGTAATGTCTATCTTTGTGCCTTAGGTGTGTTTCTTGTATGCAACAGATTGCTGGGTTTAGTTTACATATCCATTTTGTTAATCTGTGTCTTTTTATTGGAGAGTTGAGTCCATTGATGTTGAGAGAGATTAATGACCAGTGGCTGCTAGATCCCTTGATTTGGATGTAGGCTGTGGTCATCAGGTTGTGTGCTTGGTTGCTTTTTGTTTTACTGAAGTGAGGTTATTTATTTCCTGTGTTTTCTTGAATGTAGCTAGTTTTCCTGGGTTATATTTTCCCTTCTAGTGTCTTCTGTAATGCTGGATTTGTTTGTAGGTATTGTTGAAATTTGTTTTAGTCATTGAATATCTTGTTTTCTCCATCTATGAGGACTGAGAGTTTTGCGGGGTATAGTAGCCTGGGCTGACATCTGTGTTCTCTTAGGGTCTGCATGATATCTGTCCAGGCCCTTCTGGCTTTCATAGTCTCTGTTGAAAAGTCAGGTGTGATTCTAATGGGTTTGCCATTATATGTTACTTGGCCTTTTTCCCTTGCAGCTTTTAGTATTTTTTCTTTGTTCTGTATACTTACTGTTTTGATTATTATGTGGCGGGAGGATTTTCTTTTCTGGTCAAATTTGTTGGGTGTTCTGTAGGCCTCATATATTCTAATTGGCCTCTCCTTTAGCCTGGGGAAATTTTCTTCAATGATTTTGTTGAAAATATTTTCTGGGCCTTTTCAGAAGGGAGTCTTCTTTTTCCTCTATACCTATTATTCTTAGGTTTTGTTTTTTCATATTGTCTTGGATATCTTGGACGGTCTGTGTCAGGAATTTTTCGGATTTAACATTTTCTTTGACAGATACATCGATTTCTTCCATTGTATCTTCTACACCTGAGATTCTTTCTTCCATCTCTTGTAGTCTGTTGGTTATGCTTACCTCTGTAGTTCCTGTTTTCTTCCCTAGATTCTTCCTTTCCATTATTTCCTCCATTTGTGTTTTCGTTAATTTTTCCAATTCTATCTTCAGGTCTTGAGTTGTTTTGTTTACTTTCTTCACCTGTCTGATTGTACTTTCCTGTTTTTCTTTTAGTTCCTTCAACTCTGTTTCTTTTATTTCATTCAGTGTTTTAAGCATTTCCTTTCTAAAGGCCATAAACTGTTTGGCTGTAGCTTCCTCTATTTCTTTACGGATGGCAATATTCTGTTTGAGTTTATCTTCCTCTATGTCTTTACGTATCTTGTTTCCTCTGTTATCATCTTCATGAGCATACTTGTTAGGTCATCTTCTTGGATTTCAGTTATGGTGGGGTGTCCAGGGCTACTTGCCCCTGGGTAACTGGGTTCTGGAGATGCCATATTGCTGTGTCTTTTGTTGCTTGAGCTTTTACACTGGCCTCTACCCATTGTGCTATCTTAGGTGTTTGGGGTTATTTTCTGGTGGTTCCTGGGTATCTTGTGGTGGAGAGAATCCCCTTTGCAGAAAGCTGGTTTTTCCTGAAGGATGTCTTCTCAGCTTTTTGTGTATAGTCCCTGGACGGCTGGTGTTTTTTCAGGAGTTGCTCACCTCAGGGATATAGACCTGAGTGGTAATTGTGGTCTTTGTTAGTCGAGAGGGTTCTCCTCTCACCCAGAGAAGTCCTGAGGGCAGCTGCCCTGTTTCTGGGTTTATTGTTGTGAATTTAATGATCAGCTGCTGTGACCCAGTTGGACATCAGGTGATCAGCAACTGTTTGTGCCTGTGTCTGGAGCACAGCTGAGTGATGGCCCCACTGGTCTGCTAGACTGCTAGACTTTTTCTAGGGAAGGATTGAGTGATTTAAGTCAGTACAGTTTTCTTCCTTCCCTGTGGATTCTCTGGAGACACGGACTCCCAGTGTCTTTTTTGCCCTGGTGCACACTGCTCAGTGTCCACCAGCTGGCTGGCTGCAGAAACTGCCTGTGCCTGGAACACAGCTGAGTGTTGGCGGCTCAATCTCCGCCAGCTGTCTGGTGCGCAGAAACTGCCTGTGTCTGCCTTTGCGGCCTTTGGGAGCCTGGATGCCTCCATAAGCTGGGTAATTTTCCGGGGACGTTTTCAGGCTGGGGGTGTCGGCTGAGTGCTCTGAGATCAGACCAGCCGTTTCCCTCCCTGTGTGTTTGCACCAGACAGTGAAACTCATTCGCTGGTTCCCTGGTGCCCACAGTTCTATCTCAGGCGTCAAATCAGGAGCGCAGGCAAGCAGGACTCTGTGTTGGAGCCTGGGTCTCGGGCTCTGGCTCCGGGCTGGGTCCTGGGGTGCCCGTGGAACCCGAGTCTTTTCCAGGGGATGTCTGGGTGACCTGAGGCCAGTCCCAATCGTTTCCTGTACCATCGGGTTATCTTTCGACTGAAAATTCCAGTCTCTGATAGTGTGGTGCCCACGGTTCAGTCTGGGACCATGACCAGAGACACTGGCTTGTGGCTCTGGGCTGGGGCTGGGGCTGGCGGCTGGCAGCCAAGCGTCTGGCGGAACCAGGATCTCTTCCGTGGTTTAGCAGGGTGAGTTAAAAGCTGATTGAATCCCCCACCGTGGGGTATCCTCTCACCTGGGAAACACAATGAGTGTGTTTTATGGCCACGAGTTCTGATTACTGGTCACTGTGCTGATCCTGCTACTGTTGCTCAGAATGGGAGTCCTCCCGGCACCGCCATCTTGCCCCTCCCCCATTTTAATTTTTAAATTTAAATATATTTCAATCATGTTCTTTCCCTACTCCCACCCATAAGAAATCCAATACAACAACACCCCCAACCAAGAAGATAAAATAAAACACTAAAAATTATTTATTATTTTTAAAAAATCCCAAACAAAAAAGGCAGCAAACAAAAACCAAACTGCACCCAAATAAAAGTACACACACACACACACACACACACACACACACATACACAAATGTGGATGCTGTAGAGGACATTACATGTTGGACAACTATTCCTGACCATGAGGCCTGTGCTGTAGTATTTGGTATACACAGTATTGTTCCATTAGAGAAAACTATTTTTTTTCTTTTCCAGCAGGTATATATATATATATATATATATATATATATATATATTTCATTTGTTAATGTTTACCTTAATGGCTAGGTGTCATTAATTAATTCATTCATTCATTTAAAAAATAACAAAATAAAATATAATGAAATAAGACAAAACTATTATATTGAAGTTAGACAAGAATGTCTGTTATAAATTAGTATAATATACAAGATTGTCTTTCATGAATTAATTGCAATATTGATTTGAACATCAGATGATTTGAATGTCCCCTTTTTTTGAAGATCTCTGTGTCTTCAGTACTGTTTCAACATATGAGTATTGATTTATTTAATTATTTGTTGATTGGTTCATTTTTTGAGAAGAGGTTTCTGTGTAGCCTTGGCTGAACTGGAACTAGCTCTATAGACCAACCTGGCCACGAACTCAGAGAGATCCACCTGCCTCCAGGGTGGGGGGATTAAAGGCATGTACTACCTCTTCAATGTGATGATATTATTTCAGATGTAAAATATTGGATTTTGAATATTTTCAACATAAAAATGATAAATTATTGAGAAGTTGGCAGTTTGCCCTGATTCAGAAATGTTATGTATGTATATGTGCACATATAATGTTAAATACCACATTATACATCACAAATCAATACGATTTTCTGTTGATGAACCAGTTAAATTAATAAAAAGTGGATATTACACACACACACACAAAAAAAAAATGCAGCCATCCTGTGACATACAGGAATTGAAATCTCTGTATCTGGAATCTTAACATGCAGGTTCAATTTTCTTATTTTATATTTTGCAACTTTTGATGTCTCCCATTTTCTCTCTGCTTTTTCTGTTATTTTCTCTCCATCCAGTTAAGTCTCTTTATAACCATGTCTAATTTATTCTAATTTGTACATCGAGTTTTAAATTTTCAAACATTATAGTTGTTAATTGCAAAAGCTGAGTCTGAAAATTCTTGATAGTCTCATTTTTTCTTCAGCCCATGACATCCATCATGAAACCTGTCTTTTCTTTCATCTTCTGTCATCTATATTTCTGTTTCTTTAATTGTGTCATATAATAGCATAGTAGCTTTATTTCATATCTGATAACTGGATTCAAGGAAAATTGGTTGCTTTATTGTACACATTTGTATTGCTCATCACTTAGGAATACTCATTTCTATGTTTGCTAGTGGAATTTTCAATGATGACATATGTTTTATTGAATTCTATCTGCAAGAATTCTGAGGACATAAAAGGAGACTCCACAAGGAGAGCAACAGAACCAGAAAATTTGAACACAGGGGTCTTTCCAGAGACTCATACTCCAACCAAGTACCATGTATGGAGATAACCTAGAACCCCTGCACATATGTAGCCCATGGCAGTTCAGTGTCCAAGTGGGTTACATAGTAATAGGAAGAGGGACTGCCTCTGACATGAACTGATTGGCCTGCTCTTTAATTCCTCCCCCTGAGGGGGGAGCAGCATTATCAGGCCACAGAAGACAATGCAGCCACTCCTGATGAGACCTAATTGACTAGGATCAGAAGGAAGGAAAAGAAGACCTCCGCCATCAGTGGACTTGGGGAGGGGCATGCGTGCAGAGGGGGGAGGAAGGGAGGGATTGAGATGGGAGGTGGGAGGAAACCATAGGCGGGTTACAAAGTGAATAAAGTGTAATTAATAAAGAATTTTAAAAAATAAAAAAAATAATAAATAAATCCCTGCTCCATTTACCTCTATTGTTTACAGATTTTCACTTAGTTTGTTAGCTACTTTTTCACGTTTTGCACATTTTCTCTATGTTTAAGAAATTTAGCAGTTTATTAATACTTACATTTATTTAGATTTATCTAAATAAGCTCTAGTTACATTTTACCTGGTGAAACCTTCTGAGTAGCTAATTCACCTGAGAATCTGCCTTCAATTATATAATGGTTCTTTAATATTTTTCCATTTAATATTCAAAACTATATTGTAGGCAACAGTCTTAGTCACTCAATTATAAATTGAAAAGCATACATTTGGTATAAAAATTCTTAATAAAAGTTAAGTAAAAATATTTTCATACACTGGATAGAAGCTGGCTATGATTGTGCTTGTCTTTATTCTGAGCACTTGGAGGGAGGCAGAGACAGGAGGATCTCTCTGAGTTCCGATCCAGCTTGACCTACATAGAGAGTTACAGGTCAGTCAGGACTACATAGTAAGACCTTGTCTGAAAAAAAGTACACAAGGTACAGTAACCAAGTGTAGGCTGAGATTTTCCAAATACCTACCTTATTTAAGGTTCTTAAATGCCTCTACCTCCCTTCCAACCTTCCAACTCTCCAACTTTACATAAGAGATTATTAGAGAAAGGGACTAAAGAGCTCTTTGAACTAACTTCTTGCTGGTAAGGGTCAATGGGTTCTTAGGGGACTACCAAACTCAGTTGTCAGGATACCAGCAGTCCAGTCAAACAGCAAAGCAATACTCGTCAGCACCAGAAAGGATTCAGTAGAAGCTGCAACACTCCTCTCAAATGGCAGCAAAACTCCACCAAAGCAGCACTAGCAATTTTCTATAGCGTTTCTCTCTTCAAAGACCAATAAAGGATCCAAACCCTTTGCAAAGTGTAGCAATACAAAAGTGTTATTTCATTGTCTGTGGGCTTCTATTTATCACTTCTCAGAGTCCACATGAGGATGTTTTTCAACTCACAAAAACAATGCCCCTCAAAAGAGGTAGTTTTCAGCTGACAAAGATCACATGCCTTTTCGCAGGGACTGTTTTCCATGAGGGCTGTTTTCCGAGGGGGAAAAATATTCCACATCCCAAATTTGGGACCAAACCATATGCACACGACACATCTGAGTTTCCAAAGAAACCAGAACTTCCACTTCAACCAATGATGTTTTTCATATGAAGATAAGCGTTTTTTAACTTCTTGGAATTTAACTTGATTTTGAAGATTAATTCATATTCTAATAAGAGCTTTAAAATGCATACAGTGAATAATAAATTGTCATTGGTATGTTTTTAGTTTTTTTTATTAATTATATCTCCTATTGAGATTTTTTTATTTGTGAATGTAACTAGAAAATAAACACAAAATTCATTTTAACAAAGGATTTAAATCCTTACTTTCCTCTGACCAAAATGATTCATTGTTTCATTTGTATTTTGTTTAATTATACCATTTACATATATATGCATTATATGTATGTATTATTATTATTAATATTAATATACATGTGTTGTATGTATATGTTGTATACACATATATGTATATATTTGTATGTACATATACACTAAATATGCATGTATCTGTATATATTCTCTGACCAAAACGATTCATTGTTTCATTTGTGTTTTGTTTAATTATATCATACATATATATGTATATATACATACATTACCATGCTGAATCGAACCCAGAGTTTCACACATGCTAAGCAAACACTTTAACACTGAGCTATATTTTCATGCTGTACAGGCATAGGTTTTATATATATAATAAGTATATGAATGTGATACTATGCTAGATGGTTGTATATCAACTTGACACAAGCGTCATTTGAGAGGAGGGAAGCTACATTAAGAAAATGCCTTTAGGAGGACCCAAGATGGTGGTGCTGACCACACAGTATATCAGAACCGCAGCTCAGCAGTGAGAGCAGAGTGAGCAGCAGGCCGTGCTGTGGGCCCCAAACCCCGAAGTCTGTTTCTCAGGAGAGAGGAGAAGCCACTGGGAAACACAAGGGTCCATCCTCAAGCCACCTGGCTAATATTGGGAAAAATTCTGCCCCATCCCCCAGACCAGCACCACTGCAGCCCTAGGCCACCCACCCAAGCCCACCATCTGAGGGTGCCTTCCTGGTACCAACAGCTAGCGGCTCTAACCTTGGGTGCCCACTCTCACTGTCTATGGAGTGGATACCTTCCAGTACAGGGAATGAGGCTCCAGGCTCAGGTGCTCACTCTCACCATCTCATGGTGGACATCTTCTGAGTATTGGCGACTCCTGGTTCCAAACCCCAGAAAAACTCTCACCCTCCTGTGGACACCTTCCTGATACCAGGCTCATGGCTCCAACCCCAGGCATTTACTCTTACCATCCTGTGGAGTGAATGCCTCCCAATTCTGGGTTGGGGTTGCTCCAAACTTCTCAGTGCCCTCTCTTACCAACCTGTGCTGGCAGGGTTCCTGCTGCTCAGGACCCAAGGAAGCAACCCCATATACTGCTCCAAGGCTCAACCTGTCTCCCTAGGGTAACGAACAGGACTTTTGAACTCACAGGTTCTCTAAAAAGTCTGCACCCAGCAAACACAGTGTCTGAGCAAAGTTCCGGGGCTCAAGAAACTCAGACCAAGAAACTCAAGAAACTCAGACCAAGAAACTCAGTGGCAGGGCAGCTCCTTCTGCAAAAGGAGGATCTCTGAGCTCCTGAGGAATCCATGTAGTCCCCAGGATCAAACCTCCAAGGAGACCCACAGGCAGTTCCCTGAGAAGCACACACTAGTCCGAGATCATTCCCACCATTATGAGAAGGGCTCCTGCAGGTACATCCAGCTTCCTGGCCAGGGCTCTTCTGAGAACTCCTGCAGGCAACAGGTTCTAACATCCAACAGCAGAGACAATCAGATGGCTGAAGCTCAGCATAAAAACACAATCAGTAAAAGCCAAAGCAATATGGCATCTCCAGAACCCGGTTACACAAAGGCAAGCAGCCCTGGATAACCTAACACATCTGAAACATAAGAAATTGCCCTTAAAAAGATGATAACAAGGAAACAAATAAAACCCATAAAAAAAATACAGGAAGATACATTCAAACATATCAAGGCCTTTAAAGAGGAAATAATTAAATTACTGAAGGAAATACAGGAACGTTCAAACAAACATGAAATAATTGGACAAACTATATAATGAAAAGCAAGAAAATATAAACAAGAGAAGGAAATCAACAAAATGGTTCAAGATCTGAAGATGGAGAAGGAGAACTTAGGGAAGAAAACAGGAACTACAGAGGCATCTCCATCAGAATACAGGTGATAGAGGAAAGAATCCATTGTATAGAAGACACAAAGGAATAAACCCATGCATCCACCAAAGAAAATGTTAAATCAAAAAAATCCTGACAAAAAACTTCCAAGAAATCAAGGACACAATGAAAAGAAGAAAGATAAGAATAATAGGAACAGAAGGAAGAAGATTCTCAGCTCCAAGGACCACAAAATATTTTCAACAAAATCACAGAAGAAAATTTCACAATCTTAAAAAACAGAGGCCTTAAGCATACAAGAGGCCTACAGAACACCAAATAGATTAGACCAGAAAAGAAAATCCTCCCATAGCATAATAATCAAAACACTAGTAATGAAAAAAGAAAAAAATATATTAAAATATACAAGGGAAAATGTCCAAGTAATATACAATAGCAAACTTATCAGAATCACCCCTGAATTCTCAGCAAACACCATAAAAGCCAGAAGGGCCTGGGCAGACATCTTGCAAACTCTGAGAGACCAGAGATACCAGTCCAGACTACTATACCCAGCAAAATTTTCAGTCACCATAGATGAAGAGCACAAGATATTTCGCAGCAGAATCAAATTTAAACAATATCTTTGCATAAATCCAGCCTGACAGAATATATTCAAAGGGAAACTCCCACTCAAGAAAGTTAAACACACAAAAAACACAGGGTATAAATAACCTCCTTACAACAAAACCAAAAGATGACCAGCACACAAACACACTACTACAACCAACAACAAAATGAAAGAAACTAACAGTCTTTGGCCATTAATTTCTATCAACATCAATGGACTCAACTGACAAAGACTGGATGCATGAACAGGACCCATCATTTTGCTCCATACAAGAAACAAACCTTAGCCACAAAAGATAGACATTACCTGAGTGTAAAGGGTTGGAAAAAGGTTATCCAAGCAAATAGACCCAAGAACAAGTTGCGGTTGCCATTTTAATTTCTAATATAATACATTTTGAACCAAAATTAATGAAAAAATATGAAGGACACTTCATTCTCATCAAAGGAAAATTCCACCAAGAAAACATCCCAGTTCTGAACATCCATACAAGGGCACAAAATACAAGGGCACCCATATCTGTAAAAGAAACATTAATAAAGCTTACACTACACATAGATCCCCACACATTAATGGTGGGAGACTTCAATACCCCACTCTCACCAAAGGACAGATCAATGAAACAGAAACGAAACAGAGAAATAATGACACTAACAGATGTCATGGATCAAATGAACCTAACAGACATCTACAAAACTTTTTACCTAAACACAAAAGCATATGCCTTCTTCTCAGCACCTCATAAAACCTTCTCCAAAACTGACCATAGAATCAGTCACAAAGCAAGCCTCAACAGATACAAAAAGATTAACATAATACCTTGAATCCTATCAGACCACCATGGACTAAAGCTGGACCACAACAACAACAGAAATAACAAAAAACACATTGAATCTGAACAACTCTCTATTCAGTGATAACTGGGTCAGGGAAGAAATAAAGAAAAAAGTTAAATAATTCAATAAAAATGAAAGCACAATATAACCAAACTTATGAGGCACAATGAAAGTAGTGGTAAGAGAAAATTTCATAGCACTAAGTTCCTTCATAAAGAAATTGGAGACATCTCATACAAGCAGCTTAATGGCACAACTGAAAGCACTAGAAAGAAGAAGAGAAAAAGAAGAAGAGACACACCAAAGAGGAGTAGACAGCAGGAAATAATCAAATCAGAGCTGAAATCAGTAAATTATAAACAAAGAAAACAGTTTAAAGAATCAAGGAAAACAAAACAAAACAAACCAAAAAAAAAAAAAAAAGAAAAAAGCTGGTTCTTTGAGAAAATAAACAAGTCAAAAAAACCCTTAGCCACACTAACTAAAAGGCACAGAGACACTATCCAAATCAACAAAATAAAAAATAAAAAGTGGGACATAAGGAAAGACACTGAGGAAATCCAAAGATTCATTAAGTCTTACTTCAAAAACCTATATACCACAAAACTTGAAAATGTAAATAAAATGGACATTTTTGATAGATTCCATTTATCGACATTGAATCAAGATCAGGTTAATAAATTAAATAGTCCTATAACCCCTAAGGAAATAGAAGCACTCATTAAATTCCCATCCAAAAAAAGCATAGGATCAGATGGTTTCACTGCAGAATTCTACCAGATCTTCAAAGAAGAGCTAACTCCGATTCTCTTCAAACTATTCCACAAAATAGAAACAGAAGGCTGAAATACTCCATCCATCTGGGAATTGAAGCAGATTCAGAGACCCATTTCCAAACTTTGGGTAGAGTGCAAGGAGTCTTATGGAAGAAGGAAGGGAATAGTAGGACACAGAGGGGACAGGAGCTCTACAAGGAGACCAACAGAACCAAAACATCTGGGCCCAAGGGGCCAGCAGAGACTGATGCATCAACCAAGGACCATTCACAGAGAGGATCTCGACTCCCTGCTCAGATGTAGTCGATAGGCAGCTCAATTTCCAAATAAAAGGAGCAGGGGCAGTCACTGACACGAACTCCTTGCCTTCTCTTTGATCACTTTCCAGTGGCAGGGTGACCTTGCCAGCCCACAGAGGAAGGGGATCCAGACAGTCCTGATGAGACTTGATAGGTTAGGGTTTAGATAATAGGGGATGAGGACCCCCCTTTCAGTGGAGTAGAGGAGGGGGTGGAGGTGAGAAGAGGAAGGGAGAGGAAGGGAGGGTGGGACTATGAGGAGATGAGGGAGGGAAGGGGGCTACAATGAAAAATTGGAGATATATATATATATCATATATCATATATATGATATATATATATATCATGGACATATATGGACGTGGACACTGAATGCCACAGGTGGGTGGCTGGGTCCTATAGCATCTGTCACTCATGGCGGCTGCAATTTCACAGCAGCAGCATGAGGATGACCTGAGCCAGAGCCTGTCCTACATTGAAAAGTACTTGCCAAAGAACTGGATGATCTCATTTCTCACCAGGACATTCAGTGAAGACTGCCTGACATACCTACTTTTCTATAGCTCTCCAGGGACAAGAAAACATCTACCATCCCAGCCTGTGCCAAGCAGATATACAAAGATAAAGAATTCAGCTCCATGGTCCTGGAGCTGAATACTTCCAATGACTGAGGAATTGATATCATTAGGGGGCCAGTCCTCAGCTTTGCCATAGCAACGACCACCTACAAGAAAGGGTTTAAGCTTGTGATCCTGGTGAAAGACCAAAAGATAAGCAGCGATTGTTAACACTATGTAGAGTAGGCGCGGTATAGCAAGAGCTACCTCGCTGCATTCTTTCCCGCCTTCCGGTTCCGGGTGGGTACGTGACTGGGCTCACAATCTGCCTTCCCGCCTTCCCTGTTCTGGGTACGTGACTTAACTACGGCTTTGTTCAAACCACCCAATCAGACCCCTGTAACTATGCTTCTCGCTTCTGTAACCGCGCCTCCTGCTCCCGAGCCCTATAAAAACCCGTCACCCCAACCAAGAGGCGCGCAAGTCCTCCGATAGGCTTGGTCGCCCCAGGTACCCATGTATCAAAATAAACCTCTTGCGGCTTGCATCCAAAGGCTGGTCTCGCTGTTCCTTGGGAAGCGGGGTCTCCCCATCTAGATAGGCTCCTGGGAGTCTTTCACTGGATGAAGTTGATATCATGAATCAAGATGCCCAGAACTGTCTCTGACATGAACTCGGTGGCCTGCTATTTGATCACCTCCCCCTGAGGGAGGAGCAGCCTTACCAGGCCACAGAGCATGACAATGAAGCCACTCCTGATAAGACCTGATAGACTAAGATCAGATGGAAGGGGAGGAGGACTTCCCCTAACAGTGGACTGAGGGAGGGGCATAGATGGAGAAGTAGCAGGGAGGGTGGGATTGGAAGGGGAAGGAGGAAGGGACCTACAGATGTGGAGAAAGGGGAACCATCCTCCACTGCTGGTTATACAACCACTTGGGAGATCAATCTGGCACTTTCTCAGACGACTAGGAAATAGTGCTTCCTCAAGATCCAACTATACCACTCCTAGGCATATATACAAAAGAGGTTCAAGTACACAACAAGGACATTTGTTCAACCATGTGTGTAGCAGCTTTATTGTAATAGACAGAAGCTGAAAACAGCCCAGATGCCCTCAGTTGAGGAACTAATACAGAAATTGTGGTACGTCTACACAATTAAATATTACTCAACAATTAAAAACAAGGAAATCATGAAATTTGCAGGCAAATGTTAGGAACTGAGAAAGATGGTCCTGAATGAGGTATTCCAGAAGCAGAAAGACACACAGGGTATATACTCACTCGTAAGTGGATATTAGACATATAATATAGGATAAACATACTAAAATCTGTTCACCTAAAGAAGCTAATCAGGAAGGAGGAGTCTGGCTAAGATTCTCAATCCCTATTCAGAAAGGCAAAGAGGATGGACATCAGAGGAGGGAGAAAACAGGGAACAGGACAGGAGCCTACCATAGAGGGCCTCTGAAAGGCTCTACCCTGCAGGGTATCAAGGCAGCTGCTGAGACTCATAGCCAAACTTTGAGCAGAGTGCAGGGAATCTTATGAAAGAAGTGGGAGATAGTAAAAACTGGAGAGGACAGGAGCTCCACAAGGACAGTGACAGATCCTAAAAGTCTGGGCACAGGGACTTTTCTGAAACTGATACTCCAGCTAAGGACTACTCCTGGAAATGGTCTGAAACCTTTGCACGGAGGTAGCCTATGGCAGTTCAGTATCCAAGTGGCCTCCATAGCAATGGGGACAGGGATTTTCTCTGACATGAACTGATTGGTCTGCTCTTTGATCACCTCCCCCTGAGGGGCAAGCAGCCTTGCCAGGCCACAGAAGAAGACAATCCAGCCACTCTTGATGAGACCTGATAGACGAGGATCAGAAGGAAGCAGAGGAGGACCTCCATTATCAGTGGACTGGGAGAGGGACACAGCTGGGGAAAAGGGAGGGTGGGATTGGGAGGGGAGGAGAGAGGGAGGTACAGGGGGAATACAAAGTGAATAAACTATAATTAATAGAAATAAAAAAATAAAACCTAAAAATAAATAAATAGAAAGAAAGAAAAAGATGCCCAGAATGCCTTGAGATGAAACCTTCACGGAAAACACCAGGTTTTGCCTCATCTGTAAGTATCTGTCCAAGATCATCCCTACTTTGCAGTCACAGTTCACAAGGTTCCAGTTTGGCCCCCTCATACCTGAACTCATGGTTCCACGCCTGGAACATATAGTAGAAGAGAATGTTGGCATAAGTGAAGACGGAATGAAGGCTCTTGTCACTCTGTTCAATGGACACATGCGAAGGGCTTTGAACATTCTGTAGAGTACCAATACAGCCTTTGGGAAGGTGACAGAGGAGACTGTCTACATGTGCGTCAAGCATCCACTCAAGACAGACATTGCCAACATCCTGGACCAGATGCTGAATAAAGACTTCACCACTGCCTACAAAAATATCATGGAGCTAAAAACTCTGAAGGGCTTGGTGCTGCATGACATCCTGATCAAGGTTCACTTGTTTGCGCACTTTCCATCTTCAGTTCAGATACATTTATCAACCAAAATGGCCGACATTGGGTACAGACTTTCTATTGGCACCAATGAAAAGATACAGCTGAGCTCCCCTCATTGCTGCTTTTCAAGTCACCAGACACCTGGTAGTCCCAGAGGCCTAGGGTTCCAAGGCCTGCTAGCCCTCCTCAGGCCCACTAGTGACTTGCTGAAATGGGCCACTGGATAAAACCAGTCACAGAAGTCTCTAGTGATTTAGGCAGTGCTCTCTATGGCTGCTTGGAGCCAGGATTTAGAGAGCAATTTTAATTAGTAACTATCCACACTTCTTGTCTTTTATAGAGGAAAATAAATCCCATCTCCCCCCCCATGCAAAGGCTGCTTTAAAGTCAAAATTGGCCTTACCTCAATTCTGCAGTGTGATGTTCAAACTGAACATGCTTTAATGTCTTCCAGTTCGCGGTCAACATCTCCAGACCTAAACTTCTGAACCTGCCCTTTCTCACTTTCTGTATCTACTCTAAATGGGTGCTAGTAGGATTCTGATCAAATATGCTGTTACAAACTTTCAAAATAGGTCTTTTGCCCAATATGGTAACATGCTTGTAACCTCGGGACTCAGAAGGCCAAGGCAGAATTACCAGCCAGTTGCAAGCCAGCCTAGTGAGATAGACCCTTCTCAGAAAGAAAGTACTGGTCTTTTTCTCTATTGGAAGGTTGCCAGCAACTTCCAAATTCTAATGAGACAACAGGAAAGACACTATAATAATGCAGTTAGCCTTCAGACTGTGCCTTTATGGTATGTAAGCCTCACTTGTTGGGAAGCAATGGGACCCTTCAAGTGTTCCTTTATGAGTTGCTGGGCTGTATTTATGCCAAGTCCTTCATGGTAAGAATAAAGCTTTTGCTCTGGGTTAAAATAAAAATTTAAATCTCATCTTGGTGGATCTTTTTCTTAGATGACAATGTAGTACCCTTCCCCATCTCTTTTGGTTAATTTTGGTTTGAAGTTTATTTTGTTATATTTTAAGACAGCTATACCACCTTTCTTATTCAGTCCGTTTGCATGGAATATCATTTTCCAACCCTTTACCTTGAGGTAATGGCAATCTGGAATGTTGAGATGTTTCTTGTATGTGACACAAGGATGGGTCCAGATTATTTTTTATCTATTTTGTTACTATGCTTCGGTTTATGGGGAAATTGAGGCCATTAGTGTTGAGATATATCAATGAACAATGATTTTTAATTTCTGTTGTTTTGGTGATGGTAGTGCTGTGTATGTGTGAACTTGCATGC
Organism: Meriones unguiculatus; assembly: GCF_030254825.1. NCBI lineage: Eukaryota > Metazoa > Chordata > Mammalia > Rodentia > Muridae > Meriones > Meriones unguiculatus. The sequence continues at coordinate 32,150,475 of NC_083362.1, read as the reverse complement.
ATGCCTGTGGTCGTGTGTGTGTGTGCACGTGTGTGTGTGTGTTTTGGTTTTGTTGATGTGAGATATTATTTCTTGTGTTTTCATATGTGTGGTTAAACTCCTTGGTTTAGAATTTTTCTTTAAGTACCTTTGGTATTCATGCACTTTTGTATTTATAGATAGATATTGTATAAATTTGACTTTATCATGAAATATCTGATATTTTGATATTTTTTTTGCATATAGTAATATGGGCTGGTATGTGTTGTCTCTTCGAGTCTCCACTGAGAACTCAGGTGTAATTCTAATAGTTCTGCCTTTATCTATTACTTGGTCTCTTTTCCCTTGCAGGTTTTAATGTTCTTTCTTTTTTCTGTATGTTTAGTTTTAATTATTATCTGGTAAGGGGACTTTCTTTTTTGGTCCAATCCATTTTGGTGCTCTACATTCTTCCTTAATCTTTATGGGTATCAGCTTCTTTATTTTAGACAATTTTTGTTCTATAATTTTCTTGAAATTTTTTCTGGGCCTTTGAACTGGGATTCTTCTTCTTCCTTTCCTGTTATTCTTAGGTTAGGTCTTACATGCTGTCCCAGATTCCTGGATGTTTTGTACCAGGAAATTTTTAGATTTATCATTTTCTTTGAGGAATGGAGCTATTTCTTCTATCATATTAATTCCTTAGATTCTCTCTTCCATTTTTTCTATTCTGTTGATGTACTTGCCACTGTAGTTCCTGTCTGCTTACCTAGATTTTAATCTGTCTTTTCTTTATTGATTATATCTCCATTTTCAGGACTTGAACAGTTTTTTTTTTATTTTCTTCAACTGTGTTTGCTTGGATTTATTGATATTCATTAGGTGATTTATTCATTTCCTTTAATTTTTTCTTTGTCTTTTCCTCAACATTTTAAAGGAATTTATTTATTTCCTCTTTAAGGACCTCTATCACCTTCATTAAGTTAGTCTTAAGGGTCTGTGTGTGTGTGTGTGTGTGTGTGTGTGTGTGCTTCCGCTGTATTGGAATATTCGGGTGTGTTTTGGCAGGCCAGCTGAACTCTGGTGCTCATACGCTGTCTTGCCTATGTTGACAGCAGTCCTTCCCCACTCTTTGCTACACCAGACCCAATTCTTACGTTTGTCCCTAGAGCTGCAACAGAACACCAGCAGCAGCATCCCCTTCCCTCTCTCCATGCCTCCTGTAGATCCCATAAACCTTTCTCCTAGCCATGCTCTTGACCTTCTATCCCCATTGTTGTGACTCAGCAGCCAACTCAGGTAAACACCCATGATCACCCACAAGCCATACCTGCCAGAAAAACAGCCTGTGAACACACCAGATGAGAAGACAACACTAAGCCAATACACTCTCTAAAAATCCAGAAAGAAACAAACCAAGGAATAAATCTCCCACCCAATGTAGGCAACAGGTGCCAGAAAAGTCACCATCCACTAGGAAACAAGCAGGGTATATAAGTATTTTCAAAGAAAGCTTGATTGAGCTAATGATGACAGAATGTGGGTCATATTGGGAAGAGTAATGTAATATGTTCAAGGAAAATGTAGTTTGAAGAAAAATGTCTTGGAAGAGTCTGAGCAAGAAGAAAAATGGAGATATGAGATTAATTTAAGAGAAAATCAAACCCAACATGAAAAAAGGATACAAATAAATGTGTCAGAGTTAGGGGGCTGGTAAAGAGCAAGTATATCCAAAGCCCAACCATGTTCTGAAACAGATCCAGAGGAAGAACAGACACAACCAAGGAAAAGATGATTGGCTGTATAGAGATACAAAATTAATGACTAGGAAGAGGGTACAGAAGTGAATGAAAGGACATTATTTCAAAGACTATGAAGATATTATTAAAAATATTATCAAAACTCAGTAGGATTACCAGTTAGAACTGAGATTTATTTTAAGGATTTAATCATAGGAAATATATTAGTTGCTGGTTTCAGAGAGAGGGTTGTTCAGGAGGAGATGACTGGATGCTCACCAAAACAGCGACAAACCAGAGACCTAGAAACTCAGAGGAAGCATTTCAAGGAAAGTTGCTGCTTTTCTTTTAATGGTGGGTGGGAAGTCACTAAAGTCAAACAATAAAAGCAGTCAGAAAAAAAAAAAGTCAGCAGAGTAAGAAAGTCCAGAGGACAAACTAGAACATAAGTAAACAAATTGAGCTCACAAGACAAAACATCACCCCTCTCTATCTCTCACTACTCCTAAACTCAGAATACAGATGGCCCACAGACAAAGCTGGTACACACTGCTGTAAAATCTTGCACATGCTTAGCCTAAGATTAACAAAATTTGGAGTTAATCCAGGTATTCTGCAAAATTGCGATCAAGCAGCTGTGCGGACTATAACCCTTCAACATCCTAGAATACAGAGGCCAGCAAATTTATTTTAAAAATCAAATTCAATATACTAAAACACTGTAGACTTTGCAGGACATATGATTTATTCTGAAGTCACTCAAATCTCTTAATGTATAAAGAAAATGGATAAACAAATGCGGTTGTGTTCCAGTACAGCTACTTACAATAACAGGCAGTGAGCTGGATCACAGCTTGGCAATTATACTTTCGAATATAATGACTACTATTTCATATTCATAGACCAAGTTCTGAATAAAATTTTCCTGCGACTCACTGTAAACTTGAATTACACAAACAAGAGGATCCTAGAAAATACAGCTTCACATTAGATCTATGTTGAGGCAGTAAAAGAACGGCTCATGTGTACACACTGTAGTCATTATGCCTCACTCTCACATATAGCAATAGCACCAACAACTCACAAACCACTATAAAAAAAAAAAAAAGGCACGTAGTGTCTATTCAGCTCTTTGGCCAAGAGAGGAAATGTTAACATGAGGACACCAATTCAAGCAGAACTGAGAGAATTTTGGAAGGATTATGACAAGGGGTACACTCTATTAAAGAACTCAGTATCTCTTGTAGCACAATTACCCCTGAAATAATAATTCAAGCAGTAAGTTTATACTGACTTTTTTAAGCAAAATTTTTTTTTGTGAGAATGTTTTACCACATTCTGTCCAATATAATATGAATATGTTAGTGTTTTTAAAAATAATTGTAATGGTAAAATCCTTTCTGTAGATGACATCTTAACCAGAGGTAAAGATAAGTAAAACTTAAAGAACTTACTTGGAATTGGAAAAAAAAAAGAGAGATAAAACTTAAATACCTTCATTGGATATAGTGATTGACCACATTTCAAAGATGGCTGGCTATCGAAGACCACATCATTTGTTGTGAAGGCAGGTAAGTAAAATAGGCCAAAAAAAAGGAAAAAAAAAAAAAAAAGAAAGAAAGAAACCTTGAATTATACTGCTGGCATTATCTATTCTTCTGAAATCTTGGGTCACCTTGATATCCTGAAGACAAAGGAAAGATTCATTCATTTCCATTAATAACTTATTTCCATTAATAAATCTGTAAAGGGGTGTTATTTTAATGAATATCTGCAAACCATTATTCTCTACAACACCTGGGTGTACTGAGTCCATTAGCACCATTGTGGAAGAAAACCCATTTTTGCTTTTCTTAATTTTTTTTTCAGCTATAGCTACAGAGTACATGCACAACTTCTAGTGAAATAGCACCAAAGACCTGAAAATCCTATTCTCACATCTTTTAAACACCTAGCAGATGTGCAAAACAATTTGTTTAATTAACAGGACATAGCTATTTCAAATGTCAGTGGGTAGCATTCAAATGATAAGGGCTAACACCAGAATTTTTTTTTCCTACTGCTAATGGCTAAACCTGGCACTGAGCCTTTGGCTGTTGCTCCCCAACATGGGTATCCTTTTAGAAAATGTGCCTGTCACAGCTTGCCTCAAACTGATATAGTGTCAAGATGCAGAGAAAAGAAATGAGTTTGAGAAACACAACTGGACTCTATTAGCATTAGACCCATTAGCGGGCAGGGAGGAGTCAGCTAGAAGGGCAAGCAGGCTCTGCCCAGACAAAAAGCCCATTTGTTCACTAAGATAGCATACTAGCCTTTGCAATTTGAAGTTTGAAAATGAAGTCCTCTAACACTCAATATTTCAATATAAAATACACTTCTCTTTCCTTATAGTTTTTTTTTTTCTCTCTTCTAGACCTTTGTTCTGAAGAACAGTAATCCATAGAAATCAAACAAAACAAAGTAACAACACCAGTGGAACTATATTCTAAGCAAACATAATTGTCTATCACCTGTGTTTCAATACTAGCATAGACTTTAATTACTAGTCCTCTAGGCTTAGAGTCACATCAAACAATTTATGAAAGAATTAAAAATAACTGACATACTATTGGTTAAAAATAACTGACAAACTATTGGTTACCAAACCAAAAGTTATGGTAAAATAGAAACTATGACTGTTTCTCTTCAAGAAAAGCCAATTTTCTCAGGAATCTATGTAATATTTCCTAAATAAATTATTGATATGATGAATGTAAAATTAAAATTAAATTGAATCTAACAGTCACTAATCAGGTAAAACTAATATCTTCTCATAAAATAGGAATAATATACACTTCTTCAGGGTATCAAATGTCAGCAAGAAATGGATAAATAGCCTCAGAAAGTAATATTAACTTTAAGAAAATATTTTCCAGCTGTTTTTAAAGGTTAGAAAATTAGTACTTGTCAGATCAGAATGAATAGTAAAAGCTGAAATATGGACACCACCCAAAGCATTATAATATGTGACTTTGGCATTGTTCCATTGACATACAATAAAATTGCATTAGGCATTTATTGAAGTATGCTATGCATGCAGCATTAAACTAGATGCTAGAAATAGAAATACAAATTACATTTATTTATTGCCTGGAAGTGAACTCAAAATTTAATGGAGGAAATAGAAAGCATTAAATATTAGATGCAATGTTGAGATCTCCATTTGGTTAGGTTTGCTTGGTAAAGAAGTTCAAAAACCTCCACATTCTTTATGTCAGTATGTATTGAAAATATAGAAAGCAGTGATTCTGGAATCATAAAGGAAGCCTTGCTTCAGTTTGACGAAGGTACATACTATACACTGTGTCTGGCCCAGTGAAAAAAACACTTGCTCAGCTTCAAAGGAAGGAATAAAAGAGAAAATTGGAACAGCATGATCCACAGAAATGTGAAAGTATGTCATGTCTGAGGAAAGCCCACTGTGAACATCATTTATAGATGGAGGTAGGAATGAGGCAGTAAGAGCTAAACAAAGATTACAATAGCAATATGAAATTTGTTTAAAAAATTCTTTCTCCAATAGATTTCCTAGATAAATAACATCTTCTAAATTCTGTGCTTTTAGGATTGGCAATGATAGCTCTTTGTTTTCCTGGGCTACAATGTTTTATTTTATTGCGTAATAAAGCAACCATGAAGTTTAAGTTCATAGATATATACTGAAAATAACATACTAATAGTTCTTAGGGATAGAGCCCGATATACAGCATATATTTAAAACAGCAAGACTAGTTGTGGCTATAATGGTATCTTTCTGCTGAAAAAGAAGTTTGTTTAATGAGGAATGAGAGCTACAGTTGTCTGTAGGTATAAGGATACATATTTATAATACAGTTTAATAAAGCAGTGATATAAGTTTCTCCTCTAAAATCCATGACCTCACTAGCCACATGAACTCAGATAAGTTTACAATACTAGGGATGATTTTTTTTTTCCTGCTAAATAAGCCTTAAGTCCAATTAGATAGCTGTTGGTTACCTCCAAGTTATAAGGGCCACCATTGTTCCTTTAGAGATATTGTGCTATGCTGGTCATTGTTGTGTTTCATAGGCATAACAGCTGGGAAGGACTACTGATTGCTCCTTCTCTTAGCAACTTGTTTATACTTGTTTTACTATGAAGGAAAGTCCCCAGGACTTTCTTAGGGAGAAAATTGTCAGGTTAGTGCCAACTCTTAGCTCTGTGTCTAAGGTATGTAGTGTCTTCAGCAATAGGCATTTACCTTTGAATCAGGAGGCAACCAAGGCAATAGCAGTACATAGATTAGGGAGCCTCTTGGCCTCTCCTTGCCAACAAGTCAAAAGGATCTTTCTCATACCTGATACTTTTTTTTTTTAATAAGGCTGTCTATGGACCTTGAGGAAAGTATCATAACACCAAGTAGTATAACTTTATTAATATATGTATTCATTATTATATATAGTGCATGATTTTAGATAAATACATTAGAGAAAGCTACAATTACTCAAAATAAGGTAACAATTGACTAATGGGTGCCCAGCCCCAGTTAATAAATCTTTAGCACACTTCTTGCATCTAAGGCTCAGGGAACATTGTGGAAAAGAGGGCTGAAAGATTGCAAAAGCAAGAGAACCAGAACAATTTCTGTGAGATTGTTTCTTTAACAGACAAAAGGGCAAGTACACCCATGTAATTTCAGCAACATGGCTACCTAAAGAAGACATGAATACAGCCACCTGATATTACAACATTCATAGAGGAAGTCTCAAGAGCCCCCAACTTCTACATGAAGAACTATGATCAATTAAAAGTAGCTGAGAGAGGGAGAATTATTGTTTCCTGGGGATGAATCCCCTACCTGGTTATACAGTATCAAGTAGTTGGTTCTAGAAACATATATGCAGTTAATAGTAAAAGGACTCACATGTTGAATGTATATATTTATCTGTTTATGTTTATATGCTATCAATGCTTAAAGGACAGGAGGCCATAAATTTGGGAAGTACTTATGGGAGGAAAAGGAAGGAGGAAAAGAAAAGGGAAATGATGTATTCATATTTTAATTAAATAAATATGCAAAATTTAAATTAAAATGGCAAAAGTTTAAAATTTTTAATGGAATATAGCATTTTCTTTAAATTTATAAAGAGTTTTGTTGGAAATATCCTATACTATAATAAGTAGTCAAATTGGAAAAGATAACTTAGAGTGGTAAGTGTAAGAATTAAACAGCATAAAGAGAAGCAGATGCTCTGCACTGTGGAGAACAAACACTGTGAAGAACAAACTTCACAAACAATGTGAAAGCTGAGAAGGAGAACATCAAGTATCTGCATCTACTGTTTGGCACCTTTCAGGTTGTCTTGATCTCTAACTTTTGGTTAGAATCTGCCACTGAGGCAGGTGAACATCACAAAGTAAGAGGTGGGCGAAGGTTCTTTTTATGTTTTTTTTTTTATTTTTTATTTTAATTTTTATTAATTACATTTTATTCACTTTGTATCCCCCAATAAACATCTCCCACCTCCCCTCCCAATCCCACCTTCCCTCCCCCTTCTTCACGCATGCCCCTCCCCAAATCTGCTGATAGGGGAGGTCCTCTCTCCTTCCTCTGATCCTAGTCTATCAGATCTCATCAGGAGTGGCTGCATTGTCTTCCTCTGTGGCCTGGTAAGGCTGTTCCCCCCTCAGGGGGAGGTGATCAAAGAGCAGGCCAATCAGTTCATGTCAAAGACAGTCCCTGTTCCCATTACTATGTAACCCACTTGGGCACTGAACTGCCATGGGCTACATCTATTCAGGGATTCTAGGTTATCTCCATGCATGGTACTTGATTGGAATATGAGTCTTAGGAAAGACCCCTGTGCTCAGATTTTTTGGTGCTGTTGCTATCCTTGTGGAGCTCCTGTCCTCTCCAGATCTTACTATTTCCCACTTCTTTCATAAGATTCCATACACTCTGCCCAACAGTTGGGCATAAGTCTCAGCATCTGCTTTGATAGTCTGCAGGGCAGAGCCTTTCAGAGGCCCTCTATAGCAAGCTCCTAACTTGTTTCTTGTTTTTCTTCTTCTTCTGGTGTCCATCCTCTTTGCCTTTGAGGATGAGGATTGAACATTTTAGCCAGTGTCCTCCCTCTTGATTAGTTTCTTTAGGTGTACATATTTTAGTAGGTTTATCCTATATTATATGTCTATATGAGTGAGTATATAACGTGTGTGTCTTTCTGCTTCTGGGATAGCTCACTCAGGATAATCTTTTCCAGTTCCCACCCTTTACCTGCTAATTTCACGGTTTCCTTGTTTTTTGTTTTTTGTTTTTTGTTTTTTTATGGTGGGAACTGGAAAAGATCATCTGTTTATGTTTTGAGCCTTTCTTCAGAATCATTTTTCAGGAATACCATTACCCAGGAGCAAGTTCTCTTCCTGGGTCCTGATTCATGTGTTACATGGTCCATGGTTCTAAACTCCCTGTGCATCTGTGAATTGTCCTCAAAGTATTTGCTAGTGATTCTCACTAGGTACCAGACCTTCAAGAAACTCAGGGTAATGATGACCTTGATGGGTATTCAAGAAGAACTCTCCTTTTAGTCTAGTTATAGGGATACTGGCTCTACCCTACATTAATTGCTTGATGAGATCATTCTCTCTTTTTGTACTTTCAGTTTTACCACACATCTACAACTACTGTGTGATGTGAAATCATTTATGATCTTAAAACAAGCCATCATTTCTCTTTTAAAGACTCGATTAAATTATCTCCTGCTTGTGAGTTACAGTGAACTCTGTAAAAGACACGCTATCATTGTCTTCCATATGGGAACTGCTGATGTGGAAGCTTAGTGGAAACTTAAACGGAGGCATGTCTTCACCCCACTGGAAACTAACATAGTGGTGACATACAGAAAGCATAGGAGTCATAATCTTTTAAGTTATTAATGGGAGTACTTGAATTGCATATGGAGAATAGCCATGTAAGAAAATATGTAGATGCTGTACTTACTTGTTGCTGTTGTAATAAGGATATTACTTACCAGAGGGTGAACTATTATTTCTTGTTATTACTCAAAAGCTTACTAAAATTATGTGTGTGTATGCCTCAGGGTTTTAAGCCTTCAATACAAGATAGGCATTCAAAAAGACATATAATGTGTTCTTCCACAGTGTTCTAAGTTTGCTGACATCTATGGGTTTCCCAGATGCAAGAAACTCAGCTAAAAATGTGATAAATGTGATATATATATATTATGTATACATGTAATACTATATTTTATATGGTAATATATTATGTAGTATAGATAACATAAAAACATTTTTTTCTTCAATACATGAAAAATATAGCTAAATTACAGCTTTAAAATAATCTAGTTATTCTAGATGGTATATTACAACATAAGTTGGTATATTACAACATACCATCCATAAGCATGTTATTTGAGCATAAAGATATTGGCAGGAAAGAATGTTGTTTTTGAGACTTGAAATAGAAATGTACTATTCCATTACTTGGTATCATTAGTAAGCCTTTCCCAAAGCATTCACCTTCCAAAAGGATAAACTATCAGACTGTGCTTTCTAATGAAAACAATGACCCAAGAAAAGAGTTATTACAACATTAAAATATTTGCAAGATTTCAGTAATTTTCGTTGCTTAATAGATGGAGACTACACATACAGATTAATTAAAAACATACTAGGCCAATGAGAATGAAATACAACATTGTTCTCAAGATAAATGTTTTACTCTGGGTGTACTTACTTAAAGCAGTGGAATTACAGTGTTTATGCTACTGCAAACACATTGAAATTCATTGATTTGTTGAATAATGAAATTCTATAGCTCAATGAAGAGAAATTTATTATGTATGACCTTTCCTATCTGGCACCTTTGTCAAGAAGGCCCAGATGATACTTCATTTCTTGAGGCAATGAAGTATGCATTGGTCAAAGGAGAAACCATATTTCTGGAAAGGTCTTAGTGACCTTTGTAGGCTAGGAAGCTAGTGGAGTCTATCCTATTGACCTTAATAGCCTTCCTTCAATGAAAAGTATAAGATATAACGCACAATGTCCAAATGCCAAAGTGTTTTTATATTGTACAACAATACTGGCAATTAAACTCAGGGCTTAGCACATACTAAGAAAGCACCCTGCCACATGTATTCTTTGAAACAGGTAAAAATAGCAACCTGTTTGGGCCTACTATGAGCATAGTCATAGTAGGCAGAAAGAAAGAATAGCTGTCAGATGTGGCCCTCTGGTTTGGCAGGCATATTTGATGATACTTGTGAAGTCTCTTCATCAGTCAAGGATCTTGTATTTAGGAAGTTGTAGGAATAAAAATGCTGTCATGCTTCACTAACTAGATTGCATTTACCTTATGAAGTCTTTCATTGTCCATTGTTACTTTTTTTTTTCTATGGGTAAAGAGTTAAAATGAACTTGTAAAGCTCTGACATGGACTCTCTGGCTCAGGTACTTAGACATGACAAAAGTAAACAAAGCACACTCTCCAGGAAATTGACAAGATTCCTATCAACAATAAAGCTTCAAATATGCAGAGGTGACCAAGTCTGCTAACTCCTAATGTTCTCAATTACAAAAAAGACAGATGAACATTTGAAAAGGGCTTCAGGTTATAATACACTTAATTATGTAGCTACTCCAACCATAGCTGTTGTCTTTGCAAGTTCTTAGGTATGATCCAGATGTAAGAAATCATGCAAACTTTTCCCTGTGCTGGTTGAAAAAAAGCAACCAGTGAGAAGATTTCTTTTTGCCAAGAATGACAGGTATAAACCATATTGTTACTGTATACTTTGGACATACAAACAAGACTAATTTTTTTAATGTTACCTGTGTATGTTTTAAGAACTTTAATAACCTTTCTCTTCCCCAGATATAATGTTAGGGAATTAAGTAATAACTTTCTGGTGCTTTAAATGTGATTATTGGCTTTTTGTTTGTTTTGTTTTGTTTTGTTTTTGAGCAGTTTAAAAAAAACCACTGGAGAGCCTGTTCCTCAGAAGTTTGGAGAAAGCAAAATCATGTAAGCTAGAACATTGATAATCTTCTTTATTCACGCAGGAAAACACATCGTCATTTCATAAATCTAGCTTTACAAGAAGAAAGGAAAAACCTGGCTGAGTGGAGTGCCAGTGAATGAATGTCCACAGTGGTTGGCAACTTCTACAATGTACCACTACTGCATTAGCGAATGATGCAGGCAGGCCACATTGCAGGAGGCAGGGTTCACAGTGCGGTTGGTGGTTACCTTTCTTCTTTGGACCCATGGACACTGTTATTTCTCTTCTAATAAGTGTCTTTCACTTTTTAGACTATTGTCAAAAAGGTTTCCTCTTTGAGTCTAAGAAAATTCCCTAGGCTTGGTCTCAGTGTTGATTTTTCTAGGTCCCTTATTTTTTACAAAGCAGTCCTTTGTAAATTATAAATTTAAGATTCTCCTAGAGCAATAAGACAGTTGAAGGAGATCAAGAGGATACAAATTGGAAAGGAAGAAGTCAAAGTATCACTATTGGCAGATGATATGATAGTATACATGAGTGACCCCAAAAACTCCACCAGGGAACTCCTACAGCTGATAAACACCTTCAGCAAAGTGGCCGGATACAAAATTAACTCAAAAAAATCAGTAGCCCTCCTGTATACAAAAGACAAAAGGGCTGAGAAAGTAATTAGGGAAACAACACCCTTCACAGTAGCCACAAATGACATAAGGTACCTCGGAGTAACCCTAACGAAGGAAGTCAAATACTTGTTTGAAAAAAATTTCAAATCTCGGAAGAAAGAACTAGAATAAGATATGAGAAGATGGAAAGATCTCCCATGCTCATGGCTTGGCAGGATTAACATAGTAAAAATGGCCATCTTACCAAAAGCAATCTACAGATTCAATGCAATGCCCATCAAATTACCAATACAGTTCTTTACAGACCTGGAAAGAAAAATTCTCAACTTCATATGGAATAACAAGAAACCCAGAATTGCTAAAACAATCCTCTACAATAAAAGATCTTCTGGAGGTATCTCCATCCCTGATCTTAAGTTGTACTATAGAGCAACAGTTTTTAAAACTGCATGGTACTGGCATAGAAACAGAATGGTGGATCAATGGAACCGAACAGAGGACCCAGAAATAAACCCACACACTTATGAACACCTGATATTTGACAAAGACGCCAAAACCATACAATGGAAAAAAGATAGCATCTTCAACAAATGGTGCTGGTCCAACTGGATGTCTACATGTAGAAAAATGAAAATAGATCCATACTTATCACCCTGCACAAAACTCAAGTCCAAGTGGATCAAAGACCTCAACATAAAACCAGACACATTAAATCGGCTTGAAAAAAAAGTCAGGACTACCCTAGAACTCATTGGTACAGGGGAAAACTTCCTGAACAGAACACCAACAGCACAGGCTCTAAGAGCAACAATCAATAAATGGGACCTCATGAAACTGAAAAGTTTCTGCAAAGCAAAGGACACCGTCATCAAAACAAAGTGACCTCCTATAGATTGGGAAAGAATCTTCACCAACCCTTTATCTGACAGAGGACTCATATCACGTATATATAAAGAACTAAAGAAGCTGAAAAGCAGCAAACCAAGTAACCCACTTAAAAAATGGGAAACAGATGCGCTCAGTAGACTCCTGTCATACGTTCAATGCACATCCCATCTGTCTTTCTAAACGAGGATTGATCATCTTACCCCATGTCCGCTCAATTGATTATCTTTTCTGGGTGTATAGATTTCATTATGTTTATCATATCTTATAGGTCTATATAAGTGAGTATATCCCATGTTTGTCTTTCTCCTTCTGGGATATTTCACTCAGAATGATCTTTTCTAGATCCCACCATTTGCCTGCAAATTTCATGATTTCCTCCTTTTTGATTGCTGAAAGACTCTAACTAGCAGTGTTTGCAAAGCAAAGACTCATGACCAAACCTTTGGCAGAGTACAGGGAATCATAAGAAAGAAGGGGAGTTAGTCTGATGGGGAAAGGATAGGAGCTCCACAAGGACCAAATATATCTAGGCACAGGGTCTTTTCTGAGACTGACATTCAACCAAGGACCATGTATGGATATAACCTAGAACCTCCACTCAGATGTAGCCTGTGGTAGCTCAGTAACCAATTGGTTTCCCAAAGTGAGGGGAACAAGGACTATTTCTAACAGGAACTCAATGACTGGCTCTTTGGTCTCCCCACCCCCGAAGGGAGGAGCAGTCCTGTTAGGCCACAGAGGAGGGCTTTGTAGCCAGTCCTGAAGATACCTGATAAAACAGGATCAGATGAATGGGGAGGAGGTCCCCCCTATCAGTGGACTTGGAAAGGGGCAAGGTGGAGATGAGGGAGGGAGGGAGGGACTGGGAGGGAATGAGGGATCGGGACATGGCTGGGATACAGAGTTAATAAAATGTAACTGATAAAAAAAAATAAAATAAAAATAAAAATAGGTAATCTTTAAAAAAAAATGGGGAACAGAGCTAAACAGAGAATTCTCTGTAGAGGAATACCGAATGGCAGAGAAGCACTTAAAGAAATGCTCAACCTCACTAGCCATTAGGGAAATGCAAATCAAAACAACCCTGAGATTTCACCTTACACCCATGAGAATGGTCAAGATCAAAAACTCAAGTGACAACACATGCTGGAGAGGTTGTGGAGAAAGGGGAACCCTTCTCCACTGCTGGTGGAAATGTAAACTAGTACAACCACTCTGGAAATCAATCTGGCGCTTTCTCAGACAACTAGGAATAGTGCTTCCCCAAGATCCAGCCATACCACTCCTAGGCATATATCCAAAAGAGGCTCAAGCACACAAAAAGGAAATTTGCTCAACCATGTTTGTAGCAGCTTTATTTGTAATAGCCAGAAGCTGGAAACAACCCAGAAGCCCCTCAACTGAAGAATGGATGCAGAAAATGTGGTACATCTACACGATGGAATATTACTCAGCAATGAAAAATAAGGAAATCATGAAATTTGCAGGTAAATGGTGGGACCTGGAAAGGATCATCCTGAGTGAGTTGTCCCAGAAGCAAAAAGACACACATGGTATATACTCACTCATATAGACATACAACATAGGACAAACCCACTAAAACCTGTGCATCTAAAGAAACCAAGCAAGAGAGAGGACCTTAACTAAAATGTCCAATCCCCATCTGGAAAAGCAAAGAGGATGGACATCAGAAGAAGAAAAAAACAGGAAACAACCTAGGAACCTACCACAGAGGGCCTCTGAAAGCCTGTGCCCTACAGACTATCAAAGCAGATGCTGAGCCTGATGGCCAACTGTTGGGCAGGGTGAATGGAATTTTAGGTAAGAACTGGGAAATAGTAAGAGCTGGAGAGGACAGGGTCTCCACAAGGAGAGCAACAGAACAAGAAAATTTGAACACAGGGAACTTCCCAGAGACTCATACTCCAACCAAGGACTATTCATGGAGATAACCCAGAACCCCTGCACAGACGTAGCCCAGGGCAGTTCAGAGTCCAATTGGGTTACATAGTAATGTGAAGAGGGACTGCCTCTGACATGAACTGACTGGCCTGCTCTTTAGTCACCTCCTCCTGAGGGGGAGCAGCCTTACCAGGCCATAGTAGAGGACAATGCAGCCACTTTTGATGTGAACTGATGGACTAAGATCAGAAAGGAGAGGAGAACCTCCCCTATCAGTGGACTTGGGGAGTGGCATGCATGTAGAGGGAGGAGGGAGGGTGGGATTGGGAGGGGAGGAGAGAGGAGCTTATGGGGGGATGCAGAAGGAATAAAGTATAATTGATGAAAATTTTTTAAAAAAAAGGAAAAAATAATTTAAGAACCTTAAATGACTTTCAAAAGTGGAGGAAAGCATGGAGTTAGTCAATTTACATGGAACACGTCTCGCCCCTGGGGGCAAAGGTCTCCTGAACCTACTCAGACCAAAGACACCACCACTGCTAGTTCTAGAACTGATGCAGGATGTTCCAACGAGGGGGGTTAAGGCTTCTCATAATATTTCCTATAAGCCCACACCTGTTTGTTTATATCCCCCATTTTTATTCATTATTAGCCAGATAGAGCCAAGTAATTGTGGTAATGATACTTGCTTTTTTGCCCAATGCTGGAATGCTAGTAAATTTACTAGCTGGTTACTCGCATGCCTCGCTGGGTGCCTGTGCCCATTGATGCCCCTCACGCTATGACTCTCTTCAGACAGAAAAGGGATCTTGGAATTACAGCCGCCATTGTTACTGCCATCTCATTGGAGGCTGTTGGAGCTACCACCGTGGCATTAGCCATGAGTCATACTGTGCAGACTGCTCAGACCCTGAATAATCTTTTAGCCAATGTAGCTCATGCCTTAGATGTACAAAAAGGAATTAATGCTCAACTAAAAGGAGGGTTGATGGTGTTCAATCAGAGGATTGACCTCGTGCAGGAGCAAATTGATACCCTATGGCAAATCGCTCAACTTGGCTGTCAATGAAAGTATGCTGGACTTTGTGTCACTAGCATACAACATGAGAATTTTTCCTGTGCTGCAAATCTGTCTAAACAATTGTCTAGCTATATTTTAGGTAATTGGACTGAAGAATTCGATACTACGATGCAGCAGCTGAGAGTGGCCATTATCACAGTAAATTCTACCAGAGTGGACGCAGGACTAGCCACAGAATTATCACCATGGATTGCTGCAGCCATGAATCATCTGAAGGAATGGGCGGGCATGGGAGCATTAGCAGGCCTTCTGGTGTTGGTCTCCTTGGTTTGCCTGTGGTATATATGCAAGATTAGAGTCACACAACAGTGTAATGCAGCCATGACCATTCATGCCTTTACAGCCATTGAAGCAGAACAGTCTCCCCAAGCATGGTTGGCTACCATAAAAGGCTAAAATGTTATGCTCAGGATGCGAGGCTAAGCACTGCACTCAGGGTCAGCCACTTTGGACCCAGAGAAGAGCATGTCTGATTGCATGCGGGTTGATGCCCCAGGTCCCGCCTCTGAGAAAAAGGTATCAGACGGGTCTGATGCTCTTTGGGTGGATGACACCTAAATGAACATCAGTACAAAGTCCCAATTTATTTCTAATATCAGAGATCAGACCTCTACTCTTGCCTGATGCGTCTAAAACAAAAAGGGGGAACTGTAGAGAGCTGCGAAATGCCACGCCTTAAAGATGGAGCTGGTTTCTGCCTTCCACCTTCCCGATGGTGAGTGCTCTCTGTCACAAACAACTCCACATTTGGCTAAGGCTGAGGATCTGGCTTGCTTCCATGTATGTGGACCTATCTGCATTGCCCACGTGGCATGCTGGGGTTGGCTACCCAGAGGCTATTTAAGCTGTGGGCTGGCTTTCCCCAGGGTCAGATGATTGTTCAAGGTTCCTGAATAAACTGCATTAAAAAAAAAAAAAAAGATTTTCTGACTCTGTCTCTTCTTTTTCCGTGTGTGTGTGTCTGTGTCTGTGTGTGTGTGTGTGTGTGTGTGTGTGTGTGTGTGTGTGTGTGTGTGTATGCATTCCATGAACAAGACATGAAATACTCAGGGAAAAATTATCAGTCAGACTTTTCAGCTGATTGATTGATTGATTCTCTCATTTATTATATCCTGATCACAATTTTACCTTCCTCCTGTCCTTCCATTCTCTCCCCACAACCACGTCTCCCTTCCCCAATCCACTCCTCCTTCATTTCTCTTCAGAAAAGGGCAGGTCTTCCAGGAATATCAACAAAACATGGTGTATCAAGTTGCTGTAAGACTAAGCACCTCTCTTTATATAAAGGCTTGATGAGGCAACCCTATAGGACAGAAAGGTCCCCAAATCAGGCAAAAGCATTAGAGACAGCCTCTGCTCCCATTGTTAGGAGTCTCATAAGACCAAGCTACACAACCATGACATATGCAGAGGGCCTAGATCAGACCCAGGCAAGCTCCCTGATTGTAGGTTCAGTTGTCTGTGAGCTCCTACAAGCCCAGGTGAGTTGATTCAGTGGGTTTTCTTTTGGTGTCTTTGACCCTTCTCAGCCAAGGACTTTTGAGTCAATCAATTCAACCGAGCTGTTCTCTGTCTACACACACACATACACAGAGAGAGAGAATATTTTCCACTGTGTTCCATTTGCTTAATTTATTTTGCAGATTCTGTCACTGTTTATCATTTGGATAATTGCTGCTTATTGTTTTTCGTACATTAAAATGCTTCCTTTAATTCTGCATTACTTTGCTTCTATTTGCTGACCTGTGTTTGAAAGCTTTTACATGTATTTTTCTGTTTTAAATGAAAATCTATCTCTTTTTTCATAAAAGATAGAAATTGTGAAAATTGCAGGTCTTTTTACAATACCACTTTGCCCAGGAAGATGTGCCCCCTGGTAGAATGATAGAATGGTTGTTATAGAATAACCAACAGCTTTGTGATTGGAATATAGAGCCAGTCCATAAAGGAACCCATACCTGTTACTAGAAACCTGATCAAAGCACATGACTAGGAAGGTCGTGGACTTTGACGAGGGAGCCTATCTGTGTTTTGCTAAGTGAACATGCTGTTAAACAGCTCTATAACTTAAATGCATAGTTCAGTCAGAGTTTCAACTTAGGTAATGGAAGTTTCTGTGTGTGGTGGGCAATGGTTGATGCGGAAACTCCTCATTGTTCAAAGTGCTGAGAACAAGTTTTCATCTCAAGCAGGTAAAAAAATTCATATCACTAGCTACAAAGAGGTATTTAGGCAAAGTAAAAGCTCAACTTATACAACCTCATCCAAAGGAAGTGTGGTAAAATTGAAGAAGGGAGCTCCTTAATATTTTCTGAGACACTATCATTACGGATTAGTCCTAAGAAATTTCTCAAAATAAATCTCCCCCTTTTTCTTGAGAATTTATCACTGTTTAAACACATTGTATGAGGTCACAAAATCTTTTCTAACCTGTTTATGTTTTACTTTCCTTAGGCATTCTTTTGGTACCTTCTATTCTCTATATAAATTTTCCATCTGGATGTTTCCTTCTAGGCATATGGCAATCTGGGAATAGCTATCTTAGCAACATGGTGCCAAAAACTAAACCCAAGGCATCAGCTGTGCCATCATTATTGTGACAAATACCGAGACTATTCCCATCTACTGCATCACTCTGCTTTTAACAATTAATATGAACTGTCTCTCTTCCTGTCGACCTGGTAGATGCACTAGCTATAATAAAGTACCAAATTTGTTATCAGGAAGACTGCTGTGGTTTGGACCTCTGTGATGTTGTGTCAATGGATAGAGTGAACTTGTTTTGTTCCACCTATGACCTCATCTTGCTGCACTGTTATCTAATCTTTTTTTTTTTTTTCGGTGTTTTCAGAGACTTTGAATTTCTATAATGACAAATTTCTAACTTAAAAAAAATTAGGAATGTAGAATGGCAGAGAAACACTTAAAGAGATTTTCAACATCCTTAGCCATCAGGGAGATGCAAATCAAAACGACCCTGATATTTCACCTTACACCCATCAAAATGGCTAAAATAAAAAAACTAAAATGACAACACATGCTGGAAAGGTTGTGGAGAAAGGGGAACCCTCCTCCATTGCTGGTGGGAAAGTAAAATGGTACAACCACTTTAGAAGTCAATCTGGCGATCTGCCGCTTTCTCAGACAACTAGAAATAGTGCTTCCTCAAGACCCAGCTATACCATTCCTAGGCATATACCCAAAATTTGGTCAAGTACACAACAAAGGACATTTGCTCAAACATGTTTGCAGCAGCTTTCTTTGTAATAGCCAGAACCCGGAAACAACCGAGATGTCCATCAGTGGAGGAATGGATACAGAAATTGTGGTACTTTTACACAATGGAGTACTACTCAGCAATCAAAAACGAGGAAATCATGAAATTTGCAGGCAAATGGTGGGATCTAGAAAAGATCATTCTGAGTGAGGTGTCCCAGAAGGAGAAAGACACACATAGTATATACTCACTCATATAGACCTATAAGATATGATAAACATAATGAAATCTATACACGTAAAGAAGATAAAGAAGAAAGAGGACCCAAGGTAAGATGATCAATCCTCACTTAGAAAGACAAATGGAATGTGTATTGTGCATAGGAAAAAACAAGTAACAGGACAGGAGCCTACCGCAGATGGCCCCTGAAAGACTCTACCTGGCAGTGTATCAAAGCAGATGTTAAAACTCATGGCCAAACCTTCGGCAGAGTGCAGGGAATCATATGAAAGAAGGGGGAGTTAGTATGACAGGGAAAGGATAGGAGCCCCACAAGGACGAAATATATCTGGGCACAGGGTTTTTTTCTGAAACTGTTTCTCCAACCAAGGACCATGTATGGATATAACCTAGAACCTTTACTCAGATCAAGCTCGTGGTAGCTCAATAACCAATTGGTTTCCCATAGTAGGGGGAACAGGGACTATCTCTGACAGGAACTCAATGGCAAGCTCTTTGACTCCCCACCCCCCAAGGGAGGAGCAGTTCTGCTAGGCCACAGTGGAGGACTTTGCAGCCAGCCCTGAAGATACCTGATAAAACAGGGCCAGATGAAAGGGGAGGAGGTTCTCCCCAGTTCGTGGACTTGGAAAGGGGCAGGGAGAAGCTAAGGGAGGGAGGGTGAGATTGGGAGGGAATGGGGGAGCGGGATGCAGCTGGGATGCAGAGTTGATAAAATGTAAATAATAATAACAAACAATAAAAAAAAGAAATCGAAAAAAAGAAAATACTTCACAACGCATGTAGATAAAACTGACTGGAAAGCAGGTAACTCTAGAGACAGAATACTAAGGCACAAAAATGACTAAGATAAAACAAAATTTGAAATACTACTGGAGCTGTTTCATAGAGTTCTGATGTATTAAGCAACTTGAAATGGGGTTAATCACCCCAAGTAATACTTGGGTGATTAACCCCAAGTATTTATACAATTTTACATGAACTGGTAAAAACTGTCATAGATAGTGTCAGATTTATTCTCAGAAAAACAGCTTCTGGCAATGATATGTATTAAAATAAACATGCCTGGAGACGGATTGAAACCTTTGTCTAGGAAAGTTCAGCCAGGCCCTGAAACAAAGAAGCCACCTGTGCTGAGACAGGCTACTTTCAAAGGACACACACGCATTCCATATGCGGCAACCTGGCAGGCCGTGTTGTGCGTGTGTGTGTGTGCTGGAGTACCACCAGTAATTTTCTTTATCGAAATTTACAACTTCACATTTCTCTCTTTGATTTTTTTTCCTTCAGTTTTAATTCTTATAACATTTTTGCACGTACAGGAAATTGAGTACAGTATACAGAGATTTTGAAGAACTAGCTTGCCTTCATCTTAGGCTTTTAAAGTCATCTTATAGGAAATACACACTAAGTTCATTTCTGTTTATGATTAAACTTCTGTTTCTCAAGGATTGAGCTATTCTTCACCTGTAACATTAACTATTAATGGTTCTGTACTGTCTGTTCCAGGAAAGGCAATCATGGTTTTACTTTTAAAAGTTGTTTATAAACATCTTCCAACCCTATCTCTGTTCTAAAAGGGTTGTTATAGCTAGCTTGTAATGCTACCAGGGTTACAACCACCTTGAAATCATGTCTTTGTTTCAGGAGGTCATTATAACAAACCTGTTATGCTTATTTTATGCTCCTGTGACCCCACCTTTTTTGCCTACCAAATTCCCTATTTGAGTAACTTAAAACCCTATAAAAACCTTGTCTTCCTCACATCCAATGCTCACCCGTCAAGGCCCATCTTAGAGAGAGGCAGCCTGTGCATATGAATGAAAAAGCTTGCTTTAACTAATTTGGTCATGATGACTGGGGTCTATAGGTGGCTTCCTCTCCTCACTATGGTGCTAGAATGTGCATCAGTTGATGAACCTATGTGTATACATCATAATCACCACAGTTTACTTGATGGTTCACTGTAACTTTATTTAGAAGCCTGAAGAATTGTAGAAGAGTTATCAATATAGTATATGTAGTATAGTATTAACCAGAACTTTTAGTAAATACGATTATGAAATATAAAATCAAAGCTAATTTCACCACACAGCTCTTACATTTGCTCTTTTTTTAAAAAAATGTATTTTGAAAGGACAATTTTAAAGAATTATGGCAAAGAAGAACTCAAATTATTTTCTTTACTTTCTAGTATTTCAGTTAAATATATTCTTCTAATGGCTGAGCTAGAAAGAAAAAGGAGAGATTAGTCAAAAGACTGGATTGCCAACACCAACCCTCCTACTGATGCATAACTGCTCCAACACATCAGCTTGCCCCTTCCTCTTTGCACTTTCAGATGCCTAGAGCAAACAACCAGATCCAGTATTCAGCCATGGCTCATACCTGTGGGCTGGGCAACTCACAAACACGGAGCTTTTAGAAAAGTCTGAGGGTACTCAATCCCCATCCATGACCAAGAGCATTGGCAGATTCTATTTAACTGGAGCATGGCCACCTGCCTTCCCCTCCACGCTGTCCACTTAGAGAAGTCAGCCTGCCTTAATTAAGACATTAGCTCCAATGATATCAAAAAATTTCTCATTGAGATGCAATAACATTTCCTTAATATGCGGCACAGCCAGCACTGCGAAATATGTCAGCACAGCTTGGCTGACTTCCTTAGAGGGAGGGCCCATACCAGTGTTCAGCTGATTATAAAAGAAAGAGAAGTGACTTCTAAAACTAACTATAGAATTCTTACAATGTGCACACTGTTATTACGGCACTGTGCCCAGAGCTCATCAAAGATAAATGAGGTTTGAAGAGTGGAGTTTTATGTTAAACTTAATAGACATACCCCTTCTTTCTTTAAAAAGAAAAACTAGCAAGGGAATGGGAAAGACATCAAAGCAATTTTCCTATAAATCTACACAAAAATCAATTTCAGAGTCAACTTTTGTGCTTTTATTACTTATGGTGTTTTTATTTATTTTGTGGGTGGCATGAAGCTGAAACAGAACATTATTCAATGCCTTTCAAATTGCTTTGGAGAAATATAATAAATCCAATATACACAGAAAAGTTTATCAGATTCTCTCTCTTTATTCAAAAAACATACACAACTCTGAGATCTTTGATGTTAATACTGTTTCAATTTTTTTCAAAGTTTTTCTACATATTACACAAGATTTATTTCCTAGATGCTTAATTTATACTTCTTAAGATCTCTGATAGAAGGCAAAGTTTGGGCTTAAGAAGCTATTGTCAAAAAAAAAAAAAAAAAGAAGCTATTGTCTTTTCTAAACTGCTATTCTTAAAAGTCCTCCTCTGAACTTTACAATCACATTCTCTCATTTCAGTTCCAATGTCTAGGAATTTTGATAGGAAATAAGAAGAGTAGAGTGTCCATTAATATTGCAACACCAGCCTCAGGATGTTCATTTTGTGTGTGAAATTGTATTTTTCTGACATTTCTCTGGTTTTGTTCAAATCAGCTCTATTGAAAATCATCTTGAACCCAATTTTTATCCAGTAACTGTCTCTCAATATGTATCACTCTTATAAGTATTAAAGATTTGTTGGCTCAGCTTTTCAGGCAAGACTATATGAATACACAAGAAAGTTGTCAGAGTGTTCTTTAGACTATGTCAAAATTAAATGAATTCAAAGTTGCCTGCTTTTATCAATAATTATGTCCTCATTGTAAAAATCAATTCTTTAAGGAAAAGTTCAAAGTTAGCACTTCCCGAAAAGTGGTGAGGGGTTAGCTGTGGTAGCATAGAATTGCCTCCATATGATTAAATCAATGTAACCAAGGGTACCAAGGACATTCTTGGAGCCTAAATAAATTCCTCTAAATGAAGTCTTAAATAATGACAGAAATTCTTTTTTCATTAAACAATAGGGTCATCACTATGTAAATAGTCCACGATATAAAAATAAACACTAGACACATACAATTAACACCTAAAACTATCTGCCCTTTTTATCTGCTGTGCCCAAAAGAATACTTTTGCAACTGGCTGGAAGAAACATGGGTCAGAGAAAGATATTTCCCTAGGTTTTCTTCATTTACCTAAATTGAAATTGCCTCACAGAGTGGGAAGTGAGAATTAATGGACATTGATGAGAACATAGTAAAACCCCAGTGCTTTATATCGGATACAAAATCATTAGCACAGCAAGGAAAACTTTAAATAGATGTTAAGGAATTGAAAAGCATTTACCCCTTTGAAAGTCAACTTCCTTTAAATGTGCAGAACAAACTTGGCAGACATTCAGTAGGGCTAATGGTATTAAAACTATCCCAAATTTAGAAGACTACTGCAGATATGGCCACCAGGCTCATTCCCTATGGACTAAACCAATGTTTCTCTACCCTGGCTATGCATTAGAATTACCTGGGGAGCCCATGGCATAATTGATCTCCATTGGAGAAAGGATATATTTTTAAAGCTCACCAAGTAATCTTGATGTATAGAGATGGAGAAGAGAACAGAATGGAACTAGGACAAAGTCTCCATACTTGGAATATGTGTGCAGGCTCCTATCCTCTCAACCACACAAATAGCATTTTTTTGAAATGATGGGTTTCTACAGGAAACATAGGAAGAAAATGGTTACGCTAGGCAATAAGAAAATTTGTCTTCTACATAACCTCCATCCCTAGAGAGTGTTATAAATTATAATAAACTAAGTCAACTATACAAGGAAAACACACTATTTTAGTTATGTCTTCAGTTTCCTTCAAGACAATATCTTCTGGGAAGCAGAAAAACTCATAATCAATATTAAAAGACAGTTTAGGTTGAAATAAGATGCAATAGTATTCCAATAGAGCAGCTACATGGAGGGCTCCTACGTTACCTCCCTATTTTCCTCACAGTTCTAGTCTTGCCCTGTCATATTGTGCCTTTCCTTATTGTTCTTCATTTTTAAATTAACGCATGGTCTTTTTGGCCACACTTGTTAGAGTTAATCCTTTTGGATAAGAAAAAAAAATGGTGTAAAGGAATTTTCTTCTTTGGATTTTGTTTTCTGTTCTATTTCATGTCTTGGTACAAGGACCAAAACACTGCCTGAGAAGTCCCAGGTGAGAGTGGCCTGCTATTGAACCCAGGCTGTGGTATAAGGAGAAGAAGGTATTGAAGTCAAAGAACTGGCAAAGCTACAGGAAAGTGTGATGTTTGTTGACTCACCTGAATATATAAAAATCTCTGTTAAGAAGTAAGGGCATTTGAATGAGTTTATAAAAACTATTTTTGGAAGAATAGAATTTGTAACTTTGGATCCTAAAATTTAATAACTATTAAAATTGTAATGGCCACAATTATTTTAATGATAAACAGAAAGGAGAATAAAGGAGCCTTCATTTCTGTATTTTTATTTGTATAATTTTATATTCCACAATTCTAAATATACCATAGTAATATCTTCCAGAAACATAATATTATTGGCCAGAAATTAAAGTAAAATTTTAATAAGCAAGAAATATAATAACCAGTGATGTCTGTGTATGAAAGAAAACGTGTGTGTGTGTGTGTGTGTGTGTGTGTGTGTGTGTGTGTGTGTGTGTGTGTGTCTGAGTGAGGTGATGAAAAGGAGATGACAGGAAATGGTCTTTTCTGAAGGAACAAGCTGGACTGGAAGATTAGGTAGTGAGGTAAGTCCACAGTGCAAATGCAAACTCTTTATGTATTTACTTATTCAGAATCACCCCAGGGTGCAGACTCAAGCAGTAAAAATTAATTAAATGATGCAAAATAAAAGCAACAACAACCAAAGCCAGTTCAATTCAACCAAATACATATTTTTAAGTAACTCTAATTTCCATCTTTAAAATGAGTCTAAAAGTCCATTTACCCAACAAGCACAAACAAGTTTTGTGTGTTTAGTTGTTGCGTATACCCTATTACTCACTCATGTGTGTGTGTGTGTGTGTGTGTGTGCATACAAGTGCACTCACACATGTGTGAGGCTTTTATCTATAGCCACATTTCTTTGGCAGTAAGATATAAATCCAGAGGCAATACTTTCCCCTCACTCTCCTTGGGCCTTGCACGTGTGGCTTGACCATTGACTTTGCAGAGCTAAAAATCATTGTATGTCATTTTTACATAAATGCATGTACTACGGACACTCATGCATAGATATGTGCATAGGTAAAGATAAATACATATTTTATATCTCTAAAATACTGTATGTAATAGCCCGAGTCTTTCAGAATAATTTTCTCTGTCTTAAACTTGTTGACAGCTCACCTCTCTGTGACTCTACACTATTGTGAAAATAGAGGCATGGTACTAAAGAGATGACTCAGCAGTTGAGAATACATATTGGTCTTCCAAAGGACCTAAGTTCAGGTCCCTGCCCTGCATTGGTCACTCACAGCCACCTGCAGCTACAGACGGTACCAAAGCCTCTGGCTTTTGGTGGCATTTGTGCTCATATGCATATACTACACACACACACACCACACACCTTTAAAAAATAAAAATTAAAATTAAAAATAGGCACTGGGCATGCAACTTCGTATAGAGCACCTACCTACCATGTACAAAGCCTTGGGTTCAGTGCCCATCCCCGAAGAATAAACACATGTCACCAGCTACAAAAAGCTTTCGGACGTCTCTATTCTTTACCAGCACATCTTAAGGCTGTGACTTTTTGTTCCCAAACCATCCCTCTTATCCAGAGAATATAATCCTCATGAAAATGAGAGTGAGTATTCTCTACAGACTCGTGCAAGTCTCTGTTGTAATGACTCTAAGTTTTTCTGACAGGGAATACAGATGCACTAGTCTGTGGATAGGATGTTAAATCATTACAAGTCAGTTTCACACGATGTCCATTTAGCAGAGTATTAATAGTATTTTCCCCTAGGGCCTATAACCTGTCTAGCCACAGGTTTTTGGCTATTGTAATAGTGACAGGCAAGGGCTTTCTCCATGTTGTATAACTCAAGTAAATGGTATCTTCTATATCAGAATCTTACTGTCAAGTTCTGGAGAGTAACCAAGAGCTTTGGCAATAGTCCTTAATGTTTGGGGATCTGTGGAAACTTACTCATGCACAATTCCAAAGAAAATAACTCCTTCCTGGCCCTGAGCTTTTAATTTGATATCTACTAGGGTCATTTTTGCACAATAATAGGATAATGTCATTTTAACTCTTTATGTATGTGTAAGTACATATTTAAGAAGGTGTCTCCAAAAGTAGGTTTCCATATGTCATTATTGAAATGTTTTTGTTTTTAGTTATCCTTCCTAATATTTCTTCATCTTCTCTGCCAACCCTTCAATTCTCCTCCCTATTAAGCCCTTCCTTTATTATCATTTTTCTTTAAAACATTGACATCTATCTCTCCTCCTTTGAAGTCCTCCCCTACAGTACCTTCTAATTTTTGTGTTTGTTTTGTTTTTTATTTTGTTTTTCAAGACAGGGATTCTATGTGTAGCCTTGGCTGCTGAGGACTCACTTTGTAGGCCAGATTGGCCTCGAACTCATAGAGAACCACCTGCCTCTTCCTCCCCAAGTGCTGGTATTAAAGTTATGTGCCACTGTGCCTGGCTACTAAATTCTTGATCTCTATAGATATTCCAAGTGAAACACAAATATCTAAAGAACCAAGTTTAACATCCACAAGTGAAAATATATATAAAACTTTTATGTCTCTCTATATCAGTTTTTCCTAACTCAGGATGGTTTTTTCAGTTTTATTGACTGAATTTTTCATAATTTTGTTTTTCTTAACATCTGAATAATAATACATTGTATAAATGTAACATAATTTCATTATCCAGTCATCATTTGATGGACATCTAAGCTATTTCCAGTTCTTATCTATTGTGAATACAGCAGCAATAAAGATGGGTAAGCAAGTATCTCTGTCATTAGTTATGAAATCTTTTGGTTTATGCCCCAGAAATGGCTGTATCATGTACTATATCTACTTCTAGCTTTTTGAGCATCCTTCGTACTGATTTCTGCAGTGCCAGCAACAGTTTAAACTCCCACTATAAGTGAATAAGAAGATAAACGTGCCTTTTCCCTCAACCTTAAAAGGAATATCTCTATCATATCCACCCCCAAGACTTAGTGTTCATTATAGAAGAGATATGGTAGATAGCTACGTGGAAAAAAAATGTTTTACAAACATAAAAGGGAAATTGCATGTATGGATTAACAGCAGTTGAGAATGCACAAGATTATGCAGACTCAGTCCTGACAAACTTCTGGCTTGGAGAGAGGAGGAGGGCAATGTCCAATAGCTTCTCAGCTATTGGATGTTGACAGATGGTGGAAGAAAGAAAGTTTTCTTTAAGAGTGTGGCCCCTCTTAGCTTTTTCCCCTACCAGTTGAGGCTGTGCATCTAAGAGTATATGGGCAGCATCAACAGTACTTGATAGGTTAAAAACAAAGGGAACACAATGATGAGTGGGTGAAAAAAGGGAATATCTATCTGCGAGGAGTGGGAGAGCAGGTAAATATAATCGAAGTATATTATACACAAATTTCAAAGAACTAGACGAATGAGAAAAAGATACCAAACATAAATTTAAAAAGAAAAAGAAATTGGGAAGAAAAAATAATCACCAAGTATACTATTTCCAGATGGTCTGTGTGTTATTTTGGAAAATATTTTCCCAAGAATGAGAGTGGAATAAAGTGAGACCAAGATGTTCTTATATTTTTGACTTCTGTATCTTCCATGTATGGTGGCACAGTTTGACTGGGTCTGTTGAACTCCTAGGTGCTGATTCTAACTTGCGGGAACGCAAAGGGGTTGCAGGCGTGCGAGGTGGAGTTTGCGCTATGCACGACCACTGGCAGGCCTTCATGCCACGTTTTGGTTGTGCCCTTCTTAGCACCTGGAAGAAGAGGAAAACAAAACACAACATTGTAAGATGTCAGTTTTTGAAATCTAAAGAACTACAAGGGCTAAGAGAATTACCTAACAAGGTCGTGTAAATCTTTAGAGTTTGAGTTACTAAAGAAAAGCAACATGCTTCTGTTTGACCCTAAATAAATTCTTTTGGATTTTCTCAGTGTCTGTAGTTATGTCTCCCTTTCATTTCTGATTTTTCTGATTTGGATAGTTTTCCTCTGCCTTTTAGTTAGTTTGGCTAAGGGCCTGTCTTGTTGATTTTTCTCAAAGAACCAGCTCTTGGTTTCATTGATTCTTTGAACTGTTTTGTTTGTTTATAATTTATTGATTTCTGCCCTGAGCTCCAGCCATTTATCCTCTTGCCTGTGTTTGCTTCATTTTTTTCTAGGGCTTTCAGGTGAACTATAAAGTTGTTGTATGTGATATTTCAGCCTACAGACTGGGAAAGGATCTTCACCAACCCTATATGTGACAGAGGGCTAATATCCAGTATATGTAAAAATCTCAAAAAGTTATACAGCAACAAATCAAGTAATCCAATTAAAAAATGGGGTACGGAGCTAAACAGAGAACTCTGTGTAGAGGAATGTAGAATGGCAGAAAAACACTTAAAGAAATGCTCAATGTCCTTAGCCATCACAGAGACACATATCAAAACAAACCTGAGATTTCACCTTACACCCATCAGAATGGCTAAGATCAAAAACTCAAGTGACAACACATGCTGGAGAGGTTGTGGAGAAAGGGGAACCCTCCTCCATTGCTGGTGGGAATGTAAACTTGTACAACCACTCTGGAAATCAATTTGAAGATTTCTCAGACAATTAGGAATAGTGCTTCCTCAAGATCCAGCTAAACCACTCCTAGGCATATATCCAAAAGATGCCCAAGTACACAACAAGGACATTTGTTCAATCATATGTGTAGCAGCTTTATTCACAATAGCCAGAACCTGGAAACAACCCAGATGTCCCTCAATTGAGAAATGGATACAGAAATAGTAGTGCTTTTACACAATGGAATACTACTCAGCAATTAAAAACAAGGAAATCATGAAATTTGCAGGCAAATGGTGGGATCTAGAAAAGATCATCCTGAGTGAGGTATCCCACAAGCAGAAAGACAAACATGGTATATACTCACTTATAAGTGACTACTAGACCTATAAGATAGGATAAGCATACTAAAATCTGTACACCTAAAGAAGATAAACAAGAAGAAGGACCTGGGGTAAGATAATCAATCCTTACTTAGAAAGACAAATGGGATGGACATTGAAGTAGGAGAAAATGAGAAGCAGGATAGAAGCCTACCACAGAGGGCCTCTGAAAGACTCTACCTAGCAGTGTATCAAAGCAGATGCTGAGACTCACGGCCAAACTTTGGGAAGAGTGCAGGGATCTTATGAAAGGAAGGTTAGTAAGACTTGGAGAGGGGAAGAGCTCCACAAGGACCAAATATATCTGGGCACAGGATCTTGTCTGAGACAGATTCTCCAACCAAGAACCATGCATGGATATAACCTAGAACCCCTGCTTGGATGTAGCCTATGGCAGCTCAGTATCCAAGTGAGTTTCCTAGTAAGGGGAACAGGGACTGTCTCTGGCATGAACTCTGTGGCTAGCTCTTTGACCTCCCCAACCCCTGTGGGAGGAGGAGCCTAGCTAGGGCACAGTGAAGGACATTGCAGCCATTCCTGGTGAGATCTGATAAGCTAAGGTCAGATGGAAGGGGAGGAATACCTCCCCTATCAGTGAATTTAGAGAGGAGCAGGGAGGAGATGAGGGAAGAAGGGTGGGATTGGGAGGGAATGACAGAGGGGGCTACAGCTGGTATACAAAGTAAATAAACTGTAATTAATATAAAAAATAAAAATTTAATTTTAAATAAATAAATGAATTCTTTTAATATAATAAAAATGCATTTATTTTAATCTTTTGAAGTGGATTCTATTAATGTATATATATATATATTTCCTTTAAAAAACTTACCGGTGCAGATATCTTCATTTTTTCACTTTTTATATGGACCATTGTATTATTTAATAAGGAATGTATGACAGATGGTAAAATAAAATGTACAGAAAATCAATCTTGACTTCCCATGTTCTCCTCCAGGGTCTAGCCTGGTGAGTATTGTCTTATCCCTCATCAAGGAAACTTCGCAACAGTTGGAAGCCACACATACACACACACACACACAAAAAAAAAAAAAAAAAAAAAACACAAAAAAAAAACAACAAAAAAACCTGCAATCAAAATGCAGAGTTGTGGAGCCCAGTCCTAATGGATATATCTACAAAACTTCCACACCTAAGGCTCAGGGAACATTGATATTGTTCTTCTATGAAAGATAAAACTAGGGTGGGACCGGGAGGGGAGTAGGGAAGGGCTTATGGGGGGATACAAAATGAATAAAGTGTAATAAAAAAAATAAAAAAAGAACTCAACATAATAAAAAAAAAGATAAAACTACAGCCATAAAATCTCAGCAACATGACTGTCCAAACGTGAGATGATCAAGGACACCAGGAATATGCCAAAGTAGAATGGAAAGGCCAAAAGCTCTCAAGTCTATATAAAGAACTACAGGCAACTGAGGGATTCTGGGAGCGAAAGAAATAATCTTCCTCAGGGAAGAGCACAGGAATTGGCCATCCGGTGCCAAGTTGTCAGTCCTAAAAACATATATGAAAGTACCATTATACAAAAATGAACAGGTTATATTTAGGGTTATGTGTGTTTACATATATACCTGTGTGTATGTGTGTGAAGGTATGTATGTGCGTATGCAATAACAGTCTGAAAAAAAGATGCCATGAGTTGAAAGAGGGCAAGAAGAAATGTTTAAAAAGAAAAAAATAATAATTTGTAAGTTCTGTTTTAAGAAAATCTAGAGTATATAAATGTATGAAATAAGTGACAGTGTTGCTTTTCTGTATGGTTTCCTGGGCTCCTAAAGGTGGTAGTGGTCACCTAAAGGTGAGATTCAGAAAGAGTAGCATATCAAAATACACCTTTCTGTTTTCTTACACTGTCTAGGAGGGTTGTGTTATTGCTTTTGGTTAAGGTATAAAAGCACTCTTAAAATAAAGTATTATGTAAAATAAGATAAGGGCCAAAATATAGTAGCTTGAAATATCTATTATCTAGATTATTCCCCACATAATAAATAAATAAATATAACTTAATTATAGGTTTGGAGATTTAAAAAATATTTCATTAACTGTAGTCACCTGTAGTCAACTGTAGGCAATGGATGTGTGCGGCCAGGAAGAAGTCCACGATCATGCCCTGCACACTAATATTTTAGCCAATGACCTTCAATGTACACCACCGTGATCTTCTACACTTGCAAAGGAGCTAAAAAGTCCAACTGAAATTTCAGCTGCCATATGGCTGCATCATCATGACTTTATCATATGGTGCACTCTTGTTTGTTTGTGGTGTAAAAAGACTACTACGCTGTCTTTGGTAAAAAGGGTTTCTTTTTATCACTCTTCAGAGTATGTTTTCTACCTAACTTTTTTAAAAAGTTTAATACAAAACAAGGTACCATGTTGCCCCAGTAGCAGCCTCATGCCATTTATATTTGCTACATCTCATAGCAGGATAAAACAATACTGTGCAGTTGTTGACTTCTGTCATCTAAGTCTGCATACGCACTGTTAGTGCTGTTTTTACAGAGGTGAGGTTGCCTTAAGGAGAGATTTCTCAGACACCTGTACCTGTTGTTAAGCAGTACATGACTGCGTCCTTAGCGAAGTGAAAAGGATTCAGTATATACAGCTGGGATTTTCCTTGTGGGGGGTCTATATGTTGTATGTATTGTATACGTTCTTATGTGCATATGTATATGCACGCACGTGGAGGACAAAGATGAATGTCAAATGTCTTCCTCAATTATCATCAACTTTATTTATGAGACAGACTGTCTCAGTGAATCTGTGCCTTACCAATTGGTTAGGCACTTGCTCACATGGCAAGTCTGTGAGCATCAGGCACCTCTTCTCTCTGCTTCCAAACCAAACTCAGGTACTCGTATCCGCACAGTAAGTGCTTCACCCACTGAACCTTCTCTCCAGTTTCCACTTTGAAATTTCTTAGAGACTTGAAGTAAGTGGAAAAATATATATTCTGACCGTTGCCATATTGGAAGAACTATAAACGTGTTGGAAATAAATTGCCAGACTTTCCATGGGAATAGTTTGCCTTAACTAAGTCAGTTATCTAATTTTTTATGTTTTATGTTCTTACCTGGGAGTGAAGGCTGCATTTTGTACATGTTGAGAAGAGACTGCACTATTCTCTGTTGTTTTCTTCACATTGGTTCTAGTATTTGTAGCACTGTACAGATTAGAAGGGACCAAACTCTTGGCCTTTCATTTCCTGCTTTCTGTCTGCCCCTTTCCTCTAGCACAACATGCTTGTGTTTTCCATTTCCAATCCACAGTACCTTTGCAAACATCACAGTATTTATACCTTCTCTGGCCCACATGCTAGTCTAGGAGAGAACTGTATTTATTGTAAGAAAAATAAGACAAGGGGCTAGATAATGGCTTAGTGATTAAAACTATGTACTTCTATTAGAAAGGAATGGTTGTCAGTTCAGAGCACCCGTATAAGGCCCTTCACAATTGTCTGTAATTCCAGACATCCTCTGCTATGTCTGTGGACACTTACAACAAACACATGCACATAGGATATACCCAAAACACACACATATTACACACTATTTTAAAGGTTTTTTAAAAGAACTAAAAATAAGACAATATTATAGACCTGTATATTTAAATCCTAACACCTAAGTCTCTAAATGGAAATACAGAAAATCTATATTTCAAAAATCCCTCAACAATAAGAGCTAAGATAATTCTTCACTTAGTTTCAAGTTTCTCTTCCTCAATTTTCTTAGTCTCCTTTGTTGACAGCCCTTTGATACCTTCAGAACTGGGATTTTTCTAAAACATTTTGCATGCTAATGTCAGTAGTTTCCAAGATAAAGTAAGAAATATTCTCAGACAAATACAGTGAGCTCCTTCCTCTCCCTTGCAGCCTGCTGAGACAAACAGTTCAGAATTAACAACCATCTGCATTCTTCACCTAGATATCTATCATCACCCTGCTTCCCAGGGCCACTCATGAACTATGAACTAAGCCTGGGGAGAGGAGACATTCAGGATGTAGCTGAACTCCTTATTTGACTGAAGTTGATCTAGGGCATTTAATTAATTACTCCAAAGACTGACATGTAAAGCAATGATCAGAAATAATCACAAATGATATCTATGCTATGTACTGTGTTCTGTAAAAGATAAGCTATCAATGACACTATCAATGTCAGTGGCATCTTTCATGGGCTGACCTCACAGTGCATGTTTGAAATGGTGTTCTGAATGGTAAAGAGAATAATCTACCAAAGCTGTGTTTTTCTGTTTTAAGTTTTGAATGAGTGAGTTTATTGAGTATAAGGAAGAAGAGGAAGGAGAGAAAGAAGAGTAGCAGAAAAAGAGAGAGGAAGGAGAAGGAGAAGAAGAAGGAGGGGGAGGAGGAGGAGGAGGAGGAGGACCAAGTGGCAAATAAAAACAATAGATCGATGTAATTCATCACCAAGTCAGTTTCTTAAAACATGCACAAAAGACAAGTGAAGTGTCATGTTTGAGAGAGCAAACAAACAATATCACCAAATTGAGAGCTTAGAACATACAACAGAAATTGAGTGAAAAAATCCAGCTAGGCCATCAACTGAAGTTTCTATCAAGAGATTCCTGAGTAGAGAACAGTGTCCCCTCAAGTGAGGCTTCCAAGAGAAAACAGCAGAAAATCCCACCGGGTGCTCACTCTCATTCAGCAGAAACAGGCTAATCAAGCTGACGGTGTAATTTAGAGGTCCGAACTGAGAGGATTCTTCCTGCCCCATTGGCTGAGCTTCCCCCTGCTGCGTTCCTGGCTTCTTAGATCTATTACAGGCATTTTTAATAGCATGGGACAGACAATAGTAACCTACACTGAAAGTTGATTACCTTTCAGCAGTTCTCAACATCACAATGTTATTGTTTTGATTTGGTTTTGGGTTTTTGGTTTTTGTTTTTTTTTGTGTGTGTGTGTGTGTGTGAGTTTTTGTTTTGTTTTGTTTTTTTGTTTTTTGTTTTATACTTTGGCACTGTTTTTTCCTTTCTATTTCCACACTACACAGAGTTAGGGGGACCAGCCCCTGTCCAGACAAGAGTTCTTAGATGATGTTTTGAAACAATTTTGTTTGGGTCTGAAATGGAAGAGGCAAGTCCACTTCTAGAGCTAGTACCTCAGTGAGCCATACAGCACCTGACAATTTACAAAAATATGTAGATTGCAGATGATCTCCAATTGGTTTCTTTGCCATATATATATATATATATATATATATATATATATATATAATCAAGAATCATATCACCCTTCACATGCACATGCTCTCTCACAAGTACTATTTATTAGCACATAGCCATTCAAATAACTGAAGAATGCAGTATGAGAAAGATTTAATGAGTCTATCAATTAATGATAAAGAAAAGCATGAGTAAAACTATCTTTCATTATAGTTTCTCTTCTCATCAGGGCTCATTATAAATTCCTTCTGAGGAAACAAAGACCCAGTTACTTTGACCAACTTAGATGGTTACTGATGAAGGAAAAAAAATATTAATGGCAATAAGCCATCACTGCTTCCTCTATGTCTCTCTAAGAGTCTAGTAAAAACAAGTTTGTGAGCACCCCTCCTTCGACTTGTTCACCTTCAAAGTCTTAGAATCATACTCAGGCTTTCCCATTCACTGTGACCAAATCATAAGCACTAAGGGACTCTGCTGTTTCCAGATGATATTTATAATGTACCATGTATAACCTTTCAACCCCACCACTCTCATCTGCTCAGCATCATCTCTCACCATTAATACACAATGACTTATTTACTAACATCTTTGGATTTTTTTTTTTCAGCATTTTACCAAGTGTTCAAGCAACTGCTAATTCAGAGCCTTATGTGCCAATTTTAGGTGTTTCGGGGGATTTTTGTATCTCCTAGATGACCATGCTGGAGAGGTTGTGGAGAAAGGGGAACCCTCCTCCACTTCTGGTGGGAATGTAAACTTGTACAACCACTCTGGAAATCAATCTGGTGCTTTCTCAGACAACTAGGAATAGCGCTTCCTCAAGATCCAGCCATACCACTACTGGGCATATATCCAAAAGAGTCTCAAGTACACAAAAAGGACATTTGCTCAACCATGTTTGTAGCAGCTTTATTTGTAACAGCCAGAAGCTGGAAACAGCCCAGATGCTCCTCAACTGAAGAATGCATGCAGAAATTGTGGTACATCTACACAATGGAGTATTACTCTGCAATGAAAAATAAGGAAATCATGAAATTTGCAGGTAAATGGTGGGATCTGGAAAGGATCATCCTGAATGAGCTGTCCCAGAATCAGAAAGACACACACGGCATATACTCACTCATATAGACATATAATATAGGATAAACCTACTAAAATCTGTACATCTAAAGAAACTAATTAAGAGAGAAGACCCTGACTAAAATGCTCAATCCCCATGCCAAAAGGCAAAGAGGATGGATATCAGAAGAAAAAGAAAACAGGAGACAACCTAGGAACCTGCCACAGAGGGCCTCTGAAAGGCTCTACCCTGCAGACTATCAAAGCAGATGCTGAGACTTATGCCCAACTGTTGGGCAGAGGGCATGGAATCTTATGTAAGAAGTGGGAAATAGTAGGTTATGGAGAGGACAGGAACCCCACAAGGAGAGCAACAGAACCAGAAAATTTGAACACAGGGGTCTTTCCAGAGACTCATACTCCAACCAAGTACCATGCATGGAGATAACCTAGAACCCCTGCACAGATGTAGCCCATGGCAGTTTAGTGTCCAAGTGGGTTACATAGTAATGGGAAGAGAAACTGCCTCTGACATAATCTGATCAGCCTGCTCTTTGATCAACTCCCCCTGAGGTGGGAGCAGCCTTAACAGGCCACAGAAGATGACAATGCAGCCAGTCCTGATGTGATCTGATAGACTAAGATCAGAAGGAAGGAGAGAAGGACCTCCCCTATCAGTGGACTTGAGGAGGGGCATGCATGAAGAAGAGGAAGGGAAGGTGGGATTGGGAGGGGAGAAGGGAGGGGTTTATGGGGGATACAAAGTGAATAAAGTGTAACTAATAAAATAAAATAAAATAAAATAAAATAAAATTTAAAAGAACCCACTCACCATTTCTTCTTAACATCTGTATGTTTATGAATTGGCTATAAAGTCTATCTGACTTTGATGTAATACAAAAAAAAAGAACCCAGAAAGACATCATCATTGTGTTCTCCCCCCCCCAAAGCATAGTGTTTAACTTACTGTCTTGTTAATTCTACTCTTGCTAACTCTGATCCAGCAATAGTCGCCCCCATCCTAATCCCCACTGCTCCTTGAAGACACAGACAAACACTAAGTCAGAGTAGTTCCCTCTACTGAAAATAATCTCTACTATAAGATGAACATGGGTCACACTCTCACTTATTTCTAGTTATTGCTTAATGTTATCAGCCCCAAAAGATCTATCCTGGCCTTCCAACTACTGCATAATTCTCTTGTTATGTTTGTAATTTCATCTCTTCATTGTACCCCCAAACTCTCAACACATGCACATTGTTGTCTCCTTTATTTTCAACCATATAACATACTTCGGGCAGACTTTCAGACAGGTTGAGATGCCTAGAAGAGATTGAGACCACCTGAGCTGCCTGGAAAGGACCCCTCACCTGAGTGAGCTGCCTATAGGTTGTGCTGTGTGCTCCGGATTGCCAGCTTTCATTAGCTGTCACCCATGCTGCTGCGTCTTTGAATTATTTCTGCTTCTAGAAATAACCACTATAAAATTAATTGGGTCACTAAGTTGATCTTTGGTCTTATCCTTACTTTGGTCTGTCATCGGTTCCCTATCTGTGGTGAGTAGACATTTGTTCTCATCTCCCAAGGAAGAATGTCACACAACTCAGAATTAAATTGTATTGTGTAATTCATAAATATGCACCAAAGGTCCTGAATAGTGAAGCACTTGCCAGCATGTTTGAGGCTCTGGGTTTCATTTTTAACATTCGGAAAAATACAAGTAAGCATAGATATTAGTATATTACAAGTTATTTTTAATATTTTGATCACTTATTTTTTATATAATTAATTTAATTGAGTAAATCTTTCTGGTAATTAATATATAAGGTTCTGTAGTCTAAGAGATCTGTGACATAAATCTTCTAATTTAAAAGAAAAATTACTCTCTTCTTCCTGGAACTCTGTAGATAATCTATGCCTAGATGACAATATGTCTCCCCTAGAGTTCATGAAGGAAGAATTTTTTCTTTATAGAGATACAACTCTCTTATTTATTTATTTATTTATTTATTTAATGAACCCCTACACATTACCAGGTGATTTAATACAGGCATTGAGAGTGCATAAACAAAAAGGCGGGTGTGTGTCTTTATAAATTCTAAGCAGATTCCTATTGGTTTTTTGATTCTATTATTAATTTCTGTATTCTTGGTTCTGATCATTTTTTTAATTCATTCTTCATATGCTCCGCTACAGATTATAAGGTTCTTGGGCTAAAGATTTTGTCAGGTCCAGCAGGGAATCCCTGAAATAGTTCAGCGAATACCATGGTCATCTCCTTCTGAAAGCCACATTAGATAGCTGAAAGGTTATTTTCAAGGACCAGAAAATCTCTAAAGAAAATATAGTACTTAGGTTTTTTCAAGGTTAGCCATCAAATTCAAGAAGTAAGTTTTCTGATACAGGATCTCAATTCTTGAGTAAACTTGGAAACAGGGAGCGCTGCTAGCATTGTAAAGGCCTTTGGGGGCACTCTTTGCTCACTTGCTGTCATTACTGTCCTTTGAGTCAAGCAACTGCGCTGTCTTTCAACAGATCATCTCAGCTGGGTTTGAAGAGTGTTTAAGTCAAGCAAACTAAAATATAAATATAGACTAAGGAAGACTAGGGCAGTGGGACCATCCATGTGCTAACAGGGAAGCCCTTATCCTTGCTGGGAAAAGATTTTCAGGTGCTGCCTGTTGAAGGAAGAACACTCAAATCCCTGGGAGTAATACTTCATTCATGCTTGGTAAGAAAGCCCAATAAACTGCATTTTTCCCTGTAATGGAAGTATTGGCTTCTTTGAAAACTCACTCATGTTGTATAAATATGTTTTTTTAATTCTTTATTAATTACACTTTATTCACTTTGTATTCCCCCTGTAGTTCCCTCCCTCCTCCCCTCCCAATTCCTCCCTTCCTCCACCCTCTGCATGCATGCCCCTCCCCAAGTCCACTGATAGGGGAGGTCTTCTTTTCCTTCCTTCTGATCCTAGTCAATTAGGTCTTATCAGGAGTGACTGCAGTGTCTTCTTCTGTGGCCTGGTAATGCTGCTTCCCCCTCAGGGGGAGGTAATTAAAGAGCAGGCCAATCAGATTATGTCAGAAGCAGTCCCTGTTCCTATTACTATGGAACCCACATGGATACTGAACTGCCATGGGCTACATCTGTGCAGGGGCCTTAGGTTATCTCCATGCATAGTCCTTGGTTGGAGTATCAGTCTCAGGAAAGATCCCTGTGCTCAGGTCTTTTGGTTCTGTTGCTTTCCTTGTGGAGTTCCTGTCCTCTCCAGATCTTACTGTTTCCCACTTCTTTCCTAAGAATCTCTGCACTCTGCCCAACAGTTGGGCATAAGTCTCAGCATCTGCTTTGATAGTCTGCAGGGAAGAGCCTTTCAGAGGTCCTCTGAGTCAGGCTCCTGACTTGTTCCCTCTTTTCTCCTTCTTCTGATGTCCATCCTCTTTACCTTTCTGAATAGGAATTGAGCATTTTAGCAAGAGTCCTCCCTCTTGATTAGTTTCTTTAGGTGTACAGATTATAGTAGGTTTATCCTATATTATATGTCTATGTGAGTGAGTATATACCAATGTGCGTCTTTCTGCTTCTGGGATAGCTCACTCAGGATGATCTTTTCCAGAAAGGCACATACCTGAACATAGAAAAGGCAATATACAGCAAGCCTATAGCAAATATCAAACTCAATGGAGAGAAACTTAAATCAACCCCACTGAAATCAGGGGATTTCATGAAGGAAGAAAGGCAAGGCTGCCCACTCTCTCCATATCTCTTCAACATTGTTCTTGAAGTCCTGGCTAGAGTAATAAGACAATTGAAGGAGATCAAGGGGATACAAATTGGAAAGGAAGAAGTCAAAGTATCACTACTTGCAGATGATATAATAGTATACCTGAGTGACCCCAAAAATTTTACCAGGGAACTCCTACAGCTGATTAACACCTTCATCAAAGTGGCTGGATACAAAATTAACTCAAAAAGGATCCAGTCTTTGATGCAGATTCAAGGAATAAACAGTCAAGGCTACAGACCACCAGATGGCTAAAGGCCAGAGTAACACAGTTACCAGACACCAGGACATCATGGCTCCACCAAAAAAAAAAAAAAAAAAAAAAAAAAAATGGATATTCCAAAGCAACTGAAATACAAGAAAATGACCTTAAATCTATGCTTGTGTAGTTATTAGAGGCATGTAAAGAGGAAACCAGTGCTAAGAGAAGACTACTAGCATCTTGGTCCTCTGATGGCTCAGGCAGTGGCAGATGGCTCAGCACAGTGGCCAATGAGGGTGGCCAGAGAAGGCAGGACATTGGCTTTCTTCCAGGGTGGCCTGTGCCCTGCCCCAGGTATGGAGCCCAGTGGCTCCCTCACATTGCTCGACAGTGCTCAGGGCTGTGGGTTACCTGTGTACCACCAGGAACTCCAGCTGCCTGAACGCCGTGTTCTTGCTCTGTCAGCCCGGAGTCTCCTCACATGGTCAGTGAGTCAAGTACTGGTGCATTGCTGCTGTGTGCGGGAACACCCACTCTGGCTGGCCAGCACCTCAGCACCTTGAGGAAGCAGAAAGTTTGATGAGATGTGATGATCCTTTAATGGAATATCAAGAACAAATCCTACCCAACGACCTGTGGAAGGTGACTTGGAAGTATATTCTAAAGCCGCTTTTCTTTGTAGACTAAAGGAGACACAGCCGTCAAGAGTCTAGGTCAGCATCTCTAGTCAGAACTATAACCCTCAGTTATAGCTCCAACCTGACGACTTGAGCCCTTTCATGTCCAGCATTTTGGAAATCCAGAGCCTACAACTGTAAACTAAGGAAGAGACCCTACCACAGTCACTTTCATCACTGAAAAGCTGCAGAACCAGAGTTTAGATGACCTTACCCCAAGGCCTCTGAGGCCGGCCCATATTCTGCTGAGAAACTGAACCAAAGTGCCCATTTATTCCCTTCTGAGATTGGCATGGACAAAAGTCCTTGGAAGGCCCATTGAAAGCCAGGCGGCCTCGGGCCCCTTTCCATTGGGCTCACATAGTGTGTCTCACATCAAAAGTCTCAAGTGGCAGCTGGAATCCCCAGGACAAATGGCTGTGGGCAGCTTCTTTGGACCTCCATGAGAGCACAGAGCCACCTGAAGCACCACCAACCAAGAGATTCTGCCGGTCCCTGACAGAATAGGAAGAGCTGGCTCTATCCCATTCCCCATGGTTGCTGGTAGCTCCAAGATGTGGACTCCCATCTCTAAAAGGAGATGCAACAGTGGTGGGAGTGCCACCCTGCAGTGCTGCAGTGGCCTTGTGAACCCTACCCTGCAGGGAAGTCTGGATTCAGGCCTACCCAGGAACCCTGTGTCACTGGCTGTCCCTACCTCACCACAGACGCCCCTGCCAGCTTCAGTGAGCAGTGACTTTGTGGACAACAGTGAGAGCACTACAAGCTCAGGTCCACTCTGGCTTTCTATAGGACCCTGCCTGTTTTCCTCCAGGCGCTGGCTGCACCTCTCACAAGAGCATCTTGAAGATGCAAGCACTAGCCTACCTTCAGCAGCACCCCCACATCCACACCAGAACTAGACCAGCATCATGGCCTGCTCTGCTGTCTCTCACAGCCTTGTATATTGGATGGGAGCACAAACAGAGACAGAAGGACAGTTAGATACACCATACTTGGAATTTCTGAAAATAACATGAACAAAACACACACACACACACACACACACACACACATACACACACACACACACATTGAAGAGACTTTGCTCTCTGGACTATGAATATGATGAGGACAACATCCAGCAAAAGACTGTGTCTTCCACATATAACTCAAAGGGCCTTGTGGGCTTCATCACACCTTGCTCTAGCCCAAGGATTCCCAGGCTTGGGTCACCCAGCCTGGGCTTCAGGGAAACCAGTGGCCAGCACAGACGAAGGTGGGAACACTGGAGACCCCAGGGACTGGGACAGTTTAGGAGAAGGCATCCTCCACTGCAACCTGGACCTGTAGCAGATCAAGAACAACTAACTTTTGGTTGTTGTCTGTTATCTTGGTAGAAATAACTTGTGTGTTATTTTGAAATCTGAAGCACAATTTTGATTTTTTATTTTTATGGCTTCTATGGTTCAAGAGAGCTTCTCCATTTTGAAAAGTATTTTCATAGGGCATTCTATTAAACATGATTCTGCATAGAAAAAAATGAACAAATCTCTCAAAGAAATGCAGGAAAATAAATGAGGTATCCCAAAAGCAGAAAGACACACATGGTATGTACTCACTTATATAGACCTATAAGATAGGATAAATATACTGAAATCTACACACCTAAAGAAGATAAACAAGAAATAGGACTCAGGGTAATGTGTCCAATCCTCACTTAGAAAGACAAATGGGATGGATATTGGATGTAGGAGAAAACAAGTAACAGGACAGGAGCCTACCACAGATGGCCTCTGAAAGACTCTACCTAGCAGTGTATCAAAGCAGATATTAAGAGTCATAACCACACTGTCAGAAGAGTGCAGGGAATCATATGAAAGAAGGAGGAGTTAGTAAGACCTGGAGAGGACAGGAGCACCACAAAGACCAAATATATGAGGGCACAGGGGTCTTTCATGAAAATGTTTCTCTAACCAAAGACCATGTATGGATATAATCTAGAACCCCTACTCGGATATAACCCATGGTAGCTCAGTGTCCAAATGGGTTCTCTAATAAGGGGAACAGGGACTATTTCTGACATGAAATCAACAGCGAGCTCTCCCACTCTCTCCCTCACAAGGGAGGTGCAGCCTTGCTAGGCCACAGAAGAGGATATTGCAGCCAGTCCTGAAAAAATTTGATAAGGAGGGGGAGGAGGTCTTCCCCTTTTAGTGGACTTGGAAAGGGGCAGGTAGAAGATGAGGGAAGGAGGGTGAGATTGGGAGGAATGAGGGAGGGGGCTATGGCTAGGATACAAAGTAAATAACTTATGATTAGTATAAAAAATAAATAAATTTTAAAAATCCATAAAAAAAAGAAATACAGGAAAATACAACTAAACAAATAGAGGACATCAAGGACAGACAGTAAACCACAATCAAACTGGTGAAGGAAATGAATAAAACTGTTCAAGACCTAAAAAACAGTATTAGAATCAACAAAGGAAAAACAAACCAAGGAAACCCTGAAGATAGAAAACTTAGAGAAGAAATCATGAACCACAGGAGAAAGCATCACCAATAGAAATAGAGGAGAGACTCTTAGGCATTGAAGGTACAATTGAAGAAATGAATACATCTTTCAAAGAAAACATTGAAACAGAAAAGTTCCTGGCATAAAACATTCAAGAAATCAAGAACACCATGAAAAGACAAAACCTAAGAATAACAGGAATAGAGGAAAAGGAATATTCCAGGCTCCAAGGTCCAGAAAATATTTTCAAGAAAATCATAGAAAAATATTTCCCCACCATAAAGAAAAAGATGCCTTTAAACATACAAGAGGATAAAAGAATACCATATAGACTAGACCAGAAAAGAAATTCCACCCCCAAATAATAATCAAAACACTAAATCCATAGAACAAAGAAAAAATATTAAAAGAGGCAAGGGAAAAAGGCCATGTAACATATAAAAGTAGGCCTATCAGAATCACACATGACTTCTCAACAGACACTATGAAAGGGCCTGGGCAGATTCTTTCAGACTTTAAGAGACCACAGACACCAACCCAGACTATTATACCCAACAAATCTTTCAGTCACCAAAGATGGAGAAAACTAGATATTCCATGACAAAATTTAAACAATATCTATGTATCAACTCAGCCCTAGAAAAGATACTAGAAGGAAAAATTCCAAACTAATGAGGTCAACTATGCCCAAGAAAACACAGGATATAGATACTTCACAGCAACAAAACCAAAAGAAAACAAGCATACAAACATACAATCACCACCAACTCCACAATAAAAGGAACTAAAAATCATTGGTCACTAATGTCTGTCAACATCAATAGACTCAACTCTCCAATAAAAAGACACAGGATAACAGAATGGTTTTTAAAACATAATCTAACATTCTACTACATTCAAAAAATAGACC
Organism: Meriones unguiculatus; assembly: GCF_030254825.1. Classification (NCBI taxonomy): domain Eukaryota; kingdom Metazoa; phylum Chordata; class Mammalia; order Rodentia; family Muridae; genus Meriones; species Meriones unguiculatus. The sequence continues at coordinate 32,107,427 of NC_083362.1, read as the reverse complement.
TATAATATTATACACTAACTGAGAGTAAAGGACTAGAAAAAGGTTTTCCAAGAAAACAGACCCAAGAAGCAAGCTGGAGTAGCCACCCTAATATCTAACAAAATAGACATTCAACAAAAAACAAAAGACATGGGGAAAGACATTTTATTCTCATCAAAGGAAAAAAACGGGGTCATCATCCTGAACATCTATGTCCTGAACATCTATGCCCCTAACATAAGGGTGCCTGCATTCATAAAAAGAATCATTATTAAAGCTTAAATCACAATTTAAGAAGATAAAGAAGAAATAGGACTCGGGGTAATGTGTCCAATCCTCACTTAGAAAGACAAATGGGATGGATATTGGATAAGCTCATGGACTGGAAGGATTAACGCAGCAAAAATGGCCTTCTTACCAAAAGCAATCTACAGATTCAGCAATCTACAGATACAGCCCCCATCAAAATACCAACACAATTTTCACTGACCTTGAAAAAACAATTCTAAACTTCTTATGGAAAAACAAAACATCCAGAATAACTAAAACAATTCTATACAATAATATAATTTCTAGAGGTATCCATAGCTGACTTCAAGCTATATGACAGAGGAATAGTAAGAAAAACTGTGTGGTACTGGCACAGAAATAAGCTGGTTGATAAATAGAATAGAATCAAAGACCCAGAAATAAACCCACATACCTGTGCATACTAAGTTTTGACAAAGGGTCAAAAACCATGCAATGGTAAAAAGATAACATATTCAACAAATGATGCTGGCCTAACTGGATGTCTACATGTAGAAAACCGCAAATGGATCTATATTTACCAAAACTCAAGTCCAAGTGGATCAAAGACCTCAACATAAAACCACTAAATCTGCTGGTGAAGAAAGTGGGTAAAAGTCTTAAATTCATTGGCACAGGAGACAATTTCCTGAACAAAACACCAACAGCTCAGGCTCTAAGATCTACAATTAGTAAATAGGACCTCTTGAAACAGAAAAGCAAATCAGTACTAATAGAATGAAATGGCAGTCTACAGACTGGGAAAAGATCTTAATCTTAATCCTACACTGAAAAAGGGATAGCATCCAAAATATATAAAGAACATAAGAAATTAAATACCAACAAACAAAATAATACAATTAAAAATTGGGTACAGAGCTAAACAAAGAATTCCCAATAGCAGTATTAAGCACTTAAATGCTTAATGGCCTTTGTCATCAGGGAAAGGCAAATCAAAAAGACAGACATTTCTTCTTACATCGATCAGAATGGCTCAGATTAAAAACTCAAGTGACAACACATGCTGGCATCGATGTGAAGAAAGGGGAACATTTCTCCATTGCTGGTGAGAGTGCATACTTGTACAACTACTTTGGAAATCAATATGGCACTTTCTCAGAAATCTGGGAATAGCCATACCTCAAGACGCAGCTATACAACTCCTGAGCATATACCCAAAATATGCTCCACCATATAGTAAGGATGTTTGTTCAACCATGTTAATAGCAGCTTTATTCATAATATAAGAATCTGCAAATGTCCCTCAACCAAACTGTGGTACGTTTACGCAATGGAATCCTACTCAGCAATTAAAAACAAGAAAATCATGAAATTTGCAGGCAAATGGTGGGAACTAGAAAAAATCATCCTGAGTGAGGTATCCGAGAAGCAGAAAGACAGATGTGGTATATACTCACTTATAAGTGGATATTAGACATATAATATGGGATAAAGTTACTAAAATCTGTGCACCTAAAGAAACTAAGCAAGAAGGAGGAGCCTGGATAAGATGCTCAATCCTCACTCAGAAAGGCAAACTAGATGAACATCAGAAGAGGGAGAAAACAGGAAACAGGACAAGAACCTACCATAGAGGGCCTCTGAAACACTCTACCCAGCAAAGTAGATGCTGAGTCTCATAACGAAACTTTGGGAAGTGTTCAGGGAATCTTATGAAAGAAGGGGGAGATAGAAAGACCTGGAGGGTGCAGGAGCTCCAGAGGAGAACAACAGAACCAAAAAATCTGGGCACAAGAGCCTTTTTTGAGACTGATATTTCAACCAAGGACCATGCACGGAGATAACCTGAACCTGAACCCCGGCTCAGATGTAGTCCATGGCAGCTCAGTGTCCAAGTGGGTTCCCTAGTAATGGGAACAGGGACTGTCGCTGACATAAACTCAGTGGCTGGCTCTTTGATCACATCCCCATGAGGGTGGAGCAGCTTTACCAGGCCACAGAGGAAGATAATGCAGCCAGTCCTAATGAGACTGGATAGGCTAGGGTCAGAGGGAAGGGGAGAAGGCCCTCTCCAATCAGTGGACTTGGGGAGAGGAATGGGAGAAGATGAGGAAGGGAGGGTGAGATTGGGAGGGGCCGAGAGAGGGGCCTATAGGAGAAAGGGATACAAAGTGAATAAACCATAATTAGTAAAATAAATAAATAAATAACAAGGAAACCATGAAACTTCTAAGCAAAATGGATGGAAGTAGAAGAGATCATCCTGAGTATAGTAACAACACATACTCAGAAAGACACGCATGGCATACACTCACTTGCAAGCAGATTTTAGTCATAAAGTACAGGATAGACATACTATAATGCACAGACTCCAAAAAGCTAAGGCCCATGGGCATCTTAGGCTTTATGTAAGCCCACTAGTTAAGGCAGTGAGGAATATCTCTGACATGGACTACGTTGTCTGCTTTTTGATCACTTTCCCCTGATGGGACTTCCCTGCGAGGCCATGGGGGAGGAAGACAACTCAGTCCTCCTGTGAATAGATGAGCTGGGTGTCTTGGTAGGGGGCTCTCCTCTTCTGAAGAATAAGGGGGAGGGCATGTGGGATGGAAGGTGGGACAGGGAGGTGAGAAAGGAAGGGCCTATGACCGAGATGTAAATTGAATTTATAATTTAAAAAACAGACAAAGAAAAGAAAGACACTGGATATTCTAAAGGAAGACATGCCAACCTGCAGGGAATTAATCTCCAAGTGCTTAGAAAGTCCTTGAGACTGACCACATACACTAGTCTCTCCCCCTGCAAGCGGGTATACGCAGTATCAACTGCTGAGAGATGCTCTCAGACAAACTGAACTACCTGGAAAAGGCAGAGACCTCCTGAGTCACCTGGAAAAGACTCACCAACCTGTTGAAGAGTCTGAAAGTTGTGTAGTGTGCCCCAGAGTTCCAGATTTTGTGGGTCTTCACCCAGCGTGTGTGTCTTTGGGTCATTTCTGTTCCAACGGTAAAACACAAGTTGCAGTTTGATGTTATCTTTACTTGATGTGTTGTTGGTTTCTATCTGGAGTGAAGACATATTTGCTCCCATCTGCCCGGATAGTGCAACACAACAGACCCATGATATTTTACCCAGTCCTAAGTGGTCAGCCCTAAACACATGTATATGCTAGCAACACAAAATGAATTCAGAAGGTTTATGCAGATATATGTAATAATCATTATAGAAGAGGCCATGAGACTGAAAGTGGAGTGAAAAGGAAAGGGTTGAAGGAGAAAAGGGAGAGGTAGAAATAATGAAAAAAACAGTGTACTCGTGTATCAATTCCCAAAAAATGTTTTAAAGACTGTAATTACCTCACACCCAGGTGAGCCAGATATGGAATGGAACAAATTAAATTAAGATTAAAACAGAGGCTATGACCTTGCCTATGAGGAAGAGGGCTAGATTTTTAAAAATATCTTTTTGTGCTGAAAAACATGTTAAAATCTGTGAATACCTTCTCTTATGAAGGAAGTTGTTCCTTGTTCTTCTCTGGCTAAAAGTTAATGACATTTTGAAATTTTGAGAAAAATTAGTTCAGCAAGTAATATCATTGTGTAAAAGTAAATATTTATCAAATAATACATCTGAAAGACAGTCAAATATAAATAAAATGTCAAAATGAGTAGATCTTGCTTTCTAAGTAACTCCGCAGTCATAACCTTCTAAGGAGTGTGGCAGCCAGTCTCTGGATAGCAGCCTCTTGCTGGGAACAAGGGACTTAATGGGTGTGTCTTTCTTTCTTGAAGGCAAGGCTTACTCAATCACCAAATTCCCAGGCCCCATCTTCTTCTTCAGAAGAGACTGTCTTCCAGGTCCTGTGTGCTGCAGGATGTGATCATGAGTTCATGGAAACTCCACACCAACTCTCTACACAGCAGGAAATGTTCTTGTTCCTAACTCAGTATAAAGTTGCAATTACGTTATTTTAGGACAGTAGCATATTTTTCTGTTGCATTGCATTCTTGCATTACTAGGCCACACTATCCCTTATATCTGCATAGAACAACTCCCTGAACAGTTTTCCGACTTCAACTTTGTGTTTCTATTGCTCAGTCTTCGGTTTCCTTCATACTAATCTCAATTGAGTTTCCTTATTCTGATTTTCTGAAGTAGCCAAGAACAGCATCACTGCACCACAAATCTAGGAAAATAATCTAGTTTCTTACAGGGTAAGTCTTTCCTTTTCTTACTTTTACCTAAAATATCCAACTTACACTAAAATCAATTGCTTCTGAAAATGCTGTTAATCCCCATTCTTCTAGACACAGGCACATTTTAACTTTCCTTATTTCTTACTCTGAGTTTTAACTTTTTTAATGCCAAATATAGACTTCTCATCTTCAATGCCTTTAAAACCCAATTAAATGACTATTATTTTCTCATATCTAAAGAGTGTGGCATTAACTCCATCTAGGATTAAGGCCAAGGTATTCACCAAGCTATACTGCATTTGTCCTGAGAAGTTGAAAATATACTTGCAGTTTTTAAAACTAGTCATAGTTTAAATATTCTTAAGGTGTGGTGTGCTTAAAAGAATCTCATCAAATCCCTTTTTGTAATTTGAATTTCATAACTAATTATCTTCCTTGTGAATTCTAATCTTGCCATATTGTGTTTCTGTAACACAAGACCCACCTGTATTTAATCTGCAAGTCCCAGGGTTTTGTGGAGCCTTCAGGCTGAAGGGTCGCTTCCTATCCCAGCTCAACATTGCTCTGCTCTGCCAGGGTCTACAGCAGAGATTTTTGTACAGTCTTTTGTCTCAGAGTCCTCTCTTTTTAACCAAAAATATAGACTGCAAAGACATCTGTGTTGGTAACATGCATCTGTGAGTACTCTCTATATTTGAAATTAAAACAAACAAAATGTGGAAATATACATTTACTAATAGAATAAAATAAAATAAAATAAAAACTGTTACATATTAACAAGGATAACATGGTTTAATAGTTTTCGAAACTACAACAATTAGTGAAAAGATGAGCACAGTTCTATACTTTTACAAATTTCATTAATGTCCTGGTATCAAAACTCAGAGGCAATGGCATACATGTGCTTTTGAATCCAGTGTTAACACTTGATATCATGTCACCTGTCTTCCACTTCCAAAAGAATAAGAAATGGCAAGTGTCATTCCAACAAAGCACTTTTGAAACTGAAAAGCTCATAAAAAGAAGTTGGAAATCAACACTATCACAGTCAGAATTATTTGGCACAGAGAATGATGAGGGAGTTCTCTTTAAGAGAGTTTCTGTACTTGGAAAGGGTCAGGGAGAAGCTGAGGGAGGGAGGGTGGGATTGGGAGGGAATAAGTGAGCGGGGATACAGCTGGGATACAGAGTTAATGAAATGTAACTAATAATAATAAACAATAAAAAAATAGAGTTTCTGTTACTAGTGAGGCACAACCCCACAGAGAAACTTATTCTGAGAGAAGAGGTAGAAGCTCATAGCAGGACCAGAGCCCACATCTAATGATGATCTTCTTACTGGCAGATTCTTAAAGTGGCTTAGAGTGCTTCCAGGCAGAAAACTGGGGGTGTGAGTATACACATGTTCCTTCTCTTGCTGCTATCTCTTTTTGGAAAGCTTCCAGAATATGTTCACAGGACCCCGCCATCATTACCTTATTTGATTTCAATCATCTTCCAGAGGTCTCACTTCCAAACACCTTAGTCAGACTCTTTCTACTCTCTTATTGCCTCATGATAGCATTGTTTATTCACATGGATTTTGGGGAACACACTAAAACTATATCCAGACCATAGTAAGTATTTAAGAAATTAAAGTCTGTTTGCTTTTATTTTTCCCAAGACAAGGTTTATCTGTCCTAAGTCTCACTTTGTAGACCAGGCTGGCCTTGAACTCACAGATATCCACCTGCCTCTGCCTCATAAAGTGCAGGGGTTACCACCAACTCTCCAAGAAAATGCTATCCTGTCTAAAGACAGCGATAATAGGTTGCTGTGGTGGTTTAAAACGGAATAAACCCCACAGGCTCATCTGTTTACTTGTTTCTCAGTTGGTGGAACTGTTTGGGAAGCATGAGAAGATTTGGCCTTGTTGGAGGAAGTGTGTCAGTGGGGATGGGGGGGGGCTTTGAAGTTTCTAAAGTTCATGCAACTCCAAATTATGTCTCTCTCTCTCGCCCTGCCTCATGCTTGTGAATCAAAATGCAAGTTCTCAGCTCCTGCTTCAGCACCATGCTCTCCTGCCTTCTGCCATGCTCAGAAACATATTCTCATGGACTCAACATCAGAAACTAGAAGCCTGTAATAAACTTTTTTCTATAAGTTATCTTGGTCTAAGACAGTTAATTTTGGTAACTAAGCCAGTTAATTTTCTCATTGCTGTGACAAAATATCTGACTAAAGCAAATTAGAGAGGAATGGATTTATTTTGGATCAAAGTCTCCAGGACAGTATATCATGAATGAAAAGGCATGGCAACAGGAACGAGAAATGACTGTTCAAGTTGCATATAGAGCTAAAAATCAGAGAGAGATAAATATTCATGCGTAGCTCACTTTCTCCTTTCCATTCAGTCTGAGATCCCAAATTGTGTGAAGAGACATGAACAAAGGACTGCTCAACAAAGATATGGAATCAATTTCAAAATAAAGGTACCACCAAAGTCCAGTGTGACGAACTAGTAAGTTTTATTGCGATTACTTACAGGAGCAAGCGTGGCTCAAAGGCAGGGTGTATCACCAACTGGTAACCTGAGCGGGAGTGACAACTCACAAAACTGGAAACATGGAGCACACACCACAGCTTGAACCGCTAAACAGGGCAGAGGCTTTCTTGCACCACAGGTGGTATGAGCTGACTCCTTCTTCCAGGGAGGTCAGATGGCTAAGCTTGTTTCTGCTTCTTCCACGTGGCATGAATGGTCTTTCTTTCAGGCAGCTTCATGGGTCTTAGCCTTTCTAGGCAGCTCAGTTCATCTAAGCGTGTCTCCTAGCAGTCTTTTTTGTTTTTATTTGCTTTGGGGGAGAGATCACAGTGAATCTAGTCAGTTTCAGAGACCTCCAAAGCCTTAGAGTCTCTTACTTCCTGAGTTTAAAGAGCTTCCCTACAGTGCTTCACTTTACTATCCTTCAGAATACGCTGTGTCTGAAGGAGCTTCTCTCTAAAACAGAAGTATAAACGCAGAAGACATTGCCATGCTCCACTCTTGCCCATGGAACGGGCCACCTACATTCAGGATAGGTCTCCCACCTCAGTTAAAATCTCTAGAAACTCCCCTGCAGACATACCCAGAAGCTTGTCTCCTGGGTAATTCTGAATCCTGCCATGTTGGCAATCACGATGAACTCTCACACTCCCTTCTCTCCACATCCAAGCTTCTCAGGATGAGATTCTTGTCTCTCAGTTGTTAGCGTCACTCTGCTGCTTTAATCATATTGGAGATACTCATTTTACACTGTAAACACAAACATTAAACATTAAAAACACCAAAGAGGAAGAAACTCACTAGCAGAAACCCAACACAAAGGATCTGCTTGGAAAAAATTCTTTGAGGTAACTGAGTATTACTAAATTTCTGTTCAAGAATCTTGAAGACGAAATTGCAATCTTCCCTCATATTTTTTGATGCTTTGTTATTTGCTATGGAAACAGAAAACACCATAATGAACTAAGCTACAATTTGGATGTGATGTTTTTCTAGGAAATCTTTGTTCTTATCTTTGGATTGGACACTTTTCCGGTTTCTTGCTAGGACAACACTACAGAACAGGGGAAATTTATGCATTTGAAGATGAAAGGTTATCATGTACAGGTTCTGTTTGGGCTAGAATTCTCTTCCTATCAGAAATTATTTTATTTATTTACTTATTTATTTAGTGTATCTGTTGTGGTATATATGTGTATGCTGCTTGTGTATGTGCGTATGGATGAAGGGGTATGCAGAATACAAGCCAAAGAAAGATATTGAATATTCTGATTTATCATTCTTTGTGTTGTTCTATTAAGAGTCTTTCACTGTGCCTGGAGGTAATATGGTAGCCAGCAAATCCCAAACTCTTCTCTCCTACTTAGACAGTTCTGTGGTTACAGGTGTAGGTGAGACCACTTCTGACACTTTGTTTTGTTTGTTTTGGTTGTTTGTTTGTTTTGGTTTTTTGTTTTTGTTTTTGTTTACTTTGGTGTCAGGGTATTCAAACTCTGGTCCTCATGGTTGCACAAGTGTTCTTCCCCACTGAGCCATCTCTCCACTTCCTTAGAGCAACCTGAAACCTAGGAAATGGATTACATAACTGTCTACTTCTATACTGATTTATTGTTCTGACCCTACTGGAGAGAATGTTATTCAGGGACATCTGCCTGCTCTCTTTCTAGGTTCTTATACTCAAAAAGGTATATGGATAGACACGGTGAATACTGCACTGAGAATGGTGGGTATTTGTTATTGATGATGATGGTGGTGATGATGGTGGAGGTGATAGAGGTGTGTGTGTGTGTACCTATGTGTGTGTTAGGGGATGTTAATTGGATACTTTTTAGGATGAGTTGACTATTTGTGTCCTCCTTCAGTGTAAATTAGGCCTTGGAGTCCTGCAGCCAGAATCAAGGAGATGGTTGTTAAGACTAGGAATCATGCATAGTAAAACCATTTTCTTTTTGAATTTGCTCTGGCTGGTCATACAACATCCTATACTGGATATTCTCTAGAATCTGTGTCCTTGGCAATGACTTTGAAGATCTGGGAGCATTTCAAGAGGACATCAACACTCCCTCTTTGATTGTAACTTATCTCTTGAAGTGCAATACAATGAAGTTTAAGAGGGAGTACAGCCAGGAACCTTTTCCAAAAACAAAGATCAAAGAGAAAATTCTCCTTACATTTTTAAAAAATATGTTTGGGCATTTTTATTTTTTAGGTATGATTATTTTGTCTGCATGTATATCTGTTTGTCATGTGTGTGCCTGGTGTCTGTAGAGGCCGACAGAGGCATCAGATACCTTGTAACTGGAGTTACAGGTGGTTATGAGCCACTATGTGGATGACAGTAATTGGACCCTAGTCCTCTTCAAGAGCAACTAGTATTTTAAGCATTGAGCTATCTCTCTGCACTCTAGAATCCTCCTTATGTTCTTCCCAGAGTGAAAAGTGATGACTATGCTTAAAAAAAGTTATCATTACATGTATGAAGGAAAAAGGAAGATAAACTGAGAGACTAAAAGAGTATACTGTAGAAAATTAAGAAGCTATGTCCAAGCCTGCAGGCTGGGAAAGGATCGTCACCAACCCTATATCTGACAGAGGGCTGATATCCAGAATATATAAACAACTAAAGAAGTTAAAAAGCAATAAATCAAACAATCCAATTAAAAAAATGGGGTACAGAGCTAAACAGAGAATTCTCTGTAGAGGAATATAGAATGGCAGAGAAACACCTAAAAAGATGCTCAACATCCTTAGCCATCAGAGAGATGCAAATCAAAACAAACCTGATATTTCACCTTATACCCATCAAAATGGCTAAGAGCAAAAACTCAAATGACAACACATGCTGGAGAGGTTGTAGAGAAAGGGGAACCCTCCTCCATTGCTGGTGGGAATGTAAACTTGTACAACCACTTTGGGAATCAATGTGGTGCTTTCTCAGACATTAGGAGCAGTGCTTCCTCGAGATCCAGCTATACCACTCCTGGGCATATATCCAAAAGAGGCTAAAGTACACAAAAAGGACATTTGCTCAACCATGTTTGTAGCAGCTTTATTTGTAATAGCCAGAACCTGGAAACAACCCAGATATCCATCAGTGGAGGAATGGATACAGAAATTGTGGTATATTTACACAATGGAATACTACTCAGCAATCAAAAACGAGGAAATCATGAAATTTGCAGGCAAATGGTGGGATCTAGAAAAGATCATCCTGAGTGAGGTATCCCAGAAGCAGAAAGACACACATGGTATATGCTCACTTATATAGACCTATAAGATATGATAAACATTATGAAATCTATACACCTAAAGAAGATAAACAAGAAAGAGGTAAGATGATCAATCCTCACTTAGAAAGACAAATGGGATGGACATTGGATGTAGGAGAAAACAAGTAACAGAACAGGAGCCTACCACAGAGGGCCTCTGAAAGACTCTACCTAGCAGTGTATCAAAGCTGATACTAAGACTTATAACCAAATCTTCAGCAGAGTGCAGGGAATCATATGAAAGAAGGGGGAGTTAATATGACATAGAGAGGATAGGAGCTCCACAAGGACCAAATATATCAGGGCACAGGGGTCTTATATGAGACTCTTTCTCCAACCAAGGAAGCATGTATGGATATAACTTAGAACCCCTGCTCGGTTGTAGCACAAGGTAGCTCAGTAACCAAGTGGGTAACCCTAGTAAGGGGATCAGGGGTTATTTCTGACATGAACTCCATGGCAGGTTCTTTAAGCTCCCCATTTCCCATGGGAGGAGCAACCCTGCTAGGCCACAGAGGAGGACTTTGCAGCCAGTCTTGAAGATATCTGATAAAACAAGGTCAGATGAAAGGGGAGGGGGGTCCTCCCTAATCAGTGGACTTGGAAAGGGGCAGGGAGGACATGAAAGAGGGAGGGTGGGATTCGGAGGAAATGAGGGAGCAGGACACAGCTTGGATACAGAGTTAATAAAATGTAATAATAAAAATTTAAAAAAAGAAGCTGTGTCCAAAAGATCAGCTATACTATCTCGATCAGACCATGCCATGGTCTGAAAAGCCAGTCTCTGGCTGAACAGACTGATGCACACATTATGTTTAAAAACCTTTGATTGTTTGTTGTACAAATTTTAAGCATATCTAATTAGAAGTGCAACTGATATGCCCAGAGGCATTCTAAAAGCCAAGATGAGTCTTGCTGTGGTGAGTCTTTGTCAACATGGCGCAAACGAAGACAATAGGAATCTCAACTGAAGAACTGTCTCCATCAGATTGGCCTTTAGATAAGTCTGTGGGAGCATTTTCTTGATTAACAGTGGATGTGAAAGGCCCATCCTGCTGCGAGCAGTGCTGCCCCTGAGCAAGGGATCAAGTTGAACAAACCATCCGAAGGAAGACAGTAAGCAAAATTCTTCATTCTCTCTGCTTCAGTTCCTGCCTCCAGGAACTTTAAGTTCCTGCCTTGTCTTCCCTCAGTTGGGGACTATAAACTATAATCTAAAATAAGTTCTTTCCTCACTGATGTTGGTTTGAGTCACCATGTTATAGGAACAATGGAAAAAGTGACTAGGACAAGGCACTAAGTTAAAGTTAAGATGTCTTTTATGCTCTTAAAAGTCTCATTTCAGACTTTAACTTCAACTTCCATGCACTGTAAGCAAAGATTCCCTGCTACTCTCTAAGTCTACCCTTTCCTCCTCTTCCTCCTCCTCCTCTTCCTCCTCTTCCTCCTCCTTCTTCTCACCACATTCCAGTACTCTTCTCTTTCTCTATTCCTATCAATCTCTTGGCCCTGGTGAGGCTTATACAGAGGCAAAAGTTGTATCACAAATGGCTGTTTTATTGAACTTTTTATGGTAGAAATGGAATTTATAAGAATCTAAGCTGATTTCTACTTAAATAAGAAAATGTTTTAAATGTGTTTGACATCCGTGTGGAAATATATAATTGGAGATAAGGGTTATATCTGACTACAAACCAGTTTAGGTCTTCTCTACTTTACTCTCAACTTTCTTACGTGATAACCACCTAACTGGTCTAAAGTAACCATTAGTAGTGTCAACACTATGGTTTAGAATGGCACTCTTATGAAGGGGATACAAATAAGAAAGGAAGAGGTCAAAGTTTCACTATTTGCAAATGATATGATAGTATATCTGAGTGACCCCAAAAATTAAACCAGAGAACTCCTTCTGCTGATAAACACCTTCAGCAAAGTGGCTGAATACAAAATTAACTAAAAAAAAAAAATCAGAAGCCCTTCTGTATACCCAAGACAAAAGGGCTGAGAAAGAAATCAAGGAAACAACACCCTTCACAATAGCCACTAATAACATAAAGTACCTTGGGGTGACTCAAACCAAGCAGGTAAAGATCTGTTTAAAAAAAAACATCAAGTCTTTGAAGAAAGAAATTGAAGAAGATATCAGAAGATGGAAAGATCTCCTATGCTCATGGATCAGTAGGATTGACAGTGAAAATGGCCATTCTGCCAAAGGCAATCTACAGATTCAATGCAATTCCCGTCAAAATACCAACACAATTCTTTACATACCTTGAAAGAAAAATTCTCAGCTTCATATGGAGAAACAAAAACCTGGGATTTCCAAAACAATCCTGTACAATAATAGATTATCTGGAGGTATCTCCATCCCTTATCTCAAGCTGTATTACAGAGCAATAGTAATAAAAACTGAATGGTATTGGCATAGAAGCAGAAAGGTAGATCAATGGAACTGAATAGAAGACCCAGAAATAAACCCACAAACCTATGAATACTTGAATTTTGACAAAGAATCCAAACCTTTCAATGGAAAAAAAAAAAAAAAAAAGACAGCATCTTCAACAAATGGTGCTGGTCCAACTAGATGTCTACATGCAGAAAAATGAAAAAAGATCCATATTTATCACTCTGCACAAAACTAAAGTCCAAGTGGATCAAAGACCTCAACATAAAACCTGATACACTAAATCGGTTAGAAGAAAAAGTGTGGAAGAGCCTAGAACTCATTGGCATAGGAGACAACTTCCTGAACAAAACAACAACAACACAGGCTCTAAGAGCAACAATCAATAAATGAGACCTCATGAAACTGAAAATTTTCTGTAAAGCAAAGGACACTGTCATCAGAACAAAATGACTGCCTACAGACTGGGAAAGGATCTTCACCAACCTTATATGTGACAGAGGGCTGATATCCAGAATATATAAAGAACTAAAGATATTAAAAAGCAATAAATCAAGCAATCCAATTAAAAAATGAGGTACAGAGCTAAACAGAGAATTCTCTGTAGAAGAATATAGAATGGCAGAGAAACACCTAGAGATGCTCAATGTCCTTAGCCATCAGAGAGATGCAAATCAAAACAACCCTGAGATTTCACCTTACACCTGTCAGAATAGCAAAGGTTAAAATCTCAAGTGACAGCACATGCTGGAGAGGTTGTAGAGAAAGGGGAACCCTTCTCCATTGCTGGTAGGAACATAAACTTGTATATCCACTTTGGAAATCGATCAGGATCTTTCTCAGACAATTAGAAATAGTGCTTTCTCATGATCCAGCTATACCACTCCTAGGCATATATCCAAAAGAAGCTCAAGTACACAACAAGGACATTTGCTCAACCATGTTTGTAGCAACTTTATTTGCCAGAACCTGGAAACAAACCAGATGTCCATCAGTGGACATGGTTACAGAAATGGATACAGAAATTGTGGTACCTTTACATAATGGAATACTACTCAGCAATGAAAAACAAGAAAATCATGAAATTTGCAGGCAAATGGTGGGATCTAGAAAAGATCATCCTGACTGAGGTATCCCAGAAGCAGAAAGACACACACGGTATATACTCACTTATAAGTGAGTGCTAGACCTATAAGATAGGATAAACATACCAAAGTCTGTATACCTAAAGAAACTAAGCAAAAAGGAGGACCCAGGGTAAGATGATCAATCCTAACTTAGAAAGACAAATGGGATGGGCATTGGATGTAGGAGAAAACAAGTAACAAAACAGGAGCCTACTACAGAGGGCCTCTGAAAGACTCTACCTAGCAGTGTATCAAAGCAGATATTGAGACCCGTAAGCAAACCTTTGGCAGAGTACAGAGAATCATATGAAAGAAGGGGGAGTTAGTATGACCTGGAGAGGACAGGAGCTCCACAAGGACCAAATATATCAGGGCACAGGGATCTTATATGAGACTCTTTCTCCAACCAAAGAGCATGTATGGATATAACTTAGAACCCCTGCTCGGATGTGGCCCATGGTAGCTCAGTATCCAAGTGGGTACCCTAGTAAGGGGAACAGGGACTATTTCTGACATGAACTCAATGGTTGGCTCTTTGACCTTCCCACCCTCGAGGGAGGAACAGCCTTGCTAGGCCACAGAGGAGGACATTGCCTCCAGTCCTGAAAATACCTGATAAGCTAGGGTCAGATGGAAGGGGAGAAGGACCTCCTTATCTGTGGACTTGGAAAGGGGCAGGGAGGACATGAGGGAGGGATGTGGGATTGGGAGGGAATGAGGGAGAGGGTCATGGCTGGGACACAAAGTAAATATCTTGTGATTAATATAAAAACTAAAAACTATAAAAAATAGAAAGGCACTCTTACAGTCTAAGAGGAAAATACTAATCTTTCATATTTTTTCTCATTTCTACTCACAACCATATCCTTTTCAAATATTATAGTGGTTTCAACACGTATACTGTGAAAATGAAATTCAGAAGCTGAGGCATCAGCAGTTTTAACTTAGCAAACTAGAGTTTCAAATGAGAAATCGTATATAAAACGGATGGCTTGTCTTCCAGAGAGTCTGTGTTTTCCTCATAATATTTGCATTGTATTCAGAGACTTTGCAAAAGATAAGCCAGAATGTTTTGATTAATAACACAAAGTATAAGAGATGGCAGAGGTAGCCAGAGGAAAACTGAATATATGAAACATTCGAAATGTGCTGCAAAAACCCAAATATTGATGTATCTTCAATATTCTCAGCACGTCTAGGTTTTGAATTAGCATTTTATTTTCTTGTCAGGGATTCACAATTCCACTGCTCCTGTTGAGCAACGAGGGAAAATCATGCCAACTGGGAGAAAGCTTTATTTTAAGGTTGAAGGCATGAAATAAGCACTTAGAAGACAATCGTACACCTGTTTTCAAGAGTAAAAAGGCATCTCAAATCTGCTTTGCTTTTGAAAATTTGGCCAAGGAGTATATTTCAAAGGCCCAATAGCCCATAACATTATTCCCAGGGCACTGTGCTCTCTGCCTAATTGGGCTTCTACACATTTGCATAAGTATGATACTTACTTCATGATTAATGCATAAGACCCAGCATGGAGCCCAGTATCAATTCATCTGGGGAGGCTTTTCCCCCACTGAAAAAAAAATCATTGTGCCTAAAATACAATCCATCATATTTGTAGGTATGACTACATTGCAGAATATCAAACTACATAAATGCCATGGCAAAACCTTTACAGAATTGCAGGCTCCTGTGTAGGAAAAAGTTTTATTGCAAGTTTCCACAGCACAGCTGTCAGGGGACATTGCCAGTGCCTGGAAAAAAAAATGTTTATTTACAAAATTAAATGACAAAGCCATAGACTCTTCCTATTTGGCCCAGGAATTGAATAAAAACATGGAGATTATTAAAATAGCAACTTTATGACCATTTCTAGACTATAAAGTAAACAATGGCTTTCGCCTCAGCATCTTCAAACACCAAACAACAACAATGGCTTTTGCAGTAAGAACGCCACAGGTAAGAGAAAAGTTGGAAAAAGGAGAACAAAGCATTGAACTTCAAGAGGAAAATAACTGCTAGCAGAGATGGGCGGCCGCACAATTGAGTAGTGCGAGTCTCAGTGTGGATCCATGTGTACTAGTCACACTGCTAGTACTTTCCTTGCAAACAAGTTACTTAATTGGGCAGGAATACATTCCCTAAAGGGAATGAGGAGACACTGAAGTTCATCAATGGCTCTTACTATGGACGTAAGTGCAGAAGAGTCCTTTTAAGAGACCCATTTCTAAAAGACTCTGACATAAATTTCTGAATTCTTACCAAGTTAAAGGCTCAGATGAGAGAGGGAAGGTGGGATTGGGAGGGAATGAAGGAGGAGGCTACAGCTTGGATACAAAGTGAATAAACTGTAATTAATATTAAAAATAAAAATTAAAAAAACTTAAAGACTTAAAAAAAATAAGCCATCTGGATTTTTATAATGGGAACTAACAGGAGCTCTCTTTCTTCAAGCTACTTTCTACAGGTGGACTCTCAAATGAGGAAAATCCAGACACTTTGTAAGCAAATGATTGTCTGTGTTTTGTTTCTGAGTCTATAAAAGAAACACTGCCATGAATGTTTCTCGTAGTAGACCGTACTGCTCCTCTTCTTTTCATTAGTGTCCACACTGTCCTGATTATCAACACACAAGTGTCCCTTCAGCCTCAAATATTGCTGATTCGTCATTTTGAGCAACAGCACATGGTATATTGTAGACTGAACCCTTTGAACTGGGCTCTCTGTATCTCTAGTAGTTACACAGGGTATCTCCAAAGGTGTGTTTTAAATAAATATCTGTTAATATGTAAGTACAGTCTGCATATAGAAATGTCCAGCTACAAAAGTTTCCTTGAAGATATGTGAATGTAAAATTATAGAAATAATCTATCTAAAACGGTTTATTGTGTAATCACATACAGGGTATCAGATACTGTATTCCACTTTGCAGTGAGAACATGAACTGACTGAATTTTTTTTTCCAAATGAGCTTGCTGAGAAAGTATAATTAATCATTTTAAATTATATTTTGTTAATTTTTGATAACATGAATATTCATATGGTCACTATATTTCTTTTCCTTTTATTATTTATTTATACATTTTGCCCATTATCTTTTTGCATTGTTAACATTTATCCCACTGATTTATTCTGTTGTTGTACTTATTTATGTATTTACAATTTATTCATTGTATATCCTGATTATAAACTCCCTCAACTCCTCCCAGTCCCACCTCCTTTCCTCTTTCCACCATCCTCTTCTCCTACCACTGAAAGGGAAAGTTCTCCTCTCCTGCCATCTACTCATAGCTGATCAAGTCTCATCAGTACTGCCTGGATCCTCTTCCTTTATGGCCTGGCAAGGCCCCATCACCAGTGGGAAGTGATTGAAGAGCAGGAAACTGAGTTCATGACAGAGGAAGCTCCAGCTCCCCTTCCTAGGTGACCCACATGAAGATTGAGCTGCCTATAGGCTACATCTGAGCAGGAGGTCTAGGTCCTCTTCAGGCATGATCCTTGGTTGGTGCATCAATTTCTGCAGGATCCCCTAGGCTCAGGGTTTTTAGCTTTGTTTTTTGTCTCCTTGTAGTGGTCCTGTCCACTCCATGTACTTCTATCCCCAACCAACCCCATACCTGCTTCTTCCATAAAACTCTTTTCACTCTGCCCAAAGTTTGGCTATGAGTCTCAGCATATGTTTTGATACCCTATTGGGTGGAGCCTTTCAGATGACCCTCTATAGTATGCTCCCATCCTGTTCCCTCTCTTCCCTCTGCTTCTGGTGTTTATCCGTTTTTCCTTCTGAATGAGCTTTAAGCATCCTCCCTAGGGTCCTCCTTGCTGTTTAGCTTCTTTAGGTCTGTAGATTTTTGTATGGATATCCTATATTATACGGCGAATATCAACTTATATGTGAAAATGTACCATGCATGTCTTTTTGCTTGAGTTAACTCACTCAGGTTGATCATTCCATTTGCCTGCAATTTTCATGATTTCCTTGTTTTTAATAGCTGAGCAGTATTCCATTGTGTAAATGTGCCACAATTTAGGTATTTATTCTTTGGTTGAGGGACATCTAGTTGTTTCCAGATTCTGGCAATTATGAATAACGCTGCTATGAAAAGAGTTGAGCAAATGTCCTTGTTGAATGGTGCAGCATCTCTTGGGTATATGCCCAGGAGTGGTATAGCTGGATCTTGTAGTAGTGCTATTCCCAATTTTCTGAGAAAGCACTAGCTTGATTTCCAAAGTGGCTGTACAAAGTTTGCACTCCCACCTGCAATGGAGGAGGGTTCCCCTTTCTCCACATCCTCTCCAGCATGTGTTGTCACTTGAGTTTTTGATCTTAGCCATTCTGATATGTGTGAAATGGAATCTCAGAGTGATTTTGATTTGTAATTCCCTGATGACTAAGGATGTTGAACATTTCTTTAAGTGTTTCTCCACAATTCGATATTCCTCTGTTGAGAATTCTCTGCTTAATTATGTACCCCATTTTTAATTAGATTATTTGGTTTGTTAGTGTCTAATTTATATATTCTGGATATTAACCCTCTATTGGAGGTATGGTTGGTGCTGGTCTAACTGGATGTTCACATGTAGAAAAATGCAAATAGACCCATATCTACCACTCTGCACAAAATTGAAGTTCAAGTGGATCAAAGACCTCAATATAAAACCAGACACGTTAAATCTTTTTTAAGAAAAAAAGGGAAGAGCCTCAAACTCTTATATGTATGTGTGTGTGTGTGTGTGTGTTTGTATCACAGATCATTGTATTTTTTCATGCTTTATGGGTTTTATATTGACTCTTGGAACCATTTTTCCACTCCTCACATGTCCAACATTTATAATTTTTATTTGTGTAACATATGATTTACTGAATCAAAGTTCATTTTGATCTACTGTGAAAGGGAAATATGCCTTTATTTAAACTTACATCACATAAATACCTAATTGTACTTATTACAAAGTGGAGATTTCTAAAGACCTGAAATGTCCTATACCACCTCTATCCTAAGTTCCAGAATGTATTTAAGAAGCCCTGCTCTGTGGCGGTGCTGGGCACTCCACCCTTGCAGCCCCACATTGTTTAATGACTCCAGCATTCATGCTATATTTTTTATTTGTGTAAAGCTAATTTGTGTAAAGCTAGTCCAATCACAGTACTCTTTTTTCCTCTTAGTATCCCTTCAAGTCTTAGATTCTAAAATTGAAAAATAAAATAGGTTTATATTTTGAAAGGAATTAATGCTCAACTAAAAAGAGGCTTGATGGTGTTCAATCAGAGGATTGACCTCGTGCAGGAGCAAATTGATACCCTATGGCAAATGGCTCAACCGGGCTGTCAATGAAAATATGCTGGACTTTGTGTCACTAGCATACAACATGAGAATTTTTCCTGTGCTGCAAATCTGTCTAAACAATTGTCTAGCTATATTTTAGGTAATTGGACTGGAGAATTCGATACTACGATGGAGCAGCTGAGAGTGGCCATTATCACAGTAAATTCTACCAGAGTGGACACAGGACTAGCCACAGGATTATCACCATGGATTGCTGCAGCCATGAATCATCTGAAGGAATGGGCAGGCATGGGAGCATTAGCAGGCCTTCTGGTGTTGGTCTCCTTGGTTTGCCTGTGGTATATATGCAAGATTAGAGTCTCACAACAGCGTAATGCAGCCATGACCATTCAGGCCTTACAGCCATTGAAGCAGGACAGTCTCCCCAAGCATGGTTGGCTACCATAAAAAGCTAAAATGTCACGCTCAGGATGCGAGGCTAAGCACTGCACTCAGGGTCAGCCGCTTCGGACCCAGAGAAGAGCAAGTCTGATTGCATGCGGGTTGATGCCCCAGGTCCCGCCTCTGAGAAAAAGGTATTGGACGGGTATGATGCTCTTTGGGTGGATGACACCTAAATGAACATTGGTACAAAGTCCAATTTATTTCTAATATCAGAGATCAGACCTCTACTCTTGCCTGATGCGTCTAAAACAAAAAGGGGGAACTGTAGAGAGCTGCGGAATGCTATGCCTTAAAGATGGAGCTGGTTTCTGCCTTCCACCTTCCCGATGGTGAGTGTTCTCTGTCACAAACAACTCCACATTTGGCTAAGGCTGAGGATCTGGCTTGCTTCCATGTATGTGGACCTATCTGCATTGCCCACATGGCACGCTGGGGTTGGCTACCCAGAGGCTATTTAAGCTGTGGGTTGGCTTTCCCCAGGGTCAGAAGATTGTTCAATGTTCCTGAATAAACTGCATTGAAAAAAAAAAAAAAGAACTATTGACCTACAGTTAGTCTTATTAAAAAATTTAAAAACAAACAAACAAACAAAAAAAACAAACAAAAAAAAGTATGATTTGGGTAGACTAATTAAATTAATTTGTAATTAATTCATTACAGAAATCAATATCGTTGCAAGAATGAGTCATCTAACAAAGAGACACACTGTATCTGCTGCTTCACTTATTCTTATTCCCCTTAGCAGTGCTTTCATGCTTTCTGTACGCTGTGCCCAGTTTCCCAAGTTTATTGTAAGTTTGATTTCTTCTTCCTTTACACTGGAGCATTTTCTTTCATTTCAGTTATCATTTCCAAACTAAAGGCTAACAGTTCTTAAATTAATTTTGTAGTGAGTCACTTTATTAAAAACATTCTCATTGTTTCCATAAGGTTTCAGCTGGTTCTCGGTGTAATATATGAATATGTATCTCTCTCTTTAGAAAATTTATTCCTGTTTCTTTCCCTGTCTTCTTCTGATATAGTAAAGTAATAAATAGTTTTATAATAAATCCCAGTTACACAGGATGCATTCCTTTAAATGCAATACAATTATTTTTGTTTTTATTTTAGTGTTTTACTTAGAAGTTTGCATTGAGTATGGATAAAAACTAGTTTTTAGGGTTTTTTTTTTTTTATTACTCCTTGTCAGAGTATGGAATCAATTTGAGTGGGCATCATAAAAGTAACTCAGTCTGGCATACTTCAACAAAAAGAATATAAACTGTGCAAGGTGGTTCAAGTAGAGAGAAATCAGACAAAGAAAACTAGGTTTCAGACCATTTGGATAAAAGCAAATAGTTAGTGTGGTAAGATTGGGGTGGGCAAGAAATATCTGCAACCCCAGAATGGCGGCAATTGAAGTGGCCATCAGCATGTCTAGCACCCATTCATAAGCCCTCTCATGCCCTCACTGGACATGCCATCTTTGTCAGCAAAATACTGCCTTCACTGCTAACAAAAGCCTGCCTCCAAACCCTTAAAATACATAAAAAAACAGATGGTGAAAATAGGGCTGGATATTGCTTGTGGCAGCTAGTCTAACTATTTTTTAATTTTATTGGATCATGGATCATGTACTTAACATTGAATTTACTTGTTTCTTAAAGATTGGGGGTGAGTGCTGTGAAGACCCTTGATATGTGCTCCTGTTGGGAGTCTTCTATTCCTAACTCCTTTGAATGGATAGAACATTCTTTCTGCCACTCTTCATCTAAGATGTAATTTCTTATGTTTTGTTAGGGAATCGCCCATTCCAGTAGGCTTTCACCTAATTGCTGAGGAATGAACTTTATAATTTATTTTCTTTATCTCTTTTCTATTGTTTCTCTTATGTTAGCAAGCATATTTCTCTCATCACAAAAACAGAAAGCAATGGCTTAGTGTTCAGAATTTGAAATATATTATATTGTGCTACAAGGGATCACTGCAAACGGGGTTGGATGTATGGATTTTGAGAGGAAATTCTTTTCTGCATCACCCTGGGGGACTCGATTTTAGCAGATTGCTCACTTAAAAAAAAAAGAAGGTTTATGTGTTTCTCCTTAGAGCCAGATGACTGTGGGTAAGAGAAAGTGAGACCAACAATTTGAGAATTATTTGATGCAAATATTGGTTTGGAGATTGAAGAGGAAGGTTGACAGGTAATGGAAGAAAATACAGGAACCCAGAATTCCTCCTGACACTGCCAGTCAGGCAACTGTGACCTTTACCCTACACCTACAGAACTCATTTATGCCAACACTGAAGCTGGCCCTGGCAGTTGGTTCTTCCTCTGTCTCTTGAATGAAGACAAATCAGTTGATAATTCATTCCATCTCCATGAGATTCAGTGCATATGTACCAGGGACTAGTCAACCGCTATTTTTCTAATGTAATGATTTCTGAGACTCCAATCCAACTGCGTGCTCTGTATAAGCAGGAACATGTCCTATGTGCCCTTCATGTGACTTGCTCTGTTCCTCCCTCAATAAATGCTTCTTAAATTAATATAGCTCCTGTACTATTGTAAAGTACTTATTCCTTTACACAGGATTCTAACATTCACTGAATTACCTATACCACAATAATCCATAGTAGTGCAAGCCTATAATCCTGGGGTGGAGAAGGATGATAGATATAGGAACCCAAATAAAGCAACCAAAAAGGACAGAAACAATTGTTGTCTAGACATGTGGCTAGACAGAATGGGAAACTTGGTTTTTAATGGCATGGAGGAAGCAGCAAGGGAAGAAGGGATGAATATTCTGTTTCAGGTCATCAGCAAAAAGTTTATTGTGGCTGTTGCCTCTAGGTTCTCTTTCTTTGCTCCCAGAGGAATTTCTTAATTCTTCTTCTTCTTCTTCTTCTTCTTCTTCTTCTTCTTCTTCTTCTTCTTCTTCTTCTTCTTCTTCTTCTTCTTCTTCTTCTTTCTTCTTCCTCCTCCTCCTCCTCCTCCTCCTCCTCCTCCTCCTCCTCCTCCTCCTCCTCCTCTTCTTCTTCTTCTTCTTCTTCTTCTTCTTCTTTTTCTCCTCCTTCTCTTGTTCTTCTTCTGCTGCTGCTGCTTCTTCTGCTTCTGCTTCTCTTCCTCCTCCTTCTACTTATCCTCCTTCTTATTCCTCTATTCTGCCTCAAAAAAAAAGGTTTGGGAGAATGACTGAGCAGTTGAAAAAGTTTTAAGTAGAAATGAATGAATCTGAGAAACAAAATATGGGTGAAAAGCTTACAAAGTTGACTATGCAACTGGAAACATTACAGGTAGGGGTGGAAGTGCTTGGGAAGTGATGAGTGCAGAAGAAAGAGAAAATCACCTCTGGGAGCAAAGCAGGAGAGAACCCAGAGGAAGCAGCCTCAGTGAACTTTTAGCTGACATCCTGAAACAGAAAGAAACAGAATATTCATCCCATCTCCCCTTGTCTCTTCCTCTATGGCATTAGAAGCCATGTCTCCCATTTTGTCTTGCCCTATATTGGGTGCCACATGTACTTTTGGGGTACTTATTGGGTTCCTATATCTACCACCCTTTAACACTCCAGTCCCTTCCAACCCCCTAACACTAGGTAAGCAAGAAACAAGGTTTGAGGGAAAAGGAGACTTAGACTTCTTTAGAATACTTTCTGCTTATTAGCGACATTGAATTTCTTGGGCAAGTCCAATCTTCATCGTCAGAATATCTCCAACCAGAAATACAGCACCCCAGCAATTCAGAAATCCAGCAACCCAGCAATAGCAAAATCAGTATCAGGAAACATCAGCAGCAGGAGCAGCAGCAAGGGAAGCAGCAGCTGCCACAGGCTCCCTTGGGTTTCTCACATTTATATCCTCTCAAGTGTCCCCAGAATTCCAAACAGAAACTGCTGCAGCTGGCAAAATTCTTGCCCTTTCTAGAGCATGAGACAAACCACAGCTATCAGTTGTGGACAGTCTGAAGCAGCCCCATATCCCACATGTGAGACTAAAAGAAAAGTATATTCACATGACATTACTGGTTTTTTTTTTCCTTTTTTAAATTTTTACTTTTTAATATTAGTTACAATTCATTAAATTTGCCTCCCAGCTACATCCTGCTTCCTCATTCCCTGCCAATCCCACCCTCCCTCTCTTATCTCCTCCCTGCCCCTTTCCAAGTCCACGGATAGGGGAGGACCTCCTCCCCTTCTATCTGACCCTGGTTTATCAGGTATCTTTAGGACTGGCTGCAAAGTCCTCCTCTGTGGCCTAGCAGGGTTATTCCTCCAAAGGGGTGGGGGTGGGGAGGAAGAAGGAGAGGTGAATGAGCTTGCCATTGAGTTCATGTCAGAAATAGTCCTTGTTCCCCTTACTAGGGTACCCACTTGGATACTGAGCTACCATGGGTTACATCTGAGCAGAGGTTCTAGGTTATAGCTATACATGGTCCTTAATTGGAGAAACAGTCTCATATAAGACCCCTGTGCCCACATATATTTGGTCCTTGTGGAGCTCCTATTCTCTCCAGGTCATACTAACTCCCCTTTCTTTCATATGATTCCCTGAACTCTGCTGAAGTTTTGGTTCTGAATCTTAGTATCTGTTTTGATACACTACTAGGTAGAGTCTTTCAGAGGCCCTCTGTGGTAGGCTCCTGTCCTGTTACTTGTTTTTTCCTACATCCAATGTCCATCCTATTTGTCTTTCTAAGTGAGGATTGAACATCTTACCTCTTTCTTGTTTATCTTCTTTAGGTGTATAGATTTCATTATGTTTATCATATCTTATAGGTCTATATAAGTGAATATATACCATGTGTGTCTTTCTGCTTCTGGGATACCTCACTCAGGATAATCTTTTCTAGATCCTACCATTTGCCTGATATTTTATGATTTCCTTGTTTTTAATTGCTGAGTAGTATTCCATTGTGTAGATATACCACAATTTCTGTATCCATTCCTCAATAGAGGAACATCTGGATTGTTTCCAAGTTCTGGCTATTAGAAATAAAGCTGCTACAAACATGGTTGAGCAAATGTCCTTGTTGTGTACTTGAGCTTCTTTTGGATATATGCCTAGGAGTGGTATAGCTGGATCTTGAGGAAGCACTATTCCTAATTGTCTGAGAAAGATCCAGATTGATTTCAATAGTGGTTGTACAAGTTTACATTCTCACCAGCAATGGAGGAGGGTTCCCCTTTCTCCACAACCTCTCCACTATGTGTTGTCACTTAAGTTTTTGATCCTAGCCATTCTGATGGCTGTAAGGTCAAATCTCAGGGTCGTTTTGATTTGCCCAGCATTCAGGAAGCTGAGGCAGGGGCATTATGTAGTTTGACATCTGGGCTACATAATAAGACTCTGTAAAAAGAAGACCCTTATTCATCCCATTACTGAATGATAGTATTTCCAGTCTTTATTTTGGTTTTGCAAAATGTCCTACAAAAGAAATGATTGCACTATGTTCCAGTGCATCTATATGTTGTATTTGCAGGGTAGCTGGAACTATTTGCCAGATAATCAGTTATTTTCCTATAGTACCTGGTTGTATTCCCATAAGCAATGTTAAGAATTCTGAAGGCATTAAATCCTTCCCAACACTCTTAATCACCTAATAATTAGGATTTCAACCCAGTAGCCATTTATCTTTATGTAAATATAGACCAGGTGCTAATTGATTTATTTGCTCACCTCTAACCAATTACCTAAGTGTGCCACATTCAAAAGTCCATTCCATTGACTGTACATAAATCAAGGTTTATTATATTGTTTTGAGTGTGAAAGATTTTCTAATGTGCTAAACTTGGGTTTCTGTTCATTCTGTGTCAACATTGTATGTCCATGATTAGCCTGATTCTAGTAAGGTAACTGTTCATCTCATTTTTAATTACTTGTGTACTTCTCCACTCTTTATTGCACACACATACACATTTACATGAGTTTATATATGCTTGAGAGTTTTAATGCAACATTGTGTCAATGCACAAAACTGATTTTCCATCCATGAAAGATTCTTTATTTGTGTATTTATTTTGTATTCATGTTATTTCAGTCATATCTCATGTAGCTTTTTTTTTTCTTTTGTTTTGTTTTTGTATTCTCTGTCAACCATTTTTTCCTGATATGGAATAGAACTTTATGGCAAGGCTTTTTTTTCTCATTTCCTAGTTTTCTATTTTGTCTCTAAATGCATTCCATTTAATTACATTATTCTATGGTTTGCATAATACCAATTAGTGATGGGTTTAATTCTGGTTTCCACTCTTATCGCCCTCTTAAGTCGTGTTTGTCCATATTTTCTCTACTCCATGTTTTGTAGTTATCTTTAAATTTATTTTAATACTGAATTAAAAGTCTACTTAGTATATAATGTTCCATATTATTATGGATGATTCATGAATTAATATTAGATGATTCATGAATTAATCTAATAATAGTCTTGTTTAAACTGCTTTTGAAAAATTGGTTTACAGATGTTGTGAGGCTTAGTTTTATGTCAACTTGACACAAGCTAAAATCATTTTAGAAGAGGAAACTTCAATTAAGAAATCCACCATCATATTGGGCTGTGGACAAACCTGTGGTTCATCTTGATGATGTTTGATGTGGAAGGGCCCAGCTCACTGTAGCTGGTACTTCCCATAGGTAGTGTCTGAGCAAGCCATGGGGAGCAGGCCAGTAAGCAGTACTCTTCCCCATTACGTCTGAACCAGTTCTTGTCCCTAAGTTTCTTCCCTGATTGAATTCCTGACCTGACTTCCTTTGATGGTAGACTGTGATGTGGAAGTGTGAGTGAAATAAATCCATTCCTTCTTCCCTGAGTTACTTATGGTCATGATGTTTTATCACAGCAATAAAATCCTGAGACTAATGTCCACATTTAAATTATACTTTCTTCTAAATATTGGAAATTGCCTTTTTTCTTCTGTGTATTTAATATTCAGCTCAAAATTTGAGATTCCAAACATTTCTGTTGTTATAGTTTTTTTTTTCTATTTCTTATAACACATCTTCTAGTAGGAAGGTTACTTTCAGCAACAGTTGCCATATTTTTTTTTATACTGTATGTTGTTTCTTCCACATACTTTACACAGGGTTTATTCAATTCTTTTTCAATAGCTATTGATTATGTTTCTTCATTACTTCTGTTGTAAAAATATGTAATGCTTTGTTCTTAAAGTAGTATAGGTTTATTTTTCTTTTTTTCTTTTTTTTTTTTTTTTTGTTATTGTCTGAACTCTAGCTCAAGGAAATTGGTTTCCTTAGACAATTAATTCAATTTGCACCCATTACTTTGAGAACATATTTCCTGCAGGTTAAAGTTTTAGAATATCTGTCATAGTCATGAGAAACTGACTGGACATCAGCTTTGGAAGACAATTGTGCACTTGCAACACTATTTCCAACTATTGTGAATGCTTACAGATAACATTCTACAAAGTAAAGCTAAGTCTCAATTGGCAGAGTTGAGGTCCAGAAACAAATGCATTCCATTGCTTGGGAAATACTGTGGTTTGCAACCTAAGTTTATCCTTACAGCTCATGTCTAACTACAGTTTAAATACTTCCATTACTGGCCAAATACAAACTCTCTGAATGATGATTATTTGTGTTCTACTACTACTTCCAATTTTTTTCAAGCTCTAAACATGTTTTGATGCACATATCTATATACATCTTCTTATACTATGGGTTTTGTGTAAAAAATTTGACTCTTCTCAGAAATTTGGTTTTCTTTCTACTCAGCAATGTAACAGAATGTTCCATTGCAGTGGTTCTCAACCTTCCTAATGCTATGACTCTTTAATACATTATTTCATTGCTACTTCATAACTTTAACATTGCTGCTGGTATGAATTGTAATGTAAATATCTATGTTTTCCAATGATCTTAGGTAACCCTGTGAAAGGGTCATTCTACCCCCAAAGGAATCATGACCCACTGCTCTACTGTAATCAGGACAAAGCAAACTTGAGCCTTTACTTTTAGTCTTTATACTATTTATTCTATCTATATTTCATTTCTTCCATAGTCCTGTAATTCAGCATTCCAGAGATTCTGGCTTCAAACCTGAAATATTTATTAGACCCTACATATTTCAGACATTCTAAGCCTTTGCTGCTTTTAAAAATGTCTGTCTGTTTATATTTGAATTCATGATACTATACACAAAATATGTCACTTTTTAACATACCATTGTTTAGCCAGGAATTGGAATATCAATTCCTGACTGCTTTGATATCCTTGAAATACAGATTTCATTTCTGCAGCTTCATGATAGCTACAACTTTGTTAGCTTCCTTGTCTCTTAACAAGGCTCTTCTAGCTTTTCTGCCTTTCCCCAGGCACCAAAGACAGCCTGACTACTAGAAGAGATAAGCAAAACATAGGTAGTTGGTTCTATTTTCCATGCAATTATGACCTCTCAAGCTCTGGCTGCCTCGCTCTAAGGCCTTCAAACACTTGTTTATTGCATTCATCTGATTTTCCTAGAAGTTCTCAGTGGGAAATTTTGTTTGATTCCAGCTAGTTTTTCACAGTGGAGGTTTTTACACTAAAAGTCTGAAACCCCCACTTCCCTATATCAGTTATTTTCCAGCTTTATATTTCAGTGCTCTGAGCTGCATATGGCATGTATACACATTTACAGTATATAACAATTCAGTTTCAGAAGTTCAAGCAAAGAGCATCTAGCTCAAATGTCACATTCTCCAGATTAAGAGGAAGTGGCTCATCAGAGTTCACATAGCAAACATGGTACCATAGCCTGAATACAATTTCTTCTCCACAGGAACCAGGGGAGAAAGTAAAAGGCAGGGAAGTTAAAATGGAAATGGCAACTTTCCATTCATGTTTATGTCAAGTGGAGATGTTGCAATCCTTCCCCTAGTGAACAAGAGCTAAATGCTCCCCAACTCAAATTTCTATTCACCCACATGTCTCTTAGTATAAGCTATGATTTATTCTAGGTTATTAATTATACCTGTCATTTCTGAGCCCACAGCACAAAGTAATCATCATGCTGAAACCATACCCTCCTCTAAAGCTCAAACTGTAAACACCTGGGAGTGCATGCATAAGCCATTCTCTAAGCCAGTTTTCTATTAGCAGAAAAGAAGAAGAAGAAGAAGAAGAAGAAGAAGAAGAAGAAGAAGAAGAAGAAGAAGAAGAAGAAGAAGAAGAAGAGAAAAAGAAGAGAAAAAGAAGAGAAGAAGGAAGGAAAGAAAAAGGAGAAGGAGAAAGAAAAAGAAGAGTATATCTCATATTTGAAAGGGAAATTTGTTGTGTTCCCAAAGGACCCATCATGTCACTCATTGTCTAGATGGAACTTTTTAGTGTATTACCAGTTAGTCCAGGAGTAGAGATGAAAAGCAATACTGAATAGGCAGTAAACGCAGTTGCTGTAAACTGAAAACAAACAAAAACAAAACAATTATCTAATGCTTCTTTAAGGAAACCAATTATATTTATATGTGAAAAGAAGTGTTTCTGGTGAGAGAATATACTTTTAGGCAGCAATTCTGAAATATGCAAAAAAAAAGTTGCGTGTGTTCACTCAACCTCTTTCCCAATACACAGTACTGGACATTTGCTACACAGCTGAGCAGTGTTCACTCACGTCACTCACTACTCTTTGCATTATGCCTTCTACACATTCTGGCAAAATGCATGGCACTGATTTATCACTGCAGTCTCATACAGTGTTTTCATTGCCCCAAATCCTCTCTTTGCCTGTTTATGTCACCACCTCATACCCAAGTCATGAACCATGGCTGATTTTTTTAAATATTTTTAATTTATCCACAATGTCAAAAGTTAAATAACATAATACATAACCAATTAAGGTTCTTTCCAGTATGTTTTTTTTTCAGTTTTACATTTTAGGATATTTTGTGTTAAGCATGAATGTCATCAGCATGAAGGAATAGATGTGTTCTAAAAGAGAAACATCAAGTCTAGTGGGAATTCTGGAAAGATGGTAGATCAGAAACCCAATCTGTGATACCGAGAGTCTTCATGGGAGAAAGTTAAGATAAAAAATCTGTCAATGGAGAAAAGCAAAAAGACAGAAAATGCTACAGAAACCAAAAATAAGGCTGAGTAGGAGTTTTTTGTTTTGTTTTCCAGGAATTCAGCTGGTGCACCTTTGTGCACCAAAAAGTGTATGTGGACCTGGACCTCACCACACACGCTCCATGAAGGCCTCTCAGTACATCAGAGAACAATGGCGGACTCTCAGTACCTATCAGAGAACCAGGAAACATTTCCAGTGCCATTCGTAGAACCAACAAGAGCCAGTGTGGGCTGCTGAGAACCCAAGTCAGAGGCTAAACTCTTTGGCTGGAGAGCAAATTGCACCACAACAAATGGCAGAGGGGTGCAGAAGTTGGCAGATGGAAGTTGTTTTTCTCATCACAACCTGCTTTGGCTGTGGCAGGCAGGAACTATGCAGATCAGTACAAATGACAAAATGGGCATACTCCACCAACCAGGAGCAATGACTAAGTACATAGTGCCTTCTTCTAAGCTTCAATATTTTTTTTTGCTTTTATTTTATACTTTTTGTATATACATATCTTCTAAAATATATTTGGAGCATATTTTTTACTTTAAATGTACAGTTATTGTGATATAGTATGTGCCTAATTTGAAAAGACTGTCTAGCCTTCTTTTCTCTAAATCTAATATTCAATATTTTCTCTATAAAGTCACATTCCTTTAACCTGTGTACTTTTTTTTTCTAAACCTTACCTACCCTGTCTTCCTTTAGGTCCCTCTCAAATATTGATAATTTTAGCCTATGTGTACATGTATGTATATATACGTACATATACATATATACAAATATACTAAATTGTGTGGGTTAGTTTGTTGCTAACCTGACACAAGCTAAAATCATTTGGAAGAAAAAAAAATCTCAACTGAGAAAATGCCTCTTCAGAGGACAATGCGTTTGGACAAAGGTATGTGTCATCGTCTTAATTGATGGTTCCTGTGTCAGGACCCAACTCACCGTGGAGTGCCACCCTGAGCCAATGGTCCTTAGTGCTGCTGTATGAAAGCAGGGTAAGCGTGCCACGAGGAGGAAGCCAGTAATTAAAACTTCTCCATCGTATCTGCTTCAGGTCCTGCTACTAGGTCCCTGCCCTGACTTCCCTCAGTGATGAAGTATGTGCAGCTATGTAAGCCAAATAAACCCTTTCTTCCACAAGTCGCTTTTCATCATGCTGTTTATCCATCAATAGAGAATAAACTGGAAACTTCATTTTTCCTCAACCAGTACCCAAGTACTCTTATACCCAATCAAACCTTAGAGGGGACACAAATGAGGGGCATGGTATCTTCTGCTAATGCTGGGAACCATAAAACCATCAGAGATAGCAACACAGAACACCTTAATGAAAATATCCGTAATTAAAATTTTCAAACCAGAATTGTAATTTGATATGTTATCATATACAAATTGGCAAAT
This sequence comes from Meriones unguiculatus, assembly GCF_030254825.1. Taxonomy (NCBI): domain Eukaryota; kingdom Metazoa; phylum Chordata; class Mammalia; order Rodentia; family Muridae; genus Meriones; species Meriones unguiculatus. The sequence goes on along the minus strand of NC_083362.1, from coordinate 32,076,510 downwards.
ATTTTCAATATATAACAAACATGCTTTTCTAGATCTTTAGGAAAAGCGCACAAATCATTTTTAAAATATAGCATTCAACTCTTTATTTTAATTTGAAGTAGCCTTGTGAAGGTTGTGTTTATAATGTTGCTGTATAATCATGTTAGCTCACCGTTATTTATGCTTCATGATGCATGCCACAGCCTCACATCTCAAAAGTACACTAAAAAGAAAGTTAAAGCAACCCAGAGATACAAGTAAATTTTTATTAATTTGGGTATAGGTCATGGACTAAAATAAGAGCTGAAACACAAAAACTTTATTCAAGAAAATCTTCATGACTTTCTTAATCATGACAAACAAAATGATAAATTTAGTTTTAGCATCACATCCACCTGATTCTACCACAGACTGTGTATGAGCGTCTGTCTCTGTGTGTGTGCATGCGTATAATGCTATTTACCTTGCCTCACTTTGATTTCAGTACCTCACAGAAACAACTTAAGAAATGAAATCTTTCCCATTGGTTAATGTTTCCAGACACCTCAGTCCATCACGGCAGGGCAGGCATGGCAGTTCCCAATGTCAGGAGCCTGCGGTGGGTCCTCCTCCTCACTTCATTACACATTGGGAGCAGAGGGAGGAAACCACACCTCTGCCAACAATGTATTTCTTTTCAGTTTAAAGTTACCATCAGCTATAGTTTTTATGTAGTTTAAGCATTTAACCCATTCTGTGTTGTAGTCAGCACACAAAATGTCCAAATAGTGTTCAGATCTGCAGTATCAATGAGAGTTCTGCTCTGTGGCAAAGTTGAAACACCATGTCTTTATTTGCTTTTGATTTATCCCAAACATCACAGTGCTTAGCAAGTAGACTGCAATGCCAGGTATAAATAAAATAAATAAAATATGACCAGCCTTTGTCTCTTTGTCTGATGACAAGAGGGCTTTGTTTATCCCTATTAAAAAAAAGAGCATTCCGGCGTCTATTCTGTTTGCCATTCTGAATGAAATTTAAGCATCCTCTTTAGGGTCCTCCTTAGTGTTAACTTCTTTAGGTCTGTACAAGGCTGTCCTATGTTATACGGCTAATATTCGCTTATAAGTGAGTGTATACCATGCCTGTCTTTTTGTTTCTGGGTTACCTCACTCAGCATGATCTCTTCAAGTTCCATCCATATGCCTGCAAATTTCATGATTTCATTTTTTTTATAGCTGAGTAGCATTCCACTGTGTAGATATACCACAATTTCTGTATCCATTCCTCGTTTGAGGGACAGCTAAGTTTTTTCCAGGCTCTGATTATTACAAATAAATCTGCTATAAAGATAGCTGAGCAAATGTCATTATTGAATGTTAGGGCATCTTTTGGCTATATGCCCAGGAATGGTAGCACTCTGAAAGGATTCACTCAACAGGAGATTGAAGCAGATGCAGACTCAGCCAAATTTTGGCAGAGCATGGGGAGTCTTATGTAAGAATAGAAGGGCTGGATTAGAGAGACATGGAAAGGACAGGAGCCCCACAAGGAGACCAACAAAACTAAAATATCTGAGCCCAGGGGGCCCTTCTGAAACTAATGCACCAATGGAGGACCATGCATGGAGAGTACCTAGACACCCCTGCTCAGATATGGCCAATTGGTAGCTTAGTCTCCATGTGGATCTGAGTGAGGGGAGAAGGACTGCCTCTATCATGAATTCAGTTGACTTCTCTTTGATCATTCGCCCCTGATGACGCAGCCTTACCAGGCCACAAAGGAAGAGAATCCAGGCAGTCCTGATGAGACTTAACAAGCTACGGACACATGGCAATAGTGGAGAACTTCCCCTTTCAGTGGACTAGAGAAAAGGGATGAGGGGAAGAGGGACTGGAGAAGTTGAGAGAAGGGCTTCAGTCTGGATATACAATGAATAAATTGTGAAGAAAGAACAAAATTTAAAAAAGTATAAAAAACAACAAGAGCAACAGAAAAATAATAATAATAATAATAACCTGAAAATAATCCTAAAGATGTAAATTCATGTAAGCATAACATAAGCCATCCCGTTTTTAGAACACACATTGTCAGAAGCATCATGTTATATAATAAAAAGAACAGAACTTCTGACAGGCACTAAAAACGTCTTATCCTGAAATCAGGTCTTACACCTACATTTAAAAAAAATACTATGCTTTGAGATCACAGTTAATTACAACATAACACATCCAAAAAAGTATTAGTTGCTTCATATTTGTCAGTTTCTTTAAGAATTCTCCATTTACAGCTTTTTTTTTAATTTTTCATCAATTACACTTTATACATTCTGCATCCCCCCATAAGCCCCTCCCTCCTCCCCTCCCAATCCCACCCTCCCTCCTCCCTCTGCTTGCATACCACTCCCCAAGTCCACTAATAGGGGAGGTTCTCCTCTCCTTTCTGATCTTAGTCTGTCAGTTCACATCAAAAGTGGCTGCATTGTCCTCTACTATGGCCTGGTAAGGCTGCTCCCCCCCAGAGGGAGGTGATCAAAGAGCAGGCCAATCAGATTATGTCAGAGGCAGTCCCTCTTCACATTACTATGTAACCCAATTGGACTCTGAACTGCCCTGGGCTACATCTGTGCAGGGGTTCTGGGTTATCTCCATGAATAGTCCTTGGTTGGAGTATGAGTCTCTGGGAAGTTCCCTGTGTTCAAATTTTCTTGTTCTGTTGCTCTCCTTGTGGAGACCCTGTCCTCTCCAGCTCTTACTATTTCCCAGTTCTTACCTAAAATTCCATTCACTCTGCCCAACAGTTGCCCATCAGGCTCAGCATCTGCTTTGATAGTCTGAAGGGCAGAGGCTTTCAGAGCCCTCTGTGGTAGGTTCCTAGGTTGTTTCCTGTTTTCTTCTTCTTCTGATGTCCATCCTCTTTGCCTTTCAGGATGGGGATTGGACATTTTAGTTAGGGTCCTCTCTCTTGCTTAGGTTCTTTAGATGCACAGGTTTTAGTGGGTTTGTCCTATGTTGTATGTCTATATGAGTGAGTATATACCATGTGTGTCTTTTTGCTTCTGGGACAACTCACTCACGATGATACTTTCCAGATCCCACCAAATGCAAATTTCATGATTTCCTTATTTTTCATTGCTGAGTAATATTCCATTCTGTAGATGTACCACAATTTCTGCATCCATTCTTCAGTTGAGGGGAATCTGGGTTGTTTCCAGCTTCTGGCTATTACAAATAAAGCTGCTACAAACATGGTTGAGCAAATGTCCTTTTGTGTACTTGAGACTCTTTTGGATATATGCCCAGTAGTGGTATGGCTGGATCTTGAGGAAGCGCTATTCCTAGTTGTCTGAGAAAGTGCCAGATTGATTTCCAGAGTGGTTGTACAAGTTTACATTCCCACCAGCAGTGGAGAAGGGTTCCCCTTTCTCCACAACCTCTCCAGCATGTGTTGTCACTTGAGTTTTTGATCTTGGCCATTCTCAAGGGTGTAAGGTGAAATCTCAGGGTTATTTTGATTTGCATTTCCCTAATGGCTAATGAAGTTGAGCATTTCTTTAAGTGCTTCTCTGCCATTCGGTATTCCTCTATAGAGAATTCTCTGTTTAGCTCTGTTCCCCATTATTTAAGTGGATTACTTGGTTTGCTGCTTTTCAGCTTCTTTAGTTCTTTATATATACTGGATATGAGTCCTCTGTCAGATATAGGGTTGGTGAAGATTCTTTCCCAATCTGTAGGTGGTCGCTTTGTTTTGATGACGGTGTCCTTTGCTTTACAGAAGCTTTTCAGTTTCGTGAGGTCCCATTTATTGACTGTTGCTCTTAGAGCCTGTGATGTCGGTGTTCTGTTCAGGAGGTTTTCCCCTGTACCAATGAGTTCTAGGGTATTTCCCACTTTTTTTTTCAAGCCGATTTAATGTGTCTGGTTTTATGTTGAGGTCTTTGATCCACTTGGACTTCAGTTTTGTGCAGGGGGACAAGTATGGATCTATTTTCATTTTTCTACATGTAGACATCCAGTTAGACCAGCACCATTTGTTGAAGATGCTATCTTTTTTCCATTGTATGGTTTTGGCGTCTTTGTCAAAGATCAGGTGTCCATAAGTGGGTGGGTTTATTTCTGGGTCCTCTGTTCGGTTCCATTGATCCACCATTCTGTTTCTATGCCAATACCATGCAGTTTTTAAAACTGTTGCTCTATAGTACAACTTAAGATCAGGGATGGAGATACCTCCAGAAGATCTTTTATTGTAGAGGATTGTTTTAGCAATTCTGGGTTTCTTGTTATTCCATATGAAGTTGAGAAGTTTTCTTTCCAGGTCTGTAAAGAATTGTGTTGGTAATTTGATGGGCATTGCATTGAATCTGTAGATTGCTTTTGGTAAGATGGCCATTTTTACTATGTTAATCTTGCCAAGTCATGAGCATGGGAGATCCTTCCATCTTCTCATATCTTCTTCTAATTCTTTCTTCAGAGATTTGAAATTTTTTTCATACAAGTCTTTGACTTCCTTGGTTAGGGTTACTCCGAGGTACCTTATGTCATTTGTGGCTATTGTGAAGGGTATTGTTTCCCTAATTTCTTTCTCAGCCCTTTTGTCTTTTGTATACAGGAGGGCTACTGATTTTTTTAAGTTAATTTTGTATCTGGCCACTTTGCTGAAGGTGTTTATCAGCTGTAGGAGTTCCCTGGTAGAGTTTTTGGGGTCACTCACGTATACTATCATATCATCTGCAAATAGTGATACTTTGACTTCTTCCTTTCCAATTTGTATCCCCTTGATCTCCTTCAACTGTCTTATTGCTCTAGCAAGGACTTCCAGCACTATGTTGAAGAGATATGGAGAGAGTGGGCAGCCTTGTCTTGTCCCTGATTTCAGTGGGATTGCTTTAAGTTTCTCTCCGTTCAGTTTGATGTTGGCTATAGGCTTGCTGTATATCGCCTTTACTATGTTTAGATATGTGCCTTGTATCCCTGATCTCTCAAATACTTTGAACATGAATGGATGTTGGATTTTGTCAAAGGCAAAATCCATTTTCAGCATCTAGGGAGATTATCATGTGGTTTTTTCTTTCAGTTTGTTAATATGGTGGATCACATTGATGGATTTCCGTATATTGAACCACCCCTGCATACCTGGGATGAAGCTTATTTGGTCATAGTGGATAATATCTTTGATGTGTTCTTGGATTCGGTTTGCAAGTATTTTATTAAGTATTTTTGCATCAATGTTGATAAGGGAGATTGGCCGGAAATTCTCTTTCTTTGTTGAGTTTTTGTGAGGTTTAGGTACCAAGGTGACTGTGGCTTCATAGAATGAACTTGGTAATATTCCTTCTGTTTCTATTTTGTGGAATAGTTTGAAGAGAATTGGTGTTAGCTCTTCTTTGAAGGTCTGGTAGAATTCTGCTCTGAAGCCATCTGGTCCTGGGCTTTTTTTGGATGGGAGACTTTTGATGACCGCTTCTATTTCTTTGGGGGATATAGGACTATTTAGTTGATTTACCTGGTCCTGATTCAGCTTTGGTAAGTCAAATCGATCAAGAAAATTGTCCATTTCATTTAGATTTTCAAATTTTGAGGCATATAGACTTTTGAAGTAAGTCCTAATCATTGTTTGGATTTCCTCAGTGTCTGTAGTTATATCTGCCTTTTCATTTCTGATTTTGTTGATTTGGGTGGTGTCTCTCTGCCTTTTAGTGAGCCTGGCTAAGGGTTTGTCGATCTTGTTGATTTTCTCAAAGAACCAGCTCTTGGTTTCATTGATTCTTTGAATTGTTTTATTTGTTTCCAATTGATTGATTTCAGCCCTGAGTTTGATTATTTCCAGCCGTCTACTCCTTCTTGGTGTGTCTGCTTCTTCTTTTTCTAGGGTTTTTAAGTGAGCCATTAAGGTGCTTGAATGAGCTGTCTCGAATTTCTTCTTGAAGGCACTTAGTGCTATGAACTTTCCTCTTAGCACTGCTTTCATTGTGTCCCACAAGTTTGGGTATGTTGTGTCTTCATTTTCATTGATTTCTAGAAAGACTTTAATTTCTTTCTTTATTTCTTCCCTGACCCAGCTGTCATTTAGTAACAAGTTGTTCAGTTTCCATGTGTGTGTAGGCTTTTTGTTATTTCTGTTATTGTTGAGGTCCAGCTTTATTCCATGGTGATCAGAAAAGATACATGGGATTATTTCAATCTTCTTGTATCTGTTGAGGCTTGCTTTGTGACCCACTATATGGTCTATTTTGGAGAAGGTTCCATGAGGTGCTGAGAAGAAGGTAAATTCTTTTGTGTTTGGGTGTAAAGTTCTGTAAATGTCTGTTAGGTCCATTTGATTCATGACCTCTGTCAGAGACATTGTTTCTTTGTTTAATTTCTGTTTTGTTGACCTGTCCTTTGTTGAGAGTGGGGTGTTGAAATCTCCCACTATTAATGTGTGGGGATCTATATGTGCTTTAAATTTTATCAATGTTTCTTTCACAAATGTGGGTGCCCTTGTATTTGGGGCATAGATGTTCAGGATTGTGATGTCTTCCTGGTGGAATTTTCCCTTGATGAGTATGAAGTGTCCTTCCCCATCTCTTTTCCTTAATTTTGGTTGAAAGTCTATTTTATCAGATATTAGAATGGCTACTCCTGCTTGCTTCTTGGGTCCGTTTGCTTGGAAAGTCATCTTCCAACCCTTTACCCTCAGGTAGTCTATCTTTGTGTCTTAGGTGTGTTTCTTGTATGCAACAGATTGCTGGGTTTTGTTTACGTATCCATTTTGTTAATCTGTGTCTTTTTATTGGAGAGTTGAGTCCATTGATGTTGAGAGAGATTAATGACCAGTGGCTGTTAGATCTCTTGATTTTGATGTTGACTGTGGTCATCAGGTTGTGTGCTTGGTTGCTTTTTGTTTTACTGAAGTGAGGTTATTTATTTCCTGTGTTTTCTTGAATGTAGCTAGTTTTCATGGGTTGTATTTTCCCTTCCAGTGTCTTCTGTAATGCTGGATTTGTTTGTAGGTATTGTTGAAATTTGTTTTTGTCATTGAATATCTTGTTTTCTCCATCTATGAGGACTGAGAGTTTTGTGGGGTATAGTAGCCTGGGCTGACATCTGTGTTCTCTTAGGGTCTGCATGATATCTGTCCAGGCCCTTCTGGCTTTCATAGTCTCTGTTGAAAAGTCAGGTGTGATTCTAATGGGTTTGCCATTATATGTTACTTGGCCTTTTTCCCTTGCAGCTTTTAATATTTTTTCTTTGTTCTGTATACTTACTGTTTTGATTATTATGTGGTGGGAGGATTTTCTTTTCTGGTCAAATTTGTTGGGTGTTCTGTAGGCCTCATGTATTCTAATTGGCCTCTCCTTTAGCTTGGGGAAATTTTCTTCAATGATTTTGTTGAAAATATTTTCTGGGCCTTGGAGAAGGGAGTCTTCTTTTTCCTCTATACCTATTATTCTTAGGTTTTGTCTTTTCTTATTGTCTTGCATTTCTTGGACAGTCTGTGTCAGGAATTTTTCGGATTTAACATTTTCTTTGACAGATACATCGATTTCTTCCATTGTATCTTCTACACCTGAGATTCTTTCTTCCATCTCTTGTAGTCTGTTGGTTATGCTTACCTCTGTAGTTCCTGTTTTCTTCCCTAAATTCCTTCTCTACACAATTTCTTCCATTTGTGTTTTCTTTAATTTTTCCAATTCTATCTTCAGGTCTTGAGTTGTTTTGTTTACTTCCTTCACCTCTCTGATTGTACTTTCCTGTTTTTCTTTTAGTTCCTTCAACTCTGTTTCTTTCATTTCATTCAGTGTTTTAAGCATTTCCTTTCCTTTTTTTTTATATTTCTCCAATCTTACCTTTCTTATATATATATATATATATTTTTTTTTCAATACAGTTTATTCAGGAACCTTGAACAATCCTCGGACCCTGGGGAAAACCAGCCCACAGCTTAAATAGCCTCTGGGTAGCCAACCCAGGCGTGCCACGTGGGCAATGCAGATAGGTCCACATACATGGAAGCAAGCCAGATCCTCAGCCTTATCCAAATGTGGAATTGTTCGTGACAGAGAGCACTCACCATCGGGAAGGTAGAAGGCAGAAACCAGCTCCATCTTTAAGGCATAGCATTCCGCAGCTCTCTACAGTTCCCCCTTTTTGTTTTAGACACATCAGGTAAGAGTAAAGGTCTGATCTCTGATATTAGAAATAAATTGGGACTTTGTACTGATGTTCATTTAGGTGTCATCCACCCAAAGAGCATCATATCCGTCCGATACCTTTTTCTCAGACGCGGGACCTGGGGCATCAACCCGCATGCAACCAGACATGCTCTTCTCTGGGTCTACAGCGGCTGACCCTGAGTGCAGTGCTTAGCCTCGCATCCTGAGCGTAACATTTTAGCTTTTTATGGTATCCAACCATGCTTGGGGAGAATGTCCTGCTTCAATGGCTGTAAAGGCCTGAATGATCATGGCTGCATCACACTGTTGTGAGACTCTAATCTTGCATATATACCACAGGCAAACCAAGGAGACCAACACCAGAAGGCCAGCATTTCCTTTCTAAAGGCCATAAACTGTTTGGCTGCAGCTTCCTCTATTTCTTTACAGATGGCAATATTCTGTTTGAGTTTATCTTCCTCTATGTCTTTACGAATCTTATTTGTTTCCTCTGTTATCATCTTCATGAGCATACTTGTTAGGTCATCTTCTTGGATTTCAGTTATGCTGGGGTGTCCAGGGCTACTTGCCCCTGGGTAACTGGGTTCTGGAGATGCCATATTGCTCTGTCTTTTGTTGCTTGAGCTTTTACGCTGGCCTCTACCACTGTGTTATCTTAGGTGTTTGGGGTTATTTTCTGGTGGTTCCTGGGGATCCTGTGGTGGAGAGAATCCCCTTTGCAGAAAGCTGGTTTTTCCTGAAGGATGTCTTCTCAGCTTTTTGTGTATAGTCCCTGGATGGCTGGTGTTTTTTCAGGAGTTGCTCACCTCAGGGATATAGACCTGAGTGGTAACTGTGGTCTTTGTTAGTTGAGAGGGTTCTCCTCTCACCCAGGGAAGTCCTGAGGGCAGCTGCCCTGTTTCTGGGTTTCTTGTTGCAAATTTAATGATCAGCTGCTGTGATCCAGTTGGACATCAGGCGCGCCTCAACTGTTTGTGCCTGTGTCTGGAGCACAGCTGAGTGCTGGCGCCTCGGCCCCACTAGACTGCTAGACTTTTTCTAGGGAAGGATTGGGTGATTTAGGTCAGTACAGTTTCCTTCCTTCCCCGTGGATTCTCTGGAGACACGGACTCCCAGTGTCTTTTTTGCCCTGTTGCACACTTCTCAGTGTCTGCCAGCTGGCTGGCCGCAGAAATTGCCTGTGCCTGGAGCACAGCTGTGTGATGGCGGCTCAGTCTCTGCCAGCTGTCTGGTGCTCAGAAAATGCCTGTGTCTGCCTTTGCGGCTTTTGGGAGCCTGAGTGCCTCCCTAAGCTGGGTAATTTTCCGGGTACCTTTTCAGGTTGGGGGTGAGTTGAGTGCTCTGAGATCAGACCCGCCGTTTCTATCTCTGGCGGCGAATCAGGCGCGCAGGCAGGCAGGGCTCTGTGCCGGAACCTGGGTCCCCGGCTCTGGCTCCGGGCTGGCTCCTGGGGTGCCTGTGGAACCCGCCCGAGTCTTTTCCAGGGGATGTCTGGGTGACCTGAGGCCGGTCCCAATCGTTTCCTGTACCCTGGGGTTATCTCTCGACTGAAAATTCCAGTCTCTGATAGTGTGGTGCCCACGGTTCAGTCTGGGACCGTGACCAGAGACACTGGCTTGTGGCTCTGGGCTGGGGCTGGGGCTGGCGTCCGGCAGCCAAGCGTCTAGTGGAACCGGGATCTCTTCTGCGGTTTAGCCGGGTGAGTTAAAAGCTGATTGAATCCCCCACCGTGGGGTATCCTCTCACCTGGGAAACACAATGACTGTGTTTTATGGCCGAGAGTTCTGATTGCTGGTCACTGTGCTGATCCTGCTCTGCTGCTGCTCAGAATGAGAGTCCTCCCGGCGCCGCCATCTTGTCCCTCCCTCCATTTACAGCTTTTTATGATGAGCATATTAGAACATTAGCGTATGTTTGTAATACATGATCAAACATGTTTTTGGTGATGCAGGTTGTTGCGACATAATAGCATCAAGTTTTTCCAGACAATTACACTTAACTAGCTTTTCTCTTTGACACTGTTTGAACCAAATTTGCACACTGCCCAGAGATTCCTTTTTTGAATCAAATATTAATTATGTTGACCTGATTCTTATTCTCTTAGTGCCCCTCCACCATCTTCTAGGTAGCATCTTGAACCAAATAGGCCAACTCATAATATGACCCTGGTTTCATATCCTAGGTTTGTCTCTTCCTCCCCTTACTAAGTTTTCATTTTCTTATAAATCACTTCCATCTCTTTCATATTTTCAAGGCCTTGATAATAAATCAAAATTTCTTTAGATGACCAAGGACACATCCTCCAACTCTCCAGCTTAAATATTACCTTTCTAAGACCTCTGTCAATGCGCACTGGACCATTTTCTCCTGGTATTTCCCTATCCTTGTGTCCATGCACAACTCTATTGATGGTCTTCATGTGTGGAATTTCTCCTAAGGGCAAGGAAGCCTTGAGTTAGGTTATTAAGTCTTTTCTCTCAACAAAAACAAAAGCTTAACCCCAAGCTCAAGGCTACTCAGCTAACAAATTTACAGGAAATATTTAAATTGTTATTTCTGTGACCCGCAAAGCCGAGGCACACTTGTTTCTTAGCAACATCGTTTCTATTGTGTTATTTTATGCTCTTGCATGTCATTTTCTGAGAACATTCAGATCTGCTTCTCACAGTGTCTGGAATATGATGGGCACTCAACAAACTTCATGGATTGATAAATGACTGAATAGAGACATGGATAGATGAATGAATCAGTGGGAAAAGTGTGAGAAGCAAAGTGGTAAACAGGTGCTGAGAACTCCATCATCTGTCTATTAGTTTTAAAGATGAGCATAAATGGGTCTTGATGGTGAGGGTTGGTGAAGATTAAATAACTGATTAGTGTTATCTACTTTCCTTTTATTATTACTTATACATACTCATTACATTTATTCTGTATAATACATTTTGTGTCTATACACATTGTGGAATGACTATATCAAATTAATTAACATGTTCACCATCTCACCTACTTATCATTATTTTTATAGTAAGAAAATTTTAAAAATCTTTCAGCAATTTTGAAATTATCAATAATTATTATCATAACTAGGGTGTGGAAGCCACATCAGCATCCAACAATGGATGAAGAAAATTCACAACCCAGCAACTAAAAAATATTATTCCACTTTTTAAAGGAAGGAAATTCTATATTTGGTAAAACATATTCAAACATGGAGTCCATTACACCACAGTAAAGAAGCCCGAAATAGACTGCAATTAATAGACTGTATATTATCGCCTATATGTCGAGTTATAAAAAGCCAGACTCACGAAAGAAAGTAGTTTGGTGATAGTTACCAGGTGATGACAAGTGGAGAAAATAGTCCAACGGGGACTGGTAGGGACCCCATGAGCAAACAAACAAACAAAAAAAGTCAAAAATTTAAGAGAGGAGGAGCACTGCAAAAACAGGAGTGAGATTAGAGAAGGAGGGATTATGGTATTAAGAGTGCATTGTATACATGTATAAAATTGTCAAAGAGAAAATTCAATAAAAGTTATAAAAATATTTCAAACCATTTCTATGTTTTTATTTTCAATCAATTAGTAAAAGTTACAGCCACGACAATTCTAACTATTCCTTATACATATTTGATTTTTGAATACAGTTTCTCAAGTAATGAAAACTGTAAGAATTACCAAATTCAGGCTTCACTCTATATTCCCAATGGGCACTTCAACATGCCTGGTTTATTAACATTGTTCCCCTGGAACCCTACTTTATGAATGTTGATCCCAGGCTGGCCAGTTATTTCTCAGTTCTTTGGTCAACAGGCTCTGAAATTTGGCAGATTATCACACAATATTTAAAATGCAGAAGTCATTTCATTTCTTTCTTCTCATTTTTAAAAATTATAACTGAATATATTAGAAAAATAACTATTAGACATCCCACTCCCTAATACTTTTGAAAATACAGCATGTGCTTTTTATTATTTATCTTCCATTTGACACTTTCAGGATTTTATATCAATCCTCTCCACATCTATTAAAATGAATTTGAGATGCAGTGAACTGTGTGGTGATAAGTCAGTGTTTACATCATTTGTGAAGAGATCTGTTGCTGGTTAGAGGTGCTGTTAGATTCTTGTCATCAGAATATATCAGCTGTATGTGATGCACCACATACATAGGCCTATGCTTTTTGTACTTGGTGTTTACTTACTGAGGCTGTGACTCTTGGCAATTTGCCTCCTGAACTTCCTCATGTGCAGTGTAAAGGAATTACTAGCTCCTACCATCAATACTGAATGACAATGGACGGAAAGAGCTGTGTCATGTATCTATGGTGCTACAAGGGCTACATGTACGGGTAGTTGACAGGGAGAGGTGAGCCTTGAAGACAAGGGCTTTGCCTGTATTTTTTTATTATTATTTATTTTCAGTTCATATAACACTGCCTGGCACATAGCAGCAGGTCAATAAATATCTATTGAAGAACTTGATGGCAAAGGTTAGTGTGATAAAGTTTGATGTGCTTTTTTTTATATATATGAAGTGGTAAAATGAATTATGATTGTGTATCTCAATCAAAATGGCAGGTCTGGTGATGCCTGTGTCAGCAGTGGTGGATTCTCAGCACAGAGCAAAGAGTGGGAATGGAAATATAAAAACCACAGTGAAGCGCTGAAATTTTCCCCATCTCAGTCCTTTCAGAGTAGCAACAACGAAGTAAACAACCTCAGTCCCAAACAGGAGGCAGTCCTGGTACAGAGTGTGAGCTCTTGGGCAAGCTTTATGCCTAATATGACTCCAGAACAAGTATTGCGCGCAGTCTAGACCAGAACCAGAACATGGTGTGAGAAGCCAGATTCCTGTAAGGTAGAACTGTGTCACCAAAAGGATCAAAGGCAAGGCAAGCCTAGGGAAATCATAAGCGTTTACAAGTTAGAGCCACCTCACCTCCGTCTAAGCTCTTGCCTCTCTCCAGTTTCTAGCTCCACCTCATCCATCGAGTCCCCAACGCTCTTTGCTTTGGTGAGTGCAAGGCCCTACTGTGCTGTAACACCCCAAACAAAGAAAATCTATTCCTTCAGTATCATTTTCTAAGACTTTCCTCAGCTGTAGTCCCCATTAGGGCAACCTGTTACACTGTTCAAAATAAAGCAGATAATCGTGGTAACAACATATCTTGCTCAGAGATATTTTTACAAGGAACTCAGTTCCTACTGCTAAAAGCTGGAGCCAAGGTTCGCAAAAACAAACCACATTGAAAAAATATGCATGTTTCTTAGAGTATTATCAGTGGAAAAGAACAGGACACAGAAGTCAGAACATAAACGGAACAATGATTCAGGTGATACCTGATGAAGCACAAAGGCTACAATACACACCTCTTTTGTACACACCTCTAAAATGAAGACATTGTACATGGTTTGTACTCCTGTGAGGAAAACTGATGAATTGAAAGTGCTCAGTATTATGGTTAAAATTTATGTGGGATGTGGTGAATATGAGTCAACTATCTCTCCCGAACCTGTATTCATGAATGCAAGTGCAGCTAAATTGGCTTCTGCAATTTCTAATCCTAAAGAACAAATATTCTTGCTGAGATCTCAGTCCTACAATCCAGCTCAACATTTTCCAGGAAATGAAAGTGGCACCCAGGGCAGGATTCTAGTACACACATACCAGCCCGCCAGATGAAGAGATTGCCATAAACATAGAAAAGATGGCCATGACGAACTATCAAGTGTGAAGTATTATTGTTGTCATATTTCAGAAAAAAAAAAAAAAAAAAAACAGTAGCTCAAAGAGTTCATTGTTAGCATAGTTCAGTATGCAGAGTCATGCAGGTATGTAAGGCAACACTCTCAATTTAGAGGATGTGAAGAAAAAGCCTGTATACAAAGGCTGCAGGTAAAAACATTTAAAGTATTAAGTTACTTATACCTATGAGAAGGATTTTTACGAACAAAGATTTGAGGTGTTCTTTTTTTTTCTTTTGGATGAAATAGAAATTAAAATCTTGGCCATATGCAAAATTGTTCTTAATTTGAGAAGTTGCTCAACCCTGTGTTTCGCCCCAGGATCCTCTGTATTTGGACATGAAGATGAAAATGAAATATAGTCATGCAAGAGGCTATTTCTTTAATTTTCTGGATTGTCACATTCATTCACCATGAAATTCTCTACAGAAAGTCAATTTTGGAAAGTTCCAAACTTAATTAGGTCTTGCAGTTTTGTGATCTTCATTATAATTATCAAATATTGAAGAACTAATAAAAGATCAACCTCTGAGCTTCAGAATAACCTAACATATTCATACCTCAGTGACATACTGAATTAATTCGGGAGCTGATAAACTCTGGTGGAACAACCAAACAAGCAAAGTTGGCAAAATGCAAGACACAACAGAGGCTTGGTCAGAACAAAATGAACATATAATATGGAAAACAGCCCAGTAACATTTATCAACAATACACAGGCAATTCAGAAGAAGCATACACTGGTATAACAAGTCCAATTAAGAGCATTTCTCTGATAAGCAAAAGCACCTATCTCCCACTATCATGCAATTATTCATTTGAGTCTATTGTTAAAAGAAGAATGAGCAGTGAGCATCTTTCTCCTTAGCAATCTTTTTCTGTGATATGTGCAATTTAGCCAAATAATACATATAACTTCTTCAAAAGATGTTTCAGTGCCCAGACATTTTTCTTAATGTTGGTTCTCTGACAAAGAAAAGTGAATTCAGATCATTTATTTTTAGTTTCTTTCTTTAAATTGTTTCAAATACTTTTATAAGCATTTTTGTACCTTTTTTTGAATTAATAAAATCTGAAAAATAGATCCTACCGTGTCAAACCATGGATCTCAGGGTGGGTAACCATATTAACTCTTTCAGGTTTGTAGCACCATGATGTATCACAACTTATGCACTTAGGTCCTATCCTGGTGCTGAAAAACAATATTCAAGGGATAATACAGCCTGGAAGTATGACACAGGAAGTAAATGTTTATATAGTAAGCACAGGAATATGAGGCCCAGTAAAACATTTTAAAAACCTATTTCTTTTAAAGATTTATTTGTTTGCTTTATGTGTATGGGTGTTTTGTCTGAAATGTATGTCTGTACACCAGAAGAGGGTACCAGATCTAAAGGCACTACAGTTACAGAGAGTTGTGAGCTACCATGTAGGTGCTGGGAATTGAACCCGGGACCTCTGAAGAGCAGCCAGTGCTCTTAGCCACTGAGTCATCTGTCCATTGCCCAAAATTATATTTTAATTAAATGTGCTGCTTTTGAGGGAACCTTATGTGTATAAACTGAGGATAAAAGGCATTCCATAAGTTTTGTCATTAGAAATGTGTAGTTTTTAGTCAAAAGATTAGTACTTAGACTCTGAGTAGTAAATATTTTACTGTTAAAGAAGTAAGCTGAATTGAATCATTATGGTTGACCCAAGAAGAAAAAGTATTACCTGCACTGGTTGTGTCTTGAGAGGTGAATAGAAAGAAAATATGGGAAATCCTTGGAAAAGAAGCATCATTCTTATGCTCTGCAAGTGGACAGAGAATATACTCTGTCTAAGGGACTTTCTGAAAAAAGCAAGTATGATTTGTTTTGTGTTGTTTTTGCTTGTCTGTTTGTCACATAGTCAGATTTCTAGAAGTGTTTATTTTTATTTGAAGCAATCATTAAGGAGTTACGTAAAATACAAGGAGAAAATGCTGGAACATAACCTTGTGGACAATTTTTTTCAGAAGTGGAATATAGACAGTGTTGTTTTGGTTCATGGCATTCTGGGAGCCAAGAAGAGGCTGTTTTGTCCATCTTCAAAGAAAACACAACATTTTTTAGTTCCTTGAGAAGGAGCAGCTTTGAGATAGGAATAGAATACACCTGAAGATCACATGGATTATCTTGTGGAATCAATGTCAGAAATGCTGGAAAGTAAGGCAATTTCTGCATGGAGAGGTGTCCAGGCAAATCTCTTTTGGCAACAGTCATTTGCACATTGTTGTGAGGGGCACAAAGGTCACTATGGGGGTTCTTCTACATAAAAGATAGCATCATTGTTAGGAGGAGCAACACAGTTATTTTATCTTGAATGCTTATAAATAGTTGCTAAAAGATGTTTGCAAAGTTAGCATAGAGTCATAATTTGACTTTTTCCATCATTTCAAATCAGATTTTCCTAGCCAGATTTCTCTAAACTTTTCTTTGAGTGAGTTCTAAACTAATATGTATTTATCCATCGCTTCTTAAATATAATTTTCACAAGCAGTTGAAATACTTCTCTGGGAACATGCTTCTCATTTGCTTAGTGGGATTAATCCAGGAAGGTAGGCCTTTCATAGTCTACCAAAATGATTGGCTGACAACTCTTTGATGTTTGTTTTTAATCATGCCAGGAAGGATACTCTTTCTCACATCTGTGTGCCCAGTCTAATTATTATTTCCTTTATTTTAAAATTTTACCTGCTATTCTGGAAGGTTGTGGAAACTGTAGGAGGTAGAGAAGCACTGGATGAAGTGGGTCCCCAGGAGTAAGACCTGAGTACTATACTCTGCCTTCCTTCCTGTCTGTCCTGTTTCCTGTCCACTGTGAACAGATTCGTATGTTCCTACCTCATCACTTCCAGAATAAATCCTTCCCTCTTCAAGCTACTTCTCTTAAGTATTTGATCAAAGCAGCAAGAGACTGATACAGTGAACATTCACTGAGGAAAAAACACCTTGCTAGAAATTTTGGGAATATTTTGTCACTTTATTCTTAGTCTTCCCAAGATTTAGATAGTTCTACTTCACTTCTGACAGCTAATTTTTAGCATATATTTATTTTCATTGTGATTCATTGCTTTTACCTTACGAGTTAGTTAGATGATAGACAGATAGATAGATAGATAGATAGATAGATAGATAGATAGATAGAAAAAGAGAGAGAGATGTAAAATTAAGCTGATAATTAACTAGTTTAGTCAGTGAGTAAATGTATTCAGTATTTAGGTTGGAAAAGGTACTGCTGGTTTGAAGTCTGTATATATCTTTAGTCACTGCTTATGAATAAGTAATTAGCAAAGCTTAACAACAAACTAAGCCTGGAACAATGTAAACAGAGCAGGAATAAGTCCCAGAAGCTTGAGTCTAAAGAAAACATAAGGTCTTATAAGATAAGGCTCAAGGTCACAGGCTTTCTCAATGGATTCAAAAATTGAGTTCTGTATTTAGGAACATTGATATGGCTCAGTAAGTAATGGGACTTGATGTCAAGCCTGACCCCCTCACATAAATCACTGACATCCTCATGAAAGAAAAGGAGAACCAACTCCCACAAGTTGGTCTCTCACCTCCACAGACATGCCATAACAAACAACTTCCAGCCACACACACAGACAAACACACACACACACACACATACACACATACGTGCATGCACATGCACACACACAACTACATGTTTAAATGTTATTCCATTCACATTTTCTTTTTTATTTAATTTTTATTTTACGTGAATTAGTGTGAAGGTTTCAGACCCCTTGGAATTGGCATTACAGACAGTTGTGCTGCCATGTGGGTGCTGGGAATTGAACCTGGGTCATTTGGAAGAACAGACAGAGCTCTTAACCACTGAGCCATCTCTCTAGCCCCTCCATTCACATTTTCTAATTCCTTAAATTATGGGTGTTGATCTTGTAATATAATCCTTAACTTAATTGTACAGAACTAAATCTAAAACAGAATTCAAAAATTGGGGATAACTAACAAATACTACAACAGGCAAAAGGTAGAGGTGAATGATAAAACAGACATGATTATATTCATTACTGTAGCAACACAAAATGTCTGGGCAGACAGATGATATTGAAGAATGATGTTAATTAGAAAAATAATTCATATTGTTGCTATTGCTATACAAACTACTAGAAGAAGTTCCAGCAAACACAGAAATAAATGACAGAAAATCTAATAAACAAATTTAACAATGGCACTAACTACAAGATAGTTAGAAAGTAGCTAGAATGATGGTTCAGTCATCACTCTGCTGCTCTTGCAGAGGACTCTGGTTCACTTCATAGCAAGCACCTACACAGTATCTCACAACTATCTGTAACTCCAGTTCCAGGGTTCCAATACCCTCTGTCTTTCACAGGAATAAGAAACACACATGGTACAAATACATTAATTCAGATAGTCACACATATACATAAAATAAAAGCAAATAAATCTTTTTTGAACTGATAAATACACAAGAACAGCAGCACTGCTAAATGCTAGGAACAACCAAACAGGAAGGCAAGCAAATACCACATACTGACACAGTCTGTTCATACAGAAATGGTAACTATAAAGTATGCAGAAGATAAACTTTAACAAAGGAAGTGAAAGGAGGAAACTTATACATGTGTGAAAGAAATCAAAAATTTATGTTTAGAGTCAAGAGGGCAGAGAGAAAGATGACAGACAATACACAGGCACATTCGGTCAGAGTCTCTAGGGAATAAATGGAGGATAGGTGGATGACAGCTCTAAGAATTGGCTCTTTCTGCTCCAAAAACATTTTGTCAGATAATTTACTTCTACTCTTTCCCAGTCCTTCCACTACTGCCCACACCATCTCATAGCCATAGCCTTAGTACCAAATCCATGGCCCACAAGACTTTTCTGTTTGAGCTGCCTTTTCCAGATAAGTTGCTTCTCCCTTTTTTCCATACCCTTTTCCTGTTTCTGCTCTGGCCATCTCCACATCCACAAACATAGCTCCATATCCAAGGTCTTTGAACCCCTAATGCTTGTAAGCCACCAAAGACTTATGAGATGCTCCTTTCATCTCTTCCACTGACTGCCATCTAGACCCATGGCACTCTAAGCTCTGGACCTTTGGTTTAGAGTCATCTTTCTTTGATCCAATTAAACAGCTCATCTACCACCTGGACTAACTACCATCACACAACTCCTGAACTGGCCCAGTCTCAAGCAAGACAAATTCCCTTAACAGACACACAATGAAAGAAAGACATCTGTATGTCCTGGTCAAATAATACAACCTCAACATGAATGGCTAAGATAGTGTATCGCCCATCAAATCTGCTAGTAAAGTTCTGTAATAAAAACTACTCTGCTGAACCCCATAGCACTGGAATTAAAAGAATAATAACAAATTTTATTAAACATTTAAAAAAAATTTAAAAACATACTTCGCTGAACTTTAGGAGGATAACTGCAAATACCTAAATAATACCCAATAAAATAGAAATACACACCTTAATGAAAGTATAAATATAAATTGTGATTTTGAAAACAAAATTCAAGAAAGAAATAGAAACATTAACAAGAATACAGCTGAAATGAAAATAAAATTGAAAAACTTAATTTTCCAATTAGAAAGTTTTATAGGTAGAATTAATCAATCAGTAGACTATCAGGACTTGAAGATACCCTAGAGTAAATAAATACAAAGTATATGTATTTTTAAACACAATACATGAATATGCCATCAAAAGACCAAGTCTTCAAATTTTAGGCATAAATGAAAAATAATAATCCCAGCTCAATGACCATAGAGCAGTTCTTTAACAAGATTATAAAAAAAAATTCCAAACTAAAAAATAATATATCCATAGAGATACTGTTTGTGTTCAGACATCAGCAAAAGGGTGGGGTGTTTAGTTTCAGGCATCCCTTGGTCCCTACGTGCTGCAGGGACTCTTTTAGATACCCTGCCCTCTTCTGTGAATTCCCCAGTCCAGAGGTGGAACTTCCCCTCTCCCAGAGTGATTAGTTACTCTCACAACTTTTGTATCAGTATATCTTGCAGGTAGGGCATTGTTGTCGGACACAGGGTTTACAGTTAGACTAATAATTATCCTTCTCCTTTGGTCGCATGCAGAGAACTTTCTGTTACCAACTAGTCAGAAAGAATGACGGCTCGAGCTAGACATCTACTTCTCCTTGGTTGATAAAATATGTAAATATTCTCTTCAGCAATGAGGCCTTATTAGGAGTTCATGGAGAATACACACAATATCCTTGACAGCCATGATCACAGAGTTTTCTTCTTACAGTAGATGGGAGCTGACACAAAGATCCACAACTCTACCGTGTGCAGAGAGTAAGAGATTTTGGAGTACTCAGTCCTAACTGGAATGTCTTCATCAAATTCCTAAAACCAAGGTTCATCAATCTGTGTAAAAGGAAGTAGAAAGATTTAAAGAGCAGAGGAGATAGGTGACTCCAAGAAAGTAGTGTCTTACAGAGTCAACAGAACTGATATACATACAAACTTACAATTACTGTGCCAGCGTGCAAAAGTCCTACACAGGTTTTAAGCCAGGGATCCCAGTCCTGACAGAAAAAAGTGAACACAGCCTTCACACCTGATCAAAAAGCTATCTGCAACTGATATCTTCTTGCAAAGGAATATTTAGTTTTCTCCAATGAAGTCTCACTGGGTATATTAGACACACGTTAGGGTAGTACTCCTTCCCCAGAGTAGTTCACCAAAACAAAATGAACCCAATGATATTTTTGTAGACTTTTTCTCTTTTGCTGGTGATTTGTGTTTTTTTCCTATTATATTGGTCTTTTGAGTGTATAATTTGTTTTCCATTTTTGTGGTTTTTTTTAAGATCAACAATCAATAAATGGGACCTCATGAAACTGAAAAGCTTCTGTAAAGCAAAGGTCACTGTCATCAAAACAAAGCGACTGCCTACAGATTGGGAAAGAATCTTCACCAACCCTTTATCTGACAGAGGACTCATATCCAGTATAAATAAAGAACTAAAGAAGCTGAAAAGCAGCAAACCAAGTAATCCACTTAAAAAATGGGGAACAGAGCTAAACAGAGAACTCTCTGTAGAGGAATATCAAATGGCAGAGAAGCATTTAAAGAAATGTTCAACCTCATTAGCTATTAGGGAAATGCAAATCAAAACAACCCTGAGATTTCACCTTATAACCATGAGAATGGCCAAGATCAAAAACTCAAGTGACAACACATGCTGGAGAGGTTGTGGAGAAAGAGGAACCCTTCTCCACTGCTGGTGGGATTGTAAACTTGTACAACCATTCTGGAAATCAGTCTGGCGCTTTCTCAGACAACTAGGAATAGTGCTTCCTCAAGATCCAGTCATACCACTGCTAGGCATATATCCAAAAGAGGCTCAAGTACACAAAAAGGACATTTGCTCAACCACGTTTGCAGCAGCTTTATTTGTAATAGCCAGAAGTTGCAAACAGCCCAGACGCCCCTCAACTGAAGAATGGATGCAGAAATTGTGGTACATCTATACAATGGAATATTACTCAGCAATGAAAAATAAGGAAATCATGAAATTTGCAGGTAAATGGTGGGACCTGGAAAGGATCATCCTGAGTGAGTTGTCTCAGAAGCAAAAAGACACACATGGTATATACTCACTCATATAAACATACAACATAGGATAAACCCACTAAAATTGCTACATCTAAACAAACTAAACAAAAGAGAGGACCCTAACTAAAACGCTCAATCCCCATCCTGAAAGGCAAAGAGGATGGACATCAGAAAAAGAAGAAAACAGGAAACAACCTAGGAACCTGCCACAGAGGGCCTCTGAAAGCCTCTGCCCAACAGACTATCAAAGCAGATGCTGAGCCTGATGGCCAACTGTCGGGCAGAGTAAATGAAATTTTATGTAAGAAGTGGGAAATAAGAGCTGGAGAGGACAGGAATTCCACAAGAAGAGCAACAGAACAAGAAAATTTGAACACAGGGAACTTAGCAGAAACTCATACTCCAACCAAGGACTATTCATAGAGATAACCTAGAACCCCTGCACAGATGTAGCCCATGGTAGTTCAGTGTCCAAGTGGGTTACATAGTAATGGGAAGAGGGACTGCCTCTGACATAATCTGATTGGCCTGCTCTTTGATCAACTCCCCCTGAGGTGGGAGCAGCCTTAACAGGCCACAGAAGATGACAATGCAGCCACTTCTGATGAGAACTGATAGTCTAAGATCAGAAAGAAGGAGAGGAAGACCTCCCGTATCAGTGGACTTGGGGAGGGGCATGCATGCAGAGAGAGGAGGGAGGGTGGGATTGGGAGGGGAGGGAGGGGCTTATGGGGGGATACAAAATGAATAAAGTGTAATTAATAATAATTAAAAAAAATCTTACAGCCAAGGCCAATGGCTACGCAGAAGGGGAAGGTAGAACTTCTGGACAGAGAGAGGGTCTCTGGTATGCTGATGGTGCAGAGTGTGGATGAAAAAGATGAATTGCATGATATCAGAAGAGTTTGTTCTGCCCATTGCTGGCAGTGGTATCGGATAGCCCAGCTGGGGCAGGGCAGGACAGCTCTGTCTGGTGATGTAGATTCAGGAAAGCTTGCAGGCTGACCATCTCAGATACCTCTCAAGCCTGTATCCAGGCCTTTGAATTGGCCCACCCCAACATCTAACCCATTGAGTAACTGGTGGAGAGCATGAAGTGTCCGGTCCTGCAGATTCAAGGGGGAGAGGGGAGATGAGAGGAATTGGGGGTACATGATGTGAAATTCACAAAGAACAAATAATTTTATAGGTAGATAGATAGATAGATAGATAGATAGATAGATAGATAGATAGACAAATAGAATTTAGAGAGCTCTCAGGTAAACAGCAATGTGTTGATTCAAGTTATACTATAGGGCCACAGTAGGAAAACCAGCATGATACTGGCCTAAACCTGACATGCAGATCAATGAAATAAAATAGAAGAGCACATTATACATCCATACATCCTCATTTTGAGTCAGATGCCAAAAATATATGTTGGAGAAAAGGCAACTTCTTCAAACAATAGTACTTGGAAAAAATAGATCTCCACATGCAGAAGAATAGGATAAGATCCTCCATTCTCACCTTGTATAAAAGGTTGACTCAAAATGGATCAAAGACCCAAAACTCAATGTCCCAAAAAAAAAAGTAGAGGTGACGTATAAAGATAGAGCAAGGCAAGAACTTCCTGACTAGAACTCTAGTTGGTGAGGTAAGAACATCAACAATTTTCACATGGAACATCATAAACTTTAAAGGTAAAACCCATCTACAACAAAGTAAATAGCCTTTCAGGAGAAGCTTACAGAATATTAGAAAATATTTAATAGATATGAATACAACAGAAGAACAATATCTAGAATATACAAAAATTTCAAAAAAAATAAGAATTGTTGGTATAATGTTCTTTTGGAATGTATACAATTTACCCTTGTTCATTCAAGTGCAGATTTCTCTACCCCACTATCTTGTTTCAATCCAGACATTGCATTGTGATGTTTTCTCTAAGCATCACCTGTCTCCCTCTCTCGTTTGTGTAAATATGCCACCATTTGCTCTTTGTATTGTCAATAAAACAACCAGCCAATGCTAAGCAATGGAAAAACTAGGGTGGGACATCGTGGTCTGGAGGGAAGGAAGAGAGAGGGAGGAGAGTGATGGAGAGGAGAGGACTTGGATCTTTGAGGAGAGATGAACTGGATAAAAGCAAGTATAATGAGTGAAATCTGAATGGGAGGAAGCTATGCAGACTTGGAGATTTGAGATGGAGCAACTATTGCCCAGGATTGTACTCTAAATTAATTACATAAATCCTAGTCTCTTGTGCGGTGCTTTGGGTATACAGCTGGTTTAGGAATAACCACTATTTAACTAAAAGATAAATCAATAATAAATATTAATAATCAACAACAGATGGCACTCAATGTGGGGCAGAATTTACAGTAATCTAGCAAGAACTTACATAAAAAATAAAACTATAGGGTAGTTTTTTAGTTCTGTCCTTAAAAACAAAGCAAGGGAAGTTACTAAACTAGGAGCTCACAGACTGATTAGACAGACCCTCTGCAGAACAACAAGGCAGGCTGCAGAAAAATAAAAATTGATACATACAAACCCCAGAGAAGCAGTTTCTTTAGTTAGAGAAAAAAAAAGGGAGGGGGGCTCTTTAACAAGGAAACTGAAGCCAGATTTTGCTAGACAAGGAAGAAAGTTAAATCCCTTTGACAAGGGGTTCTAGCCAGTTTGAGGAGCAAACAATTTGTGGAACCAATAAATTCCCAGAGTGAGGAAGGGGTCAAGATCAAGTGACAGAGGCAGAAAAAAATACCTCTCCCTGGAAGCAGGAGCCAAAGACAGACAGGAGCCAAAGCCTTAAACATCTACAGGGGTAAGGTCAAGAAGAAAAGCTGGGAGGCTGTTTAAACTGCTTTCTTAGGACAAAAGTTTATGTAAAGGTAAAAGGCCAGTTTAATAGGTCCAAACTAAGTGCTCTTCCAAGTTTGACAAGAACTCAACCGATTGGAGGAGGAGGAGGGATTTGGTAACAGGTGGGTGAGACCACACCACTTTTCTGTGAGCTGATAATCAGGAGTGTTGTGAGACACAGCACAGCACAAAGAAACACAGACCAGGAGCAGAACTTATGATCAAGTAAACTGGTTAATAATCACACTTTTATGCTATACATAAAATTTTATGCTATAAATAAAATTTTAAGTAAACAAAGCAGACAGGATGGGGAAGGCAATAAAACAGACTTCTTGGAGTTTGTCTGATAATCTCTTCTACAGTTTAAGACAGTAATAAAGGAAAATTTACAATTTATGACTATGATTGCAGTCATAGTCCTCAATTTAATTTTAATCATTGGATTAGTCTTTTATGTCTTCTCAAAGGCAAAGGCTTTAGAAAAGATACTGGAATAACACAAAGAACAACTAGAACAATGTAAAGAAAAAATTAAAAGTTGGAAGTGAGGCATGAGAGATTCACGAGATTATTGAATAAAACAAACAACAGAGAGATAGGTATGAAATATGTGTATAGACCTTAAGAGTTTAGAATACTAAGTAAAGAACATACTCAAGCAGAGTTGGAAAATAAAAATAAAGGAAGGCAGCAAAAGGTGGTTAGAAAATAAAAGTTAGTTTATCCAGTCAGTATACAACAGAGACCAGCAGATGATGATCATCTACTTGATTATCACAAAGCTGAATGGTGCCCTATGGAAATCCTAGATCTGAGAAAAAAAAATTTTTTTTCAATGCAGTTTATTCAGGAACCTTAAACAATCATCTGACCCTGGGGAAAGCCAGCTCACAGCTTATATAGCCTCTGGGTAGCCAACCTCAGCATGCCACGTGGGCAATGCAGATAGGTCCATATACATGGAAGCAAGCCAGATCCTCAGCCTTAGCCAAATGTGGAGTTGTTTGTGACAGAGAGCACTCACCATCGGGAAGGTGGAAGGCAGAAACCAGCTCCATCTCTAAGGCGCGGCATTTCACAGCTCTCTACAGTTCCCCCTTTTTGTTTTAGATGCATCAGGCAAGAGTAGAGGTCTGATCTCTGATATTAGAAATAAATTGGGACTTTGTACTGAAGTTCATTTAGGTGTCATCCACCCAAAGAGCATCAGACCCGTCCAATACCTTTTTCTCAGAGGCGGGACCTGAGGCATCAACCCGCATACAATCAGACTTGCTCTTCTCTGGGTCCAAAGCGGCTGACCCTGAGTGCATTGCTTAGCCTTGCATGCTGAGCATAACATTTTAGCCTTTTATGGTAGCCAACCATGCTTGGGGAGACTGTCCTGCTTCAATGGCTGTAAAGGCCTGAATGGTCATGGCTGCATTACACTGTTGTGAGACTCTAATCTTGCATATACACCACAGGCAAACCAAGGAGACCAACACCAGAAGGCCTGCTAATGCTCCCATGCCCACCCATTCCTTCAGATGATTAATGGCTGCAGCAATCCATGGTGATAATTCTGTGGCTAGTCCTGCGTCCACTCTGGTAGAATTTACTGTGATAATGGCCACTCTCAGCTGCTCCATCGTAGTATCGAATTCTCCAGTCCAATTACCTAAAATATAGCTCGACAATTGTTTAGACAGATTTGCAGCACAGGAAAAATTCTCATGTTGTATGCTAGTGACACAAAGTCCAGCATACTTTCATTGACAGCCAGGTTGAGCGATTTGCCATAGGGTATCAATTTGCTCCTGCACGAGGTCAATCCTCTGATTGAACACCATCAAGCCTCCTTTTAGTTGAGCATTAATTCCTTTTTGTACATCTAAGGCATGAGCTACATTGGCTAAAAGATTATTCAGGGTCTGAGCAGTCTGCACAGTATGACTCATGGCTAATGCCACGGTGGTAGTTCCAACAGCAGCCAATGAGATGGCAGTAACAGTGGCGGCTGTAGAACTGGGAAATAGTAAGAGCTGGAGAGGACAGGGTCTCCACAATGAGAGCAACAGAACAAGAAAATTTGAACACAGGGAACTTCCCAGAGACTCATACTCCAACCAAGGTCTATTCTTGGAGATAACCCAGAACCCCTGCGCAGATGTAGCCCAGGGCAGTTCAGAGTCCAATTGGGTTACATAGTAATGTGAAGAGGGACTGCCTCTGACATAATCTGATTGGCCTGCTCTTTGATCACCTCCTGGGGGGGAGCAGCCTTACCAGGCCATAGTAGAGGACAATGCAGCCACTTTTGATGTGAACTGATGGACTAAGATCAGAAAGGAGAGGAGAACCTCCCCTATCAGTGGACATGGGGAGTGTCATGCATGCAGAGGGAGGAGGGAGGGCGGGATTGGGAGGGGAGGAGGGAGGGGCTTATAGGGGGATGCAGAATGAATAAAGTGTAATTGAGGAAAAATTAAAAAATGGAAAAAATAATTTAAGAACCTTAAATGACTTTCAAAAGTGGAGGAAAACATGGAGTTAGTCAATGTACATGGAGCACGTCTCGCCCCTGGGGGCAATCGTCTCCTGAACCTACTCAGACCTCGGACACCACCACTGCTAGTTCTAGAACTGATGCAAGATGTTTCAACGAGGGGGTTAAGGCTTCTCATAATATTTCCTATAAGCCCACACCTGTTTGTTTATATCCCCCATTTTTATTCATTATTAGCCAGATAGAGCCAAGTAATTGTGGTGATGATACTTGCTTTTTTGCCCAATGCTGGAATGCTAGTGAATTTAGGTATGCCCTGGTTACTCGCATGCCTCGCTGGGTGCCGGTACCCGTTGATGCCCCTCACGCTATGACTCTCTTCAGACAGAAAAGGGATCTGAGAAAAATTTAAGGAAAGTGTCACTAATTTTGGAATGCATTCACCATTTGTAAAACAAATGCTGACCTGCTAGTCAATCAGAAGTAGAGTAAACCCAAAGGACTGGGAGAATATGGCAAAGGCAATATTAGAACTTGGGCCATGTTTACAATGGATTTCATGGTGGAAAGAAGAGGCTAGAGAGATAGCACACAAAAACAAAGCCAGATGTTGATTGTTTCTAAGGAACAGCTGCTTGGTAACGGCCAATATGCTGACACAGAGATACAAATGATATATAATAAAGAAACCTTAGCATTATGTTGCCTAGCAGCCTTAAGTGCCTAGGATAAGGTTGAAGAATCAGGAAAAAGGTTTGAGCCTTTCTCCCAGGTCATACAAGGTCCAAGTGAAACATTCACTAACTTTTTTCAAAGATTGACCTCAGCTGTGGAGAGAAGTATATCAGATCCACTAGCTAGAAAGACACTAATAGAATTTTTAGCTTTTGAAATGCTAATAGTAAATGCAAAGAGTCAATAAGGCCATTAAAAGTAAGATCTGTACCAATAGAGGAATGAATTAGAAAGACGATTGACCTCACTCACCTATTATGACCTTGATAAAAGAAGCTAGCCCTAAAGGCCTTGGGAAATGTCTTAATGGTGATGGGCAAGTTACTAAAGGAAATTACAAGGAAAACCAAAATAATTCAAAAAGGGAGCTTATGCTTCCTAGAATATGCAGAAGATATGGGAAGGGTCAACGGTGGCCTAGTGAATGTAGAGCAGCGATAGATAAGTGGTGTAATCCTTTATCAAAAACTGCCCAATGGGGCCTCTCAAAGGCCCAGTACAGGGCAGGGATATGCCTCCACAAGAAAATTTAGCATCACTGCTCTGGGAATAAACATTAAAAAATCAGACAGCAAGGTCAGAGCAAGTTCAAAAATCCAGGAAGGAAACAAAAACAAATATGTTGGCAAACCTCTATAGATGATCAACAGTCAAAGTTAGAGATAAATTTAAATAATATTGAAATTGAAGGCATGGCAGGTACTGGGGCTGATGTCATAATTATCACTCCTAAATCCTGGCCCACAGATTGGCCACTTCAAGAGGTGTATATCCAATTCTAAGGAGCTGGAACTTTATCTAAAGTAAAACAAAGTGTCAGGTGGCTTAAATGTACAGGACCAGAAGGTCAAATAGGAAAATTAAGGCCATACGTGGCTGAGACAGCCAGAAAATTATGGGGAAGAGATCTGTTACAACAATGGAAAACCCAGGTTAACATCCCCCCAATTTCAGAGGAAGGCCAAAAAACAAGTAATACTCCTGATAAAGAACAGACTGTCCAGGCTATCCATAAACAGAATACAGTAGAGGCCATCTTTTCAACTTCATGTTGGAAAGCAACAGCTAATAAAAACCCCCACAGCCTTACCACTAAGATGGTTGGCTAACCAACCTATTTGGATTGAACAGTGGTCTATGAGTAAAGAAAAATTACTGGCACTAGAACAGCTAGTCCTAGAACAGCTGGAGGCTTAACATATAGGAATCCAACAAATTCTCCTGTATTTGTCATCAAAAAGAAATCTGGCAAATGAAGGATGTTAACAAATCTCAGAGCAATTAACAAAATTATTCAGCCAATGGGATCATTACAATCTAGAATCCCATTGCCTTCCTTTTGACCTAAGGAATGGGCTAATATACTGATTGGCTTAAAGAATTACTTTTTCACAATTCCTTCACATGAACATGATAGGGAAAGGTTTGCTTTTTCAGTACCCACTTTGAATAGAAGCTGCCCACTAAAGAGATATCACTGGAGGGACTTACCACAGGGGATGTTGAACAGTCCTAATTTGTGTCAATATTTTGTACAAAAGCCATTGGATATAATTCGTCATTTCCTCAATCCATAATTTACCACTATATGGATGATATCTTATTGGTTGATTCAAATATGAAAACATTAGAAAAAATAGAACTTTGCCTTGTTGGGAATTACAGATTGCTCCTGAAAAAAATACAAAGAGGAGATTCTATTAATTACTTAGGATACAAAATAGGTCTACAGAAAATTCTACGACAAAAGGTAAATATTAGAAGAAATGAATTAAGAACTTTTAATGATTTTCAAAAATTGCTGGTTCTAGCCTACTATTGGTTTAGCTATTCAAGAACTAAGTAACTTATTTCAAACCTTAGGGTGATAAGGACTTAAATAGTCCTAGAACATTATCAGCTGAAGTTGAAAAGGAATTGGCCCTGGTAGAAAGAAAATTACAAGATGCATATATAAACTGTATTGATCCAAAGATGGCCTGTATTTTGGTTATCTTGCATTCTGCTCATTCTCCCACAGGAATTTTTATGCAGAGGGAGGATTATGTCCTAGAATAGATATATTTGGCACACAAACAAAATAAAAAATTAAAAACCGATATTGAAAATATTTCTGAATTGATCCAAAAAGGAAAAATGAAACTTTGTCAATTATCTGGAATAGATCCAGCTGAAATTGTGCCCTTTACCAATGCTGAGATTGCATCATTATGGGCAGACAACAAATATTGGCAAAGAGCTTGCTGTGAACTTTTGGAAGAAATCAACAACAGATACCCAAAAAGCAAGCGACTTCAGTTTATAAAAAGAACCAATTGGATTCTCCCTCATATAATAGAAGGAACTCTAATTTCTGGAGCTCCCACATTTTATACAGATGCCAATAAATCAAAAAGGGCAGGTTATGAGTCAGAAAATGTGAGTAAATTGGTGGAGAGTTCTATGATTAAGTTCAAAAATCAGAATTCTATGCAATTCTCTTGGTGTTATCAGATTTTCAAGAATCTCTTAATGTAGTCACTGACTCTCAATATGCAGAAAGAGTATTTCTGCATATAGAAACTGCTTATCTAATTCAGGATACTTCAGACTTAACTTTGCTGTTTCTTCAGTTACAGCAAGTAATCAGAAATAGAAATAATCCATTTTGTATAATATATATCAAATCTCATATGGGTCTACCAGTCCCTCTAGCACAAAGCAATGATGAAATTGATGAACTATTGATAGAAAGTATGTTAAAGGCCTCAAAATTTCATAAAAAAAAAAAAAAACATGCTAACAGCAAAGGTTGAAAAAGAGAGTTTTCTATCACTTGGCAACAAGCCAAAGAAATTGTGAGACAATGTCCCACTTGTTCTTTATATAGCTAAACTACACTACCTGCAGGAAGTAACCCTAAAAATAACCAAAGAAATAAAATTTGGCAAATAGACATGTTTTATTTTACCGAGTTTGGTAAACTGAAATATGTACACCATACTATAGACACATATTCAGGGTTTCAATGGGCAACAGCCTTAAGTTCTGAAAAGGCTGATTGAGTTATTAAGCATTTATTGGAAGTGATGGCAGTTATAGGTATAACTAAACAAATTAAGACTGATAGTGCGAATTGTGGAGCCAAGATGGCGACTAGCACACACAGTTTCTGAGCAGTGGGATACCTGAACTTCTGAGTTGGTGAATGGAAGGACCCCTAACCCAAGAAAACCACGGTGAGGCTTTCTGAACAACAGGGAACATCGCAGGAGGTGAAAACTTTGGTCTCTGTTCACCCGGGGACTTGTTTGGGGAAGGAGAGAAATGATCCTTTGTTCTTGTGGCACTCCCTTCCCCCAGACCTCCTTCCTCCTCGGCACAGCAGCACAGCGGACTCATCTTTCTCAGCGCAGACCTAACTGCCTGGGGTCTACAGCCGCTGAGATGGAAAAAGCCAGCAGTACTTGTCCCGGAGTCCCAGATTCGCACAGCAGCTGCACCATCCTCCCAGGGCGCGAATCTGCTAGACACCATACTAGCTCCGCAGGATCGCCATCACTGACGGTACGGCCCACCCAATCCCACAGTGACAGAGATTACGCCATATACTCACCAAAACCAGGCAGAAACGTCATACAACCTGGACACACCAGGCGCTGGGCCTCCCAAGCTTGGAGAGCACAACGAAGAGACCCCAGGACTTCCCAGAAAACATTTGGGACTAGCGACCCAGTCTCCAGTTACAGCGGGACGTGTCGGCGGAGCAGCACTGAACTAGTGGGGCACCACAGCCCTCCAGTTTAAGACTAACCAGGGCCAAACCAGAGAACAGAGAGCCTGGTTACCCCATCCCTGCTGAAGTGACCACCCTGAAATCTCCAGCTGCAGCAAGACCTCAGAACCTGGCAGTGACAGCAGCACAGAACTGGCGGAGCACATCAAAGAAGCAGGGCCAAACCAGAGAGCAGAGAGCCCCGGATACCACGATCTCGGCCAAGAGACCTGCCTGTAAGTGAGTGCACCCTTGAGAATCTGCAGTTCCCCAGATCCTGGGTCCTTCTAAATCAGAAGCCAGGCATCGAACCCCCCTCCCACCTACATACCCACTTTGGGAAACAGAGGGGCACTAGGGACATTGAAGTTCTGCCCGGTGGGCCTGATTGAGGAGTCAAGGCAGTTAATGCCAGAAATTGCGCTGCGATCATCATTAGCGCCTGCGACATATACAGTGCAGAGCCCCTCCCACACACTCAAGGGTTCAACATTAGCCATCACTCTGTCCCTCGAGAAACATATCCACGCACACTTACACACACAAACACACACACACACGCGCACACACGCTTGCATTTTCCCCGTTTGCGCCTGCATACTTTCCTCCCACAGGTACAGCTAGTCCTCAGCACACGCTGAGAGTTCTCAGCTTCCTGAAGAACTCTCCAGATACCAAAGAGAGACAGCACCAGTCTGATCTGCAGAATCCAAAAACAAACAGGGAAGGTTTCAGATAAGTCAATGGCCAGGGGTAGGCGAAAGAACACTTCCAACATAAATCAGGACATCATGACTTCACCAGCAAACCCCAAAATCGATGGATACTCCAATTCAGCAGAAGCACAGGAAAATGATTTTAAAGCCATGCTTGCCCAATTATTTGAGGCTCCTAAGGAGGAAATGAACAAGTCTTTCAACGAGATGGCCAGTCAATTGGAGGCAAAGAAAGAAGAAATAGACAATATCCTTAAAGAAACACAGGCAAACATAGCCAAACAAATAGATACACAAGTAGAGGAAAAATTAGTGGCATATAAGAAGGAAATGAAAAAAGAAATAGAGGCCATCGTAGAGAGACAGGAATCCAAATTCAAACACATGAAAGAAATGGTGCAAGGCATGAAAACAGAATTAGAATCAATAAAGAAAACACAAAATGAGAAAACCCTTGAGCTGGAGAACTTGGAGAAAAGATCAGGAACCACAAAAGTAAGCATCACCAACAGAATACAAGAGATGGAAGAGAAAATCTCTGGAGCTGAAGACACACTTGCAAAAATGGATACTTCTCTCAAAGAAAAAGTAAAATCAGAAAAGTTCCAATCACAAAATATCCAAGAAATCAAGGATGCTATGAAAAGACAAAATCTAAGAATAATAGGAATTCATGAAAAAGAAGACTCCAGACTCCAAGGTCCAGAAAATATTTTCAAGAAAATCATAGAAGAAAATTTTCCCAACTTAAAGAAAGAGATGTCCATAAACATACAAGAGACCTACAGAACTCCAAATAGACTAGACCAGAAAAGAAACACATCACGTCACATCATAGTCAAAACACTAAATCTACAGAACAAAGAAAAGATATTAAAAGCAGCAAGGGAAAAAGGCCAAGTA
This sequence comes from Meriones unguiculatus, assembly GCF_030254825.1. NCBI lineage: Eukaryota > Metazoa > Chordata > Mammalia > Rodentia > Muridae > Meriones > Meriones unguiculatus. The sequence goes on along the minus strand of NC_083362.1, from coordinate 32,043,588 downwards.
ACATATGAAGGTAGACCTATCAGAATCACACCGGATTTCTCATCAGAAACTATGAAAGCCAGAAGGGCCTGGGCAAGTATCATGGAGACTCTAAGAGATCACAAATGTCAACCCAGACTACTATACCCTGCAAAGCTTTCAATCAACATAGATGGAGAAAACAAAATATTCCATGACAAAACTAAATTTACACAATATCTACACAGCAAACCATCCCTACAGAAGATACTAGAAGGAAAACCCCAATCCAATGAAAACAAATTCACCCAAGAAAACAGGGCATACAGATAATATCCCAAAAAAAATGAAAAGAAAACAAGCAATGAAAGAGGGTTAGATCACCGACTCCATTACAAAAGGAACTAACATGCATTGGTCACTATTATCTATCAATATCAATGGACTCAACTCACCAATAAAAAGACACAGGCTAACAGAATGGTTATGGAAACAGGATCCAACATTCTGTTGCATCCAAGAAACAGACCTATGCAACAAAGATAAACACTACCTCAGAGTAAAGGGCTGGAAAAATGTTTTTCAAGCAAATGGTTCCAGAAAACAAGCTGGAGTAGCCATCCTAATATCTAATACAATAGACTTTCAACCCAAGTTAATCAAAAAAGATAAGGAGGGCCACTATATTCTCATCAAAGGAAAATCCACCAAGAGGACATCACAATCTTGAATATCTATGCCCCAAATACAAGAGTACCAACATTCGTAAATGAAACATTATTAAAGCTTAAATCATACATTGATCCTAATACCTTAATAGTGGGAGACTTCAACACTCCACTCTCACCAAGGGACAGTTCAACTAGACAGACACCAAATAGGGAAATAAAAACACTCACAGAATCCCTAAATCAAATGGACATAATAGAGGTCTACAGGTCGTTTCACCCAAACTCAAAAGAGTACACCTTCTTTTCAGCACCACATGGAACCTTTTCCAAAATAGACCATATAGTGGGTCACAAAGCAAGCCTCAACAGATACAAAAGGATTAAAATAATCCATTGTATACTATCTGACCACCATGGACTAAAGCTAGACATCAACAACAACAGAAACAACAAAAAGCCGACACGCACATGGAAACTGAACGACTTACTACTCAATGACAGCTGGGTTAAGGAAGAAATAAAGAAAGAAATTAAAGACTTCCTAGAATTCAATGAAAAGGAAGGCACAACATACCCAAATTTATGGGACACATTGAAAGCAGTGCTCAGAGGAAAATTTATAGCACTAAGTGCCTGCAAGAAGAAATCACATACAAACAACTTAATGGCCCAACTGAAAAACCTAGAAAAAAAAGAAGCAGATACACCCAAGAGGAGCAGACGGCTGGAAATAATCAAACTAAGGGGTGAAATCAATCAACTAGAAACAAATAAAACTATCCAAACAATCAATGAAATAAAAAGCTGGTTCTTTGAGAAAATCAACAAGATAGACAAACCCTTAGCCAAACTAACTAAAAAGCAGAGAGAAACTATCCAGATCAGCAAAATCAGAAATGAAAATGGGGACATAACCACAGACACTGAGGAAATCCAAACAATTATTAGGTCATACTACAAAAGCCTATATGCCACAAAATTTGAAAATCTAAATGAAATGGATAATTTTCTTGAAAGATTCCATCTACCAAAACTAAGTCAAGATCAGGTAGAAAGACTGAATAGCCCTATATCTCCCAAGGAAATCGAAGCAGTCATTAACAGTCTCCCCTCCAAAAAAAGCCCTGGACCAGATGGCTTCAGCACAGAATTCTACAAGACCTTCAAAGAAATGCTAACTCCACTTCTCCTGAAGTTATTCCACAAAATAGAAACAGAAGGAACACTACCAAACTCATTCTATGAAGCCACAGTCACCTTAATACCTAAACCACACAAAGACCCAACAAAAAAAAGAGAACTTCAGGCCTATCTCTCTTATGAACATTGACGCAAAAATACTCAATAAAATACTTGCAAACCGAATCCAAGAACACATCAAAGATATCATCCACCATGACCAAGTAGGCTTCATCCCAGGCATGCAAGGGTGGTTCAACATACGGAAATCCATCAATGTAATCCACTACATAAACAAACTGAAGGAGAAAAACCACATGATCATCTCCTTAGATGCCGAAAAAGCATTTGACAAAGTCCAACACCCATTCATGTTTAAAGTCATGGAGAGATCAGGGATACAAGGCATATACCTAAACATAGTAAAGGCAATATATAGCAAGCCTATAGCTAACATCAAACTCAATGGAGAGAAACTTAAATCAATCCCACTGAAATCAGGGACAAGACAAGGCTGTCCATTGTCCCCATATCTCTTCAACATAGTACTTGAAGTCCTAGCCAGAGCAATAAGACAACTAAAGGAGATCAAGGGGATACAAATTGGAAAAGAAGAGGTCAAAGTGTCACTATTTGCAGATGATATGATAGTATACATGAGCGACCCCAAAAATTCAACCAGAGAACTCCTTCAGCTGATAAACACCTTCAGCAAAGTGGCAGGATCCAAAATCAAGTCAAAAAAATCAGAAGCCCTCCTATATACCAAAGACAAAAAGGCTGAGAAAGAAATTAGGGAAACAACACCCTTCACAATAGCCACTAATAACATAAAGTACCTTGGTGTTACTCTAACCAAGCAAGTGAAAGACCTGTTTGAGAAAAACTTCAAGTCTCTGAAGAAAGAAATCGAAGAAGATATCAGAAGATGGAAAGATCTCCCGTGCTCATGAATTGGTAGGATTAACATTGTGAAAATGGCCATCCTGCCAAAAGCAATCTACAGATTCAATGCAATTCCCATCAAAATACCAACTCAATTCTTTACAGACCTTGAAAAAAAAGATTCTCAGCTTCATATGGAGAAACAAAAAACCCAGAATCTCCAAAACGATCCTGTACAACAACAGATCATCTGGAGGTATCTCCATTCCTGATCTCAAGCTGTACTACAGGGCAACAGTAATAAAAACGGCATGGTATTGGCATAGAAACAGAAAGGAGGATCAATGGAATCGCATAGAAGACCCAGAAATAAATCCACACACCTATGAATACTCGATATTTGACAAAGAAGCCAAATCCATTCAATGGAAAAAAGACAGCATCTTCAACAAATGGTGCTGGACCAACTGGATGTCTACATGCAGAAAAATGAAAATAGATCCATATTTATCACCCTCCACAAAACTAAAGTCAAAGTGGATCAAGGACCTCAACATAAAACCAGATACCCTAAATCAATTGGAAAAAAAAGTGGGGAACAGCCTAGAACTCATTGGCACAGGAGACAACTTCCTGAACAGAACACCAACAGCACAGGCTCTAAGAGCAACAATCAATAAATGGGACTTCATGAAACTGAAAAGGTTCTGTAAATCAAAGGACACAGTCATCAAAACAAAACGACTGCCTACAGATTGGGAAAGAATCTTCACTAACCCTTTTTCTGACAGAGGACTAATATCCAGTATATACAAAGAACTAAAGAAGCTGAAAAGCAGCAATCCAAGGAATCCAATTAAAAAATGGGGAACAGAGCTAAACAGAGAATTCTTGACAGAGGAATATCGAATGGCAGAAAAACACTTAAAGAAATGCTCATCCTCATTAGCCATCAGGGAAATGCAAATCAAAACGACCCTGAGATATCACCTTACACCCAACAGAATGGCCAAGATGAAAAACTCAAGCAATAACACATGTTGGAGAGGTTGTGGAGAAAGGGGAACCCTCCTCCACTGCTGGTGGGAATGTATACTGGTACAACCACTCTGGAAAGCTATGTGGCGCTTTCTAAGACAAATAGGAATAGTGCTTCCTCCAAACCCAGCTATACCACTGCTAGGTATATACCCAAAGTTTGTTCAAGTACACAAAAAGGACACTTGCTCAACCATGTTTATAGCAGCCCTATTTGTAATAGCCAGAACCTGGAAACAACCCAGATGTCCATCAACGGTGGAATGGGTACAGAAATTGTGGTATTTTTATACAATGGAATACTACTCAGCAATCAAAAAGGAAGAAATCATGAAATTTGCAGGCAAATGGTGGGATCTAGAAAAGATCATTCTGAGTGAAATATCCCAGAAGGAGAAAGACAAACATGGGATATACTCACTTATATAGACCTATAAGATATGATAAACATAATGAAATCTATACACCTAAAAACGATAATCAATTGAGCTGACATGGGGTGATATGATCACTCCTCGTTTAGAAAGACAGATGGGATGTGCATTGAACGTATGACAGGAGTCTACTGAGCGCATCTGAAAGACTCTAACTAGCAGTGTTTTCAAAGCAAACACTCATGACCAAACCTTTGGCAGAGTATAGGGAATCATAAGAAAGAAGGGGAGTTAGTCTGATAGGGAAAGGATAGGAGCTCCACAAAGACCAAATATATCTGGGCACAGGGTCTTTTCTGAGACTGACATTCAACCAAGGACCATGTATGGATATAACCTAGAACCTCCGCTCAGATGTAGCCTGTCGTAGCTCAGTAACCAATTGGTTTCCCAAAGTGAGGGGAACAAGGACTATTTCTAACAGGAACTCAATGACTGGCTCTTTGGTCTCCCCACCCCCGAAGGGAGGAGCAGTCCTGTTAGGCCACAGAGGAGGGCTTTGCAGCCAGTCCTGAAGATACCTGATAAAACAGGATCAGATGGATGGGGAGGAGGTCCCTCCTATCAGTGGACTTGGAAAGGGGCACGGTGGAGATGAGGGAGGGAGGGAGGGACTGGGAGGGAATGAGGGATCGGGACATGGCTGGGATACAGAGTTAATAAAATGTAGCTGATAAAAATAAATAAATAAATAAATAAATAAATAAATAAGGCAAGCACATACTTAAAAAAAAAACCCAGACATGCTTAACAGAGAGGGGTATCAAAGACCTCCAGAAATAGATTACATAATGATTATTACATAAGATCACATAATGCGGGTGGGACAAGATGGCAGCGCCAGGAGAACACTGCATCTGAGGAGCAGGACAACATTTTCCATACAGGAATCAAGAGATTGAACTCTGGACCCTAAAACAACAGCAATCATATTTCCCAGGTGAGAGGAAACCCCCATAGTATGGGAATCAGTGGGGTCCATTCTCAGGTCACGCAGCCAGAACCCAGAAGAGATCCTGGGTCCTGCAGGCACTAGGTCGCCAGACCAGAGCCACACACCCTGATCACCTTCCCAGGCTGAACAGTGGGCACAAAAACACCAGAGACTGGGAGTCCCAGTCATGAGAAAAACCCACAGGGAAGGAAGGAAACGGGACTGACCTCAGGTCACCCAGTCTTTTCCTGGAAAATGTCCCTCAGAATGGCGGGGGCATGCCACCAGCACTAAACTGGGCTCCAGCTGCAAGCACAGAGATTGCTGTGCTCCCAACTCTCCCTCACAGGCAGAACTGTGTGCCCCAGGGCATCAGAGACTAGGCGTCCCTGTTGACAGTAAACCCTACATGAAAGGAAGGAAATGAAGACTAATTAAGTAATCCAGGATATCCCTGGAAAAGGTCCCACAGACCGGTGGTCACACTTGCTGCCAGCCCAGAGACCTGCTGTGCACCAACTATACTTCATAGACATAACTGTGAGCTCCAGGGTACAAAAGACTAGGAGTCCCTGTCCGAAGAAAAAACCCACAGGGAAGGAAGTAAACGGGGACAGACTTAGGCCACCCAGTATATCCCTGGAAAAGGTGCCACAGACCAGCGTGCCTGCCAACCCAGGGACCTGCTGTACACCAACTAGCCTACTGCTCCCATGAGAGGGGTACTCACCGCCACTGATTACTGCTTGGGTATTGGAGCACAGACCCCCAACCTCAGACCTACGGAAGCCTGGGATCCCCAAGATCAACCCCCAAATACTGCTCCAAGGGGCAACCTGTTATCCCTAACTAAACTGACCAAAACATGGGGCACCCAGGTTACAGCAGCAGCTCACTAAATTTACAGCAAGAAACCCAGAAGCAGGGCAGCTGTCTCCAGGACTTCTCCGAGTGAGAGGAGAGCTCTCTCCACTAACAAGGACCACAGTTACCACTCAGATCTGTATGCTTGAGGTGAGCTGTGGCAATTCCTGAAAAACACCCCCATTCAGTGATCATACACAAAAAGTTGAGGAGGCTTCCTTCCGCAAAAAAACGTCTTCCTGCCAAGGGGATTTTCTCCACCAGAGGATTCCAGGAACCACCAGAAAATAACATCCAACACCTAAGATGGCCCAAAGGGTAGAGGCAAGCGTAAAAGTTCAACCAACAAAAGACAGAACAATATGGAATCGCCAGAACCCAGTTATCCAGGGGCAAGCAGCCTTGGACACCCTAGCAATATTGAAATTCAAGAAGATGACCTAACATCTATGCTTATGAAGAGGATAATAGAGGAAACAAATAAAATGCATAAAGAACTAAAGGAAGATAAAGTCAAACAGATTATTCCCATCCATAAAGAAATAGAGGAAGATAAAGACAAACAGATTATGTCCATCCATAAAGAAATACAAGAAGTTGCAGCTGAACATTTTGTAACCTTTAGAGAGGAAATACGTAAATCACTGGAATAAATGAAAGAAACAGAGGATTGTTCAAACAAACAGCTGAAGGAAATGAAGGAAAATACAGACAGACAATTATTGAAATCAACAAAATGGCTCAAGATCTAAAGACAGAATTGGAAAAATTAAAGAAAACACAAATGGAGGAAATTGTGTAGAGAAGGAATTTAGGGAAGAAAACAGGAACTACAGAGGTAAGTATAACCAATAGACTACAAGGGATGGAAGAAAGAATCTCAGGTGTGGAAGATACAATGGAAGAAATAGATGTATCCGTCAAAGAAAATGTTAAATCTAAAAAATTCCTGTCACAGACCGTCCACGAAATCCAAGACATCATAAAAAGAATAATAGGAATAATAGGAATAGAGAAAAAAGAAGATTCCCTCCTCCAAGGCCCAGAAAATATTTTCAACAAAATCAATGAAGAAAATTTCCCCAACTTAAAGGAGAGGCCAATAAGAATACAAGAGGTCTACAGAACACCCAATAAATTAGACCAGAAAAGAAAATTCTCCTGCCACATAATAATCAAAACAGTAAGAATACAGAACAAAGAAAAAAATACTAAAAGCTGCAAGGGAAAAAAGCCAAGTGACATATAATGGCAAACCCATTAGAATCACACCTGACTTTTCAACAGAGACTATGAAAGCCAGAACAGCCTGGACAGATATCAAGCAGGCCCTAAGAGAACAGAGGTGTCAGCACAGGCTACTATACCCAGTAAAACTCTCAGTCCTCATAGATGGAGAAAGCAAGATATTCAATGACAAAAACAAATTTCAACAATACTTACACACAAATTCAATGTTACAGAAGATACTAGAAGGAAAAATACAACCCAAGAAAACGAGCTACTTTCAAGAAAACACAGGAAATAATTAACCAACCTCACTACAGTAAAACAAAAAACAACCAAGCACACGAACTTATAACCACAGCCAACAACAAAATCAAAGGATCTAACAACCACTGGTCATTAATCTCCCTCAACAACAATGGACTCAATTCTCCAATAAAAAGACACAGACTAACAGAATGGATGCATAAACAAGACCCAGCAATCTGTTGCATACAAGAAACACACCTAAGTCACAAAGATGGACATTACCTGAGGGTAAAAGGTTGGAAGACAGCTTTCCAAGCAAATGGACCCAAGAAGCAAACAGGAATAATCATTCTAATATTTGATAAAATAGACTTTCAACCAAAATTAAGGAAAAGAGATGGGGAAGGACACTTCATATTCATCAAGGGAAAATTCCACCAGGAAGACATCACAATCCTGAACATCTATGCCTTAAATACAAGGGCACCCACTTTTGTAAAAGAAACATTGATAAAACTTAAGTCACACATAGATCCCCACACATTAATAGTGGGAGATTTCAACACTGCACTCTCAACAAAAGACAGGACAACAAAACAAAAATTAAATGAAGAAACAATGTCTCTAACAGAGTTCACCAATAAAATGGACCTAACAGACATTTACAGACCTTTACACCCAAACACAAAAGAATTTACCTTCTTCTCAGCACCTCATGGAACCTTCTCCAAAAGAGACCATATAGTTGGTCACAAAACAAGCCTCAACAGATACAAGAAGATTGAAATAATCCCTTGTATCCTATCTGATCACCATGGAATAAAGCTGGACCTCAACAACAGAAATAGCGAAAAGGCTACACACACATGGAAACTGAACAACTTGCTACTAAATGACAGCTGGGTCAGGTAAGAAATAAAGAAAGAAATTAAAGTCTTCCTAGAATTCAATGAAAATGAAGGCACGACATACCCAAATTCGTGGGATATAATAAAAGCAGTGCTAAAAGGAAACTTCATAACACTAAGTGCCTTCAAGAAGAAATTTGAGACATATCATGCAAGCAACTTAATGGCTCACCTAAAAACCCTAGAACAAAAAAGCAGACACACCAAAAAGAAAATAACCAAACTCAGGGCTGAAATCAATCAATTAGAAACAAATAAAACATTTCAAAGAATCAATGAAACCAAGAGCTAGTTTTTGAGAAAATCAACAAGATAGACAAACCCTTAGCCAAGCTAACTAAAAGGCAGAGAGACACCATCCAAATCAACAAAATCAGAAGACAAAAGGGGGACATAACTACAGACACTGAGGAAATCCAAACCATCATTAGGACTGACTTCGAAATTCTATATGCCAAAAAATTTGAAAATCTAAATGAAATAGACAATTTTCTTGATCGATTCTACTTACCAAAGCTGAATCGAGACCAGGTAAATCAATTAAATAGTCCAAAACCCCTAACGAAATAGAAGCAGTCATCAAAAGTCTCCCATTCAAAAAAAGCCCAGGACCAGATGGTTTCAGCACAGAATTCTACCAGACCTTCAAAGAAGAGCTAACTACAGTTCTCTTTAAACTATTCCACAAAATAGAAACAGAAGGAACACTACCAAATTCATTCTATGAAGCCACACTCACCTTGGTACCTAAACCTCATAAAGACCCAACAAAAAAAGAGAATTTCAGGCCAATCTCCCCTATGAACATTGATGCAAAAATACTCAACAAAATACTTGCAAACCAAGAACATATCAAAGATATCATTCACTATGACCAAGTAGGCTTCATCCCAGGTATGCAGGGGTGGTTCAATATATGGAATCCATCAATGTGATCCACCATATTAACAAATTGAAAGAAAGATGCCACATGATAATCTCCTTAGACACCGAAAAAGCATTTGACAAAATCCAACATCCATTCATGTTTAAAGTATTGGAGAGATCACGGATACAAGGCTAATACCTAAACATAGTAAAGGCAATATACAGCAAGCCTATAGCCAACATCAAACTCAATGAAGAGAAACTTAAATCATTCCCACTGAAATACGGACAAGGCAAGGCTGCCCACTCCATATCTCTTCAACATAGTGCTGGAAGTCCTTGCTAGAGCAATAAGACAGTTGAAGGAGATCAAGGGGATACAAATTGGGAAGGAAGAAATCTAATTATCATTATTTGCAGATGATATGATAGTATACCTAAGTGACCCCAAAAATTCTACCAGGGAACGCCTATAGCTGATAAACACCTTCAGCAATGTGGCCAGATACAAAATTAACTCAAAAAAATCAGTAGCCCTCCTGCATACAAAAGACAAAAGGGCTGAGAAAGAAATTAGGGAAACAACACCCTTCACAATAGCCACAAAAGACATAAAGTGCTTTGGTGTAACCCTAACCAAGCAAGTCAAAGACTTGCATGAAAAAAATTTCCAGTCTCTGAAGGAAGAATTAGAAGACGATATCAGAAAAGGGAAAGATCTCCTATGCTCATGGCTTGGCAGGATTAATATAGTAAAAAATGGACATCTTACCAAAAGCAATCTACAGATTCAATGTAATTCCCATCGAATTCCCAACACAATTCATTACAGACCTGGAAAGAAAAATTCTCAACTTCATATGGAATAACAAGAATCCCAGAATTGCTAAAACAATCCGCTAAAATAAAAGATCTTCTGGAGGTATCTCCATGCCTGATCATAAGCTGTACTATACAGCAATAGTAATAAAAACTGCATGGTACTGGCATAGAAACAGAATGGTGGATCAATTTTTATTGAACGGAAGACCCAGATATAGACCCACCCACTTATGGACACCTGATCTTTGACAAAGATACCAAAAGCATAAAATGGAAAAAAGATAGCACATTCAACAAATGGTGCTGGTCTAACTGGATATCTCCATGTAGAAAAATCCAAATAGATCCATACTTATTACCCTCCACAAAACTAAAGTCCAAGTGGATCAAAGACCTCAACATAAAACCAGACATATTAAACCGGTTAGAAGAAAAAGTGGGGAAGACTCTAGAAATTCATTGGTACAGGAGACAACTTCCTGAACAGAACACCAACAGCACAGGCTCTAAGAGCAACAATCAATAAATGGGACTTCATGAAACTGAAAAGGTTCTGTAAATCAAAGGACACAGTCATCAAAACAAAATGACTGCCTACAGATTGGGAAAGAATCTTCACCAACCCTTTATCTGACAGAGGACTAATATCCAGTATATACAAAGAACTAAAGAAGATGAAAAGCAGCAAACCAAGTAATCCAATTAAAAAATGGGGAACAGAGCTAAACAGAGAATTCTCGACAGAGGAATATCGAATGGCAGAAAACCACTTAAAGAAATGCTCAATGTCATTAGCCATCAGGGAAATGCAAACTAAAACAACCCTAAGATTTCACCTTACACCCATCAAAATGGCCAAGATCAAAATCTCAAGTGACAACACATGCTGGAAAGGTTATGGAGAAAGGGGAACCCTTCTCCACTGCTGGTGGGAATGTAAACTTGTACAACCACTATGGAAATAAATCTGGTGCTTTCTCAGACAACTAGGAATAGCGCCGCCTCAAGAGCCAGCTATACCACTTCTACACAGGTATCCAAAAGAGGCTCAAGTACACAATAAGGACATTTGCTCAACCATGTTTGTAACAGCTTTATTTGTAACAGCCAGAAGCTGGAAACAACCCAGATGCCCCTCAACTAAAGAATGGATACAGAAATTGTGGTACATCTACAATTGTGGTACAATTGTGGTACATCTACTCATCAATCAAAAACAAGAAAATCATGAAATTTGCAGGTAAATGGTGGGAACTGGAAAGGATCATTCTGAGTGAGCTATCCCAGAAGTAGAAAGACACACATGGTATATAATCACTCATATAGACATATAATATAGGATAAACCTACTAAAATCTGTACACCTAAAGAAACTAATCAAGAGGGAGGACTCTGGCTAAAATGTTCAATCCCCCTCCTGAAAGGCAAAGAGGATGGACATTAGAAGAAGAAGAAAATAGGAAACAAGTTAGGAACCTGCCACAGATGGCCTCTGAAAGGCTCTGCCCTACAGACTATCAAAACAGAAGCTGAGACTTATGGCCAACTGTTGGGCAGAGTGCAGGGATTATTAGGAAAGAAGTGGGAAACAGTAAGATCTGGAGAGGACAGAAACTCCACAAGGAAAGCAACAGAACCAAAAAATTTGAACACAGGGGTCTTCCCAGAGACTCATACTCCAACCAAGTACCATGAATGGAGATAACCTAGAACCCCTGCACAGATGTAGCCCATGGCAGTTCAGTATCCAAGTGGGTTCCATAGAAATGGGAACAGGGACTGCCTCTGACATGAACTGATCGGCCTGCTCTTTGAAGACCTCCCCCTGAGGGAGGAGAAGCCTTACCAGGCCACAGAAGATGACAATGCAGCCACTCCTGATGAGATCTGATAGACTAGGATCAGAAGGAAGGAGAGAAAGACCTCCCCTATCAGTGGACTTGGGGAGGTGCATGCGTGGAGAAGGGGAAGCAAAGGTGGGATTAGGAGGTTAGGAGGGAGGGGTTTATAAGGGTATACAAAACGAATAAAGTATAATTAATAAAAATTAAAATAAAAAATACAAAAGATTACATAATGCTTTATTGACCTTAAATTTCTTATGTGTTAATGAACAACAAACAGTGGCCACAGAGAGACACTGGTTTATAAAAAAATTTTCTGATTTCTGCCTATTTATTTCAAGGATACCCCAACTTCACAATGGAGAGCAGGGAATTTGTTACACTGGGGAAGAGGTTTTGCATATGTTCATGCAGGAGAAGAGAAAATATGGGTTTCATCAAAACTAATAAAAATCAGATATGGCAGAGGAGAACCACCTGAATATCTTCGCCACACACAATAGAATAATAAAAACGACTAAACAGAGCAGGTAACATAAATTGATGATCCCTTCATATGTGAACAACTCTGATAATGACTGAAATATAAAAATGTCTCTAGCCAGAACTTCAACAACACATAGCCAATAAATCCTTGGTTATGATATCTTCAAAATTCATTATGCCATTCTTTTAATTTGCATAGATAAAATTCGTTTAAAGTTTAGTTTCACCCTGTATATCTCATTCATTTATAATTTTAGGACTATATAATGCTTGTGAGAAATTATATGTTTTTAGAACAAAAGGACTGGACACTGGGGACACTGGATCAAACCTGACAGATTTCATCCTTCCAGCATACTGAGACATTGATACATCTGCTTTAGTATCTTACATGTTTCAGCATTCTGCTTGTTCCTGCTTCAATTGCTATTTCTCATCAAAGCCTTCTCCCAAGTGATGTTTGATTTGAAGAAAGCAACTAATCTCAACTTGTCCAACATTTCAGACTGTTCCAAACAGGACTTCTATTAAATAGCCTAAAATTTCTCAACATTCAAAGGCTGGACCATAGATTTTAATGCTTGCTTAATTAACCATTTTTCCAAAATTCCTTTGGGCCCCCTAAAAGGATTTCTGCATGTCCAAAAAGTCAGCTAAAAAATTCATGAGAATGATGTCCAATTTCCTTTAAGGGGGGTTGGGTAGGTTTTGGTGGTTTTCTGTGAATATGATGTTTATTGTCATTGGGAGATGTTATAAATTATTAATCGTTTTATTCTGAGAGAAAACAAGGTTAGATTCAGGGATTTCTCTCTTCCTTTTTCTTTTCTCTTTGTTTTTTAGATAAAGAGAAAAGGGGTTGAAAAGAAAGAAAGGGGAGTCCAGGGATATCTTTTAGGAATACTAAGACAAGAGGTAGATTATTGAATCTACTCAACTTAAGGCTTTATTTACTATTCTCAGATAAGATTCTTTTTAACTCTGGTATAGGATTTTGTATATTGATACAAAAATAAGTCTATTTTTAATACATTGGTAAATTTTAATATGTTGGTACAAATTCAAGGTTACTTCTAATACTTTTAAACTGCTATTACAAACTGTTTAGGTAATGCAAGTTAATTGCTAGTTAATCAACTCATTGTCATGTCAGACAGTAGTCTAATTTATCACAAGAGTATACATCCTAGGTTTAACAGATACATATGATTTTGTAGACAGGTCAGTTACATAAAGATAGATAAGTCTTCAAAAGCTTTGGAGGCCTACAGAATATGGTATTTAAAATGTCTTTATTATTTTAAAGATATTTTGACAATGAGACAGGTCATCTCCTGGCAGCACCCCACCTGTCTCAATGAAGATGATGAGCATCAAAGAAACTCCAAAGTTTCAAATGTGGCAAACGAGCCATTTGGGCAAAAAGAAAATGCCCTCATTTCATGACAAACAGAATTCTACCAAAAATGGGCAAGCTTAAATGCAGGTTAAGTTAACTGCCAAACTCTGCCAAGACAGGGCAAGCAAGTCCTAAATAGTTCCTGCTTCATATATATGTCTGTCAAATGTACTGAGCCAGGAGGATAAAGATGATGCTCCAACATTATAGAAAGTTATGGGTGACTATTCAGGCAGCAAACTGTCTCTGTCAATTTTTTTTTTTTTTTTGAGGCTGCTAACATGCACTTTCTGTTTACTCCAGTAAATATTTTTTTTCCATCTCAAGTCTCTGTTGGGGTTGAAAACCAAAAAGTTATAGTTCCACCATTAAGCTTAAGTTGTTTAGAATTAAAAAAAAAAAGTTTTCATATAGGTAAAACCAATAATGATAAAAGTTAATTTAGGTATAAAACTCTAAACTTGTCATGATAGGATAAATAATAAAATACTTTCTCCTAACTTGCCAAATGCACATAGACTGGACATTGCTGGTGGGAGTGCAAACTTGGACAACCTGTTTGGAAATCAGTCTGGCACTTTCTGAGACAATTGGCAATAGTGTTACCTCAAGACCCAGCTGTACCACTTCTGAGCATATACCTGAAAGATGTTCCACCATTCAACAAGGACATTTGCTCAACTTTGTTCATAGCAACTTTATTCATAATAGCCAGAATCTGGAAACAGCCTAGATGTCCTTCAACTGAAGAATGGATACAGAAATTGTGGCACATTTACACAGTTGAATACTACTCAGCTATTAAAAACAAGGAAAGGATGAAATTTGTAGGCATATAGATGGAACTAGACAAGATCATCTTGAAAGAGGTAACCCAGAACCAGAAAGACACGCACAGAATGTAGATTTATAAGTGGATATTAGCCATATAATACAGGATACTGCAAAGTACAGACAACAAGAAGGACCCTAAGAAGAATGCTTAACTCTCATAAAAGACACTGGAAGTAGTTAAAGAGAGGGAACAGGATGGGAGCTTCCCATAAATGTCCTCTGAAAGACTCCACCCAGCAGGGAATCAAAGCAGATGCTGAGATTCTGAATTATGAATTCTAGGGTTTATAAAGATGTAAATAGGTTTTCATAAATGTAATTATTGTCATACTATATCATATAGACACCAGTTATTTTCAAATTCTAAATTTAAAATGAAGCAACAAAAATTTTTTAAAAGGAATTCGTTAGCATCTGAAGGTCACAGAAAAACTAAAGAAATTTGAAAAAAGTCACTAAACTTAAAGACAATTTAGGATTTATTCCACAAGGTTTAAAGCAGGGATTGTTGCCTTTGCTGTAAACAACTAGGACAAAGGACAGAAATACACTGTCTCCAAACAAGGCACACTTCGTTGAGTAGCGTTTCTCAGTTTCACACCTATCTGTAATTTCACAATGCAACCTTACTAGAAAATTAGGATATACAAATATTGAATATAAGGTTTTGATATATTAGGATGGTCCCAAATACAACTATAGTTTCTGGAAGAAGGATATATGAAGACCTCAAGAGACTGATACAAAATGATGGATGCTGGAATCAGAGTGCAGCATCTTCAAGGTATGATGCCAGGGCTGCCAGCCACCACTAGAGAGTAGGAAGAGACAAGGAAGGAAGTTTCTTTCCCTGGAGTCTTTGGAAAGAGCAACTTGACGTAAAACGGTTCTTCCTCCAAACAGTTAAGATAAGAAAATTTTGTTGTAAATCATGTAGCTTGTAGTAATTTGTGTTGAGGAGCTTCAAGATACAAACATGCAAACTAGAGGTTTGCAGTTTCAGGGGATTCACCGCTGCACTCTGTGTGTTCCTGGATTACCCAGCTCATGTGGAACAGCATGAGAAATGTTCTGCTGGAGCTGTGCAAAGTGTTCATCTTTATATTGATGAGCAGGGAAAGGGATAAACTTTCTGGTGGATTGTTTCAGAATTAAGGAAGCTGGGAGGCAAACAACAAATATGCTTATTTTAGCAAAAAGCATGGGTCAACAGGAGCTTAATTTAGATGTGTTAACTGTTTGGGCAGTTTGCTCACCATTATGAATAGATAACATTTTACTTGAAGGCATAAAAGGAAGAGAGAATGCAGGAAAGAGGTAAAATATGCCATGCATGCTTCCAGGAATAAGTGAGAGTGACATGGACACTAGCCCCATGTTTTTCTTCCTTTAGGCAATAGGAAAAAAAGCTGTGCTGAAATACTATACTAACTCTTTGGGCAGGAATAAATTCTCCTTTTTGAGTCATCTTATTTTATTCATCTCAAAAACAGTAGTCAGACTATAGAGAAAATTGTGGGGATACAGTTTCCACCAAAATATTCATTAAAAGGTAGGTGAGAAAGTTCCCATGGCTGTGTGCTGAAGCTAGTCAGTTATTTAGGAGACCAGGGCACTGGAGATCACCCTTAGTTGTTAATGACCTTACATTAAAGTGTTAAATGGGATACTCAGTAGGGTCAATTGCAGACTCAGTGACAAGAATTAAAGCTCAGAGCTCTCTAATGAGATCTGTACTGTTCCTTCTGGTTCAAGGGACACTGAAATTAATAGTATGCAGCCTCAACTGTCAATCTCCTTACAAAAGCACAGTTAAGCATTCTCCAGGTCGCATAAGCTATGTTGTGAGGTAGGAGGTACTACCCACATTTATCATACCAGAACATTCTAAGAATACAGCCAGGACCTAATATGCATGGTTCTTTAAGCATTTCATTCTAAAATTTGAAAATCACCAGTAGTCAGTTGCTAATGCATGAGAGTGAGGATGAAAGTCACCCATGAAGAGAGGACAAAGGGAAAGATCATGAAAATAGCAAGTCTGAACATGTTGTCTAGCTATAGACCAATTGTACATAAACTTTCAAGACATGTTGAAGAAAGCCATCTGCAGAGATGAGAAAGGGTTAAATGCTTGAAATAAAAATATTAAGATCACATATCATTTCTGTAAACAAAAAGAGAAAATGTTATACTTGTTATTTATAAATAGCAGAATAAATTTATCCAGTTCCCATCCCAGCATTCTCTGAGCTCTTTGAAGTAAAAGGAATTTTTAAATATTTCTGTTATACACACCAAAATAGGACTTCAGAACAACCCAGAAATGTTTACTCTCTTACTATTTAAAAATGAGAAATGTTTTATAGACATCTTTATATTACCTTCATCTTGCAAAAGCAATCCTCCATTTTGAATCACATTGTCACCTTCCCCGGTCACTGTTCAATTCAGCACTGAGACTCACATGGCACTTCTGTCAACTGACACAGAATTATTAACTATATAGTTTTTAAACATCCTATCTCCTACCTGCTTCTTCCTCACAGGCGGGAGGGCCTAGAGACAACTGTGAATATGAAGTCACATTCAAAGATGAGGTGGCCAATGGTCATAGATACATTCAAATAAGAACCATTATCAGTGTCAGCAAGCCCCACATGCCTCTCAGAATCACTGCCATGCTAGGAGTCAGTAGAAACACTACTGTTTCTCACAGAAATGCCAGCATTCTTATTAGAAATGACTATTTTAAACCTGAATTGAATTCTATGGGTTGAAATCATTTAAATATCTTCAACCAAATAGACTAGCCAACAAAATCCAGATAGTTGAGAGGGAAAACAGAGACATCTTGCTCAGCATTTCTGAAGTTTATTTAAAAATGATAAATGGATGAGAACTTCCCCTTTCAGTGGACTAGAGGAAGGGGATAAGGGTAAGAGAGAGGAAGGGTGGGACTGGGGGAGTTAAGGGGGGCTTCAACTGGTATATATATTGAATAAATTGTGAAAAATAATAAAAATTAAAATTAAAAAAAGAATATGATAGAATCAATCACCTTTTCTGGAGCTTTGAAACATATGCCATAACCTGGGCGATGATACAAGCATGAACTGCACTAAAAAGATAGAAACCACCCCAAACCTGGCCCAGAATTATGCATTCTGCTCTTAGCTAGGTAAAGAAACTAGGCAATAATATATGATTTCTTGGGGAGGGCCCAACAGTTGGGGAATTTACATATTGGCCTCTTCCTGGCTCTGCTTCTTTTCTACTCTTGTAGCCTACTCCTACCTTTATTTCTATAGTACCTCAGAGAAATCTGAAAGAAACAAGTATCCTTGAAATGAATGGTCTGCAGAGACCCTCTTGAATACAATCAGCCACCATGGTACAGTGAGTGTCAGGTCATCGAAACATCCAAATTCAGGAATGTTATTATTACTTCTATGAAGATAGGGAATCTGAGACTTAGAAAAGTAACATGTTCAAGGGTATGCAGTGTAGTGAGTGGCAAAGATAAAAAGCCAATTTTGGGAGTATTATCATGATTTTTTATTATTATTATAGCACCATGTTGTACTGTTTCACTTTAGCAAGACTTTCTCGTCGTATACTAGATAGGGAAATACAGGCAAGGTAGAGTCCCTTCTTAAAATGAGAGCATTATCTTTTTTATTTAAGTAAACAAATTTTAAAGTAATGTTTTTATTAATTCTTGAAGAATTTCATACAGGTATGCAAGGTACTTTGATCATATTTTTTTCACTACTTCTCCGAGGTTTTCCTTCAATCTTCTTACCACCCTCCCAATATTATGTCCTCATATATATGTATATGTGTGTATATATATATGTATATATATACACATATATATACATATATACATATATATGTGTATAGATACATATATATACATATATATGTATATATATACATGTCCTCTTGTATGTATTTGCATTTCATATATCCCACTGAGATCCATTAACTCTGCTCATATGCTTGGTCAAACTACCAGGAGCTATACACTTAAAGAAAATGAACATTTATTCTCCAAGAAGCCACAAACTGTCAATAGCTCCTCAACTCTGCCTTTATACTAACCTGTGAACTGCTTTGATCCAGTGCAGGTCTTATAGAGGCAATCACAACTACCAAGAGTTCAGGACTGCAGCAGTCTTGACACACTGTTTCATCTGAGAATTTCAAAAGAATTTTGCAAAGTCTATGTGAAGGTGGAGGCTGCTTCGCAGAATACATATGGAACCAAAGAGAAAGAAGAAAAGACAGAAAAATGATGATGGTGATTATTATTATTATTATTATTATTTTAGTAAGTACATATCCAAATAAAAATGGCCCTGAACAAAGAAAAAAGAATACAAAAAAGTATCCAAGGGGATAGCGTAGGTCAGTTGCAAATGCTGAGCATACATTTAGAGGAGTAACCAACAGGGCTTCTCATGATGTAAGACCAGCAAATAACAGTGCCTCTTGTGTGTCTCTTGTGAAGTCCTTTCCTAAGAGAAAGGATACCAGGTGCAGGAGCCCAGAAAGCAGGAAGAGGATGCGGCTGGACTACCCATCAAATAGGAAGAATAAAGAGTAGAAAGTTGGAGTGATCTTATCTAGTCTGCAGAGTTTAAGTACAAGTCTGTAATATGGGTTTATTTAAAAAATTACTTTTCCCATTTCTTTTTTTTAACTTTTATTAATTATACTTTATTCACCTTTTATCCCCTCATAAACCTCTCTCTTCTACCCTCCTAATCCCACCTTCCCTCCCCCTTATCCACACATGCCCCTCTCCAAGTCTGCTGATAGTGAAGGTCCCCCTCTCCTTCCTTCCTCTTCTATCAGATCTCATCAGGAGTGGCTGCATTGTCATCTTCTGTGGCCTGGTAAGGCTACTCCCCCCTCAGGGGGAAGTGATCAAAGAGCAGACCAATCAGTTTATGCCAGAGGCAGTCCCTCTTCCCATTACTATGGGACCCACTTGGACACTGAACTGCCATAGGCTACATCTGTGCAGGCGTTCTAGGTAGTGGGTACTGAAAGGATCATCTTGAGTGAGCTGTCCCAGAAGCAGAAAGACACACACGGTATATACTCACTCATATAGACATATAATATAGGATAAACCTACTAAAATCTGTACATCTAAAGAAACTAATCAAGAGGGAAGACTCTGACTAAAATGCTCAATCCCCATCTAGAAAGGCAAAGAAGATGGACATCAGAAGAAGAAGAAAACAGGAAACAAGTTAGGAACCTGCCACAGTGGGCCTCTGAAAGGCTCTGCCCTGCAGACTATCAAAACAGATGCTAAGACTTATAGCCAACTGTTGGGCAGAGAGCATGGAATCTATGAAAGAAGTGGGAAATAGTAATATCTGGAGAGGACAAGAACTCCACAAGGAAAGCAACATAATCAAAAAATTTGAACACAGGGTTCTTCCCAGAGACTCATACTCCAACCAAGTACCATGCATGGAGATAACCTAGAACCCCTGCACAGATGTAGCCCATGGCAGCTCAGTGTCCAAGTGGGTTCCATTTCTTAAATGAGGGAGTGACTCCTGAAAACACTAGTGGAACTCCCTGTCTGGGTCCCAGCATTGTAGAAAGCAAGTGAAGCCAAGTGTAAAAATGCTTTGGGGAAACTAACATTTCAGCCAGCTTAGTAATTGTTGTTGGGTTGCCTGAGGCAGTGGGGGCTGAGGCCATGCAGAGGAAGCAGGTTGTTACTTGTAGTGTGCTTCTTGTACTCATTCTTTCCTTGGAAGAAATGCATAATTGAGATGGTTAGTAGAGGATATCTTATCCCAAGGAAGAATGTTAAAGATTTTGTGGAGCTATTTAATACTGACTGTTCCAAAAGAACTAATAAATTCACCCAACAAACATTTATTATATTTCGTAGCAGTCTTTACCCATGCTGCCCTTGTATTCCTTGTTAGTATTTCCTCTACTTTTTTATGTGACATCACATGTTCAACCTGAGGGACCAAAGAATTAAGAATCAGTGGATATTGTTTTAAAGCTTAAAGCACAAGCCTGAAGAGAGGCCAGCAAATGGAGCTATGTCCAGCTGCCTGTGAGGGGAAAAAAGCCAGCCCTAATGCATTCTTTCCCTGCCCACTAATTATACAGTTGCTAGGAAACCAGCCCATATGATCAGGCCAGAACTGTTTGTGGTCTTGGCACCTAATGTAGACCAATCATTTCAAAAGTCAATTTCCCTTACCCAATCATGTAACACCAAAGCATGTAAGTCCCTGCTTGCGGTTTTGCCCTATAAAAAGCTTATTCCCCTAGACTTCAGGCCACATTCTTCTCCTGTTTCCACAGGGGGTTTTCACCCATGTTCGAATACATATACAATTAAAGAAACCTCATGTATTTACACTGGAGTCTATTCCTGGTCTTTTGGGGTTCACCAACTGGGCACAGCAAAGCAAGCCATCTAAAGAGTTCCAGAAGCTGCCAGTTACTTATCTAGTGAGTTACTTGATCTTCCAGCTTCTTTTGTTTGCTGAGACAATCATAGGACTCTACTTTAGGCAACAAAGTAATTACAAAGGCAGTTTATCTGAGAAAATGGGAGGATTTTGCACATAATTTTGGGTCAAAGAACCTGTGGAGGTGCAAATGACTAAAATTACAGCTGGGTTAATTCTTAGGAACTACTTGTTCTCCACCAATGATAACATGGAGGGGCCCTTGAGGTCTGATGATTCCTGGGAGACCCTGAACCCCTCTCACAGGGCATGAGTGGAGTCTTCCTACAGTTTTGCCATTGTAGACTGCAGCCTAGCATGCATCCACCAACTCACTTTCTCCCTGCCAGCTACTTCTCATATTCTTTCCCAGGCTCTCCCTGTTGAATACTGTCTTGACATCTGCTGCTCACAGAACGCCAACTAACACAAGAAATATTTTATGTATGAAACATGAGAAAGATCTCCAAAATATACTAAGTGTAGAGGAAAAGACCAAAGTGAAATACAGTATGTAAAATAAGCTAATTTCTGTGTTAACATAAAGAAACTATCAAAGGACAAATGCATGTTGCTAAAAATAAAGAGTGAATGGTGGCTATAGCAGAAAATGGAACACAGATAAAACTTGGAGGAGATGGAAGTGTTTTTAACTATCTTTTTATATACTTGTTTTGGTTGTTAACTGAATAAAAAAAATATATGTAGAAGATTGAATACCTTGAAAAAATGCAGGCTTTCTGAGTTCTGGTCACCTTGAAACTTGAGGCACATATTTTCAGTAAGGCAATTTATAGATTGGAAAAGCTCCCTTGTAAATCGTAAGAAGACATCGATTACTCAACTCAGTTGTATGTTAGAATGCCACAGCAGTGACACGCCTTACAAAGCTGTGAAAACTACTTAACACCCCTCTAACAGGATTCTCCCACCATTCACAGTACGCACAATCATATTAACAGAGCCTCTGTTCAGAATACAAGCTAACATGTTTCTCTGGAATTGAGTCTTGCCTACATTTAATTATGTGACTTTACAACCCCTGATTCTAATTCACAAATTCTAAAGATGGCAGATTTAGACAGTTGCACCATGACCTGAATTAATTTTTACCCATGGAGATGGTTGTTTAACAAAATTGCTGTTTCTGAGGTGAGTGCATCACTTACAGCTCTGAGATGGACTTCTCATCTATTGCAAGCCTGTCTGCAAGATTATGACACTTCCAAGAATGGAATTCAACAGCCATGCTTTATTAATAGACTTGATAAATGAAATATGTTTCAGAGATAGACAATTCATCATTTCAGGTACCATTTCATAGTAGGACAGGCAAGGAGAATTTCTGAATTCTTGATTGGGAAGATAAAAATGTGTATTGTAACATGAAGTATTTCAATAGAAAACTATTGTATTTTTGAAAGCATAAGGGGAGTTTTAAGTGTTACAGTGCAAAAAATTCTGACATAGTGTTTATCCCAAGACAATAAAAATTGTCTACGGTGTCTGAAAAACAAAATATCTTTGTTCTATACAGAATTTGTCCATCTGGAGACCTTTCCCTGTTAATGCTCCTAAAAGCTCCAGAGGCCTTTTTGGCAATAGCTTTTCAATAAAAGTTGTCCTTTGGTGAGTTCTCACTGAATTCTAGGCTCTGTGCTGTGAATTTTATACATAATTTCTTTTTTTTTATTACACTTTATTCACTTTGTATCCTCCCATAAGCCCCTCCATCCTCCCCTCCCGATCCTACCCTCCCTCCCCCTTCTTCACACATGCCCCTCCCCAAGTCCACTGATAGGGGAGGTCCTCTTCTCTTTCCTTCAGATCACATCAGGAGTGGCTGCATTGTCATCTTCTGTGGCCTGGTAAGGCTGCTCCTCCCTCAGGGGGAGGCAATCAAAGAGCAGGCCAATCAGATTATGTCAGAGGCAGTCCCTCTTCCCATTACTATGTAACCCACTAGACACTGAACTGTCCTGTGCTATATCTGTGCAGGGGTTTTAGGTTATCTCCATGAATAGTCCTTGATTGGAGTATGAGTCTCTGGGAAGTTCCCTGTGTTCAAATTTTCTGGTTCTGTTGCTCTCCTGTGGGGTTCCCATCCTCTCCAGATCTTACTATTTCCCACTTCTTACATAAGATTCCATGCCCTCTACCCAACAGTTGGCCATAAGTTTCAGCATCTGTTTTGATAGTCTGCAGGAAAGAGCCTTTCAGAGGCCCTCTGTGGCAGGTTCCTAGGTTGTTTCCTGTTTTCTTCTTCTTCTGATGTCCATCCTCTTTGCCTTTCAGGATGGGGAAGGAGTGTTTTAGTCAGGGTCCTCTCTCTTCATTAGTTTCTTTAGATGTACAGATTTTAGTAGGTTTATCCTATGTTATATGTCTATATGAGTGAGTATATACCATGTGTATCTTTCTGCTTCTGTGACAGCTCACTCAGGATGATCCTTTCTAGGTCTCACCATTTACCTGCAAATTTCACGATTTTCTTATTTTTCATTGCCAAGTAATATTCCATTGTGTAGATGTACCACAATTTCTGTATCCATTCTTTAGTTGAGGGGCATCTGGGCTGTTTCCAGCTTCTGGCTGTTACAAATAAAGCTGCTACAAACATAGTTGAGCAAATGTCCTTATTGTGTACTTGAGCCTCTTTTGGATATATGCCTAGGAGTGGTATGGCTGGATCTTGAGGAAGCGCTATTCCTAGTTGTCTGAGAAAGCACCAGATTTATTTCCATAGTGGTTGTACAAGTTTACATTCCCACCAGCAGTAGAGGAGAGTTTCCCTTTCTCCACAACCTCTCCAGCATGTATTGTCACTTGAGTTTTTCATCTTAGCCATTCTGATGGGTGTAAGGTGAAATCTCAGGGTTGTTTTGATTTGCATTTCCCTAATGGCTAATGAAATTGAGTATTTCTCTAAGTGTTTCTCTGCCATTTGATATTCCTCTACAGAGAGGTCTCTGTTTAGCTCTGTTCTCCATTTTTTAATTGGATTACTTGGTTTGCTGCTTTTCAGCTTCTTTAGTTCTTTATATATACTGGAAATTAGCCCTTTGTCAGATAAAGGGTTGGTGAAGATTCTTTCCCAATCTGTAGGCAGTCGTTTTGTTTTGATGACTGTGTCCTTTGATTTACAGAGGTTTTTAGTTTCATGAGGTCCCATTTATTAATTGTTGCTCTTATAGCCTGTGCTGTTGGTGTTCTGTTCAGGAAGTTGTCTCCTGTACCAATGAGTTCTAGGGTTTTCCCCACTTTTTCTTCTAACCAATTTAATATGTCTGGTTTTATGTTGAGGTCTTTGATCCACTTGGACTTTAGTTTTGTGCAGGGTAATAAGTATGGATCTATTTGGATTTTTCTACATGTAGACATCCAGTTAGACCAGCACCATTTGTTGAAGATGCTGTCTTTTTTCCATTGTATGGTTTTTGCATCTTTGTCAAAGCTCAGGTGTCCATAAGTGAGTGGGTTTATATCTGGGTCTTCTGTTCAATAAAAATTGATCCACCATTCTGTTTCCATGTCAGTACCATGCAGTTTTTATAACTGTTGCTCTATAGTACAACTTAAGTTCAGGGATGGAGATACCTCCAGAACATCTTTTATTGTAGAGGATTGTTTTAGCAATTCTGGGTTTCTTGTTATTCCATATGAAGTTGAGAATTTTTCTCTCCAGGTCTGTAAAGAACTGTGTTGGTAATTTGATGGGAATTGCATAACATAGTAAAAATGGACATCTTACCAAAAGCAATCTACAGATTCAGTGCAATTCCCATCAAATTACCACCACATGATTTATTTTTCAACATAACATGTTGTAAACTAGGTATTGTTTCTAGTTTTTAGCAATTAAGTTTTGAAATCAGATAACACATGAAACAAGACAGTGGTCAAACCCAGGCCTGTCTGATTACAAAACCTATTTTCTTTCCATCCTGTGAACTGTCTCACCTTAGAGCAGCAAGAGAGAGAACCACTCCCATTAACTGACATGAAATATATGTGCTTGGTTTAGAACGTATTTATCTTTCCTGGCGCTATCCACACAGTTATATTTCTGTCTGCCTTTAGGTTGCCTTTGCTGTGGACATAGAGAAGCCTAGCAGAAGTATGTTATTATTTCTATATCTTCAGATCATGATGTAGTGCTTTGAGCAACTGTACATGTAAGCAGCAGAAATCAGAGTTAGCAAGAGGACAGTTATGAAAACTAAATGGGTAATTTTCTAAGTGAGGTGCCCTAGGAGCAAAGTTTGAAGAACTTATAACTAGGAACTACTTCAAAGCCTCAGTGCCACACTGCTACCCAATGGCATTGCTTGTAAGCATAGCCAATGTTCATTCCTCACCTGATATGTCACTGACATATGCTGCCAGCATGTTGGCTCTGGTGCCCCTGCAAGAAAATGGGTTGCCCCTTGTTGAGAACTAAGCCCTGGGACCCTTCCTAAGAGCATGGCCCACCAGATAAGCACCAGACGCTAGCAGGCCATAGTTTCTTACGACCCATTGTTCCCGAAACTGTTTGCTTTGGGACACATCCGTGACCACAGATATTATCTTTGGGCCTTGTAACTCTTTAACCCACCTTCTTAGTCTTGGGAACTTCCCACCTCCCCACCAAGGGCCTTGGTATTTTTCCACTACTACTCCCCTTTTCTCGCCCCTCTCCCCCGCCCTGCCAGAGCCGAGCTTTAAAAGAAATACCAAAGCTCAATAAAGCTGACACTTGACCGGCAACCTTCTGCTTGTGTCCTTTCTCTCTCTCACCCATCTTTTTCAGTATTGACCCCCTTCGCCCCCACGAATAACTAGGTCCCGCGAGTCGGGGCAGCCCCGAAATTATTCCTCCCTCACGCACAGAAGACTTTGTATAAGTCCTGTCTCTTCACATCACAGGCTTTCAAACTGAAGTCTGTGACAAAGAAGAGATGGATGACAATGTGCAAGAAGATATATGTAATCTACACTCCATCAAGACATGAGGTCCAGCATATACAAAGGACCAACCACCACCACCAACAGAACCTCAGATTATTTAGTTTCAAAATGAACAACCAATCTTCATAGACAATTTATTTTTATGAGTAGGTTGTGGAGAGGGCATGTGATCATGCCTGCATGTGCAGTTAGCAGACAATTTTCAAAGAAAAACATAAAAGTTACCAATAAGGACATGAAAAATACTTAATATAACTAATCAAAGGGAAAAATGCAAGCAGCTATAGTGAAATATTTCCTCACCACAGAAAGAAAGACTTTCTCAGCAGGACAAAAGATCACATGATGTTGAGAATGTAAAGATGGGGAAGCCTCTCTTTGAGCATGGTTTCTGTGTACATAAATTAGTAAAGCTGTTATAGAGAAGAATATTAAGTTCCTCCAAAAGCTAATAAAACTAACCTGTGGTCTAGCAATCCCACTACAACTGAATGCCCCAAAGAAATTCCATCAGTATATCAAAGGAACAATGATACCCTTATATTCATTGCAAGGCTATCAAAGGGAAGGATCTTCATGAGATCCTGCTAACAAATATCATTGTTTACTCTCCTTCCAACTCTATCCTGAAGTATGGAAATTTGGAAATGTAAGTACTTGCTAATTCAACTGCAACCTCAAGTTTGCATTTGTTTCACTCTGTGCTTTAGTAATGACAACAAGAGGAAATGTACTTTTTTGAAGATCCTTTGGTATCAAAATGAAACTTTACACTAAGAATTTTATTCTTTTATGGTGTACCATTAAAGACTATCCCAGTTTCTTGTATGACTAAGTTTATTCAAATACCTAAAGCTTTAAAAAGTTAACAAAGACAAAGAAGCTAGATATCCATCTTTAAAAGTTATTGCTAGCCTGAGTAGAGCATAGAAATGTATAAACTGTATTTATTAAACATATCTTGTTTTTAACCAAATATACATTATTCCTTATTTAAATTTTCTAAAGTATTGATGTTAAACACAGTTGGAAAAGACATAAGTAGTTAGTCATGCATGTTAGGATATATTTAGAAATGTTATGTACAACAGATCTGATATGAAAGAGAATGATTGGATGGAGGTGGAGAGATAGAGGGAAAGAGAGAGAGAGAAAGAGATGGCAGAGTCCCCAGGAGAAAAAACAAGGCAGAGAGAGTACAAGAGAAGAGTGAGAGAGTGGTAGGAATGGCAGATGGGTTATATTTGAAGCACCTGTCCCAGGTGATGACATAGGACACAGGCAATGACATAGGACATTGTCAGGACCCTAAAGGCCCCTAAGGGCAGGCCAGTTGAATTGCCTGTACAACATAACACTCCTCCGCTTTTGTTTAATTAAAAAAAAAATAAGGAGCTAGAGAGGGATGGCAAGGCAGGATTGAGGACATTGGACTACATTTCATGCAAGATAAGTTAAAATATATAAATGTAGGTACATAGGAAGCAGCTCTTGGTCACTGGGAGACAAAGGGTTAAGAGAGCAAGAGAGAAACAAAGTAAGAGCACAAAAATGTCCGAATTACATGATCAGAAGGAGAGTAAGCCCCTGCCCTGGAAAGTTCAGGGTAGATGGTGTGGTTTGCCAGCCATGCCCAGCAGCAAATAGGGACTCAGGAATGCTGGGAGAACCTGGAGCTGTTTGTCCATGGCCTGAAGCAACAATTTCAGTTTTGTTGATAATAAGTGGATAACAAGTAAAGAAATCATTCATCTTTAGCTACTTCCTGATGTCACTGTGGCAATGATAAGAAAGCCAAAAGGTTGAAATGTCAGGTAGGACAGGCTATTGTATTTGCTGCCCAGGATCTGAGAACATCTGCGCTGGGACAGAAAATGAAAGTCTGCCTTGACTCGGTCTGCGAGGTTAAACTAGAACACTTGTCAGAAGTTGTTTTGGTGTTGTCATGTATTAGAAAACATCTGGAAGGATACTAGAACATATATAAGGGAAGAAGACAAAGTTAAGTAAGTTAGGGGGAAATTTTCTTTTTTAGGTGTACATCTGAAACTTTTTGCGAATGCCAACAGAGAGGAAAGGTTTTGGAGGAAAGAAGAGAATCTTGAGCATAGGGAAGCTCAATTTACCCAACCACAGGCAGTAATTAAGAAGGTTTTGTTTTCCATCTGTCATCTGTGAACTGAGGCTGAGTTTGGCTGCAGAGGCATGTAAGTTTAGAGGCCCTTAAAGCAGGCACTAGGTGTAGGAATCCGAACTTCTCCAGAAGACACCCAAGAGGAGAATCTGGAGGGCCGGGTGAATGAACTATTCCCGTGGGGAGAATGGAATCAGTAATCCATCCAGGCAGCCCCCAAAATAGATTTTTTTACTTAAAAATTGGTTCAACCTTTTCCAGCAACTCATCAGCACTTGTCAGAGACCAGGGGCACAATTGCCCATGTAGACATGGTTTACCTAGTACTATAATTTTCAACAGCAGATGAAACCGTGCTGGAGAGGGTCTCACCCACGGGGAAAGTCCTAACTGGATGTCAGAAAGAAGTAACAACTACAGTCATGAAGACCATGTTTGGGAGTACCTCCATTCCCCAGTGAACCAGAGAGATGCCAACAGTCTCTCATACAAAGGCAAGTGTTTATGCCAACCAGAAGGGAAGACTCACCAATATTGGGTGCAGGAATGTAGCAATAGGGCAGTTGGGGGAGGATAGTCCCAAAACCAGGGAGAAATGGGGGAATGATCCCACCCTCTGGAATAGGCAATAGGTGGGGAAATTCGGCTATTTGGCAGTAATTACCAGAATTTCATTTATCTAGATTTCATTTGACCTGAGAGGTGAAATCAGGTGGGTTTTCTATAGCTTTCAAGAATGCCTTTTAAGGTTTTTTTTTCTTCTTTTTTCTTTATTTTTTATTTTTTAAATATTAGTTTCAGTTTATTAAGTTTGTATCCCAGCTGTATCCTTCTCCCTCATTCCCTCCCAATCCTACCCTCTCTCTCTCATCTCCTCCCTGTCCCTTTCCAAGTACACTGATAAGGAAGGACCTCCTCCCCTTTCCTCTGACCCTGGTTTATCAGGTATCTTCAGGACTGGCAAAGTCCTCCTCTGTGGCCCAGCAGGGATGCTCCTCCCTTGGGGTGGGGGTGGGGGGAATCAAAGAGCCAGCCATTGATTTCATGCAATTAAAAACAAGGAAATCATGAAATTTGCAGGCAAATGGTGGGATCTAGAAAAGATCATTGTGAGTGAGGTATCCCAGAAGGAGAAAGACACACATGGTATATACTCACTTACATAGACCTATAAGATACACCTAAAGAAGATAAACAAGAAAGAGGACCCAGGGTAAGATGATCAATCCTCACTTAGAAAGACAGATGGGATGTGCATTGGATGTAGGAGAAAACAAGTAACAGGACAGGAGCCTACCGCAGAGGGCCTCTGAAAGACACTACCTAGCAGTCTATCAAAGCAGATACTAAGACTCAAAACAAAACGTTCGGCAGAGTACAGGGAATCATATGAAAGAAAGGGGAGTTAGTATGACCTGGAGAGGATAGGAGCTCCACAAGGACCAAATATATGTGGGCACAGGGGCTTTTATGAGACTGTTTCTGCAACCAAGGACCATGTATGGCTATAACCTTAGAAGCCCTGCTCAGATGTAGCCCGTGATAGCTCAGTATCCAAGTAGGTACCCTAGTAAGGGGAGCAGGGACTATTCCTGACATGAACCCTTTTAAGTTTTACAAAGGAGATAAACGTTAGACATGTTAGCATCACCATTGTAATCTGCAGAGAAATATACATTGTAGAAAAGGCAGTAGACATATACCTTTGTATAAACATCATAAACATTCTTTAAGGTGAGCTCTGGAATGGCAGAAGCTTTCCATGAAATAGAAGGGGCAAAGGCTCACTTGATCTTGACTTTCAGGATGATTACACATCATGGAAGAGACTTCTATCAAAAAGTCTAGATGTATATAAATCTAACACAACGAGAGACAACTTTTAAATCTATACTTAAAAGAAAAACCAAAGGAGATTTAATATCTTGAGCTTGGAAACATGACAGTGGGTCATATAGTGGAATGTTTGTTTGTTTGTTTTATCAGAGTTAGATTAATAAATCTAGAGCTCTAGTGATAAGGGTCAGAACTCTGCATAGGTAATGCACCAGTAGCACAGCAAGAGGAAGAATATGAAACATTTTTGTCTATTTAGGATACCTTGAATTACTTTCGACCTTCCAACCTTTGAATTTATCAACCTTAAAACACCTTCTTAGACCCTCACTTTCTTAGAAGCTTTTCTTTATAACTTTCATTGACCAACGTTAAACCCTAAAACATTTTGTTAGATCCTCATAACTTAAACCTCTGTATCCTTAGGCCTTGTCTCCAATTATTTACCAAGAGACATATGTGAGACTTCTGTGAGCATTCATTGTCCTTTAGTTAAAGGAATAGTAAAAGATTACTTCTGAGACCTGCTTTTTTGAGTCTAGTAATGCAATAGACTATGTGTAGACCTGACAGTAGCAGAAATAGGAGTGAGGCTTAAGACCTGGTCTCCTGCATATGGAAAGGACTGAGAAGGTATCTTAAGCCTCCCATTACAGCAATATAGCTGTGGAACCCAAACATGAGGTTAAAACAGAACATTACCCTGGGCTCAATGAGGGTGGTGAAAGTTGCTGAATCTAGGAGCCATCTGTCCTCCATCAGGCCAAAAGGAGCTCAAAGGCAGGAAGTGACTATGTTGCTTATACTGATTAGGCCTCTGTGCGGAGTACAGAGGGCTAGCCTGTGTGGAAGCATTTTGACAGAGCATGGCTTGTTGAGGCAGCTGCAAGACCAGTGTTCTTTCTGGCTATATTTGAAATAGGTCTCTGGCAGAGTTGACTTAGGCTGGACCTCTCCGGGATGGGGAATCACAGATTTCCTTTCTGTAGGAATGCCAACAGGCTCAGAGGAGCAACCAAGGTCTAGAACATAGTTTCATGTTATAGCTGAGCCTGTTGGGAAGACTCCTGGGCTGTAAAAATCATTTTTACCAATTCTTGTATGGGGGTTCAGGGACTATCCTCCGTTGTTTAGTTAAAATTGCAGTGAGACCTGTCTGCATCTGTAGGACTATAAATATATTTTGGAGCATATTAAAGAAATTGATCATCTACGAGATGATTGAATACTAATTTGCATTTTTAATCATCAAATACTAGGACTTTAGTTTTTATTCCTGTTAAATTGGCACCTTAAAAATCATAAATATAGTCCATAAAGAGAGCATAACAGTTTCTGGTATGATATAGTCTATAAAAATTCCATAGCTTAAAACAATCATTTACAATAAAAGATCTTCTAGAGGTATCTCCATCCCTGATCTCAAGTTGTACTACAGAGCAATAATAATAAAAACTGCTTGGTACTGGCATAGAAACAGGAAGGTGGATCAATGAAACCGAATAAAAGACCCAGAAATAAACCCACACACCTATGATTACTTGATTTTTGACAAAGAAACCAAAACCATTCAATGGAAAAGAAAAAAAAAAAAAGACAGCATCTTGAACAAATGGTGCTGGTCCAACTGGATGTCTACATGCAGAAAAATGTAAATAGATCCATATTTATCACCCTTCACAAAACTAAAGTCCAAGTAGATCAAATCCCTCAACATAAAACCAGACTCACTAAACTTGTTAGAAACCTTCCCTATCAGTGGACTTGGGGAAGGGCATGCGTGAAGAAGGGGGAGGGAAGGTGGGGTCAGGATGGGAGGATGAAGGAGCTTATGGGGGGGATACAAAGTGAATAAAGTGTAATTAGTAAAATTAAATTAAATTAAAAAAAAACTGTTAGAAGAAAGAGTGGGGAAGATCCTTGAGCTCATTGGCACAGGGGACGAACTCCTAAACAGAACACCAACAGCATAGGCTCTACGATCAACAATCAATAAATGGGACCTCATGAAACTGAAAAGTTTCTGTAAATCAAAGGACACTGTCATCAGAAAAAAACGACAGCCTTATTGGAAAAGGATCTTTATCAACTCTATATCTGACAGAGGGCTAATGTCCAAAATATATAAAGAACTCAAGAAATTAAACAGCAACAAATCAAGTAATCCAATTTAAAAAGGGGCTACACCTGCAAATTTCATGATTTCCTTATTTTTCATTGCTGAGTAATATTCCATTGTGTAGATGTACCACAATTTCTGCATCCATTCTTCAGTTGAGGGGCATCTGGGTTGTTTCCAGCTTCTGGCTATTACAAATAAAGCTGCTACAAACATGGTTGAGCAAATGTCCTTTTTGTGTACTTGAGCCTCTTTTGGATATATGTCTAGGAGTGGTATGGCTGGATCTTGAGGAAGCGCTATTCCTAGTTGTCTGAGCAAGTGCCAGATTGATTTCCAGAGTGGTTGTACAAGTTTACATTCCCACCAGCAGTGGAGAAGGGTTCCCCTTTCTCCACAACCTCTCCAGCATGTGTTGTCACTTGAGTTTTTGATCTTGGCCATTCTCATGGGTGTAAGGTGAAATCTCAGGGTTGTTTTGATTTGCATTTCCCTAATGGCTAGTGAGGTTGAGCATTTCTTTAAGTGCTTCTCTGCCATTCAGTATTCCTCTACAGAGAATTCTCTGTTTAGCTCTGTTTCCCATTTTTTAAGTGGATTACTTGGTTTGCTGCTTTTCAGCTTCTTTAGTTCTTTATATATACTGGATATGAGTCCTCTGTCAGATATAGGGTTGGTGAAGATTCTTTCCCAATCTGTAGGCGGTCGCTTTGTTTTGATGACGGTGTCCTTTGCTTTACAGAAGCTTTTCAGTTTCATGAGGTCCCATTTATTGATTGTTGCTCTTAGAGCCTGTAAATCTGTCTAAACAATTGTCGAGCTATATTTTAGGTAATTGGACTGGAGAATTCGATACTACGATGGAGCAGCTGAGAGTGGCCATTGTCACAGTAAATTCTACCAGAATGGACGCAGGACTAGCCACAGGATTATCATCATGGATTGCTGCAGCCATGAATCATCTGAAGGAATGGGCGGGCATGGGAGCATTAGCAGGCCTTCTGGTGTTGGTCTCCTTGGTTTGCCTGTGGTATATATGCAAGATTAGAGTCTCACAACAGCGTAATGCAGCCATGACCATTCAGGCCTTTACAGCCATTGAAGCAGGACATTTTCCCCAAGCATGGTTGGCTACCATAAAAAGCTAAAATGTTATGCTCAGGATGCGAGGCTAAGCACTGCACTCAGGGTCAGCCGCTGTAGACCCAGAGAAAAGCATGTCTGATTGCATGCGGGTTGATGCCCCAGGTCCCGCCTCTGAGAAAAAGGTATTGGACGGGTCTGATGCTCTTTGGGTGGATGACACCTAAATGAACTTCAGTACAAAGTCCCAATTTATTTCTAATATCAGAGATCAGACCTCTACTCTTGCCTGAGGCGTCTAAAACAAAAAGGGGAACTGTAGAGAGCTGCGGAATGCTGTGCCTTAAAGATGGAGCTGGTTTCCGCCTTCAACCTTCCCAATGGTGAGTGCTCTCTGTCACGAACAACTCCACATTTGGCTAAGGCTGAGGATCTGGCTTGCTTCCATGTATGTGGACCTATCTGCATTGCCCACGTGGCATGCTGGGGTTGGCTACCCAGAGGCTATTTAAGCTGTGGGCTGGCTTTCCCCAGGGTCAGATGATTGTTCAAGGTTCCTGAATAAACTGCATTGAAAAAAAAACAAAAACAAAAAAAAAGGGGGGGCTACAAAGCTAAACAGATAATTCTCAATAGAGGAATATAAAATGGCAGAGAAACACTTTAAAAAATGTTCAACGTCCTTAGTCATCAGGGAAATGCAACTCAAAATGACGCTGAGATTTCACCTTACACCCATCAGAATGTCGAAGATCAAGAACTCAAGTGACAACACATGCTGGAGAGGATGTGGAACCCTTCTCCATTGCTGGTGGGAATGTAAATTTGTACAACCACTTTGGAAATCAATGTGGCGCTTTCTCAGACAATCAGGAATAGTGCTACCTCAAGATCAAGCCATACCACTCCTAGGCATAGATTCAAAAGATGCTCAGGTATACAACAAGGACATTTGCTCAACCATGTTTACAAAAGCTTTATTCATAATAGCCGTGATCTGGAAACAACCCAGATGTCCCTCAGTTGAGGAATGGATGCAGAAATTGTGGTACATTTACACAATGGAATACTACTCAGAAATTGAAAACAAGAAAATAATGAAATTTACAGGCAAATGGGAACTAGAAAAGATCATCCTGAGTGAAGTATCCCAGAAGCAGAAAGACACACATGGTATATACTCACTTATAAGTGGATATTAGACATATAATATAGGATAATCATACTAAAATCTCTACACCTTAAGAAGCTAAGCAAAAGAAGGAGAAGCCTGGATAAGATGATCAATCTTCATTCAGAAAAGCAAACTGGATAAACATCGGAAGAAGGTGAAAACAAGGAATAAGACAGGAGCCTACCACAGAGGGCCTCTGAAAGACTCTACCCAGTAGGATATTAAAGAGGATGTTGAGACTCATAGCCAAACTTTGAGCAGAGTACAGGGAATCTTATGAAAGAAGAGGGAGATAGAAGGATCTGGAAGGCTCTGCAGCTCCACAAGGAGAACAACAGAACAAAAAATCTGGCCTAGGTGTCTTTTCTGAGGCTGATACTCCAACCAAGGACCTTTCATGGAGATATCCTTGAACCCCTGTACAGAGATAGTCTGTGGCAGCTCAGTCTCCAAATGGGTTCCCTAGTAAGTGGAACAGGAGCTGTCTCTGACATTAACTCAGTAGTTGGCTCTTTGATCACCTTCCCCTGAGGGGCAGGGGGTTGGGGGGATCCTTGCCAGGCCACAGAGGAAGACTGTGAAAGACAGTCCTGATGAAACCTGATAGGCTAGGTCAGATGGAAGGGGAGGAAGTCCTCAACTATCAGTGGACTGGGGAAGGGTCATGGAAGGAGATGATGGAAGGAAAAAGGGCAGGATTGGGAGGGGATGAGTGTGCAGCTAAGATTGGGATAAAAGGTGAATAAATTGTAATAAATAAAAAAATATTTAAAAAGTTCCATAGCTTATAAAAGTCTAAAGCTATATTATAGATTAGTAACATTACCAGATTCAGAAAACTAGGTCAGGCTTATATCTAAGGCAATGATTTTAACCTTTCTTGAGAGTGAAGATAGAACCTAAAGACCAAGCTTTAACATAGTAAACCATGTTTTTAAAAATAATATATATAAAACAAGTTTAAAATTACATCTGAATTTATCATACCAAATCCATTGGCCAGAAAGCTTTGTGGTAAATCCAAATCACAGGCAGCTGGTGGCAGGAAAAATAGCATTCGTGCATTCATTTAGCAACTGGTAAAGACATAGGTAGTTAGACATACATTTTAAATTAGCTTGTTAACCTGGACAGACCTTGAAGCTTCAGGATCACACAAAAATTATTTTGATCAAAAGCGAGGAAATCATGAAATTCGCAGGCAAATGGTGGGATCTAGAAAAGATCATTCTGAGTGAGATATCCCAGAAGGAGAAAGTCACTTAAATAGACCTATAAGATATGATAAACATAATGAAATCTATACACCCAAAGAAGATAAAAAAGAGAGAGGACCCAGGGTAAGATGATCAATCCTCACTTAGAAAGACAAATGGGACGTGCATTGAACATATGAGAAAATAAGTAACAGGACAGGAGCCTACCACTACCTAGCAGTGTATCAAAGCAGATACTAAGACTCATAATAAAACCAACAAAACCTTTGGCAGAGTGCAGGGAATCATATGAAAGAAGGGGGAGATAGGAACCTGGAAAGGATAGGAATTCCACAAGGACCAAATATATGTGGGCACAGGGGTCTTTTCTGAGACTGATACTCCACCAAGGACCATGTATGGATATAACCTTGAACCTTGCTCAGATGTAGCCTGTGGTAGCTCAGTAACCAATTGGTTTCCCATAGTAAGGGGAACAGGGACTATTTCTGACAGCAGCTCAATGGCAGGCTCTTTGACCTCCCCCCAAGGGAGGGAGGAGCAGTACTGCTAGGCCACAGAGGAGAACTTTGCAGCCAGTTCTGAAGATACCAGATAAAACAAGGTCAGATGAAAGGGGAGGAAGTCCTCCCCAATCAGTGGACTTGGAAAGGGGCAGGGAGGAAATGAGGGAAGGAGGGTGGGATTGGGAGGGAATGAAGGAACGGGATACATCTGGGATACAAAGTTAATAAAATGTAACTAATAATAAAAATTAAAAAAAAAAAACAGAAAAAAAAGAAATGAGAAAAAAATTATTTTGAGTTAGGGATGACTCACATATACAGCATGTTGTAAAAATATAACTTTGGATTTATATAAAAATCAATACCAATTTAAAATAAGACTTGATGGTTTTTTTTTTAGTCTAAAAGAAGATAAAATAAAAAGAGAATTAATTATGATTAAAAAGTTTTAAAATTATTGTCTTACACCATGTGGTCACCTTAAGGTTTACAGTTTAACCTTAAGATTTTTTTTCTTTTTTCTTTTTCTTTTTTTTCTTTTTTTTTTTTTGATAGTAGAAAAACAAAACAGTGGGATAGCACGAAGAGAGAAACAGACTGGACTCTGAGAAAAAAGAATAGAGAATCACTTTTTCTTTCAATGATCACTCTCAGTGCTACTGGATAATATTAGACATTTGACTAGAGCGAGTATATGTATAGAAGCCAGAGGTTTCCCAAAGAGGAGAGAATACGAAGAAACCATTTCTTTGAATGAGAAAGTACAGGGTCCAGAGACCCAGCAGGGCTTGAGGAGATTGCTGGACTGTGGCTTCTATGGGGAAGCAAGGAAGCTCCAAGAAGGAGCTGTGAGCAAAGGGAAGTGTCTTGGTGACAAGAATTTCAATCCAGGGCATCCCCGAGTGGAATGAAAAAGACTGAGAAAATTTCCAAAGTCACAGAGAGATGTCTATTCTATTTGACTTTTGCAGTGAAAGTAGGCAAAGCAAGCACCTCCAGAGTGATGTTTACA
This sequence comes from Meriones unguiculatus, assembly GCF_030254825.1. Taxonomy (NCBI): domain Eukaryota; kingdom Metazoa; phylum Chordata; class Mammalia; order Rodentia; family Muridae; genus Meriones; species Meriones unguiculatus. The sequence continues at coordinate 32,006,455 of NC_083362.1, read as the reverse complement.
CAATAGAGAAAGAAACCCACATGGGCATAGATGCTCAGATAAAAGAGAGAGAGCTGAGTGGTTGAAACAGGGGCAGAGGCAGACTCTAGAATTTGGAATCAAATTTGATGGGTGGCTGAAGCTAGCAGAAACTAATGATCCTTATATACATTAGGACAGTCAGATCAGCCACTTGGTTCCAAGAGGCTGGGTCCCTTGGAAAGGAACTCTTTTGTGCCTATCCCAGAATTCAGCATCAGTTGAATGGGAAAAAAAAAAAAAAAAAAAAAAAAAAGGAGAAGAAATAAAATGGAAACAGCACTACTGGTCCAAAAGGGTTGTGATTGTTTTTGTTTTTGTTTTGTTTTGTTTTAGAGAGAGAGAAAAATAGACAGATAGAGAGATAGATGGATAGAGAGAACACAGGCAAAGGTATCTGGAAGAGGCCAGACTGAATGTGACTGGCAGACTAAACTGGGCTATGTGTGTTTGGTGGGGTGAGGGGGTAAGGAAGAAGAGAGAAGAACCAGAAGCCAGAAGACCAAGAGACCAGTGGAGTCAAACTGACTGGGTTATATAGGGAAGAGAAGCTGGGGAAGGGGGCCAGGTCCAGCCCCAGAAATGAAGAGTTTATGTTAGGGGTCTGGGTATGCTATGCAGGATGGAACTTTAACAGCTATGCATTGAGGGGCTCAGAGGCAGCTTTGCTATGTTAAATAGGAATCTCAGCTAGTCATTTGTCCTGAGTCGGAGACAACAAAACCTCACTTTTTAAGGTCGAAATGTTCTTTTAACCCACATGAAACATCTGTACTAGAGGAACACAGTTTAGGTGCTTGACACTGGAGCCTTGATCATGCTCTAGACCTGTGGAATGGAGCACCCAAGTATGGGTTGTGAGTCTCAGGAATTAATTCAAAGGAGCCTTCCAGGCACCTAAACGCTGACAGTCTCCGACGTAAGCAGTGTGAAGGAAAGCTGAGGCAGCTCAGCCTGGCAGCTTATCTTCTTTGAGAAGGCAGTAGAGGATGATCCACTGACCTCAAAGAAGACACTCAGGTGTTATACTTCCCTTGAGAAACCTTACCCTGCCCATTATGCATGGAAAAGTCACTAGAGATATCTAGAGAAAATTTCCTTTTAGTAAAGCTCTTCAAAGTTCTGTTGAGCCCTTACCTCTTACAGATTACCTCTTCCTTACAGCTGTGTAAGGAAGGTGTGTTTGAGGCAAGCACACTCACACACCACATGCACAACTTTGTCCATCAGTGAAGCCTCTGCCTGTAGAGTGTGGTTGCCCAAGGAAAGTGAAAGATTTGCCTCTGTTAAGTTTGCTCACTGTGTTGCAACTGTATTTCTGGCCTTCCCCTTATCACAGTGTGATGTCCATTTGCACACCATGTTTTTTCCAGCAACTGAAAAGTAATGGAAGCAGCTTGGCAGCCCGCATGGCACTGCAATCATTTATTTCTCACAGCGCTCAGTCCTGGGCATTCCCATTGAGCACAAGGCCTTTGAAGTGCATGGGGCATGTAATTCAGCTGACAGTAGATTGCACTGGAGTCCATCTAAATCAAGCCCAAGTCTGAACAGGCATCACAATACCCACCTCCCATAATTGGCAGCTGGTATTTTTCTCCTGTGCTATTTTTTAAAGGACATTTTCTTGACTACATATTTTATCAATTTTTGCTGTAATGAATTTTTCTGTACTTTTGGCAGTATTTAGTTTTTTGCCTCAAAATCTTCATATGCTCTTAGCTGCTGTCGAGTATTTCCTCAGTTTATGCTTACAATCTACAAGAAAGCAAGGGAATACTTTGAAATTTTTAACCAATTTTTGCACACGAGGACAGCTATGGTATTTGCATCTTTCTATATAATTTGTGTAAATGTTTTTTATTATTTGAATTGACTGACCTAATGTGTTGTCTGCAATAACTTCCTAAATGAGGATTTCTCCTTTAAAGGAGTGTACAAAAGGGAGGTACTGAAAGGAATTTTGAAACAGAGATCACGGATGCTAATTTCCAGTAGTTCTATATGGCAAGCATTCAAATATACCATAATAGTCCTGACTTTTCAACTTTCCCATCTCCCAGAACCCAAGTTAGGGTTTCCAACAATCTACCTAGGTTACTATTTTTAATTCCAGATTAAAATCTAAGTAAACCTGGCCTAAGAAACCCCTGGGGTGATTTAAAAATAAAGTAGGACAGGGCCACTGCTAACAGTTGGCATCAGGGCGTAAAAACACAGAGAATATAAAATGGAATAGCAATTGGAAAAATGTAATACAATTCTGTGAAAATGCAATTAAATCAGGTTGGATAAATAGCTTCCAGGACATAATAGCAAGAAGAGAGAGTTCATTTCAATGAAGTGAAAATGGCAAAAACTGAATAAATAATTTAAAGCTGGAAATGAAAAAGTTCTGTGTGGAGTTTAGAAGACAATTGAGCTCATCTGACCTTGTGCAAGTCAGTTAACCTCTGGGGGCCTCAGTTTCCTTATTAGGAGAAAGGGAGGGGAGGAGGGCGGGTAAGACTACTGATCTCCAAGGTCTATTCAAATTCTGAATTTCCCTCCTGGGCTTGGAGGGAATGGAAATGTAGGCCATCAACACTTTAGTGGCTCTGGAAAAAAATAATGCCCACAGACAAACTGTGATTTTGGTTTCATATGAAACCCTGATTCTATCTGCTTTTGTTTTTCCTTTTAGAAATAAAAGATAAGAATAAATGTCTGCAGTAATTGAATTTCTCTTTCCATATTTTTCTGGCTAGTTTTCCCTTATCTGGAGTTACAAGAAGAGGCTGACTGCATACAGATAAAGCAGCCCACGTGGAGATTGCCAGGCTTGCAGTTCCCATGCTCAGCCACTCTCCCCACTTTTCTGCTCCTCTGCTAGGTTTTGTATCTAATCCTCCAGAGATAAACTAGGGAGGTGCTAATCAGCAGCCAAGGAAAGGGGAAACCTGTTTTCTTGCAAACTGGATGAGTCACACATCACAGGTCAGTCAAGCAAGGCCTTTGGGAATGGCTCACTGGGAAGGCAAGGCTCAATGGGAATGCCCAGGACTGAGCGCTGTGAGAAATAAATGATTGCAGTGCCATGCGGGCTGCCAAGCTGCTTCCATCACTTCTCAGTTGCTGGAAAAAACATGGTGTGCAAATGGACATCACACTGTGATAAGGGGAAGGCCAGAAATACAGTTGCAACACAGTGAACAAAGTTAACAGAGGCAAATCTTTTACTTGCCTTGAACAACCAACCACACTCTACAGGCAGAGGCTTCACTGATGGACGACGTTGTGCATGTGGTGTGCTTTGTAATTCCTCTGTTAGCCTGTTAGGGCTTCTGGGGTTTAACTCAGTTAGCTATAAAGTCATGCTGAAAACCACTCCCATGCAAGAGACACCAGTCAGAGACCAGGGGGATTGGGGAGGGGCCTTCTGGCACCTTGCTGCCCCCTGAATTTTGGCCTCTGGCTTGGTCTGGCCTAATGGCCTACTGCTTGGATACAATAGTGCATTCCTGGCTGACCTGGGACTTTTGATAAGATCATCTTCCTGAAATACCTTAAACCCTCCTCTCCCTCAGGGCTTCCTAAGTAACACTTCTGAGGGACTTTCCAAACAACCATTATTAGCACACCTTGGTGGGCCATCCTGTGATTTCTAGTCACTTAGTAACCCTGCCAAAGGCAATTACATTCCTTTCGCTCTGCCTATATAGTTGTACGAAAAATTCGAATAAAAAAAGACTTTGATCAGAGAAACTATTTGGTCTTCATTTCTTGCGCCCTTTTCCCCTTTTTTCATTCCCACTCCCCCATTCAGAATCTTCCGGTAACAGACCTGCAGGATGGGTCAGGGGATGTGACATTGATCATTTTTATTCAAAAAACAAAAGTTCTTGATAGACACGAATGTTTCTAATCTTTCTATTTTAGTGATTTTTTATACATAAGATATAAGATATTAAACGTCATCATCATTTGCATCTTAATATACATTTTGCAGTAATTTCCTCTTCTCCTTTTCCTTATCCTCCTGCACTTGTCTCTTCTCTCTAACCAATATCCCCTGATCTACTCTGTATTCATGTCACATGTATTTTATTACCCTTCTTTCACCAGCCCACTCCTTAAGATCTTTCTAGTTTTACAACCTATACCCATACACACACACACACATACACACACTTATAAGGAAATAAAACCTAGGGACCTCATATGAGAGGAAATGTCATTTGTCTCTCAGAGTTTCACTGCTAAATAAAATTCTTGTGTATATCATCTTGATGTTGGTTTCTGTTTGTTTTTGTCTGCAATAATTTATATGTATTAATACACAAAAAGGTGATTGATTCTATATGCTTCCTTGTCACTAGAAATATATTTTCTGCCTTTCTCTATTCTAAGCTAGTTTATCAGTATATGCTAACACCAAGAGACACCCCAAGGAATCTCTTTTACTTGAAACATACTCTTCTTTACTTCCATTGTGGAGAAGCAGACCACTTTCTCCTTGGATGTCTGAAATCTGGAAAAATCACCCCTGCTAACACTGTAATTCCTTTATTAGCCTATTTACTAAGGGACGCCAAGCGCCCAAAGCAGCCAATAGGGAAGCCTTAGATCCAAATTCAAAGAAACATTTGTTGTGTCTCTTGGCTAAATCTTTTTCTTCTTTGGAACCAAACAATTTCAGCCTGCAAAGCATAATAACATCATATAAACAGGAAACAAAATTTTTGCTAGTAGTTCACTAGAGGTGAGTGTTGTGATACTGTTTCCATATCTACTCCTTTATTCCTGAAACTGTGAGTTCTACTTATGGGGAAAACTGCTGTACACTAGAGGCTGATTAGAGTATCTACAGTCTTCTAGAGAACCTGCCATAGCATTTCCAAGCTGCTGCCATCCAGGTGACTACAAATGTGTCTTCTATTCTATCTAGAAACCAGACACTGGTCTTCTGTTATCCAGTCAGCTGATCTTGGGGCACATCCCCTAAGACCATAGGCTACTCTGTGAGGATAGAAAGCATTCATATTCATATAGGCAATTAGGCAACTTCCTTGTTTATCTTACTTGTGTCATGAGCACTTAGGCCCAATCACATAAACACCTCTTCCATTGAATGATGGCTTGCTGTTGTGCATATTAAGCTTTATGACTTGTTTGGTCATATAACATCCAGCTCATGACAGGTGGCTCAGATTACATGGTAACCTGGTGGCCCATTGTGAAGCATTCAGTTTCAACTAAAACCCAATAGCAGGTCAAAGAAAGAACCATTTTCTCCAGATCATGTCAGGGTCTTGCAGCAAAATCTCAGTGGTTTCTGCTGTGGTTCACCTGAGGCCTGCCAAGGCACCAAAAAATCCCTTTCTGCCAGTCATAACTGAAATATCATCAGGTCTGTTCTATTATGGCCCAAGTGTCGGAGACTACACAGCAGCTTGTATATGTGGAAGAGCCTTATTCATTTCCATTCTCTATTCAAAATTAGTAACTTTCTGAGTCTCTTGACATACGGGCCAGAATAGTATTCATAAATGAGGAAAGCTCTGAATTCAAAATCCAAATAAGTCTATTAAGTGTTGTGCTTTTTTCTTGGGGGTAGGAAAGCCCAAGTGAAAAAAATTATCCTTGGACTTAAAGGAGAATAACTCTGTATGCCCCACTGGAGTCTCAGAAATTTCACTGAAACAAGAAGATCCTTGAATTTTGATCAAATTTATTTACCATCCTCTGTTGCACACATATTTTTCTACCAAATCCAGGATAGCTGCTATCTCATGCTTACTTGGTATAATATCATCAATAGAATAGAAAAGTAAAATATCATGCAGAAGCTACTTGTAATCAAGATCCCTGTGAACTAATGTGTCTCACAGACCTGGTGAATAAACACACCCTTGAGGTAGAAATATAAAGTGTACTTCTAGCCTTGACAGTTAAAAACAAATTGTTTCTGGTATGTGGCCCTTTCAGTCAGATACAAAGAATGAAAATAGTTTTCATAATTGTATACTGGATACTAGAAGATATATTAATATGCTCAAGTAAGGAAGCCACAATGGCTACAACTGAAGTCACTATTTGATTAGGTTTGCAAGAATCAACTGTGATTCTCCATAATTCATTCATCTTCTCCAAAGACAAAATAAGAAGGTTAAGTGAAGATTTGCATCTTTCAATACTTTGATAATGATCTTAATCTCTTCAATATCTCCAGGGATTCAATACTGGCTTGGGTCCTCTGTATTTCCTAGTAAAGGCAGTTCTAATGGCTTCCATTTGGTCTTTCCATCCATAATCATCCACCACTTCTATGGATAGCTCTCTTAATTTGCATTCTGGGGCTGGAGAAATAAACACAAGATGAGTTCAGAGACCCAGTGGATGTACCCGATTCAATCTTCACCCAAAACTCCACTGATAATAATCTATCCTCTGTAGTCCATGCTTTAACTGGAAAGCCACAGTGCTATTTGGGGTCTTCCAAATCAATGTCAGAATTTCCTTCTCTCTAGGAATTCTGGATCTGTAAAGTGGCTCAAGCCTCAAAATTTTTTGAGGCACCATGGTTCTCTGTTGCTGTGAGTCTACAAAGCCTTCTGTTCATTTGTTTTTTAATTCTATGCTCCTATAGAATTCAGTAGATTCCTTATCTCTTTCATTTCTGGGAATACTATAATTAATTAGTCAGCACTAATTCCAGAAGTCAGATCATTATGAACTATGTTTTGCCTATGCTGTCCATTATAATAAGTACACTCATCTAGATTTTGTCAATTTTTGATTTTGCCATCACTTGGCCTTTGCAGCTATGCAAGGATACAATTAAAGTGGTTGCATTTAATTTATCAATTAAGCCACTGTAGTTTCCACAGCAATGTGTAGAATATAGAGAACAGCAATGGCAGAGATCTTTAAACACCCTGGTGCAACTCTAACAAATCTGTTTCTCATAATATTAGTGAGAGGTACATCTTTGCAACTCTCCCTTCTCAACTCATTCAATAAAATGATCTTAGGACACCATTTAACTGTACACTACACGCAAAAATCTCTGCTTAATGGACTGTTGTAGATAAACTATCTGGAGCTAGTTTCAGGTTTCTTCCATTGCTAGCATACCCTTAGAATCTATTCCCACGCTCATGCTTTCAGGCTTATGCTTGATGAAACGGAAATTCATTACGTTTATTGAGGGTGTAGTGCACATCCTTATAAGTCACACTCTCTACAACTCTTCTAGGGTACTGCTGAGCCTTGAGTCCAGTTATAAGTTTAGATATATTGATGAATTGGTACTTAGGACATGGGCCTTGTCTGGTATCTCCTTCAGGAAAGATCATCTTAGTTTCACTAACAATTCAGAGTCAGTTCCTTCAGACAAAGAAGGAGAGCAAAATACTTCAGGAAGTGGAGGGAGTATGTATTTCTTTAGGTAAAATAAACTCATTGCCTTCATTTATTTCAGGTCCTCCACAAATCTCCAACCCCAATTACAGAGTCCCATTATTTTCTAATTGGAGCTACTATTTTAACTGCAGACATCTTAGAGGCTGGGAATTTGATCAGTGTTATAAATTAGGTAATCTTATGAGACATACATGAATGTTGTTTACAGAGAAAATTCCTTCTCAGGACACACTTAGGAAATGAGATCATATGTGTATACCTGTTACTGGAAAATTTCATCTCTGACCTTATTATTTTCTTTTGATCTTTAGCCATAGATTCTATAAGAATCAAATTGGTATTATTATGTTCCTTACTCTTCAACAAATATTGAAAATTTTTCTGTAGAGTCACTATATCTCTTATTTTCCACAAGAAATGGTTTAGGAGTATTGAATACATATGTCTTACATTATTCTTTAAATAGTTCACTCATGTATTTTCAGTACCTCTATACTACAAGGAGAGACTTTAGTAACCATTAGTTCAGTTGAGTTGCAGAGCCAGCTCTATATATCAAGCTCACTAGAGAGATTTATCTATATATATATGTATGTTTCTCTAGAACTACTCCTGGTACTACATTGTGTGTTAGTTGGGTTTCTGTATCTGTTCAGAAATAATAGAGTGAATATAATACAAAAAAGAGAATACATCAGATTACTTTACATGGTGTTAGCTGTGTAGTCCAACACTGCTGTTCACATTTTAGAGAAGCTAAAATCATGTTATCTACTCTGTCCAAAGGCTGAGTACCTTAGCAGTAGAATAAAGGATTCCTGGAGAGCATCTTGTCTTCAATTACACTGGAAACTGAAAAATCTTGGTTTCAATGTTTCAGTGAAGGAGGACAAGCCCAGTGGCAGAAAAAAAAAATATAGATGCATACACTAGCAAAGAGTTAAGGTAAGGCAGGGAGGCAAAAGGCAGCACTGCTCGCTCGTAGGATGACTTATCTCTGGGCCATCACCAAAAGGTGATGTCTACTCTAGGGCCATTCCCTCTCCTTTAATCCTTCCATTAAGTACCTTCACAGACCCATCAGCAACATGTGTCTTAGTTGGTTCTATAGCCCATCAAGTTGACCAATATTAACCATCACAGTAAAATAGTTCCAGATTTAATACTTGTAGTAAATATAAAATTATACTGCAAGTGAGAAGATTACTGTAACTCAGATCCAAGCTTCAGACTACTTTACATAATTTTGCAAAATTATTAGAGGGTTGTTGACAAAAATTAAACATTATAAAAAGGGAATTTAAAAAAATTAATTATTAAATATAATTCATTTTGACTTCATATAAAGTGAACAAAAATTTGAAGAAACATAAATGTGAAACTGGGACATTGCACTTTAACAAATCATTGGATGATAAAACTATTTCAGAAGACTTTAGAATAAACACTAAGAAAATACTGGAGGTAATTACATATAGTAATTGTAAGAGTAGGAAAGAATTAACTACTGAGGGTCTCATAAATTTACAGATAGATAGATAGATAGATAAGGTATAAAAGAGAGAGGGAGGGAGGAAAGGAAGTAAGAATGACAGGGAAGAGAGAGCAGAAAGAGAGAAAAAGGGGGGGGAACCTAGTATTTGTGTTTATAACTGAAGAAATATTTAGTTAATGCTTGAGTGGACTATCATCCTTTCTAGTCCTTGACTACAATCTTTGAAAAAAATTAAAAAGTAAAAATGTTACAAAAAATTTTTGTTCACTTTATATGAAGTCAAAATGAATTACATTTAATAACATAATTGTTAGTTTTGCTTAAAATTCCTTTTTATAACATATACATTCAGTATATAAAATTAGCAAATATTGAAAGGATTTTAATATTGAATATTCCAAATATTGAAAATTATAAATAAATTAGAGTTGGATCATCTTTGAAGCTCATGCTGAATGTGTAGTACCTATTCTATATATCAACAAGGACAAACACTTGACTCTTTCTGCATCACTTATTATTCTTTTATCTGGTTAGCTTCTGATTTAGGTGCAATATCAGAAGACAGTGATTTTTATCTTAATGAAGAAATTAAAGTATGTAGTATAGGGAAAATAGTGGTGGATTTAAATCAAAGTCTCCTGCCAAAAACTGTGCAAACTCCAACCAAGTCAGTTAACCTTTGGATATTTAATTTCCTGCCCTATGAAAACAGGGCAATCACATAGATGATGTCTTACACTCTTTCTAACTTGAATTATGCGATTGATTTTCTTCTCTAAATTCTCTTCTACTGCACAGCTATTGTTTTTTGTTTTAAGTAAATATTCTTGGTCTAATCTATTCTGTAACATCTTTACTATTGTTTTTCCAAAGATTTATATTTCTTTTATGTTAAACATTCATAAAAGCAAATAATGAAGAATTTATTCATTGTAAACAATGAACTGTAAATCTGGATCTATCTCTTTATTCCTATGAGGTAAATCTTGAAATAGATTAATTGTCATTTTCCCAATATCTTTATCAGTACCTTTTGTTTCTCTTAGTGTCACAAGGTAAGAATAGATGTCCCAGAATTGGCACACTATGTGTGTTTTCGTTAAGGATTTCCCATCTACCCTTTCCTTCTGAGGTATTTTCAGAATTCCTTGAAAATAATATCGTTGCTTCTATGCAACATTTCCATGACGAAAGGATATGAGTCTGTAATTCGAATTGACAGAAAAAAAAGCAAAAATCGATCTGAAATGTTGTTTATGATTACATAAAAATTACTTAGTGGCATTACAACTCTGTAGATACCTTTGTGACTTCAGAGTATTGAACTTCATATCTATTAGAAGTCAGTGATGAGGCTCTCCATATCACATTTAGACATCAAGAGGAAGAAAGGAGCTCCCATCTCAAAGTTTAGTGAATAACTTTCCGTAGTGTAAAAAGACTTGGAGATCTTGTACTGTCAGTTGAATGTGGCATATATCATTGTTTGGATTCACAGGATGTCAAAGTGTATTTAGAAAAAAATGAGGTAAAAAGAAAGAATAACATCAATTAAGTTGTACTTGAAAATGCCACCTTGGTGATAACACATAGACATTATTGTCATTACAAATAGCTATAACATTGGCTCACTGTCAGTCCTAATGTTACTCTCAAGAGAGTTCCTGGCTGGGCAGGCAAGCATAAGGAAGCACTAGGCAACCTAAGATTCTACTTAGCTTGGGCTATGTACACATCCTTCTAATAGTGTGTGTCACAGCCTAAGATCCTTACTTAGATCTAATATACACACACATTGCTCTCCAAATAATGTACCCAGCAACTGTTAACACTGAGAAACTTCCCCTGCTTGAACACTTCTTTCTGTGGTGGGATAAGAATCCTTGCAAGGAGATCTGGAAACATTTCTACCTTAATCTACAAAGATAAAACCTAAGTTGCAATAGAGACCATAGAATTCTGGACATGCCAAGACCATAAGAGGCTTCTTAGGAAACTACAGATACGGAGTGGAGAGACCATGTGTTCTACAGATGAGTATGCTAGAAGTAGTAAAGCTATGAAAAAGAAAGAAAGAAAGAAAGAAAGAAAGAAAGAAAGAAAGAAAGAAAGAAAGAAAGAAAGAAAGAAAGAAAGACAAGCACAAAACCCCTTTGGAGTCTAGAACAATGAATTATCAGCCCTGGATACCAAACATGACACTGCAAGATTTAATGTTTTCACTGCTGGTTTTGTCTTGCTTTGGTCTCACCACAGTTATGTCAGTGCCTTCTCTGTAGGCATTCTTAAGCTGTCTATTTTCTTCCTGCCTCTAAATGGAAAATCTTTATTCCTTGATTTCTGGTAGACATTTGGAAATGTAACTTTTACAAAAGGAGTTTTCTTCTAAGGAATTCTGAGATATTAACCCTCTTCTGCCATATTCAGTTCAACAAGCAACAGTTAGAAACTGGAGTTCCCATGTTTTAATAATGCATGCTGGTCTCTTTTGTCTTCACCTTTTTCTTTCTTCACCTCTTCCTCTTCTTCCATTTTTGGCATTTTTGAGACAGGATCTCTATGTATTGAATCCTCAAGATTACTATGTATCCAAGGCTTACCTCAAACTCACAGATACCCAGATACCCTCCTCCTTCAGCATTCCCAGGTGGGATCATAGGTATCATCAATACAATTGGGATGAATTTCCCACTGTAGATAATTCTAAGTTATCATGATACCCAAGGAATAAATTCTTGGTCTCTTCTCTGTAAAACTATTTTGTTATAATTGAGATACACATACAGTATACTCAATGTAAATATGTAATTAGGCAAAATAATGAAATATTGATGATTTCAGTGTAAGTTAATTTAGAATATTATAAATTTCATTGTTTTATATAATTATTCTATATAAATGTAATTGTATTTATGTAAGTATATGTATTTATATAATAAAATAAATATAAATATAATTATATTATATAATTTAATTTTTTATATTCTCCTATAAAACTGTCATTCAAGTTGTTTGTAAATTTTTATTACAACAAAAAGTGCTTCTGTGAGTATTCTTCTTGTCTTTTGATATACTTATGTAAGAGACCATTCCTAAAATATGAATATGTGAAAGTAGGTATAATAAAACCAAGATATTTTTAAAAATCATTTTCTTCCTTCTTTTGTATACCTTTTAGTTTCTTCCTCATTCTTAGGTGCATCTATGCAGAAGGTACCATCATATTCACATCAATTCACAGAAGTCTACTAATACTGTGAAATAATAGTTATCCTCAAAGTTCTGAACTGACCTGCCGGTATATGAAAGGCATTTTCACAGCACTCTAGAAACAATTCCTTTGAATTCAGAGACCTCAGCTGTTCTCAGCCTTGAGAAGTCTTTTGCTTCTCTATGATACACTTGCTGATTAAAAAGAACTTTACACAAACAATTTCAGTTAAATCCTGTTTTTAACTTCAACATAGTTTCCCTTGTTAAGAACTTTTAAGACAAACTTATGGTAAGACCTTATGTTTGAAGACAATACCTATATATCATATTAAGTATGGAAAAACTGAGGTGGTCCCTAAACTAAAGCCTTCACGTGTACTGATGAGTATTCGTGATACTAGAAGATATTTTGCATGACCACCAGAGGAAAAAGATAAGCACCAACTACAAGCCTTTCAAACTACAATGATGACCTTCCTGAAGGATATGCTGGTACAATAGTGGCACAACCACTGTGGGAGTAACCAACCACTAACTGGTTGGATTTAAGGGCCCCTCCATGAGATGGAGCTCATGCCTGACACTGCTCAGATTACCAAGAATCAGACACTAGATAAGTAATAGAGAGAGGGGGATCCCAAATACTATTGTTCTGCTGTAGAAATCTTACAATGTAGACTCCTATATGACATCCTGCTGTGCCTTTAGATTATTATCTCACTCATCCATCCTGAGAGAAGCTTCCTCCTAAAAGAGATGGGAACTGACACAAGGACCCACAGCTGGTCAATGTGTGAAGACAGAGAGAACACTTACTCCTAAATGTGTTGCCTTTATAAAACCATCCCCTCAGAGCTCAGGGAACTATATGAAAGAAGAGGCAGAAAAATTTTAGGAGCTAGAGGGAATAGATGACTCAGAGGAAACAATGTCTTTCCACACAAGATTGATACATATGAACTCACAGAGACTGGGCAGCATGTGTAGGGCCTCAGGGATCCTAACCGGATGGAGTTCCAGTGCTGAGACCAAGAAACAGAAACAAGCTCCCACCCCCTATCAAGAGTCTATCTCCAGTTACAAAAGAAAACACTAGTTTCTCCAAGGAAGTCTTAATGGTATACAAACAGCATTTTGGTGTGTGTGTGTGGGGGGGTTTGTGTACATTTCTCATGCTCCTTTTTGGTTTCTTTTTCTTCTTCTGCCTTTTGTTTTATTCTTGTCTGCCTTTTTTATTTGCTTGTTTGGCTTTCGAAAGAACGAAGGAAAGAAAGAAAGAAAGAAAGAAAGAAAGAAAGAAAGGAAGGAAGGAAGGAAGGAAGGAAGGAAGGAAGGAAGGAAGGAAGGAAGGAAGGAAGGAAGGAAGGAAGGAAGGAAGGAATAGAATTGATCTGTAGGCAGGTGGAGGAGACGATGGAAGAGAAGAGGAAGGGAAAACCACGATCAGAGTACATTGGATGAAAATAAGTTTATTGTCAATAAAAATATAAAGTTAAAAGAGAGAAAAGAGAACTCTACAGTGTCTTGGATTTTACTTGTAAGCTAACAAGGTTCTCTAGCACTGTTCCATAGATGATAGTAGATAACATGAGAACTTTTAATAAAACACAAAAGCTCTGTAGTACTCAAAACTATGAACTGTGAACTCACACATCAACATTTTCTATCACAATTTCCAAGCCTCAGTTCTCAGCATGTAAACACAAAGAAATCTAGGTAGTGCACACAACTTATGACTATAATTCAAAGAGAAGAACTTTGAGGTTGGGGAATCCAGAGCTCTTAAAATGGTTAAAAACCCTCGTTGGTGCATTGTTCCAAAGAATATACTAACTGCTTTGGAAATCTGAAAGCAACCCCACTGTTTACTTCAAAAAGAACACCTTGTCTTGTTGGTATAATGTTCTTTTGAAATGTATACACCTTACCCTTGTTCATTCAAATGCTAATTTCTCCTCCCCAACCACTCTCTGGTTTCAATCTGGATATTGCATTGTGCCAAAATAAAACAACTAGCCATAATGTTGTGCAAAGGGAGGAGCCAGAGGACCGGAAAGAGGGGAGGAGTCAGAGGGCAGGAAATGAGTGGGAGGAGAAGGGGCGAGAGGAGAGCTTGGAGAGAGAGCTGGAGGAGAGGTCTTTGAACAACTTAAGAGAGAAGGACTAGACCTAATATATCACTAAAAGCAAGTATAATGGGTAAAATCTAAATGTTAGGAAACTATGAGAGCTTGGAGGTTTAAGAGGGAGATAACTATTGCTCATCATTGTGTTCTAGGTTAACTAAATAAACCCAGTCTCTGTGCGGTGATTTGGTTATACAGCTCTAAAGGGTTAACAGCAGCTTTACCAGAAGATATATCAATAGTAAATATTAAGTTGCCTACAACAATGTCTATTTCCCAAATACATTCACAAAACAAACATTCTTAGAGTAGGATAGAAAAAAGACTTCTACATATAAGACATGCTTAGACTTCTGTAGTGGACTGGAGAGATGGCTCAGTGGTTAAGAGTACTGTCTGCTCTTTGAAAGGACCAGGTTAAAATCCCAGTGCCCACATAGCGGCTTATGTCTGTTACTCCAATTCCAAGATATCTGACACCCTTATACCAATGCATATAAAATAAAATTAAATAAATTATTAAAAAAGACTTGTGCAAATTCTTAAAATCCATAGAAGAAATTCATATCTGTTGAAGAACTGGGTGTGGTGGTACACACCTTTAATCCCAGCACTCTGGAGGTAGAGGCAAACAGATCTCTGAGTTCAAGGCCACCTTGGTCTACAGGGCAAGTTTCATGTCACCTAGGGTGATTATATAGAGAAACCTTGTCTCAAAAAAATAAACAGAAAAACTAAATAAATAAAAAATAGACCCAGAGAAAGACAATATTATCTTCTCAGTCTAAAATTCCTATTCTCCAAATTGTGTTACCTATGAAGATGTACTATTTGCACAAATGAATGAGTTTCTGACTTTTTCCTGTGGTATTTTCAGTCATTCACTGCCCTGGTTTTCTTCTAATTGTCCACTTTCTGTCCTCTGGACCTTCTTCCTATTCCCTTGTTGTATCTCTTCTACTTTAGAGTCTTTTTCCCAACTAGATATCAGATATTAGTGAAAACATAAAATACTTGTTTTTCTAAATTTGGTTTTTGCAAAGCACAGTGTTCTTCAGTTCTATTTTTTCCACTATTGCCATGATTTTGTTCTTATTTATGAATTAATAATAATTTATTGTGTCTATAACTCAAAATTTATTTAACCATTCATATTTTAGTGGCTTCTATGTTGACTCCTTAACTTGATGATAGCTAAGAATAGTATCATGATGAAAGTAGCTATGTAGGTGTGTCTACTGATTTCTTACTTTTATCTCTCTAGTTACACACCTAGAAGTGGGATGGTTACACTGTGGTAGTTTAGTTTTAGTTTATTAAGCAATACTGTACTTATTTTTATACTGGCTGTGCTAATTTGTATTTCAATCAATATTATGTAAAGGTTCCTTTGTCTCAGGCCATTTATATTTCATTTTTCCCCTTTCTATAAGAATAATCTAGAATATGCTGCTATAATAACCCTTTAAGTCCCAGAGGTTTAATATAAAACATTTTACTTTTAATTGAATTAGGATATGCAGGACTCTATTCTGGGATAGGGAGATGACTCAGTTAGTATGCACACATTATGCAATAATAAAGATTGCAAGTATTACAGCTCTAAGGGGAAAGTTTTACCAATACACGTGTTGTAGTTCTGAAAAGAAATCCCTAATACATGTGTTACTACTCTGAATGGGAAAACATCAAAGATATTCTGGGAGTCAGAGCCAAGGAATACCAAAAGTCACATCCTACAACATACCTCACACAAGAGATTTATTGGGAAAGACATAAGATGGAAGCTGCCTCTACTGGGGCAAGAGACAGTGAGGAACTGAGCAGGAGACAAGCTTGCGTGGGGTTTTTTATAGAGGCAAAGCTTTTCAAGGTATCCTGGGATTAGAGGGATTATGTGGCCTAATCTTGGGGCAAACTCAGAGATTGGTGGGATTCTGTGGCTTGATTTTAAACTCCAGGATTGGTGGGA
Organism: Meriones unguiculatus; assembly: GCF_030254825.1. NCBI lineage: Eukaryota > Metazoa > Chordata > Mammalia > Rodentia > Muridae > Meriones > Meriones unguiculatus. The sequence continues at coordinate 31,990,224 of NC_083362.1, read as the reverse complement.
TTCATGCTCAGGCATTTGTAGGTATTTTTATAAGTTTTTTCACCCAGAAGTGGGCTTGTCTTGTTTACCCTATGATGTCCTAAATTTAAGCCTCAGAATACACGGAGAATAGAAAAATGTGATGACATGCACTTGGAATCCTAGCACTCCAGGGATAGAGATGAGTAGATGCATGAGGTTCACTTGTCAGTCTGCCCTACTTGATAAGCTCTAGGCCAATGTCAACCCTATCTCAGAAAACATTGTGGACAATTCCTTAAAGAGTGACACTCAAGGTTGACCTGTAATTTCTACATACACTTGTACACACATCCGCCCACAAGTGCACTGTCCCCCTCCTCCACCCACAGAGGAATTTTAATCCAGCAATATGGCTGCTCTGGCAAGGGTTCATATCCAAAAACCTTCTAGGTCTATGTGATCCAGATGGAATACAGACATATTCTGGATAACAATATGACCCTGCTGGAATGTAAGACCTGGGGTCTCACAGCTCAGGAGTTTAAGATCGCGCCCTTCCCAGAAACTCTCACAGACCACAAAACTCATTGCAAAAGCAAGAGGTTTAATTTAACCATTGCGCAATGGGGCCACCCCTGCTGGTCAGCAAAGAGTGGCACCAGGAGACAAAGGCCTTTAGGTTTTTAAAAGAAAAATTGCAGGAAATTTGAAGTTGCAGTTTTGGCAATTTAGGATTGGATGAGGAAGCTATAAAGTAAGATAATTGGTTAGTTTTAGGTGCTCAAGCTTGGCCAGTCCTGCCAAGTGTGGCTGCAACTGCAAGTGAAGGTGGAGTGGTTAGCTCATCCTTGAAGATTTGGCTGGAGGTCAGGAGCTACTCAGAAGAAGGATTGAGGCCATCTGGGTTCGTTGCTAAGAAACACTATCTTTAAGACAGGGTCTGGTCATTCTTTTCGCTGAGTGAAGGTCATTGCTTGCTTGCTTGCTTCTTTTTTTTTTTTTTTTTAATCTGTCCTCACAGATAGGGTCACATTCCTCCATTCTCTGGAAAGGTACTAAGAGGCTTTAGCTTAACCTAGACCTAAAACTCAAAACTATAGGCTTTAGAAGTCATATAGGTAACAAAGTTAGCCTAACCCTTTCAGGAACACAGACTCACCCTTAGTATACACTGTTAATCCCAAACAATGAAGGTATGGTTAGTTTATAAAAGGAAGCAGCCATTTTTGAAAGTGATGTCTAATTGAGGGGCAGACCTCAGAATCAGAGAAATATTTCACAGATGAGTCAGAGATAGGGTATGCCTAACTTTCATGAGAACAGGACAGGAAAAAGAGGCTACTTAAGAGCAGCACAGGAAGAGAGAAGAGATTTGTTTTTTTAACTGAGAATTGATTACCAAGACAGTTTTTTAAGAGACAGGTTTCAGAGAAAACATGCCAGACACAGGTGAAGACAGAAGTAGCCAGAGAATTTGAAGAAGCCAGAAGATTAAAACAAATTGCCAGAATTAGTCTGAGGCCAGGCAGAGCAATTCAGTCAGAAGCCAAGAGAAACCAAAAGAAGATCTTTGAATCTGTCAGTTTAGTGAGGAGATTATTCCAAAACAGGTGAGTTGAAACAGCCAATAAGAGTTTAGGAAGACCTAGAAAGGCTTGGAAACAGCTCTCAATTCCCCCCCCCCCACTTCCCAATCTGAGGAAATAAAAACAACATTTAGGGGTTGGAGAGATGGCTCAGTGGTTAAGAGTACTTGACTGCTCTTTTAGAGGTTCTGAATTCAATTCCCAGCAAACACATGGTGGCTCACAACCATCTGTAATGGGATCTTATACCCTCTTCTGATGTGCATAAAGAAAGAGCACTTACATGCAAAAATACATGAATAAATAAAAACAACATTTACACACACACCCAGCACACAGAGGCTTTATTCTATATTGTCACCTGTGATGGATATTACTAGATGGATATTATAGTTTAGTTGTCAACTAAACTATATCTGGTATGAACTACAATCCAGAAATGGAGAGCACACCTGTGAGAGATTTTCTGCTTAGTTTGAAATGGGTAAATCTACTTCTAGTCTGGACTTTTGAGGGAGGAAGACACATATCTTTAAAACATATCTTGAAGCAGGAAGACACACCTTTAGTCTGGGCCACACTTCTCCTGGAAGCATATATAAGGACATGCAAGAAGGAAGCTTTTGTTCTTTGTCTGCTTGTCCTTGCTTTGCTATCAAGTCCAGTCTTCACTGGCAATGGAGCAGCCTACTTCTCCATAATTGCAGCATAAACAGAATACCAGAAGATATAACCAGACTTCTGGGATTAACTACTAAATTCTTAGACTTTCCATTCACAGCTAGCTATTGTTGAATTAGATAGACTGCAGCCTCTATATCATTCCAATAAATTCTAATATATATATGTATATATCTAATATATATATGTATGTATATATACATATATATGTATATATATGTATAATATATATATGCCCATACATATATATATGGGCATATATGCACATAGTGAGTATATATACTACACATATACAGTCAGAGAAAAAGAGAGAAAGGTGGGAGAGGAAGGAGAGAGGTTCATTCCATAAGTTCTGTGGCTCTAGGGAACATTGACTAATACATCACTCAACTAATAAAAAGCTATGATCAGTGTACCATATGCAGTGTTTTAGCAGTAGCATAGAGAAACATTTATACATGGGATAGAAATGCCATGTGCTACTGGCTAGTACTGGTTATGGTTCATCTAACAGCAGTCATGCTGGAATAAATAGAATATTTGTGTGAACATTTGTCTTTCAGTCACAATTTATTTGGATATCCTTTTATTTTTCTACTTTCTGTGCTAAAAAATCTAGTATATTTCTTATTGTAGATTACTAGTTTTGCTTTGTATCATATCCTGAAGAATCTTTTAAATGACTGATCAGTTCAGGCCTCTGGAATTTAATCAGAGCCATGTGCTTGTCTTCATGGCATTATGATTGCCATTCTTTACAACACTAAATATATACTTTACATTTTATAAATTGGAAGATAAAGTTCCCTCAAAATTTAAGTTTTCTCCTATTTTGAATCTTAGATTTGTGCTAATTTTAGGACAAGTTTTAGAAGTGATGAAATTTAAAAATCATGATGAAAGCCTGGACTCAGGAATCCCATAGTACAATGGGTAGAAAGGCTCACAGTAAACCATCAATGTGTAGGTATTGTAAGACTCCCTTGTGAGAATGGGACTTTACAAGCCTGGAAGAAGTGACTTCTGGTCCAGATAAAAGTTTCCTAGAATACATTCTGAGTTTCCAGGAAATACTTAAACTGATTTGCAAAGGAACAAGAACGCCATAAAATTTTTAATTAAAAGTTATAGAGATTAGACTCATTTCTTTTCCTTTTTTTTTTTTTTTTTCAAGAAGGAAGCAACAGTCCAAAGTCCAAGACAGGAGAGAAAATGACACTGACTTTAAGTTGTTGGCACTGTGGTGCAACTGGAGCATGAGGTAAATTTTGGGACTGTCAATAGGTCAAGAGTTGGAAATGGGTGAAGAAGTCAAATCCTGAAAGAATTTTTACTGCAATTAAACACTGAGCAACTATTGAATGAATTCAAATATAGTAAGATTTCAGTGATTTCAGTGTTATGAAATTTTCAAGCTGAAGGATAAAAAGGGAGACCGAGTCTGTAAAACATGAGGAGTTTTTGACAGTATCTCAGACAAGCAGACAAGTATTGATAGACAGGAGACAATGAAAATAGATGTTATTAAAAAATATTGTATCAGAATTTGATATTAAGATAATTGGACATTAAAGATAGGCAAGAGGGCAAATTCACATAATCCCAAGACTCCAGTGCTCCTTAAATTGGAAACAGAGTTTTGTCTTTAATGACAGCATAGACCATCATAGTATATGTTATGGTTGGGAGCTCACCTAAAACCCACATAGAGTGGAGACCACATGGGAAAGACAATGAAAATGAAGAGAGAGTTTAGGGGCATAGTAGTATCCCATCTGAGAAAATCAGATACAAATGTGTGTATGCACAATATAAAGGATATTGTCAGTCTCTGACCTAAGTATTGTAATCTTTAAAACAAACAAACAAACAATCACAAAACATTTTAGAAATACCCCACCAATTTTGACCTCCATAATACTTAGTCTAAATTCAATGTTGAAGAAAATTCCAGATCTGAAGTAAATGGCAAGTTGAAGTCACTTGTTAGTCACTAGCAAATGTTAAATATGTTTTATACTTGCAAACCTCTCGTCTTCTCTGGTACACTGCTGAGATAATCATGATAAACCTCACAAAACTCCCAGGAGGTAGGAAATGAGTATGGCAGTGCTCTGTGGCATCCTTGTAAATAAGAACAGATGTTCACCCATCCACAAAATCATTTTGCGCCAGACTGCTTTAGGTCATGGGGTGGCTGAACAAAGGAAATCCCAGTTTTCTACCTGTCCCAGCTCAAGGAGATTGGCGTTAGAAATAACTGCTCTGGAACCAATTGGAGTCAAGAAATCTTTCACATAGAACAACACCTTGGGACATGAGAACCTTGCCAAGGAGCTCAAAGCACATCTGAGTCATTGATTCACTAACCCCCAGGCAGTCCTTGTGGGATAGAAAATGGCTTTGTGTACAATTTTAAAGATCTGAAGCCTTAAAGTCAGCAAATTAGTGGCCAAGTCCAAATCCTAACTAAGTCCTCTTTTTACTAAACTGAAATTCTTGGCAGTACCACTTAAGCACCTAGAAAGTCTTGGAGATGCATGCTTTCGAGACTCCCTCCATGGGTTCAGCTGCCTGGTGCTGAGCCAGTAGACGCGCAAACTAAATGCTCTCTGGAGAAGAGGTGGACTGGCCTCTACTATATTCTTGGTCGTATGCTCCCCTCCTGAACTGCTGCTGCTGCTTTCAGACTGATGCTGAGCCAAATCCCCTGCTGCTTTACTGGAGGCAGAAAATGAGTAAGCAAGACTGATAACTCCCTTCCACAAGTACACAGTGAAGCTTACTTGTTGCTTTGGCACGACATGCTGAGCTTCCACTTGGCTAAACCAAGGAGTCTGAGTGAACCGCATCACTTACTGGGTTTATTATGTGGCTTTCCAAAGAGTATTCTGAAAGCATTTAAGCCCACAGACTTCATACAGTTTACATTTTTTTGGTAGGATTGAATATTTTAACAAATATCTTTCAGAAGAAGAGAGAAATTGTTTCTTTAAAGACACAAAGAAGAGCCGGACGTGGTGGGGCAGGCCTTTAATTACAGCATGTGAAACACTGAGGCAGGCAGACCTCTGTGTTCAAGGTTATCACGGTTTTACAAAGCAAGAACTTGGGACAACCAGGGCTACACACAGAGAAACTCTGTCTCAGAAAAAAATAACAAAACAAAACAAGCATAGCTTATGGAACTGCACTCATGCAGTCACCAGAAATTTAACCTTCTCCTCTGATTGGTATGTGTTAGGAAATGTAGGAAATGTGAAGGTTACACATGGGTCCACAAATCACATCACGAGATCGGTTCCACGAGGGAGGTTTATTAAGGGAAGGGGGTTACAGAGAGGGAGAGAGACAGAGACAGAGACAGAGACAGAGACAGAGAGACAGAGACAGAGAGACACAGAGAGGGACAGAGCCAGAGAGAGGAAGAGGAAGAAGAGAGAGAGAGAGAGAGACAGAGCCAGAGAGAGGAAGAGGAAGGAGAGAGAGAGAGAGAGAGAGAGAGAGAGAGAGAGAGAGCGCCAGAGAGAGGAAGAGGAAGAAGAGAGAAAGAAAGGGGAGGGCCCAGTTCTCTTATAGGGTGACCCAGGGACATGCGCAGGTAGTTCTAGGTGATCAGCAGGTGGTCTAGGTGTCTTCACAACTGCCTGATAACCGGTTTATCAGGTCCCTTGAAGCTGGCCATAGAAGTGCCTGCTTACTGATCCCAACAGTATATTTAATGGATGACTAGTCAAGTGTGAGGGATACAAAATCTTACAGTTATCACTATGAAATGAAAGCCATTGATACCCCGGAGCCTCTCAGATACCCCATTTTCATTAGTATTAGCAGCACATAGAAACTTAAAACTGAATTAGCTTAGTTTCTGAAATTTAGGAGGGTTATTTGTCCAGTGGAAGAACTCGAAAAGCAAGAAGAGTTTTAAAACATCACACACCTGAATCTAGCAATTTTCAACAAGTTTGTTCTCAAAGCATACCTCCCCATTTTCTTTATAAAGCACAGCCATAGGAAAGCACATAGAAAAGGTAAGAAGATAATTCTCTTAGAAGTATCCATGTGTAAGATGAAGACAATCCTAGAAAATTACTGAATAAAAAAATCTGGAAATAGAGAAGAGACCAAAAGTGTTGAAACCTGGTTGTTTTGAAAGAATGACCTAAATCAGAAAGTACAAAAACAGCATTGTAAGTACACCATACAAGGAAAGATATAAAATCTAGAGTGAGCTTTCTGATACTAGAATGACTGGAGACTATTTGTTCAAAGCAGATCCTCAGAGACCAGATACCCAACCAGTTAAATTTATGCTATCTGTACACTGGTCACTTCTAGGATATGAGCAATACCAGATTTCCTAGGATGTGTTGTAGAGAAAGAATAAATAAGTTTGGAACTAAGAACTTGCCATTCCAGAGAGCAAAGAGCACACTGAAGAGAAATTCTATCCATGGAAAGGTATACATCTTTCTGGCTTTCCTGAGGTTGTCTCTATTCTGGTTAGGGTTTTTGTTCATAAAACACCATGACCAAAAGCATCTTGGGAAGAAAAAGGGTTTATTTCATTTTCCAATTTATAGTCCATCTTCCAGGGAAGTCGGGCAAGGACCTGGAGGAAGAAACTGATGCAGACACCATGGAGAAGTACTGCTTACTGGCTTGTTCCCCATTGGCTGCTCAATTTGTTTTCTTATACCATGCATGACCTGAGGTCCAGGGATGGCAGCACTCCAGTGCATCATTTCTTTCCATATCACCATTAATCAGGAAAATGCTCTACAGACTTGCCTAAAGGACAGACTTATGGAGGCATTTTCCCAATTGCCTTCCCTCTTCCCAGATAACTCTTAACTTGTTCAAGTAGACAAACACTTACCAGGACAATCCCAAAGCAGTTTCTATAGGAAGGGGTGCTCCTAATGGTCAATATATTCTTTCTATAGATGATTCTTGAGGTTCCGTGTATGTATCTCAGCTTGTTAACTTGGTTTGGGACCATGAAGTTTAGATTAGTTCTGATACAGTCCAAGTTGAGTTGCTCATTACTACACAGTGAGTTTTCAATGGACTTCACTTTTTTTTTCTGGCTGTTTTTCTTTTTCTTTCTTTTTCTCTCACATTCATTAATATTTTTGCCCACTTTGTCATTCCCTCTATTATCTCTTTTTCCCTCTTTCATTCTCTTTCTCTCTGCTTTTTTTTCTTCTTGTTTTCATAGGAAACCTAAGGCCCTATGTGTTCTAAGTGAGCAACAACCACTGACTTCCAGCCCCAGCCCTGTGTTTATTTCACTATGTAGCCCAGGTTAGCTTTACACTCACATTCCTCCTGCTTCTATCTCTCAACTCCTGAAACTTCCTGTTTCATATTGATATGTCCATTACAGCTTGCTGCTATTTGGCCAATTTCTAGCTTTCAAAATGTCCAGCCTGTTTTAGATATTTCAAAACAAACATCACCAGGAAACAATTCATGGTATTTAATGGTATAAAAAGTAGTTAGTCACAAGAGTCTATTCTGCCTTATTAGGAGGTTTGAGAATATGGCTGGCATGTGAAATAGCTCTGGAAAAAAGGATATAGTCCATAGTAGGCAGAAAAGATAAGCTAGGACATTTTCACATCTTTCAGAATGAGGTGCATCTCTTGGTGTACAGACATAGGGTCTATGTCCAGCTGGGAACAGTCAGAAGTAGGCACGTGGCTCCTGTGCTTTTCCAGTGATACTAGGCTTTCTTAGACTCACATGGCCAGTTTGTCATCTGGTAGAAATTTAATAGAAAAGCTCAGAGAAAGTAATCATAAGTAGGAATAAGCACCTTGGAGAAACATGGTCGAGAAAAGGGATATCTTCTCCCAGAGGATCAGGATGCCTCTAATTTTAAAAAGTGTTTTTATTTAAATGGTGTTCCTGAGAGACAGGTTCTTCCTGCCACACAGGGTCACAGTGGAAGCATCAGTGTCTCCTTGGAGGCTGCAGAAATAAGGGGATAATATGTGTACAGAAAGAAACATAACCTCAAAAAAAAAAAAAAAAAAAGAAACATAACCTCAGGAGGGCTGTCTCTGACTGACCAAAGGACTTCCTATGTCATAAAAAATGGTGAATTTAGGAAAAAGAAGTGTTTGACGTCAGCGAACATATTTTGAAGAATGATCATACCTAAGAGTGGGAGAACAAACCTGGGAAAAAAGGAGGTAGCCATGGTTGGAGTAGGATCAGTCATTTGCAGGAGAATGTTCAGAAAGAAGTAGCATAGATGTTCTGAAAATTCTCAGTGCAGAGGGAAAGGGGCTTAAACAGGAAAAAGACAATTGTGTATGAAATCCGAACTCCCTCAGGTGGAATGCAGCCACCACTTATTAAGCTGGGGCCTCCGGGTCTATTGCAATCAGTACTTTTCCTGGTGTTCTGAACAGAGAAACAGGAGCTGCAGTTATTGGTGAAGGCTACATTTGTACAGAGCCACACAATAGGCTTGTTTACATCTCAGCTTATTTGATTCACTTTCCAGCAATCTTTTCTGGGTCCTGTTCAAGGAATTTTCCTTGTACTATGTTTTTCTCTAGCAGCTGCTGGAGAAAAATGGATTTGTTTATTTATTATTTAACGAAATCATAAAACATGCTCATGAGAGGGACAGTATGAGACTAAAGAAGGCTTAACAAGCAATTCATTTTTCTCTGCCTTTCCTTTCCCAAAGCATCTATCAAACAAGCTCACTCTCTCGGAGAATTTGTGGCAAGAGGATCCCTCTAGTTGCAAATCTAGATAGGAACACTTGAAACAAGGAGAGTGGTAATCAGGAAAGTAGCTTTCCACCACCACGTGGTGAAGAAGTAGCAGCCAGGAGCCCATTCCTAAGCAAGAGGCTGCTGGCCTTCTCATCAAGCATTTCTCAGTGTCTTAGATGACAGTAAAAAGAACTAAGTGCTTTGAGTCACATTTCCACCGTCATGTAGAGTAGGCAGTCCTGAGACTATGATTCTCTGGCAAAACTGCGTAAGTGGAGAAGTAGGCAGAAGCAAGGGGAAGGCCTGAGGACAGGAGATGAATTTTTAATCCAGCTCATTTCAACTCAAGTCCCACAACTGCAACACCTCCCCTCCCCCGCTAGACAAATCCTCAGCTGAACTGAGCTGACTGTATGATAGGATATTGCAACCAGTGGATGCTAAGGACCACTAGGTGGCATTTGTGATTTATTGCTTTTCAAACAGACGAAGAAAGAAAGAAAGAAAGAAAGAAAGAAAGAAAGAAAGAAAGAAAGAAAGAAAGAAAAGAAATTCTGCTGATTCTTTGCTTAGACTGAACAGACATTTAACATTCCAAAAGCATCTTATTCAAGAAATGAAGAGTAGATTCTCTTTATCATGCTCTGAAGGAGTGAAGACAAGTGACAGGCTTGAAAAGTTGGATTTTAGATCATCTGCATTCTTCCTAGAGTCCTCTTTGACCTCACACCGTGCATGTATATAAGTAATTACTTGTCTACAATGAAGCTGTAAATAATGCAATCACTCCATTCTCGTCCCATCACTCTAGACCCAACCACAAAAAATAATGCTAATCACATACTTACTCAAGTGTGTAATTATTCACAGTTCAACTTCTGTTGCTTTCACCCTGTTTGGAAACAGCAGAACACAACCTGTAATTAGCAAATGTGGCCCCAGGCACTTTTGCTTGGGAGCACGCCAGGGATTCAGCACCTAGGCGTGCCTTTGATCTGGAAGCTGGCAAGCTGCCTCACCCTGAGGCCAGAGAGCTATCAGCACTCTGCAAGTCTTGGAGATCAATGAACATGTCAAAAGCATCTACCCCAAATCACATATTACTTGTTTCTCTCACTGTGGTTTCTGCTTTTAGTATATATTTCATAGACTTTCCTTTCTTTGTGAACCTTTTGACTTCAGTTTAAAAGGTTACCAAAAAGGTCTCCAAACCCCTGTGTTTTCAGCTTAGGTTAGAAATGACAGTCCCCAAAGTCCTGCTTGGAGGTACCCGATCATACTTAATTTTGCGGTTTTCTTGAAGACTGGCATAATGGGGAGTGTCCTTTGCTGCCTTACCAAATCTTTTAGGAGAAAAGAAACTGAATACTTTTGCTTGGTACTCATGCAGACTTCTCCCTGAACACTCAGACAAGCCACCCAGAGGATGAGACCCTGCTTGCAAAGAATAGCATATGAAAACAGTTGTTGCAATGGAAATCCATCAAGTGGGACTAATGAAACAGCATTGCAGCACAGGCCCTTCTCAGAGAGGGTCACCCATGCAAGCCCAGCTATTTAAAAACAAAGAAAAGCAAAACAAACAGAACAAATAGGGCAAAATTACCATCTCTTTTCTTATATAGTCATTGCCTGACTGAGATTTTTATAGTGCTTTTTATTCAAATATACTGAACCCACAGGAAGCAACAAAGAGGCATGTTGCCACAAGACAAACAGACATGACTGCATTTTGTTTTAAAATAATATTTGTTTATTTTTATTTTATGTGTGCTTTTGCTTGCATGTATGTATGTATGTATGTTAGTCAGGTGTATATCTGTTGCGTACAGAGGTCAAAAGAGGATGTTGTATTCCTGGGAATGTGAGTTACAGATGGTTATAACATCTGACATGTGTATAATGGGAACTGGACCCTTGTTCTCTGCAAGAGCAGCAAGTGCTCTTAACCACTGAGCCATCTCTTCAAACCCAACATGGATTATTCTATTTGCATGCCAATTAAGAGTGTTGTTTGCAGCTGAGTCATCCATGTGGGTTCTCTAGTAAGGGGAGAAGAGAGAGTCTCTGACATGAACTCCTTTGCCTGCTCCTTGGTCACTTCTCTCTGGTGGGGTGACCTAGCCAGCACACAGAGGAAGAGGATCCAGAAGGTCCTGATGGGACCTGATAAGCTAGGGTCAGACAGAAGGTGAGGAGGAATTCCCCTATCAGTAGACCAGGGGAGAGGAATAGTGGAGGAAGAGAGAGGGAGGGTGGGACCAGGAAAAGATGAGGGAGGGGGCTACAAAGTGAATAAATAAACTGGGATACGAAGTGAATAAGTTGTCAAAAATAATAATAAGGGAGCATTGTTTGCATATTTGAAGAAAGGCTATTGTACCTTGTTAAGAATTCCAATTGTAATCATCTAATGAAAACAAATTTGCATATATAGCTTGGATTAATATCTTCTCCTGACATATCCAATTAAGACAGCATGTTTTTGCCTCAGTCAAATATAGGTACTTTCCCCAATAGAAAGATAAACAGAACTACAGTTCAGCTTATTACATTTAAACACTAGTCAGACTTTTGTTCTAAGCAAAACAAAATCAGTTTTAAAATAGTATTTTGAAGTCTAAAAAGGAGAAATAGCTACGTAAGCATATGTGAGACTAGAGTATACTCAGAACAGAGTGCTGCCGAGGTGATGTGTGAGCCTTTTCAGGATGTGGCCTGGCCAACTAACTTAACCAAATGAGCCAAATTAAGCCTGGAAAACCATGTGGTGACAGATGTGATGGCCAGATTGCTATGATGTGTCTATTTCATTATTTTCAAAAGATGAAATCCTACAATAGCAGAAGTGGTACAAAGGGGAACAAGATTGAGCAGCTATCTGGTAATTTTTATCAATACAGACTGACAAGCAATCTGGAGGATTGGTTTTAAAACAAACTAAAACAAAGATTCCTGGTTCCTCCAGCACCAGTAGTCTCAGTCATCTGATGAATTCTTTTGTGCCACAAGAAAATATCCTCTGTTTTAAGACCCCAGATAAAATCTTATTATGTAATTACTGTATACAACATAATGCTTTGATTTTTGAAACTTCACTTCATTTAGGCTACAGAACTCCCATTGTCATTTTTTCAAACTCAGTTTCAAAAAATTTCATTATACAGTCCACTAACAAAATTATCAAAAAATCCACCTGCATTTGTGACTCAGAAGATGGGTGCCAAAATGACTCACATACGCTATCCCAAACTGCTTCCCAAAAGGACAGAAAATATTAAAAATACATTTCTTTCTCAACTTCAGGAAACAAACACATTTAGTCAAGTGACTGCAACCATATCTAATCTGTCTAACTGAGATGCTAAAGTTAACCCCCCATACCCAGCCAGCATGGAAGGGATCACAAATTGCCCTATTTCCTGACTTCCTCCTCTTAGTTAGCCCGGGCTGCTGCCATCTCTTACATAGTTTCTCAAGCTGGTCTCTCCATGTGGACCCTAACCTCTGTAGTGCGTTCATTCCAGACACCAGTGACAGTGATTTTCAATCACAAGTCTGATGGCCACATAGTCAGATTTCAGTTTCCAGAGCCTTCCCATTGCATTTAGAGTAGATACACTTTTCTGTGACATCCAGAGTCCCACCTGATCACAGGCTCTCAGTTTTCACTAAACATGATTTTGTGGTGCTTTCTGGCCAGTGTTAATGGCTTTGAAATGTTTGTGTGTGTTTGGTCGTGCTGGGCATCCTTGAGCCTTCCAGTTGGAATGATCTTCATGTGGCTCTGCCAGTAGTCTCAGTTTACAGGTGGTTCTTTGTGACCACCCTGAATAAGTTGGGTGGGGAGGGGTCTTCTAGCTCTTCAGTCTTAGCCATCTGATTAATTCTTTTGTGGCACAAATGTGGTGGTTTGAATAAGAATGCTCACAATGGGCACATATATTTGAATGTTTAGTCACCAGGGATTGGAACTCTTTGATAGGATTAGAAAGATTAGGAGGTGTAACCTTGTTGGAGAAAGTGTGTCATGGAGAGTGGGTTTTGATGTTTTCAAAAGCTTACACCTGGCTATGTCTCTCTCTTTCTGTGTCTTGGCCTGTGGATGGGGTGTAGCTGTCAGCTACTGCTCCATTGCCAGACATGCTAGCAGCCAAGAAGATAATGCGACAAATCTCTAAAACTATAAGCAAGGCCCCAATTAAACCTTTTCCTTTTGTAAGAGTGGTATTGGTCAGGGTGACCAAGACACATAACCATTCCAATGAGTGTGTTGGTACTCACTAGGATGCAAGTGGAGAAGCTCTGTGGTTATCTCATGCACCAGCAGACACACAATGCCAAATGACTCCTCAAATTATTTCTCAAATAAGTTACTATGATTTAGTAATCCTGAGTGTTAAAATCTGAAGTGTGTAAATTACCTTTTGTGGAGTTGGTGGGGTTTGTAGGTTCTTCCTGAATTTTAATTAATTTGTGAGCTTGTGTATGTATGCTAACTGCAAGCAAATAAAAGTAGTGGATGACACTGTTCTCCCTATATTTTATCCTGGAAAGATTTCAGGCTTACATCCTCCACACTAAGTGGTTCCTATTTCTTCAGGCTTACTTTTTTTTTTAACATATTTATCTATGTTATATATATATATCTATATATATATATATCATATATATCTTTGTTTCTAATGTAATATCTCAGAGTGAAGGTATCTTTCAAAGCAGGTTGTAGAGAGCAATAAGCCTATGTTTTATCATGCATATGATTAATTAGTTTAATATTTGGTTAAAAGTTCTTTTTTAAATTTAATTTATATTTATTTATTACAATTTATTCACTTTGTATCTCAGCTGCAGCCCCTTCCCAGCTGCAGTCTCCTCTCAGTCCAACCTGCCCTCCCTCTTCTCCCACTAGGCCCTTTTTCTAGCCCTCTGATAGGGGAAGACCTCTTTCCCTTTTATCTGACCCTAGCTTATTAGGTCTCATCAAGGCTGGCTGCATCATCTTCCTCTGTGGCCTGGCAAGGCTGCACCCCTCAGGGAGAGGTGATTAAAGAGCTGGAAACTGAGTTCATGGCAGAGACAGACTTTGAACCCCTTACTAGGTTTAAACCCCTTACTAGGGAACCCACTTGGAAACTGGGCAGCCAATGGGCTTCCTTTGGACAAGGGGTCTAAGTCCTCTCCATGCATGGTCCTCAGTTGGAGTATTGGTGTCAGCATGGCCCCATGGGTCCAAGTATTTTGGCTTGTTGTTCTCCTTGTGGAGTTCTTGTCTCTTCCAAGTCTTTCTGTCTCCCTCTTCTTCCATAAGGATTCCAGCATTTGCCCAAAGTTTGGCTATGAGTCTCAGTATCTCCTTCAACACTGTGACGAGAAAGAGGCTACTTTAAGATCCAGCTATACTACTCCTAACATATACCCAAAAGATGCCCCATCATTCAATAAGGACATTTGCTCAATTGTGTTCATAGCAGATTTGTTTGTAATAGCCAGAATCTGGAAACAACCTGGATGTCCCTCAAAGGAGGAAAGGATACAGAAATCGTGGTACATTTACACAATGTAATACTACTCAACTATTAAAAAAAAGAAATCATGAAATTTGCAGGCAAATGGTGGGAACTAGAAAAGATCATTCTGAGTGAGGTAACCCAGAAGCAGAAAGACACATATGATATATACTCACTTATAAGTGGATATTAGCCATATGATATAGGATAAACATACTAAAATCTATAGTCCTAAAGAAGCTAAACAAGGAGGCCTCTAGGGAGGATGCTTAATCCTTACTCAGAATGGCAAACAGGATAGACATTGGAAGTAGGAGAAGACAAGGAACAGGACAAGAGCCTACCACAGGGGACCTTGTAAGGACTCTACCCATCAGAGTAACAAAGTACATACTAAAAGTTCTTTTAGTATAAAGGTTTTTTTAATGTATAGTGAAATGCATAAAAAGGCTTTTTATTAATGTTTATGAACCATGCACAAGAACAGTACCTATGGTTCTTAATAGCCAGTATCGTGTGATTCTAACGAAATAATTTTTATGCCTTAAGTCACTTTTACTTATTCTAGAATGTCATATGAATAGACACTGTTATGTACCTGAGTTGTTAATGTCTTTTTACTTGTAAGTACACCATTGCGTGAATGTAATTGTTTTATTTTTAACATATATATACATATATATGTTAAAACTTTACTCTTTTATGTTGTTAGTTTGTGACTAAGAGTAAAGTTTCTATGAGCAGTCATCTGAATAGACATTTTTATAAACACGGCTTTCATTTTCTTGTGTAAACATGTAAGAGTAGAATTGTGCATATAGATAATATTGAGTTATAGGGTGTGTGTTTATTATCAGAAGCTTCCAAAGTGTTGTTCAAGACCAAGGACACAGTTTCAATGTCTTATCACAATATTTAAATTTTCTAATAACCTTGTAAATGTCTGTCATCAGTTTTTCTCATTTTAGCCAGTGAATGTTTCTTTTCTTTTCTTTCTTTCTTTTTTTTTTTTTTTTTTTTTTTTTGAAAGTAAGCAATATCACATCATGGCTTTAATTTACATTTCCTTGGTAACTAGTGATATCGGGTGTGTTTTATGTCCATATTGGCCATTTTGTATCCTTTCAAGAAGTCATCTGTTACCACTACCACCATTTTCTCTCCACCTTGTCACTACCGCCACAGCTACCCTTACCAAGTGTTGAACACTTGGTAAGGTTTTAGATTCTGTTTTTTATGTGTTTTGTTATTGAGCTATACAATTTCTTTATATAGCAACTATTATTGGAAATTTTAAGGAGCCCCCATATTATTGCCATATGATACCAGGGTAGATGGGGTTCTCTTTATGTGTTCATAGTCTTGTTAATAAAATAATTTGATAACAAACTCTGAAAATAAGCAAGAAGACAATTTTACTAGAGTTTGAGAGAGATAGAAACAGGGCAGATATCCTGTACATATCTGCTTTTGTCTGGAAGAGGGAAATGAGTAGGAGGAGCCACGTTTTTAAATTAGGCTGGCATGTTCAGCAGTGCAGGTCAGCAAACAATCAAATGGCAGCAAGCAGCTATACAGTGAAAGGGCAGTTGCTTTCACAGAAAGAGTGAGAAAACAAGCTTATGCCAGTATTTGAAAGAGACAGAAAAGAAGAAAAAGGGAAAGCTATATTG
The DNA here is from genome assembly GCF_030254825.1 of Meriones unguiculatus. Lineage (NCBI taxonomy): Eukaryota > Metazoa > Chordata > Mammalia > Rodentia > Muridae > Meriones > Meriones unguiculatus. The sequence continues at coordinate 31,974,076 of NC_083362.1, read as the reverse complement.
TTCTGGGCAGAGATTCAGAGAAGGAAGCAGAGTTAACAAGGTTGCACGACTATGGATTCACAACTGCACTTGAGAGCAGGGTTTCTGAGAGGATAAGAACATTAAAGAATATCTTCATGAGAGAAGGATATCTCATTACAGGAATGATTACTCCTATAATCTTCTTGGTATAGCAAGGTGAATCACCTTCTTGAGCAGTGACCTGTTGAACAAGTGATTGACAGACCCATCTAGAGTAATTCTTAAAGGAACAGACAACAGTATGCACTGTTTTCTTCTTTGGAGCAGAGCATAATGGGATGTCCCTAGCCATAACCAAAGGATGATTTCTTTGAGGATGTCTATCTTCAGAGGTCTTTGTCATAGCAAACTGTCATCCTGACACAAAGCTAAAGACTCCTGGGAAGAGGAATCCCAATTGAGAATTGCGTTCATCAGGTTGGTCTAAGGTTATGCCTTTGAGTCATTTTCTCCATTATTGACAAGTATTGGAGGTTTTAGCCTTCTAGGGATTGTGACACCTCTGGGCCCGTAAGCCTGGGCTGGGTAAAATAAGATAGCTCAACATGAATCTGGTAACATGCCTGCGAGAAACATTTCTTTGTGGTTTTGGCTTCAAGCTCCTGTCTTAAGTTCTTGCTTTGGGTTCCCTATCAAGGGACTGTAATCTGTGAGATGAAATAAATCCTTTACCCTCAAGTTAATTTTGATCAGAAATTTATCACAGCAAAAGAAAAGATAACTAGACTATAAATTTGTAAAAGGCAAGTACAGTATTGCTCTGGCCTACTTGACCACATTATCTGGGGGAGGATTATGAAAGGAGTTTAGAGATTTGGGCTGGAAGAGTTATTGAGTTCTCAGATTTAAATAATTAATTAAGGCGAATTGTATGATAAGACTAAAAAATGAGGATAATGAAAGCCTGGCTTGTGAAGTTTCAGAGGGAAACAGATTCTATCAGGTTTCATGTGACATTTTAGATTAAGACTCTATGGAGGTGAAACCTTTACTTTGCTGGGACACGATGCTCTGGCTAATCACAAGCTGTGATTCATAAGTGATCAGAATTTCTCAAATCAGCATACAGATACTGTAGTCTGGGACAGGAGAGAGCATGAAGAAAAGGCAACTCAAGCTGGCAGACGAACTTGGCATTGCCAATGTATAAGAGTCTCTGATGTAGTACTGGATTTGAAGGTATAAAAGGTACAAGCCTGAGTGGGTCAGGGAGAAATTCTAAGGCCTGGCAGTAAGGGCAAGTCTAGGAGAAACCACTGGTGAAGGTGTAGCCTCAGTTACAGTGGAGATACAGCCTCAGTTACAGTGGAGTGGGGATAATGGCGATCCCAGGACTGTAGGGCAACCACCAAGAGCAACAACAGATGCAGAGCAGAGCTGTCCTGGCAGAAGCAAAGATGTGGAACTGACAGAGCTCTTTGAAGCCCAGAAAATCATGAGTCCCAGAGTTGGAATACTGAGTTTTTAATATTGTAGGATTTAGGTTTTGCTCTGATCTGATTGTAGCTATGTGCTCATTCTTCTCTCTTAGAATAAAAAAGTAAATAACTTGTTTTTGCTTTTACAAATGCCCAAAGTTAAGAGATTTTGATGTATTAAAGAGAGGCTGAACTGTTAAAGTGTTTGATTATTTTTTTTAAGGACTCTAGGGAACTTAAAGTTGCACTGTGTTTTATGATATATTAACATAAGATCTTGGGGAAAAATAAGAAAGAGAAGATTATAGCTGAAAGTGATGTGCTTGTATGTCAAAGGTAACAAGGATAAAATGCCATAGTCAGCTGTCAACTTGACAGAAACCTAGAGATACCCAGGAAGAGAGAAATTCAATTGAGGAATTGCCTCATCAGATTAGTCTATTTAACATTTTCTTGATTGTTGACTAATATGAGAGGGCCCAGTTTATTGTGTGTAGTTCCACTCCTGGGCAAGTGGGCCTGGGCTGTAAGAAAAAGGTAGCCAAGTGTGAGCCTGGAAACAAGCTAGCCAATAGTATTCCCCTGTGGTTTCTGCTTCAAGCTTCTGTCTTGAGGTCAAATGTATCACAGCTACCCTAGAAGTTAATACATAGTGGAAGACCCTGAACTTCTGATCTTCCGACCTCCAACTTATACATCTCTATACCCAATTTATGAGATTCTGGAGATCTAACCTAGGACTTCATGTATGCTAGACAATCACTCTGTCAATCAACCTAAATCTCAATCCCTCTTTCATATTCTTAACAGATTTTTTAAACAATGTTAAAATTACTTACAAAAAGTTTTAAAATTGTTATAACCAAATTTATTATCTTTTCATTAGTGCTACTTTCTATGATGGAAGAAATCTTTGTCTTACCCCAATTAATAAAGGTAGTCTTCCGCAGTCTTGTTTGAATGATAATACCTGTGTAAATGATCCGTTTTGAGTTAATTTTTGTGTATGGTGTAGGAAGAATTGGAGTTTCTTTTTTTGGTGTTTTGTTTTGTTGTGAGTATCTACCAGAGAAGACTACTTGGACACAGATTCAAGCAAAAAGGAAGTCTTTATTAGTTATCCAGTGACTACACGTGGTGTTCTGTAACCTGAGTGCAGTCTCAAGCCTTTCCCAGGATGGTCTTTTTTTTTTTTTTTTTTTTTTTTAATGTGTAGCGTGTTTAAGCATTTTTTTTTTTTTTCAATGCTGTTTATTCAGGAACCTTGAACAATCCTTGGACCCTGGGGAAAGCCAGCCCACAGCTTAAATAGCCTCTGGGTAGCCAACCCAGGCGTGCCACGTGGGCAATGCAGATAGGTCCACATACATGGAAGCAAGCCAGATCCTCAGCCTTAGCCAAATGTGGAATTGTTCGTGACAGAGAGCACTCACCATCAGGAAGATGGAAGGCAGAAACCAGCTCCATCTTTAAGGCATAGCATTCCGCAGCTCTCTACAGTTCCCCTTTTTGTTTTAGACGCATCAGGCAAGAGTAGAGGTCTGATCTCTGATATTAGAAATAAATTGGGACTTTGTACCGATGTTCATTTAGGTGTCATCCACCCAAAGAGCATCAGACCCGTCTGATACCTTTTTCTCAGAGGCGGGACCTGGGGCATCAACCCGCATGCAATCAGACATGCTCTTCTCTGGGTCCAAAGCGGCTGACCCTGAGTGCAGTGCTTAGCCTCGCATCCTGAGCGTAACATTTTAGCTTTTTATGGTATCCAACCCAGGATGGTCTTTTAACCAAAACCTGCCTTGACACACCCTCAGTTAGAAAGGACACTTAGTCTGAAGCACAGCTACAGAAGCCAAAAAGCAAGGTTAGTACATTTGGGGACTTTCTCAAAGCCATGGATTAGATAGATTAGGTCTTTGTTTTTGTCTTGGCAAGTGTTGTGCCTATGTGTTTAGTTGCAGAACCTGAACAGTGCTTCCATCATGGCATTAGTTGTGCTAAGGTTTTGGACTGTTACAGTTTTGTTTTGCTGAAAATATTTCCTTCATTAAATGCTTTAGTTTTTTTTTTTTTCCTTTGTCCAAAAAAACCAAATGTTGTCCAATTGTGAGTTGATCTCTTTTGCATCTGAATCACTGATTTTTATGCTGATTCTAGTGTTGGTACTATTCTTGGTTATGGTAAATCTTAAAAATCAGAATATAGAAATCTGGCCCAGTAAAATGACTAAGTATGTAACCATACTTACTGCCTGAGGATCTAAGTTTTATCTCCTGGACTTACAATGAAAAAGGAAAAAGCGGGCCACTGAGTTCATGTCAGAGACAGCCCTTGTATACCTTACTAAGGAGCCCACTTGGAAACTGAGCAGTCAATGGATTTCCTTTGAACAGGGGGTCTAGGTCCTCTCCATGCATGGTCCTTGGTTGGAATATTGGCCTCTGCAGGCCTCTCTGGGACCAGGTATTTTGCCTCTTCGTTGTTTTCCTTGTGGAGTTCCTGTCCCATATAGGTCCTTCTATCTCCCTCTTCTTCCATAAGAATCACCTCCCCCTGGAGGGTGAGCCTTGCCAGGCCACAGAGGAAAATGTTTCAGCCAGCCTTGATGAGACCTGTTAAGCTAGGGTCAGATAGAAGGGGAGGAGGTCCTTACCTTTCAGGGGACTAGCATAGGGGGAAATGGCATAGGGGGAGAAGAGGGGGGATGAATGGAACTGGGAAGAGACCAGGGAGGGGGCTGCATCGGGAATACAAAGTGAATACATTGTAATAAATATATAAATAAAATTAAATTAAAAAAAAAAGAAAAAGGAAAAAGCCAGCTCCCACATGTTGTTCTCTGTGGTAATGCATGTACATGCTACACACATGCAAGTGCCTACAAATCAAATAGTATATGTATGTGTGTGTGTATAAATATAAACAAATACAAATATGTACTAATTTTTTAAAGACCTCCAAACTGTGTTCTTCTTTTTATTACAGACTCCGGTAGTCATTCTAGATTGTTTGCATTTCCATATCAACTTTAAAAACATCTTGTTGATTTCTATAAAACTACTATATCATTGGCTGGCATTATAATAGAATAGGGATAGTACTTTTATTTTTTTTATTGCAGTTGTATGATTTTTAAGAGCAACCCTAGCTTGCCTTTTCTTCTACTTTGGAGGGTCCTTTTAGTTCTCTATGTGGGGTTATTTGAATTAAATTGTTTACAGTGTGTTTTCTGTGCTACAAATGGCAACCCATATTTTCAATACTTTCAAGAGTTTTATATGCATAACTTTATTTAGTGCATAGACAAAAAACAAAGTTATACCAAAAATAATAATCTTTGTGCATCATCATCTTGAATTATTACAAATTGCACATAAGATGCCTGAGGCCTGAGGAGTTAAATCATTCCCTCAAGGTCAGACAGCTAGAAAAAAAATTGAATTCAGATGCCTTTTACTCAGTAGTTCAAATGTCCCAGGAAACTGAATTTTATTATCCTTTATTGCCCATTATCCTATTAATGTGGGGTTTTGTATGAGCTAATATCTAAAAGCTGAAGGACAGGAAACAAGGTCATTTCATGATGGTGAAAAAAAAAAGACCTTCAAAGAGAGAGGGTTGATAGCTTTGTCTTGAGGTATTATCAAAGAATGTGACTGTTAGCAGGGAACCCAAAGTGACTGGGACCATGTGGAGACTGAGGGCAAACAGCCTCTCTCCCTGTTGGGTGAGGCAAAGCCCTGCCTATGGGCTAACCATCTATAAACAACCTGTCTACTGTCTTTCCCTGCCTAAGATTAGTTCTATCTTGAGCAATTCACATGTGATGCACTTGGCAATAGCTGCAGGCACTGGTTCTTCCTGCTCCCCTCAGATGCACTCAAGGCAGCAGAGAGAACACAGAGATTCACAAATGAGCTTTCTTTGTAGAGCACTGTCTGCTTTGAAATTTTTTCATTAAATCTTTTTCACAAATAAATTGCCCAGTGTCCATGGGGAATATTTCCATCTTTTAATCATATGCAGTCTGAATTGACTTTATGATTTTGATATGCTTGGCCTGGCTGGTATGGAGGGCACTTACAAGGGGGAGGAGGACAGACCTTCAGAAGCCCAGCCCTTGAAATCTCTTTTGAATGTAAGTAACAGAAGGAAGCCCCAAAGGGAGCAGTTGGAGTGAGCGCATATTTTGTGATGTGTTTGCACCCACTGGGACTGGAATTCTGAAATGGTAAAAATTAATTATGCTCCTTACCTATTGAGTTAGTATTGGTTCCCAAAGTGAAATCTTGGTGTCTAACCTCATTTTCATAGGCTGCAGAGTCTTTTAGATGGGTAGTTTAAATAAAATGTCAAGTATCTGATTACCATGGAAACATTATTACAAAGTGGGTCCAGTCTCACTCTCTGCTGTAGAATTACAATGATGTGAATTACTGTGGTCTCAGGACACGTTCGAAAATGGTTGGAGCTGCATCCTTGTAAAATGAGTGAGTCATTCATGCACAAAACGAGAAACAGTATGGCATGTTCCTACTCGGTCATGTCACTATGCACACAGCTATGAGTTGGACAAGTTCCAATTCTTTTGAAAAGGCAGGAGCAGGTGATACAGGCAGTCATTAGTCTGGAGTGGTCCTCTGTTCTTGTGAAACAGCCAGTGAGAATGGTCTGTAATCCAGAGAGGAAGAATGTCAAGGCCAGTGCTGGTCACCAAGGGGTAATGCTCAGGAAGATGCAGCATGAACTCTGGGGCCTGCTCCAGGACCTCTTCACGGAACACATGTTCCAACTGCCTTCTCTAGCCTGATTAACAGAGCACTGCTGATTATGTTATGCAAATGATAGGAGATGGATTTCACATTTCCCCAAGCCAGGCTTTGCACAGCTTTGCATTTATTATCCTCCTTAAAAAATACAGAGTCCTTAGAGGAAGGGAATGGCTCATGTTTATTTGTTTGCCAGTAGAGTTGGCACAGACCTGTCATGCAATCATCTTGGGTTGTGGTCTGCAAAGTTGCCCTTTGTTGTTTGATCCCCCAACCCCTGATTGTTTACAAGACATACAGAGGCATCTACATACCTCAAAACAAGTTATTTCCTGATCCTGTAAAATTTATCAGCTTGTATGTTAAAAACGCTACATCATTGGCTGACAAGCTATCAGATCAACCTAGAGTTCAGTCTTCAGCATCTTGTCCTCATTCTCAGCTCAGAAAGGTAAATCCTTAGCAGTGCCTGGCTCTTGATGGTATAATCCAGAAACTGCTGCTTGGCACTTACGGCACTTACTGCTGCTTTACACTTACATGTAAACAAACATGTAAAATAACAAATGTTATTGCTTTACCAACAAAGCAATAACATTTTCCCTTGTTTGGAAACAGAAGGATTGAACTTGTGTTTGTTGCATTACCAAAAAGATCTGGACGTCCAGGTTGGGTCTCTGAGTTTTACATTAACTGTCCATAATTCAAATAATTCTGAGCATGATAGTGAGTTGGATTTCTGCTATTCCTACTATCACTATGAAAGTCGAGGAAACAGTACAACTACAGTAGCTTTCTATTGACCTCATTGCCCTTTTCTTTTAGCATCTAGCTCTTACCAGAAGAAGGAGCTAATATGATTTGCATAAAATGAATGACTGGAAATTAATGAGGCAGAGATTAGCTGACATAGCCAATTCCTCCAGAAGAATATGTAATGGTGATTTTCCTGACTTATGAGATGAAGCCTAGAGACATGGTGAGGAAAAATGGCTGCTGTGACAACTTGGAAAGAAATCCGTATAACTTTATCAAATGGCAACAAAACTATACAGCTCTAGAAAGGATTATTCAGTTGGAGATTTATAATCCAGATTTACTAATAGCTTGTCTCAATGTATATTTTATGAGTTATGACTTCTAAACATGTTTTATCATATATACAAATAATATATATATACATGCACATATCATATATGCAAATTTGTGCTCTTTTTAACAATCATTTCTGATAATTGTGGCATACTTTAATTATACTAAGATAATTAAAAATATGAAAATGTAAAACATTAGGCATTTTAAGTTGATTGAAATTGATAAGAACTAATAATAACAGCTAACATTTACTTGCCCCTTATAAGACAGCATTGCAGCCACCTTTCACTGTTAGACCAATACTGGCAAACAAGCTACTTCCATTCTTCAGATGAGGAAATGACCGCAGATTAAATGACTCCTTGCTCTGTAATGTAATGCTTTCAGGATTAGCAGAAGTCTTCAGGTTCAAAGCATACGCTAAAAATCAGTAGGGAACCTTGTAAGTTCTAGCAGTAGTAAGCAAGTGCTAGAACCCTCATATAATAAGAGAATTATTGTTCTGATGTTTGAGTGATATACCCATGTATTTTTCAATTCTTTCAGCCTTATAATTTATAAACAAAACTTATTCTTAGGTTCCTCATTGGGGCAAGCATCTCTTCCTTCTCTGGATACTCAAACACTTCTCCAGTGGTAGTGCAAGGTACATGTTCAATCCTGGAAAACAAAGATTAATTTTCTTTTAACTGCCAAAGGAAATAGAAAACGTGTCTTTCTTGGGTTCTTCCAAAGTGTTTTAGGTTAAATTAGAGTCTGGAAAAATTATATTTCTACTGTTTTTAAAATTTTTTGTTACCTCTATTACATTTATTTGGTGTGTATATGTTTGTGATTGTGTAAGCTAACGTGCACATAAGTGCCACAGTGGGCACATGGAGAATAGAAGACTGGGAACAGTCAATCTTCTTTTGTTACCAAGTATGGGTCCTGGGGATCAGGTAGTCAACTTTGGCAGCAACTGCCATTATTTGCTGAGTCACCTTGCCAGCCCACATTCTCAGTCTTAAACCAGCTTCTTAATCAAGGGACATGTTTGAGTCAGGAACTGGGGAAATAACCCTACACACCCACATAGTAAAAGGAGAGGGGAGAGAATAAAGACAAGAATTTCCGGTTTATAACTCTATAAAGAATTATACAGTATAGGCAATGACAGAAAACATATCTTTGCAATGATCAGCACATTAACAGACATTAAGTATTGGGCTGGATAGATGGCTCAGAGGTTAAGAGAACTGTCTGCTTTTCCAGAGGTCCTGAGTTCAACTCCCAGCAGCCACATGGTGGCTCACAACCATGTATAATGAGATCTGGTGCCCTCCTCTGGCCTGCAGGTGTACATGCAGGCAGAATACTGTCTACATAATAAATAGATCTAAAAAAAAACAGACATTAATTAACATTCAAACACACATAATAACAAGAGTGAAAAGAACAATTTAAGGAATTAGCTAGTTAAGAAATAAAAAGTGGCTGTGCTGGCCACAAACAAGAGTTCTCTGAAAAGAGGGGAACTTCTATTGAGGAAATGGTTCCATAACATCAAGCCTTTTTAAAATTAGTGATTAATGGGGGAAAGCCCAGCCTATTGTGGGTGGTGTCATCCCTGGGCTGGTGGTCCTGGATTCTATAAGAAAGCAAGCTGAGCAAGCCATGGGGAACAAGGCAGTAAGCAGCACCCCTCCATGGACTCTGCAACAGCTTCTGCCTCTAGGTTTCTACCCCATTTGAGTTCCTGTCTTCGCTTTCCTCAGTGATGGACTACAATGTGACAGTATATCCCAAACAAATACTATTTTCCCAAACTTGCTTTTGGCCATGGTGTTTAATCATAGCAATAGCAACTCTAACTAAGACAAAGGCAGAGCTTAAAACAGGGAATTTAAGAATGTTTTATTGCTATGTTTATATTGCTTCGTTTCAGCACAAAATAGCAAATATTTGTAAGAGAAAAGCTGGAATGCAAAAGTGGAGCAGTCACATTGACTCACTAGAGAAGAAGGAGAGAACATATGTTCTTTAGGAAGCTACAGTTGGGGAAATAGTGGTAAGGAAGCTAAGGAGAGTCCAAAGCTTTCTCAGACTATTGCAGTTGTACTGTAAAACTATGAGCTGAGAATGAGCATGCTGTCATATTGTCTGAGCAAGGCTCCTATTTTATTATGTATTACTTGAGCTAGAGTTTATGTTTTCAGAGTATGAAATCTTTCTTTGCAAACACAGGCATTAAACAAATACCTACCCTGGCTAATATATGGCTTATGTGTCATTCAGCACTGTTTATGTTAGAAATATGGTCTCTGGTGTGGAGATGTGGATGATGATGAAACCTTAAGAAATAAGACTTACTGTGAAGTCCTTGGGGAAGTTACCTTTCCTGAGCTCTCATGAGATCAAGTTATTTTGAGTCTCCCTGAGTCATTCCCTGGCTTCCTGATTGGCAGTGCTGTCTGTTCCTCAAAAGAGGAGAAAGTAGGAGAATGAAGGAGAAATGAGGCAATTAACAGCTGCTTAGAGAGAAATAGTCTTCTTTAGAACAAGCCACATTAATAGGCTTTCCAATTCCAAGTAGTCAGCTCTAGTTACATATGCATAAGAGTAACAATAAATGATTAATCAGATTGTGTGTGTGTATGTGTGTGTGTGTGTGTGTGTAACAATATTAAAGAAGAAGACATAAATTTGAGAAGAATTTGGGTGGATCATGGGAGAAGTTGGAGAGCTGAGAGGAAGGAGATGCTCAATTTCAGCAACATCTTCTGGCCTCCACACTGATGTGGACACAGAAACACAGATGTAGAAAATCCACAATGAAAACAGAAAATGGAAAAAAATCGAATTAATGCTTATAATTAAAGTTAGCAAGAGAATGTGGTTGGCTAGGGTTTATATAATAGAATATAGTTGTATGTATTTTTTCCTTCTGTCCTTATCTATGCTACATGGAAATTCCTATCATAACTTGACATTTTGCCTATAGAAATGAGAGATTTGCAAAACCGAGACACTGACTTGGCACTATTTAAGAAGACGGTACAGTCAATTGATAATGAGATTATTAGTTGGTACTCTGCCAAGACATTAACATATGCACATTAGAAGAGCAAAGTGAGATGACAAACTGTTGTTTTGACCTTGTAAAATAGAGCATTATTATTAAGAAGCAAGTTTAGACACCAGTAGTTTCAATTCTGAGTTTTCCCAGCAATGACTGAGGAATGTCACTCGTCAGATGTTCTGTGGAATGGCTCTGAAGTAAGGAGGAGGGGACCAGCCACAGTTTTGCCTGTGCCTGAGATGAATCATTCCTTGCATTCCTTGCTCCAGTGCTTCTTTGTTTCCACTAGTTGTAAGGTAATACCAATAGCCAAGCACACTGCCTTTGCAGCGCGTCCCTTGCTAACACAGTGTGCAATAGTCAGGTCACACTTGCAGCTTATGGCTTGCTGTGTTAACCTACTTTTCTTCTCCTTATGCATTTTCTTCTTTTTAAAAAATATTTTATTTATTTTATTGATTCTTTCTGAATTTCATATTATTCAACCCAATCCCACTCCAAAAGAACCAACCAACCCACCAAACAAACAAAACCCATCAGACTGCGGAAGTGTGTCATGGTGTGTCACACAGTACACCCTTCTCTCTAAACAGCTCGCTTGCAAATGTTGATTGCAATGAGTCATTGGTCAGGTTAGAGGCCTCTGAGCTCTACAACACCATCAATTCTTAACTCCTCCCCAATGCAGATACCTAATGAAGACCCTGCTGTTTGCCTGAGTCATAAAGATCCAGCAGCTTTGATTCTGCGGGACCCAGGACCAGTCCCTTCATACATTCCAGCATCTCAAAGGTGGGGTACCTACCACCAGGCCCAGGATCTGAGCCTGGGTGGTAGCTGAGTTGGTCAGCCATTTGGCTCTTCTGCGCCCTCAATAATGGGATCAACTCTCCCTCACCCATGCCCCCAGCCAGCCCTCCCAGGTTGCCCTGGTAGGATTGAGAATAGCTCTTGTGAGTGCTGCAGCCAGCAAGGACAGCTTTCTTTCACTTACACCACCATAGCCAGCTCTCCAACGCTGCTGTGCTGTCCAGGCAAGGGACAGGTCCAGCTCTCCCATACCCATGTATTTTTTGTTTAGCGTATATGAATATTCTTTCCTTTCAACATAAATTTATTCTATGAAAAATTCAGACTCCTACAAACTTTTATAAAGTGTACTTTGACCTTAGATATCCACTATGACCTCTCTCCAACTCCTGCTAGTGTCTCTTATCCTGACTCCCGTAAAATTTCAAGACCTCTCTCTTGTTGTTATTAACAACCCCAGTTATCAGTGCTGCTCATATCTGCATAGCTGTGGAGCCATTCACTGGGACCAGAGAGTGACTCTCCTGTTCTCATCAGTAATCCCTTCATCAAGGGTGAGGCTTCAGAGGCACTTCTGTTCTCTGGGTTGGAATTATAATGGGCTTTATCTTGTGCAGGTAGAGAAGAGCTGCTGTGAACTGATCTGTGTAAGGTACATGTTTTCAGAAATTGATATGTTTAGCCAAGTTATCTCTAGACACCTTAAAATACCTCAGCCATGATTCATTCCTTGAGCTCTTCGAAGTTTCCAACTGAATCAGAGTCTTATTCATCATCCTAGCACCATGAATAATACCTCAGCATGTCTTCAGATACATCTACAACAGTGAGTCAACAGTATTTGTTGAATATCGCTTTTGACTCAGGCACCATACTTGCCAAAGTTGGGATAAGAAATAGAGAAAAAAGGAACACTCTCTGTCTTCAGGGAGCTTTTATTCCTCAACCTTGGAGCTTCCAGGCAGAGACAGATATCTCAGGGCATTTTCTGGTCAGTTAGTTTAGTAGATGATGAGGTTCAGATTCAGTGAGAGACCTGGAGGTCTCTCAGCAGACACTGGTACTGCTGTTTGCTAACTCCAAGGAAACCAAATTCTTTACAAGGGATGATTCATCAATCTTGAAGATTTTTTGCACAAAAATTATTAAGCTTCCCACCTGAGAGACCTTCCCACCCATTCACAATCATTCTTGGAGGCACCGTGTCTAAACTTTTGTGCTGATTATGCTCAGCCCTATAGAGCGACATCACAGATGGTTATAAGCAACACTAGCTTTGCTTGTAACAACAACTACCAACAAACAAACAAACAAACAAACAAAGGGTGTGCTTCAGAGAAATCTCAACTGTGATCAGAAATGAGTCTCAACAGCCACGGGCAAGGACCTGCTATATCTGCCTAACATATATGTCTAGGCTTTTCATCTTCATGACAATTCCTGAGAAAAACATTGGTTCCAGAGGGGTAGAACTATAGCAGGAGGGAGAAGGCATAGGAGCAGGCATCTAGAAAAGCAGCAGAGAGCGCATATCTCTATCCACAAGCAGGATGCAGAGAGGCATTTTTTTTTCAATTATTCATTGAAATTGATTTCTCTGATATTTGGGGAAATTAAATATTATACCCTCATTCACACCAAATTAATTAATTATGACTTATATCCCTACAGTGGGTGCTAAAGGAATTAATCATGAGTAGCAGCACTTTGGAAGGTGCAGCTTGGAACTGGAGATTTGCCTTATTGACAGGTACTGGAGATGCTCTGAAGGGCAGATACAGGTTTCTTGTTGTTCATCTTCCTGTTTTCAGTTGTTGACTAAAAGCTGTCGTCAAGATAGTGTGAAATGTGTATAACAAGAGTTTAAAACTAAAACTGCAAGGTGATATTCTTCTCCAAGGACTTACTAAGATAGGAGCCCTGAGCCTTTAACCCAGGAATTGGTTCATAGATGGATTTTGTTTTTTTTGTGTACTGTCAATGGCTACTTATGTGCTAATATTTTAGAATAAAGTATTTAGTTCAGAGAGAAGCTATATAGCCCCAAATGCTAAACATTCTTTTTTTTATGCAGGCCTCTGTGGGAAAACAACACAAAACAAATAAATGAACAAACAAGAAACCTTTTTGCTTTAGAATAAGAGAATATATGTTTTCATATATGTAATTTTTGTTATTTAAACTGTTTCAGGATAATGACATTTTAATTGATACTACTGAAATTTCACTGAACACAGTGACTGCCTTTGCCTTTTCTGGCACACACTTCATGCAGCACAGAGCTAGGTCCACAGGGAGTCCTCACTCTGTGGTGCTTGAGTGAATGAATAAATGGAAATAAGAGGAGCGAAGAAATTCATAGAACCTGAGCCAGGACCTCATTCTACCACAATGCCCAATAGACATTTTATTGCAACTTATAACACGCTGCAAGCTTAGATACAACTATGTAAAAAACTATTCAGTGCCACAGGATTTTGTACACTAGTTATTTAGCAAGAATATGTAATATGCTGAGAATGTGATCTTGTAAATACTTCACTTAAATTTTAGGAATTTTATAGGACCACAGTGAACTACAGAGAATTGACTCAGCCTAGTGAGGACCCTAACTCACAGCTCTACTTCAGACACTGTTTTTTGTTGGCCATGCTCAGCTACTCTGCATTTTTCAAAAGATACACAACTGTTTAATATGTCGACATTCCACTTTGAGTTCTCAAGTGGGCACTCATTTTCCTCTGGTTTCCCTTGACTCTTCTCACTGAAAATAGCCCATATAGTACAGTATATGAGTGCTTAGTTCTACCAAATCCTTTTACATATATATGGATGCAAAAACTCTTTATTGTAGCAATACTGATTCCTATCAAAATAAATCCTCTGTGAAAATGTCCCATTCTGTGGGAAATTCATGCCATATTCCTAATTCTTGAGAGAAAATTTCAAAGTCAGAATTTTAGATATTCTTTCAACCTGCCTTTGTAAGCCCCTTTAAAGCCAGTGTGAATAATTCAATTAGATGAGATGTTAAGGAGTGTGCCTGAGAAACCTTGAGCAATGGTAATAGGAGCAATTTCTCCTCCACAAATTACTTACAAAACCTTGATAGAGACTTATCTAGCCAGATTTTAATCCTTTTTTTCTTTCTCTTCCCACTCTTATTTATTTATTTATTTATTTATTTATTTATTCTGAGGTCGTTTCTTGACACAGAGTTTCACATGGTAACTCCAGCTGTCCTGAAACTCCGTTTCACTGTGTTTTCCATGGTGATCCTCTTTCTCAGCCTCCTGAGAACTGGGATTAGGGGTTTTGGCCACTGGACATACCTTCTAATTCTTTTTTTAAAATTTTTATTATTTTTAAAAATTTTATTTTTATTATTACAATTTATTCACTTTTTACCCCAGCTGTAGCCCCCTTCCCCACCCCCTCCCAATCTCACCCTCAACCCCTCTTCTTCTTCCATGTCCCTCTCCCAGTCCAGTGATAGGGGAGGTCCTCCTTCCCTTCCATCTGGCCCTATCCTATCAGGTCTCATCAGGACTGGCTACATTGTCTTCCTCTGTGGCCTGGTACAGCTGCATTCTCCCCCAGGGGGAAAGTGATCAAAAAGCCAGCCACTGAGTTCATGTCAGAGACAGTCCCTGCTCCCCTTACTAGGGAACCCACTTGGAGGCTGAGAATAGATCATCCTGTGTGAGGTATCCCAGAAGCAGAAAGACACATGTGGTATATACTCACTTAAAAGTATTTATTAGACATATAATAGAAGATAATCATACCAAAATCTATACTCCTAAAGAAGTTAAACAATAAGGAGGACCCTAGGGAAGTTGCTTAATCCTCACTCAGAAAGCAAATGAAATAGACATCAGAAGTGGGAGAAAACAGGGACCAAGACAGGAGCTTACCACAGAGGGCCTTTGAATGATTCTACCCAGCAGGGTATCAAAGAAGATGTTGAGACTCATAACCAAACTTTGGGCAGAGTGCAGGGAATCTTATGAAAGAAGGGGAAGATAAAAAGATTTGGAGGGGACAGGAACTCCACAAGGAGAGCAACAGAACCAAAAAATCTTGGCCCAGGGGTCTTTTCTGAGACTGATACTCCGAACAAGGACGGTACATGGAGATAATGTAGAACCCCTGCTCAGATGCAGTCCATGGCAGCTCAGCTCATTAATTCTTAAATGACTATAATATAAGATCAAAATAAAATCTTTTTTATAGACTATTATTTTAACCCAACTAAATAATCAATTCAGAAATGTGGTAGACAGCTCAAGCAAGGAATCATGATGATCCAGCATTCCCCCATCCTTGCCATCTCTGCTTATCAAAAGTGTGTGGTGGGAGCTGAACCCAGGTCCTCTGCAAGAGCAGAAAGTGCTCTTAATCATAGAGCTCTCTCTCCAGGTCCTAAGTTCAGCTTCATATTTATCTATAGTTATGGTTATCTATTTTCTCACTGAGTTTGTGAAAAATGAAACTGTTGTTATGGAAGTGACAAAACAATGATGGGGTTTTTTGAAACCAGGTCTCAATAGTCTTGTTGCTCTTATTTTATTTTCTTGGAATCCTGAGATGAGAAGTGAGCAGTGTGTTAGCTTCCTGTAGAATGAGGCCACATGGATGAAAACTGGTGTACCCCAGCAAAGGCCAATACAAGCCACTAGACTGGAGGAAGCATCCACTGTGGACATTCCAGCTAGACCTATAGCTGCATATGTGACTACTGGAAACTCAGACCCTGGAACTGTGACAAATACCTGTTCTCTTGGTTTAACTTATCAAGTGTAAGGATAGTTTGTTAAATAATAATAAATAAATGGAACATAAAGCATCCATATATTTCTACTAGCAGAAAACTTATTATCCTTGGAATCAACTCTTCTAAGCAGGTCCAACTTTTTTAATATATATTTTATGTGTATTTAATATATATTTTGTGTGCCTAAGGATGTGTTTGTGAACCTCATGTGTCCAGGAGCCTGCGGAGGTCAAAAGAGGGCATCAGATCCCCTGAAATTTGAGTAATAGGCAATTGTGAGTTACCACATGTGTGGTGGGAGCTGAACCCAGGTCCTCTGCAAGAGCAGAAAGTGCTCTTAATCATAGAGCTCTCTCTCCAGGTCCTAAGTTCAGCTTCATATTTATCTATAGTTAGACATTTTCTCAAACCACCGAGCATTCCTTACTTAATAGAATTAAGTATTTTCACTAAGGGATCATACTAAAAACACTTTTGTTCTCGTTTTGTGTATTTGTCCCTTTAATGTGGAAACAATGTTTTTCTATGAATGGTTACAACTGTGGAGATTAAGAAAAAATACTCATGTTCTTTTTTTTCCTTAGTTATCTAACATCATAAAAAGGATATAGGCAGAACATAGATGGGTGAAACTTTTGCATTACATGGTTATAACTTCAAATATGGCCTAGCAAAAAATAAATCCTTGAGACCCTCTGTCAATCTGGTCTTTAACTGCAGCTGCTCATGCATTTCATATTCATTCAATATAGATTACTTACACCCAGGAAGGACCAAGATTTTAATAAAAGCTAGAAAGCTTTAACAGTGAAGAGGGATTTTGTGCTCTGGTAAATGATCTTTATTAAAGGCACAAACTGACAACACTTAAGAATAAATAAAAAATATTCTATATATACCTCCTGAATATAAATGAATAGTGAATATGCACAGGAAACCCCAATGACTGTTTCATTGTCTTCAGCATGCATTTATGAGAAAGCATGCCCAGCCCCTTTGCCATCTGAGTTTATTTCTTTAGTGAATCTTTGGCCCTAGAACACTGGACAGAGTTGAGATGAGCAGAGGGGAGCAGCAGAACTATCCTTTTGCACTCTAGAAAGAAGAAGTTTGCATCTGTATAGTTAGCAGAGCAATGGCTTCCTTTCCAAGTTGCTTTCCAGAATGCTATATAGGTCATTTAAAATAAAATTATTGGCCAGGCATCTTTAAATTCAGCACTCATGAGGCAGAGGCAGGAGAATATATGTGTGTTCAGGCCAGCCTGGTTTACAAAGTGAGTTCTAGGACAGCCAGGCACCAGGGTAGTTACACAGAGAAATCCTGTCTCAGGACAAAAAAAAAAAAAAAAAGACCTCCTTCTCTCTCTGTTTCCCTGGACCAAATGCCTTTGTTTCCTCTCTAGCTCTGCAAATAGAACACCAGCTATAGCCTCCCTTCCACATCTCCTGTGGATCCCACAGACCATCCGCTCCTAACTGCTTTCCCCCAACTCCTTGCTGTATCCCAGTCCCCAACTCTAATAGGTAACTTCTGCTTAACCAATGACTACACCAGCCAGAAAAACAGGTAGGTTGTGTCTCTGTTCCCCTGGACCCAACCCCTCATTCTCTCCATAGATCTGCAACAGATCACCAGTTGCATCTTCCCTTCACCCTGCCCACATCTCCTGTCCACATCTCACAAACAATCCCCTCTTAACTTTACTGTACTTACTTGTCCCTGTATCCCAGTCTCCAATAACAACAGGCATTCCCTCCGAACATACTAGTTGAGCAGGCCCAAAAAACAGACAACACACAGCCATCACACTCTGAAAATCTGGAGAGGAAACAGAAACCAAAGAGTAAAACACCCACCCAACAAAAGACAAAGTCAGTAAGTAGCAGCTTGACCTTTATTCCCTTCAAGCCCAGAGCTCTAGAAACCAGAAAAAGAACAACATTTAGAGCAGCCCGGGCAGTATGTTTTTACCACAGCCAAGCTATCCTACCACAACAGGCCATGAATATTTAAACATAGCTCAAATACAAGAAAATGGCCTTAAAACCAACTATCTGAAGACAACAGGTCATTAAAGAAGAAATTAATAAATCCCATAAAGAAATCCAGAAAAACACAAACAGATAATCATAGGAAATGAAGAAATTCCATAAAAAAAAGCCAAATAGAAACAGTTGGAGGAAATGAGTAAAACCATTCAAGATGTGAAAACCCAAATAGAAGTAATAAAGAAAGCAATCTGAAGAAATTCTGGAGATGAAAAAATAAGAAATTCAAGCAGGTACTACAGAGGAAACCTTCACCAACTGTACAATCTCAGGCATTGAAGAAATGATAGAAAAATGGATATATCAGTCAGAAAAAAATGTTAAATGTGAAAGTTCTGGAAACATGCTGAGATTCATAGCCAAATTTTGGGCAAAGTACAGGGAATCTTATGAAAGAAGAGGGAGATAATAAGACCTGGAGAGGACAGGAGTTTCACAAGGAGAGCAACAGATCCAAAAAATCTGGGCACAGGGGTCTTTTCTGAAACTGATATTCCAGCCAAAGATCACTCATGGAGATGGCTTGGAAGCCCTGCACAGAGGTAGCCTATGGCAGTTCAGTATCCAAGTGGTCTCCATCGCAATGGGGACAGGGGCTGTCTCTGACATGAACTGATTGGCCTGCTCTTTAATCACCTCCCCCTGAGGGGGGAGCAGCCTTGCCAGGCCACAGAAGAAGACAATGCAGCCACTCCTGATGAGACCTGATAGACTAGGATCAGAAGGAAAGAAAAAAAAAAAAACAAAACCTCCCCTATCAGTGGACTTGGGGAGGGGCATGCGTGAAGAAGGGGGAAGAAGAGAAGGATTGGGAGGGTAGGAAGGTGGGAGCTACAGGGGGGATACAAAGTGAATAAAGTGTAATTAATAAAAAATTAAAAAAACATAATATCAAAGAACTACAAGAAATAAAAAAAATAAAAATAATTAAATAATAAGCATTACTAAAATAAAAAAAAATTCTACAAAAAAAAAGTTCCAAAACATCCAGGAAATCTGGGATACTATGAAAAGACCAAACCTAAGAATAATAGAAATAGAGGAAGGAGAATAATCACAGCTCAAACACGATAATAATAATAATAATAATTATAATTATAATAATAATGTTAATAAAAATAAAATAAAATAAGATAAAAATTATAAAAACAATCAAAAATTAAAAAAAAAACTTTAAAGGTATAAGAAGCATACAGAACACCAAACTAACTGAACCAGAAAGGAAAGTTCCCTCACCACACAACAATCAAAACATTATACATACAGAAGGAAGATTATTAAAAGCTACAAGGAAAAAAGACCAAGCAATACAGAAATGCATACCTATAAGAATTACATGTGAGTTTTCTCTCAGTGGAGACTTGAAAAGACAGAAGGGCCTGGACAGATGTGTTGCAGACTCTAAAAAACCAGAGATGCCAGCCAAGACTACTATACCCATAAAAACTTTTAATCACCATTGATGGCAAAAGCAAGATATTCCATGATAAAGCAAAATTTAAATAATATAGTAGCTGGTAGTTGTTATCTCTCGATATCAACCGTCTCAGTTAAAAAAAAAAACCAACCAACCAAACAAACAAGCAAAAAACAACAACAAAAAATCCACAAACTAATGGAATGGATTTAAAACAGAAGATATCCTTTTGCTACATCCAAGCATTACATCTTAACATCAAGTACAGATGTTACCACAGCGCAAAATGTTGGAAAAGGTATACCACGCAAGTGGACTTAAGGAGGAAGTTAGTGCATCCATTTCAAAATCTAACAAAATAGACTTCAAACCAAAACTAATGAAAAGAGATGGAAAAGGACACTACATATTTATCAAAGAAAAAATTCACTAAGATGACATTTCAAGTCTTACCATCGATGTCCCAAATATAAGGAAACCCAAGTTTGTAAAGCAAAACAAAAACAAAACAACAAGAAAAAAAAACACTACTGCAGTTTAAATTACATATTGGCCGTCACACACTGATAGTGAGGGACTTCTATATTCCACTCACACCAGTGAACAGGTTGTCCAGACAAAAGCTAAACAGAAATATTGGAGCTAACAGATGTTATAAACCAGATGGACCTAAAAGATATTTACAGAACATTTTAACCAATTACAAAAGCATATAGTCTGCAAATTTCATGATTTCCTCCTTTTTGATTGCTGAGTAGTATTCCATTGTGTAAAAATACCACAATTTCTGTACCCATTCCTCCGTTGATAGACATCTGGGTTGTTTCCAGGTTCTGGCTATTACAAATAAAGCTGCTATAAACATGGTTGAGCAAGTATCCCTTTTGTGTATTTGCACGAACTTTGGGTATACACCTAGCAGTGGTATAGCTGGGTCTTGAGGAAGCACTATTCCCAATTGTCTTAGAAAGCGTCAGATAGCTTTCCAGAGTGGTTGTACCAGTTTACATTCCCACCAGCAGTGGAGGAGGGTTCCCCTTTCTCCACAACCTCTCCAGCATGTGTTATTGCTTGAGTTTTTCATCTTGGCCATTCTGATGGGTGTAAGGTGATATCTCAGGGTTGTTTTGATTTGCATTTCCCTGATGGCTAATGAGGATGAGCATTTCTTTAAGTGTTTTTCTGCCATTCAATATTCCTCTGTCGAGAATTCTCTGTTTAGCTCTGTTCCCCATTTTTTAATTGGATTACTTGGTTTGCTGCTTTTCAGCTTCTTTAGTTCTTTGTATATACTGGATATTAGTCCTCTGTCAGTTAAAGGGTTAGTGAAGATTCTTTCCCAATCTGTAGGCAGTCGTTTTGTTTTGATGACGGTATCCTTTGCTTTACAGAAATGCAGGCAAATGGTGGGATCTAGAAAAGATCATTCTGAGTGAAATATCCCAGAAGGAGAAAGACAAACATGGGATATACTCACTTATATAGACCTATAAGATATGATAAACATAATGAAATCTATACACCTAAAAAAGATAATCAATTGAGCAGACATGGGGTAAGATGATCAATCCTCGTTTAGAAAGACAGATGGGATGCACATTGAACGTATGACAGGAGTCTACTGAGCGCATCTGAAAGACTCTAACTAGCAGTGTTTTCAAAGCAAAGACTCATGACCAAACCTTTGGCAGAGTACAGGGAATCATAAGAAAGAAGGGGAGTTAGTCTATTGGAGAAAGGATAGGAGCTCCACAAGGACCAAATATATCTGGGCACAGGGTCTTTTCTGAGACTGACATTCAACCAAGGACCATGTATGGATATAACCTAGAACCTCTGCTCAGATGTAGCCTGTGGTAGCTCAGTAACCAATTGGTTTCCCAAAGTGAGGGGAACAAGGACTATTTCTAACAGGAACTCAATGACTGGCTCTTTGGTCTCCCCACCCCCGAAGGGAGGAGCAGTCCTGTTAGGCCACAGAGGAGAGCTTTGCAGCCAGTCCTGAAGATACCTGATAAAACAGGATCAGATGAATGGGGAGGAGGTCCCCCCTATCAGTGGACTTGGAAAGGGGCATGGTGGAGATGAGGGAGGGAGGGAGGGAGGGACTGGGAGGGAATGAGGGATTGGGTCATGGCTGGGATACAGAGTTAATAAAATGTAACTGATAAAAATAATAATAATAATAAAATAAAAAAGCAAAAAAAAAAAAGCATATAGTCTCAGTTCATACCCATGGAACTTTCTTTAAAATTGGCCAACTACTCAGATATTTATCAAGTCTCAACAAATACAAGAAAATTTAAGTAACTTCCTACATGCTATCAGACAACCATGGTGTAAAGCTGGATATAGACAAGAAAAAAAAACAACAGAAAGCTTATAAACTCATGGTAACCGAACAACTACTGAATAAAAAAGATGGATCAAGAAGGAAATAAAGAAAAACATTAAATTCAATGTAAATGAATACACAGCATACTCAAATGTATGGGCCATCGTGAAAGCAGTGCTAAAAGGAAAGTATATTGCACTAAATGCCTACATAAAAAAATTGTAGAGATCTCATAATATCAAGTTGACAGTAGACATGAAAGCTTTAGAGCAGAAAGAATTAAAAACACCCAAAAGGAGTAAACAGCAAGAAATAATCAAACTGAGGGTTGAAATCAATAAAATAGAAGCATACAATAAGAATATAAAAATCAATTAAAGAATTGGTTCTTTGAGAAAATTAATGAGACAAACCCTTTTCTAACTAAAAGACACACAGAGACTATCCAAACTAACAAAATGATAAATGAAAAGAGAGACATAACAACTGACATCACCAAATTAGAAAATTTGACTCTCCCAAATTAGAAAATTTAAAATAAATGGATGGTTTGTTCAATAGATACTACTTATCAAAGTTAAATTAAGACCAGATAAATAAGTTAAATTATCTTATGATCCCTAATAAAAGAAAATAGTCATTAAAAGTCTCCCAACAACAATAACAAAAACAAAACCCAGGGCTCAATAGTTTTAATGCTAGATTCTACCAGACTTTCACGGAAGAATTAATTCCAATACTCCTCACATTATTCCACAAAATAGAAACTAAAGGAATATTGCCCAATTCATTTTATGAGGCCACAGTAACCCTGATACCCTAATCACATAAAGACTCAACAAAGAGAGTATTATAGACCAATTTCATTAACATGTATGCAAAAATACTAAGAAAAATATTTGCAAACTGAATCCAAGATAAAATGAAAAAAGACATCTACCATGACCATGACCATGACCAGATGGTCATGATGCATGACCATGATGCAGGGATAGTTCAACATACAAAAATCAAAATATGTTAACCAGCCTATAAGTAAACTAAAAGCAAAACAAAACAAAACAAAAAACAAAACACATGATCATCTCACATATTTTAGGTTCCATAAAAGCTTTGACAAAATAAAAACTCCCTTCATAATGAAAGTTCTGTAAAGAGTAAGGATACAAAAGACATACCTAATAAAGACAATTTATAGTAATCCTATAGACAACATCAAAGAGAATCTCAAAGTAATTCCTATAAAACAAGGAATGAGACAAAGTTGTTCACTTTCTCCACATCTATGCGACATAGTACTTGGAGTTTTATCTCCATCAATAAGACAACTAAAGGAAATAAAGGGAATACAAATTGGAGAGCATCACTATCACAGATGATATGATAGTGTACATAAGTGACCTTAAAATTCTACTAGTAAACTCCTACAGCTGGTAAATACATTTAACGAAGTGGGTGGATACAAGATGAAATTAAAAAAAAAATCAGTAGCCTTCCTATATACAAATGACAGACTGAGGAAAACAATCAGAAAAAAAAAATCTTTCACAGTAGACTTTAATAATATGGAGCAGCTCTAACCAATCAATTGAAAATTTTGTAAGACAAAAACTTCAAATCTTTGAAGAAAGAAATTGAAGAAACTATCAGAAGATGGAAGGATTTCCCATGTTCATGTATTAGTAGGATTAAATCAAAAGCAGAACACAATTCTTTAAAGACCTGGAAAGGACAATTCTCAACTTCGTATCAAAAGACAAAAAAACCCAGGATAGCTAAAACAATCCTGAACTGGCAAGGTTATCACCATCCTGCATTTCAAGTTGTATTACACAACTGTAGCAATAAAAACTGTGTGTTATTGGCATAAACATATACATATTGATCAACAGAATTGACTTGAATATCAATAGAATTAAATATCAATGGCTATAAATCTAAGAGCACATAGAAAACGGATTTTTTTTTAATAAATAAGTCAAAAATACACACTGGAAACAAGAGTATAGTAGATGTCCTGGTATAACTGAAAGTCTGCATGTAGAGGAATGCAGATAGTTCCATATTTATTACACTGAACAAAACTCAATTCCAAGTGGATCAAAAACTGCAACATAAAACCAGACATACTGAACCTGATTAACCAGAAAGTGGTGAATAGCCTTGAACACATTGGGGCAGGAGGTAACTTCCTAAGCAGAATTGCCTATAGTTCAGTTAAGAAGCTTGGCACATAGCAAATGGGACCTCATAAAACTGAGAAGCCTCTGTAAGGCAAAGAAAACCATCATTCAGACAAAACAGCTGCTGACAGAGGGCTAATATACAATATATATAAGGAACTCAAGAAAGTATATACTTAAAAACTAAATAATCTAATTTTAAAATGGAGTACAGATAAAAACAGAGACTTCTCAATAGAGAAATCCCAAATGGCTAAGGAACACTTAAAGAAATGTTCAACATTCTTAGCCATCAGGGAAATAAAAATCAATACTACTTTGAGAACCAGTCATATACCTATCAAGAATGGCTTAAATCAGTAACACAGGGACAGTTCATACTGACAATGATGTGGACCAAGGAAACACTCCTACATTGCTGGTGGGAGCATGAAGTTTTATAGCTACTATAGAAATCAATATGGTGGTTCCTTAGAAAATTGAGAATTGATCTACCTGAAGACTCATGTATACCACTCTTGGGCATATATACCCAAAGAGTACCCAGATTTCTTAGGACACTTGCTTAATGATGCTCACTGTAGCTTTTATAGCCAGAAAGTGGAAACAACCTAGGTGTCTCTCAACAGAAGAATGAATAAACAAATTGTGCTACATTTACACAATGGAGTATTAGTAGTTTAAAATTGTATCATGAAATTTTTAGGTAAATAGGTGCAATTAGAAAAAAAAAAAGCATCCTGAGTGAGGTAGCCCAGACCTAGAAAGATAAATATGGCATGTAGTCCATATTAGCTATTGAGTCAAGGACAGCCAAGCCAAGCTATAATCTGTAGACTGAGAGAGGTTAGATAGTAGGAAGGTTCTGTGGAGGGTTCAGAGATCTCCCTGTGAGGAAAAATAGAATAGATTTTATGCATGGGCTAGGGCAGGTAGGGACTGGAACAGGATGGAAAAGATGGGATAGAGGGAGAGAATGTGGGGAGAGATGGTTGAAATTGGGGGACATTTGGGACTTTGTAGAAATCTAGTGTAGTGGCAACTTCCTAGAATCCAAATATGACTCTAGTAATGGGGGTTAAATAATCTCAACTGGTCATCTCTTGTAGCCAAACAGAGGCTTCTAACAGAGGGATTATGTTGCATTCAAGTAAGTTGGTGGCCAAGGGGTTTCTGTGAAAATCTCCAAATAAGCCAGGCTGAAGCAACAACAAAGGGTTGCTCTCTGCAAACTGATTGTGGGACCCGATTGTCAAGGACAACATCCACACAACTTATTGAAGGTGAAGAAAGTGCCCATATAGAACCCTCAGCCCTACATTTTCATCTCTTTGGTACAGGAAGTTATTCTGTAGGCTACCGAAAGAGAAATGTGGGCACTAATCCAGCTACAAAACTTACAGCCTGTTCTTCCTGGGAAGTATGCTAGGACAGTGGTGGCAAGGAACTTGTGAAAGCACCCAACCAATGCCTGATGTGAGTTAAGGCTCCCTCCATGAGATGGAACTCATACCCAACAGTGCTTGAGTAACCAAGAACCATAGCTTAAGTAGCCCAGAGTCCTAGAGTAAAACCAAACGACTGGTCTTAAAAATCACTGAAATGATTCCTAATGATATACTGCTATACTCAAACATCATTGTGTTATCCAGTTATCATCAGAGAGTTTTCCTCCAGTGTAAGTTGCAGACCAATGGAAAGACTCAGAGCCAGACATTATCCAGAGTCTAAATTGGAGGTTATTGTCAAATTCATCCCCTCAGAGCCCAAGGAATTCTTTGGAAGAAGAGGTGAAAAGAAGAGGTAAGTAAAAGTCAGAGGATATGGAGGACACTGGAATCAACTAAGTAAAGTGCATGGTGCATATGAGCTCACAGAGACTGAAGCAGCAAGCACAGGACCTAAATAGGTCTGGTCTGCACCATGTCCCCTGTGTGTGTGTGTGTGTGTGTGTGTGTGTGTGTGTGTGTGTGTGTGTGTATACACAGTATTAGCTTGGTTTTTTTTATGAGACTCTTTACTATGAGAATGAGTGGGTCTATGGCTCTTTTGCCTGCACTTGGGACTCTTTTTCTCCTGTCGTGTTGCAGTATCCAACACTGATATGAAAGTCTTTACCTTACCATATAATATTTTATTTTGTCATGTTTGGTTATTTTTTAAAAAAAAAAAAATATATATATATATATATATATATATATATATATATGTATGTATATAGTGTTCTGTCTGCATGCCAGAAGAGGCACCAGATCTCATTATAGATGGTTGGGAACTACCATGTCGATTCTGGGAATTGAACTTTGGACCTCTGGAAGAGCAGCCAGTGCTCTTAACCTCTGAGCCATCTCTCCAGCCCTCATGTTTGGTTATTATCTCTTAAAAGTCTGTTATTTTGTGGAAGTTGATCTGGAGGTAGGGAGGTAGAGAGATGAGAAATTATATTCAGGATATGCTGTATGAGAAAAGAATTTTTTTTTCAAAAAATATTTATTTAGCTGAACTATAATTTCTTTGTTGTTTCCCACTGTTTGGGAAGGGTATAGGGCAACCAGCCTCACCTAAGCTGTATGAGTTTGTGAGGATCACATTGGTGTACTCTTTCTTGTCATTTCTGTGGGGAAAGCCCAAGCAGCAAGATTTCCCCTGCATCTTTGACTGGCAGATAAAAGTATATTAACTAGCGCTTCAAATTGCTTTATGAAAATTAGTAATCTTTTAAAATTGCAAAAATCCTCCTAATTTTGCCTTATTGCATGTCAAACTGATAGGCTCGTTGAGATCAGGCTTTGTGTTTTTCTGCAAAGCAAAAACTCAACGTTTAGCATATCTTCAGGCAGAAGTTATTAACATCACACAGGATAGTTAACATGATTTTAAAGTTACAACATAAAAAGATAGCACCTATTCCAAGTAGAAGATTTTAGATTTCAAATTGTTGCCTTGAATGTGCATCTCAAAATTTAATACTCTGATCCAAGGTAAATTCTGCTAAGCAAACTTGAATTAAGCTTAGCAGAGTTTAACATGTTGTTATAATATTTACGTAAGGAGAGTTATTTCTAGATCTTGAAGATATATAGTTGGTACAATTTATTATACTGAAATTCCTTTGCCTTGTATAGAGTATTCATTACTTTATCTAGATAAGTAAGGAGTAATTTTGTCTTTACTAACATGATTATTGGTCAAATATTTTGGTGTGAATCATATTTAATTAGAGAACTTCTACTTTCAGATTAATCACATCTTACTAGGTGTATTTAAACAGCAGAAACCTTGTATTAAAATTACCAGACAGGCGTATCAGCTCACTTCAAGTATATATTGTCCATTTTAAAACTATATTGAACAATGTCTCCTTAGTTTTCACTCTAGACTGCAATGAGCTTATGTACAAGTAATCAAATTCATATTTAAGTTTCCTCCAGACAGTGAATTGTTGCATACTAGATTAAGTAAAGCAGAAAAAGTAGTCATATGATCTCCTTTATAACAGGCTATAAAATGTAGATCTTTCTCTCTCTTCTATACATTTCAGTATTGTTTTTGTCTATGATCTGTCTATTATTTATAGCTATCTATTTACCTATCATCTATTTATCTATCTACTTACCTAACTATCAATATATCATAGCTATTATCTGTCTATCAATCAATCATTTATGTATCCAATCTTCAATTATCTGTGTTAATTATCAGTCATTGATAACATTTATCATAAGCTAAGTTAGAGGAGATATTTAAAAATGCTTGGTTATGGAATGTGAAGTTTACTACAAAGAAATCTTTTTTTTTAAATTTAATTTGTTTTTTCTTATTAGTTACATTTTGCTAACTCTGTATCCCAGCTGTATCCTGCTCCCTCATTCCCTCCCCAATCCCACCCTCCCTCCCTCATCTCCTCCCTTCCCCTTTCCAAGTCCACTGATGGGGGGACCTCCTTCCCTTTCATCTGACCCTGTTTTATCAGGTATCTTCAGGACTGGCTGCAAAGTCCTCCTCTGTGGCCTAACAGTACTGCTCCTCCCTTGGGGGATGGGGAGGTGAAAGAGCCTGCCACTGAGTTCCTGTTAGAAATAGTCCTTGTTCCCCTTACTATGGGAAACCAATTGGTTACTGAGCTACCACGGGCTTCATCTGAGCAGAGGTTCTAGGTTATATCCGTTCATGGTCTTTGGTTGCGTGTCAGTTTCAGAAAAGACCCTGTGCCCAGATATATTTGGTCCTTGTGGAGCTCCTATCCTTTCCCCATCATGCTAACTCCCTTTCTTTCATATGATTCCCTGTACTCTGCTGAAAGTTTGGTTATGAGTCTTTGTATCTGCTTTGAAACACTGCTAGGTAGAGTCTTTCAGATGCCTTCTGTGATAGACTCCTGTCATACATTCAATGCACATCCCATTTGTTTTTCTAAATGAGGATTGATCATCTTACCCTGTGCTCGCTTTCTTGATTATCTTCTTTAGGTGTATAGATTTCATTATGTTTATTATATCTTGTAGGTCTATATAAGCGAGTATATACCATGTTTGTCTTTCTCCTTCTGGGATACTTCACTCAGAATGATCTTTTCTAGATCTCACCATTTGCCTGCAAATTTCATGATTTCCTCTTTTTTGATTGCTGAGTAGTATTCCATTGTGTAAAAATACCACAATTTCTGTATCCATTCCTCTGTTGATGGACATCTCTTACATTCTTCCAAAACACCTAATTCCCTGGGGGTCAGTAATATTTAGGCAGATATGTGGCAGATATGTAGAGCATGTGTAATTGATACTTTTCTTTGGACTCTAGACTTGCTATTCTAATGTATACTTTGGGGCTATGATGTTGAACTATGTAAGAAATGGGTCTCTGAAACCTCTGCTGCAAGAATACTGGTAGAATTGATTTCTTCTCTTGACAGGCTACTCATTATGAGTTACGTCTTAAACTGGTGATTAGTATGGTTCTTCCTTTGTAGTTACTGACACTGATAGGATAGACATGGTTATTATTAACTTTAAATTTTTCTTTCAAGCTGACATCTATAACATTTAGATTCAATTTTGTAGTATACCTGTGTATTTATTTTGTAAATATATTTATGCAAATTTAGCAACTTTTTATTATCTCTATCTGTGTTACTCTTTATTTTTACTTGGCTTTTAAGTTGTGTCATTTTGTTATAGTAGTATGCTCAGTGATAGGAAACTCCATTAATTGTATGCTTACTATCTGACAGAGTAGATACAGAGTGCTCAAAACATAGCATTTAATTGGTTTCTTATAAAACAATGGTAACATTATCAGCCTCTTGCATGTAAAAAAGAACAAAATGTCAGAGCATTTTAATATTTAGTCTATGTTGGTAGAATTGAGTTTTGCCTTTAAATGTACTTACTACAGGAGCATACCTGTAGAAAGCTGATTCTAACTTCCATTCACTCTCCTAACAAGTAACCTCTAAATCAGGAAAATGTTATGTCACAGCCCAATGGTATGAAGTATTACTGCTATACTGATAAATAAGACCTCTATTATTCATACTAAAACTAATACAAAATGAAGTGAAATCATACAGGATCTACAGTCAGTATAAGGCTGAGATAAGAGCCCACGTGATTTAAATCTAGACTCCATGTGGATAATGTTGGCATCACCCTGCTAGTCTGTCACTCATTCATGTAGAGCAACCTAAAAGTCACCCAGGAAAAGCTAGGAAGCATGTAAAGCTACAAGCCTTTCTATAGACCTACATTCACACACACACATCTGCTGTTTTCATCTTTTCTGGTGTAGAAATAATCTTCTGTGGTTCAAGGAGTTTCTGTATATAACAGTTTCTAGAGAATAGCTCTGTTTCCAAACAGTTTCTGTATAGAACTGCTCTATTTCCAAACCAATGAAAGGGTTAGAGATTCTTAAACATTTCTTTCTGCCCCCAATTCAACTGGGTTAAGAGCTCCTTGTGGACTGAGACAGTGCAAATGAGACTTGAGCAGTAATAAGCCTGAACTGCTCTTACCTGACTTGTTAGTGTCCCTAGGCTTTTCATAAGTCACAGAGCTAGACAGTTTTCATGTTCCTCGTATGCCTTTCATTAACCAGGAAGGACTTCATTTCCTTCATAAAGAACAGCTCTGTTCCTAGATCACATCCATTGGCCAATAAGCTGTGATGGCTACCTCTTTTCAGGTTCTTTAAGTTTGCAGGAGATGTTAGAATCTAGATTAGATTTAGGATTCTGTGCTTGAAAATCTGGTCTAGGTCAACAGAGCAATAAAACTTAATTAGTCTTATTTTGTTCTTTGGGTGGAAAACAAATTCCTACCACATTAAAATAAATTTAGAAAAAATTAATTTCACAAGAATCATAGAACTCAAAAATAGTACATGTAGAATACTGACAGTCTTATAGAAGTGTATTTTTGAATTGTAATTTTGAAACTTGCCTGGTACTCAACAAATAAAAATACTTTCTGTTCATCAAATGAAGATGATGGAATGTTTGTGATGTCTTTGTTTATTTTTCTTGCATAATAAATAAAATTGAATGATTTGAGTCTCCAGTAGAATGACTGGATATAGATATTTAAAAGAAATATCATCAATTTTTTTAGGGATAGACATCTTTTTTCCTGATGGTCTAGAATCTGCC
Organism: Meriones unguiculatus; assembly: GCF_030254825.1. Taxonomy (NCBI): domain Eukaryota; kingdom Metazoa; phylum Chordata; class Mammalia; order Rodentia; family Muridae; genus Meriones; species Meriones unguiculatus. The sequence goes on along the minus strand of NC_083362.1, from coordinate 31,943,490 downwards.
GCATCACAGATATATGAAATATTTGGTAGATATTTTCTTTATGACATTCCAATGGGTGTACTTTTAACAAAAGGCGAAGAAAAAGGTGCATGTTTCCTATGTGTGTATGCATTTATGCACACCAGTATTTATGTGTGCCCTCGTATACAGATTTGAGTACTTGAATACGGGTGGATGTGGAAGTCAGAGGCCAACCTCAGGTGCTGTTACTCTGTCTTCATCCACTTTTTCCTGTGATAGGACTGTTGTGGGCTAGACCTAGTCCAGTAGGTTAGAGGGGCTGGCCAGAGATCATCAACAGGGAGCCTCTTGTCACTGCCTTACCAAAGCCAGGATTACAAACAGGAAACACTGCATTCTGTTTTGTTCATCACTTCTGGGGATAGAATTCAAGTTCTCATGCTTGTGTAGCCAGGAGTTTACTGGCTATGATGGTTAATATTGATGGCCAGCTTGACAGGATCTTGAATCACCTAGGAAGGAAGACCCCAGGTACCTGCGACAGAATTTCTTCATTTGGTTAGCCTCCAACCATGCGCTCAAGGAAGTATCTTGACAAAGTTAAATAACTGGAATGGAATGCCTACTTCAAAAGTGGGGGACACCGTTGAATGGGCTCTCAGGCTGCGTCAGAAGGAGAAAGGTAGCTGAGCATAGGCATTAATCTCACTGCTTTTGCTGATACAGTGTAACCAGCTGCCTCATTCCTGCTGCCATGACGGAAATGCCATGATAAACTATACCTTCATAATACAAACCTAAAGAAAACCCCTATCTTCTTGAAGTTACTTTGGTCGGTATTTTGTGGAAGCAATGAATAAAGTATCTAATTCCTTAAGTGTGAAATCTCTCCAGCCTAGAGGTCTTTATTTCAATCAACTAAAAGGTGTTAGTGATCCTTGAAAGTCATCTCTCTGCTGGTCATTCTTGTCCAGCCAAAACCTAGGCCATATATTTTCCAAAAGAACTGAGGTCTATGTTCTTTTGGTCCAAAAGTATGTTGTGCTATTGTCTCCAAACTGTCCTTTGTGAAACAATTGGCCTGTATTGTGTCACCACACAAATAGAGGCATACTAGAAAAGTATTTGCCATGAAGTATCTCTTTAGTATAATTAGCATGCAGGGTAAGTGGAGGACGTAGTGTGTATAGACTAACAGGGTTCTTGTCTTCATTCTCACTGTATATCTTTGCAGTTTGTGCTTCTGTTTCTTCCTAACAGAACCACCTGCTAGAGAGATATGAATTAGACATGAATATGATTTATAAAATATTTACAAGTATCATTAGCATGGAAGTATGTTAGTTGCTATTAGCAGTAAATCTGAACAGTGTTCTCAATCTTTTGCTGTCCTATAAGTCCTCAATATCTTATCAACCAGTTTATAATAATAGTTTCCAAACTGGTCTCTCCACTTTCTGACTCCATGTACATTCTTTGTTAATCCTTCTGAATTGAAAATTTTCTATTAATTTCAATTATAGTGATTTTCCACGGTAAAGTTTGTTTCTCCTTGCTATACATTTAACATCCTTTATAATTTTCTCTGCCTTTGTTATCAACATATTCTTGCAGCTATTTCTTTCTATCACGGCAGTGTATGAGGTGGTATACTTGTCAGGGCAGCAGAGTGGAAGGTATGGGTGAGCATGCTAAAAGGACGGAGTACAATATACATAAGGAAGAAATGCAATCTGCAAAGTCCGGATGCCTACTTCATCAGTGAAGTTTTCCAAGGTTGTTCTTGGCATGCCCATCTATGACAATGTCTGAATATGATAACTCCTAGAGAATCCAGGATGTCTGTTGATGGTGGGTCATGGTAGCTTTTGTGACAATGTACACTGACTCTAGCTCATACCACATGACTGTCAGCCAGCAGCTTCAGGGAATGTTTTCTGCATGGCTAGAGCTAATCATATTTACTGCCCTTATAATGCCTATATGTCATATTTTAATACTTATAAAAATATTAAATGATAATGGAGGTAGAGAACCCATTCTAATGTGTTGACATCTTTTATACTCACTTATTCATGTTTGGCTTTCAGAAGCCAAAGTCATTTTCTTTTCTGAGTAGGCAGCCACACACTCTACTATCTAATGATAAAATCTGTGCATTGAGAGAGGCATATCTTTTGATATTATATTGATATGGTTTCCCATTTGTGCACTGTGTATGAAAGTGTCATAGACTGCATTTCTGTGTGGTTTGGTTGTGCTTTAGACATTTTTGGAGTTGGCAGGGCTCCTCTTTGCTCTTTGCCTGTCTTATTCCTCTCCCCATGAAACAGATCAGGTTGCCAAGTTCTTACTGACATCAAAGCAGGCTCAAGGCTCAGATCATCGCTGTGGGATGTGGAGGAAGAGGAGAAATAGCTCATTTCCAAAGTACACTTCCCTGACCAAGTTCTAAGTGAATTCTGTGGCCTATTGGGCTTTTTTATTTTTAATTTTTTTTTTCCTCTTCCAGTCTGGCTCCTAGTGAAGGCAAATACTGCAGCTGATGTCAGTCGGCTTGTGGCCAGGTGCTGAACCGTGCTGGGCAAAATCTCATGCAACAGATCTGTCCTCCTTGTACCTTGATTTTTATAATTTCATTTTGCACCATGTTCTTTGAAACAGCAATATAAACAACAAAGATTTTGCAAAATATAAACCACTCTTGCCTACATTCTTTCCCCTAAGACCAAACGGGTACAATGCCAACCCCAGCAAAGATTAATTAATTGCACAACAATGGTCCTCACAGAAACCCATTTCTTCAACAGGAAGCAAGATCAGGCACCTGCTGGCCATATCCTAAGCATGCATTTATTTTCATCTGTGAACATCTTTTTATTTTTCTTCACACTCTCCACATAGAGGCAAGAGTTTAAGAATACAATTTGAAGTTAATGACCTTAATTTTTATGTCTATAGTTTTCCAATAGTTGATACATTTTTGTATAATTTGGGTCTTTTTCTTTGTCTTTGAACATCTAGTGGATTATGTTAGTTTAGATTTTATGGACTTACCAGTAAGAAAAAAACATCCTACTCACATGTTTATATATGCTGAACCTTTTCCCCACCGGTCCTTATCCACGATGCTGTATCAGTTATTGATCAGCCTGTGTTGATTGGCTGTTTAGGAAAATTTGAGAGGAGACACATTTCTGGTTCTTAGTTCAGAATGTGGATATCCTCAAACATTCTTAGACAGGAATGTCACATTTAGACTGGAAAATGACTAAGGAATATACAAACATGCACAGCAAATAAGGTAATAGAGACCCTTGGTTTCTTGATTCTCCTCCAGGAGAGCATTCTGGCATTTACCAGTGGCCAGAGGTGGCCTTGATATGTTTGCACATTTCAAGAAGTGGGGAGTCTGTTTTCTCTGAAACCTTTGTAAGAATCTTTCCATCACAGACCTTTCCCTGCACTACACTGTTGAGACAGCTTGACCCAAAATAGAAGTTTAACCTGCTTACTGTGAAAACCCTCTAGTGTCTATATCCTAGTATGCACAACCACCGACCAATGATGCTTCACAACAGAAGAACACCTTTAGGGCATATAACTATCAGTGTCAGACTTTTAAAGTGTCTCAGGCACAGCTGACAGAACTGAAGCCCAGTAGTGCAAGATCTGAGCCTATAGCCAAACTCTGACACTATCTGAAATTCTTTAGGAAATTATGACTGCATCCAGTTCTTACTAGAATTTTCACCCCTCCCACAATTAATTTTAATGTTGTGATAAGAGCATTTGGTGAAATTCAGCATTGGTAAATTACATACAAAAACTGTGTAAGTAAAATAAAGCAGCAGCTTCCACTGGTCACTAGGAGTAGAAGAAAAAGGAGGAATTAGGTTTGGCCTTCCAAGTGTACCGTGCCTGGCTCATGAATAAAGTAAAAAAGTGCCTTAATCTTTCAGTATGGACTTCAGAGTGTGATTTGTGGTTGATCCTAAGTCCCATGTGCCTTCAAGTTCAAGCTCCCACCACACCCTTTATTGTTATTTTGTATCTAGATGTTGCACCCTTTCTTTTAATTAAATCCTTAAGAATACAAAATTCCAGATTTCATTTTATTCAGTCTGTTATAATTTGCCGATTTATGTTCATCTACCTGAAATTTTCACTTAGTGAAAAACTTTCTTTTTTATTCCCATAACACCAAGCACATGGTGCAGAAATAGATAACCTGAACTATTTGCTTTTGAATAACCTATACCTGCATAGGGGCTTCTATGACACTCATCATTTCAGGATGTTCACCACCGGAGAATTGGTGTTTCTTTGAGCTTGTTAGAACTGCAGGCTCTTAGGTCTCACCTTCTGAGTACTTATTCATAAAAACGGACTGGTTTACAAGGAGTACTGTCTACATTATCTGCTCTAATTCCTGGGCCTGGGCCTGGCATAGAGAACAGTGTTGATTGGGCTACAGTTACCAGCTCTTTTGAGACTCTAGTAATCATTATGACCACTCTTAGGAAAATGAACACACACACACACACACACACACACACACACACACTCATGCATGCACATAGTTGTGTGTCTGGCTTATGAATTTCAAAGATACTAAGCTATGAAGAGATCATTTATATGTTTCCTGGTATGTGATATTGTAATATATATTTGTTTTTTTTTTAAAGCAAGAGTTTAGCATACCTTCCTCCAATGGGACTACTCTGTGGTTTTGAAATTGTATGTTTAAATGAACAGTAATAATCACATGTAATATTGCTCCCTCCTGGGGAGGTGACTAGTGTTACTATGTAAAAGTTAATTTAGCCTCAGAAATGTTCTTCATTTGATAGATTTCACTTATATTAGTCACACAGTAAGCTTTGATTTGCACAATAAAGACTGTCTTTGTACTTAATTGTATATTTAAATCTCTCTTTCTCTCTCTCCCTTTCTCTCTCTCAATTTAAGCAGTTATACTTTACTTTCATGTATATTTTAAAAAAGACTTTGAGGTTATGATCTTGCTTATTTTTAATCACCAATTAAAATTTTCCCAGAGCAGATTGTTATCTGTTTAGACGATGTCAACCAGTGAGAGCCCCTCTCTAGCAGCATGAGTGAGGTCCATCGTTTAACTGTCTTTTGTTGTATGAAAAAGAAGGGTCAGGTATCCTGATCAACATTAAAAGGAAATTATGGAGATAGATGTTGAAAATAAAGGACATGAAAAGGCGTCACTAGGGAGTCAAATGCATGGGTCTCCTATTTTAAATTTTCTCAAATTCTATTATTAGTTTGAAAACACTATGCTCCTGTTGTTACTAAAGGGGTTCAAAAATAATGCCAATATTTATATTTAAACCCTTATAACTTATATTTTACTAGAGTTTTTTTATCTTAATGAGCCTGTTTACATTAACCAGGCCAGATACACATCAAGTTGTTTTAAGCTCATCTAGTTGTTTGGAACCTGTGGTCGTTCTTGCAAGATGTTGAGCTTGATTGTCCTCCATCAGTTAAGCCCTAACAAATGATTCCCAAGAAAATTCCATAAGCTGTGTAGTACTCTGGACATCTCAAGATAGATTATGACTTGGGGAACACTGAATAGTTTAAAGAAGAAATCTCTCTAGAGTTACATGGAAGAAATTAGAGAGGTGTCTACTATAATAGATTATCTTTATCACAATGGTTCCCAAAAGCAGGTTTTAGATAATTTGATTCTTCATTAGTGAAGGAGTACATAACAATCAGAGCTAATGTGTTTAAATTTTATTTCTGCAGACCACCTGCAGTTCATGTTATCTATGCTTCCTGATCACTGGGAGAGAGGGGGTCTAGAAAAAGAAAAGGCCAGGTTGTTATAGTAAAAATAAATATCCTTTGTCATTAGAGCTCTTGTCTAGTTTTAGAAGCATGTAGGCATTGAGGATAAAGTAACTGAGGGAATGAAATGAAGAAAGGAGAGGCCATTGTAGTTCTCTGTCAACCTTTGTGCCTTTCCTTTCTTTCTTATCACTCTGTTATGATAGATAAAAGTCAATACTTAAAAAAAAATAAAAGCTTATTAAACAGACACGTTCCATATTATTGTTAGTCACCTTGGGTAATGACTGAGTTGGTTTTCATGGAGTCCTTGAAATTATGCCCACCAGGAGCCAGCTTGGCTTGACTGTAGTTTTCTTGTAACTAACACAACTAGCCTTTCATGACTTTGGTCAGTTTTCTTTGTGCAGTTTCTGACACACTAGTAAGGGAACAGACCCATCAAAGAGATGCACAGTGCTTGGGACTCTGCCACATGAATATGCCAGAGTCTTTGATATGAACTCAAAGCAAATTAAATCCCTTCTGGATTTCACCAGCTTCCTTATAATGATGACTACTCATACCTACTGGTCTTGTCCAGGACTGCACTGCAGTTGGTAATTCCATCATAAATTGCACTCTGCATGATCTTGGATCTGCCTGCCTCTTTTCATAAGTCTCACAGTGATTTAAACACTTTGCATACATTATTGGGATTCCTCTGTGTCTTCAGGCAGCCATTTCTCCATGAACAAAAATGGAGACAGTCAGAATATTAGCTTGAACATGTCTACCTGGTGAAAATTTGGTTGAACACTGGCCTTATTAAAATTATGAGTCAACATTAAAACACTGTTTTAAAGTAATTAAAGTAACCCAAAGTGAAAAGGACAGGGGTAGATAATCTTAACCTTCCTTTCACTCCTTAAAAAAGTGTTTCTTTTAAAAAATTCTTTGTGTATGGGGAAGTGTGGATATCTACATGTGACTGAAAGTGTCTGCAGAGGCCAGAAGAGGGTGTTTGATGTCTGGGAGCTATAGTTACAGGTTGTGGTGAGACTCCAGAAAAGAGTACTAGGAACTAAATTCAAGTCTTCTGTAAAGCAGCAAGTAGTCTTAATTCCTGAACACTCTCTCCAACCCTCCTTTTCATCCTTTATTATTATTTCTTGCTTGGCTCCTTTTTAATGAAGTGTGTATGTAATCTAATATAGAACAATCTTATTTATTGGTCTTTCCTTATTGGGAAAAAAACAGTTGCATATTTCTTGTTCAGATACCTGATAACTTCTTTATTAAGGGTGGAGTGATGTGACTTGATATGATAAGGTCACCTGTCTAACATATGATATATATTCACTTATAAGTGGATATTTGTTATATAATATAGGATAAACATATTAAAATCTATAGTCCTAAAGAAGCTAAACAATAAGGAGGACCCTAAGGAAGATGCTTAATCCTCATTCAGAAGTGAAAACAAGATAGATATCAGAAATAGGAGAAAACAAGGAACAAGGCAGGAACCTTCAACAGAGGATCTCTGAAAGACTCTACCCACTATGAGTCTCAGTATAGACAAACTTTGGGCAGAGTACCGGAGTCCTTATGGAAGAAGAGAGAAATAAAAAGACCTGGAGGGGAAAGGAACTCCACAAGGAGAACAACAGAGCCAAAATACCTGGGCCCAGGGGCCCCTGCAGAAACTGACACTACAACCAAGGACCATGCATGGAGAGGACCTAGACTTGTTCAAAGGAAGCTCAGTTTTCATGTGCAGGGGTGCAGGGGCTATCTCTGACATCAACTCAGTGCTTGGCTCTTTAATCACCTCCCCTTGATGGTGTAGCCTTGCCAGGCCACAGTGGAAAATGATGCAGCCAGTGTTGATGAGACTTGGTAAGCTAGGATCAGATAGAAAGGGAGGAGATCCTCCTCTATCAGAGGACTAGAGAAAAGGCATATGGGGAGAAGAGGGAGTATGAGTGGGACTGAGAAGAGATGAAGGAGGGGGGTGCAGCAGGGATATAAAGTGAATAAATTGTAATACATATATAAAATTGAATTTTCAAATTAAGGAAAAAAAAGAAAAGAAAAAGGTCACTTGTCTATTTGAACACCATAGTAGCTTAAGAGTGGCTTATGACCTAGAACCCTTGCTCGGATATAGCCCATGGTAGCTCAGTGTCCAAATAGGTTCTCTAATAAGGGGAACAGGGACTATTTCTATGAACTCAACGGCGAGCTCTTCTACTCCCCTCTCACGAGGGAGGAGCAGCCTTGCTAGGCCACAGAAGAGGACATTGCAGCCAGTCCTGAAGAGACTTGATAAGCTAGGGTCAGATGGAGGAGGAGGAGGAGGTCCTCCCCTGTTAGTAGACTTGGAAAGGGGCAGGGAGAAGATGAAGGAAGGAGGGTGGGAGGGTAGATTGGGAGGGAATAAAGGAGGGGGCTACGGCTGGGATACAAAGTAAAATAACCCGTGATTAATATAAAAATAAATAAAGAAAAAGAAAAAAAATTTAAAAAAAGAGTGGCTTTCCGGGATAAGGTTTAAATCATTTGCTTAATCATTCCTGAAATAGTAGGCAATAATCAGAGCTGAAAAAGGGGTGGTTACAGGCCAGAAAGCAAATGATCACTGATGGCCTGTTCACTCATCACTGGTTGCTTGAACTTCATGATGAAAATCGTGTTGTCAGGAGGGGTCTCAGTGGACTTTACCTCACCTGAATGCCATCTTGCTAAACATGTTATAAAATGAAGTGATATTTGCAGAAAGTAATGCCAGCCTCAAGGATAGAGTAGATGACTGTGATGACATCAAAGCCTGCTATGTAAAATTAGCATGTGTGAAACAATTACTACACTGAGAGCCTCTGTTGTATGAACCCATATTTCTTTATTCCTCTGGGAAATATTGTAAAAAACAACAAAGTCCTGTTGGGAGAAGACTAGGAAAAGCATCAGTGATGCTTTAACTGTAAATACACTGTAAACACCCGTATTTCTTGGGAAAGCAGGCTTAGAATTAGAAAGAAGGGGAAGTTTGTGCATAGTTTCAGTAGCAGGAAGCTTCACCAAAGAATGCGAACCCAGGAAGAGTGGTAAGTTTGAACTACTGACAAGCCAATTATAAAATCCAAAGTAAAGACAAAGGACTTGTCCTCTTTAGAAACTATAATTCTGTGGATGCGCCTTGTAGCCTTTAATTTCATTTCTGTAACTTGAACATAAATTACTGTCCAGGGCTGATAGTTCTCTTAGAGTTTGTGCTAGCAAATTTCTTGTCAACCTGAAGCAAGTCAGGGTCATCAGGGAAGGGGTTACTTCAATTAAGAAAATTCCTCTCTGATTGGTCTATAGACAAATCTGTGAAGCATTTTCTTGATTAATTATTGATGTAGGGGAGCCTTACCACTCTGGATGGTCCTGATGTAGATAAGAAAGCAAACTTAGCAAGACATGGAAAGCAAGCTAGTGTTCTTCCATCACCTTAGCATCAGCTCCTACCTTCACGTCCCTTCCTTGAATTTCTGCCCTGAATTCCCTGGACTATAAGCTATAAGATGAAATATACTTTTCTTCCCCAAGCTGCTGTTGGTCATGGTGTTTTATCAGAGAAATAGAGACCTGAATAAGACAGAGATTCAAGCCTTCATTTCCGGGTTTCAAATCTTAGAGAAGTTTAAAAAAATGATTGTAACATGGCTGGTCTTGGGCTGAGGTAGGGACAGAGGCATCATGACTCCTCATGGCATATCAGAGAGAAAAGTGGATTTCAAAAGGTTTCAGTTCTGAACAGATTAAGCAGCATGTGACAGATGGCCTGTGTTTATTACAGCTCCATAAATATGTACAGTTACTGGGACAGAACACGTGCTAAGGTTTCACATTTGTTTGTTGACAGCAAATGTTTTACTCACAGTTTATTGTGCTGCTTTATGAAAATCAAACATTTTGTAAACAAAATCACTTATTTTCTTAAAAGGTTATATAATCGTGTAAAACCTCTAACTAGGGTTAAAAAAACAAAAGAAAAACCATTGCTCAGCTTTATTGTCATAGCAAGTTACTCTTTTGGCAACTTGCTTTCGGCCATTGTCATCCAGGACTCAGGGCACAGAGCCTATTCCTACACCAGCACTGTTCATGGTAGCAGTTCAGTGCAAGTACTGTATCCATCTTCTGTTTCTGCTCACAAAAGGAGATCCTCTAACAGGCAATATAAGTAGGGCATATTCTTTTTAATTTTAAGATCGTATATTAATTTAAATGCTCAGTTTTAAAATTTACTATTTCACAACATAGTTGCAGCAATTTTTCCTTTATTACCATGTTTTTAGCCTCAACCAAATATAAGCATAATCACTACTTTCATTACACCAATTATTTTATTTGTATTTTTTTAATCTTTGTGGATTTTTATTCCCTCTCATTCTTCCTCTCCTATTTGCTTTTCCCCCAACTCCTTTTCTGTTTTTCCTCTCTTGCTTCATCTCCCCCTCCTTCTATCCTTTACTTTCTCACATTTTCCTCTTTCTCATTGTCTTCCTTTTCTTCTTCCCTTTTTACTTCTCTCCCTCCCTGCCACTTTTCATCCTTTCCCCATCTCTTTCTCTCTCTCACTTAATTTGTAATTTAATCATTGGCCTTGTTAGGAATGGACTGTGAAGATATAAAACAGGTTTTTTTCCTGAGGATATTCCAGGACCTGAAACCATGGTAGAACACTTCAGAAGGTCTAGAATGCTAAATTCCAACACTAAGATTTATGAGTCATTCCTTTCTTGCTTTAACATAGCTTAATTTTTAACTGTAATTCTTTAAAATAGACCCTCTACTATGAGTTTATTATCACTTTAATATATTTAGCCCTAAAAAATACATATCTTATATTCCCCTAGGACAGACTCCTTAGGTCCAGAGAGCATTATTCTGTTTTGTATATCATAGCAAAGATATACTTGATATTAGTTTGATTATAATATGAAGGTCTGAGTGGGTGATGTGTTCCTCAGATACCTTTTGCTGTTTTGTTAAACCGATTCATGATGTACACCTGATAAGATAGTCATTTTGCTGATAAAAGTGATTTAAAAAATTATCTTTTAAATGCTACTTTGTGTCATAGATCAGTTCTGTCTGGATCAAGGACAGAGTGAGGCACAAATCAGAAATGTAGCTACTAAGTTCTCCTTCCTAAGGACATACCTGACCATGTGCTAAGACAGAAAAGCACCATACTGCTTCTAAAATTCCCAAAGAGACATTCAGCCTTGCCAATCAGGTGCTATGAGGACATGATAGGCACTGCTAGCACATCAGAGAAAGAACAGAAAAAGAAATGTGTATCTATAGTGAAGGGATTTTCTAACTGAATTCAAAATCCAAAGAAGAAGATTTGTCAAAAACCAATGGGACTTTAGTACAAGGTAATTAGTAATCTATGCTGTAAGCAAGAGTGGAAGTTTAGACATAATTGTGAAAAAATGAAGTTGTTTTAAAGAAAAATAAAAGAGAACAAAGGGAGAATAATATTTCTTTTTTTTTTTAGTGCTTAAATTTTTTTAATTTTTTATTTTTTTAATATTAGTTACAGTTTGTTATCTTTGTATCCCTGCTATATCCTGCTCCCTCTTTCCCTTCCAATCTCACCCTCCTACCCTCATCTTCTCCCTGCCCCTTTCCAAGTCCACTGATAGGGGAGGACCTCCTCTCCTTTCATCTGATACTGTTTTATCAGGTGTCTTCAGGACTGGCTGCAAAGTCCTCCTCGGTGGCCTAGCAGGAATGCTCCTCCCTGGTGGGGGAGGGGGGTGGGGATGGGGGGAGGGCGAAGGAGGTCAAAGAGCCTGCCATTGAGTTCATTTCAGAAACAGTCCTTGTTTCCCTTATTAGGGTACCCACTTGGATACTGACCTACCAAGAGCTATATCTGAGCAGGGGTTCTAGGTTGCATTCATACATGGTCCTTATTTGGAGAAACAGTCTCATAAAAGACCCCTGTGCCCAGATATATTTGGTCCTTGTGGAGCTCCTGTCCTCTCAAGGTCATATTACCCCCCCCCTTTTTGATTCCCTGCATTCTGTGAGAATCATATTTTTTAATAGAGGATATAGGTTTGAGTCTTAAATTTAACAACTAATGTAGGGTTTGAAAGTTTAGTTTAGATGTACTATTCCTCACAAACAATTCACTTTTCCTTTAACAAAATTTGTTCCCTGTGCTATTCACTGGCCATCATAGAAAAGGCAGGGTGATAAAGAGAGAATGGGCAGTGTGAATTGTATTACCCAGGAGCAACCTGTCTCTTGGGAGGCTTAAATGTATCAGGAGACCTCTTTGCTTCCTGTGTTATTGAAGGAATTCCTGTGTTAAGCCTCTAAGTGGTCTTTGTCAGGAGTCTACATAAGCTAATGAATACAGAGAATGAAAGCTTATACTTCATTAGGGTGACAGGAAATTAAACACCTATCATGAACCACTAAATCTGATTTCAATGCTAGAGACTTCCCTGAGTACCTAACTTTGGTTCAACTTTATTCAAATGTCACACAGGAGCTTGTAATTACTGCTTATGATTTCAGTGTAATCCACATTTATTGAAAACCACATTTAGAATTAACGTATTTATTGATTGTTCTAAAAGTCTGCTTGTCTTCGCCAGCCTTGAATTGTTTGAAACCCCAGTTTGGATTCATGGGCTTTGCTGCCATCAGTTACAAGAAAACACTGTTCGGCTAAACACAGTATGAGGATAAATACAGCATGTCCTGAAAGATCAGCAAGGCACTGCAGAGCACAAGGGTGCTCCTCACTGTGTTTATCATGCTTTTATCATTGGTTTACATCTTATATTTCTAATTTAGCCTCCTTTAATTTAATCACATCTCTAAGAAGCAGCTAGATTGCATATGATCTCCCATTTTAAAGATTATAAAAAAATATATGGTGACTACTCTTAATAACACATAATAAAGGCCAAGCCAGAAATATTTCTTAGTTTTGCAGTCCAATGGTATATAAGAAGCCAGATCTCAAGTTTGGACAAAGTAGTGTAATAGGAAGACTGGAGGACCCTGTACCAGAACATGGCCACCTTGCACAAATTATATAATCCCAGTCTGTTGTCAGTTTTCTCAAAAACATCTTTCTGACAGCATGCTTTAGAGTGTTCTTTCATTTGACTGTGTGTGTTTGAATGTATGTTGTGTGGGCATATTCATGCGTGCATGCCCACGTGCATGAGTGTACAGAGATCAGGGACCAACTTTGGGTGTCACTTCTCAGAAAGTACCCAGTTTTTTGATATTAGGTCTCTTACTGAGACCTGGGCTTCTCTCATTAGGTTAGGTCTGCTGCCCAGCAAGTCCCAGGGTTCTGCCTGTCTCTGACTTTTCATTGTTAGAATTGAAAGCATAGTGTGACACCGTGCCTGTCTTTTCAAGTCAGTGCTTGACTCAGTCTCAGGTATATGGCAAATGTTTTACTGAATGAATACCTTCCCATTCCTAAATGGTTCATTTTTATTTCTAAAGACCGGTGAATATATGCCATCATATATTTTATTTCTAATGACATAGCTTCTTTAATAAAAATATGGCATATCTGGGAGTTGAGGTCAGTGCAATAGTGTGGACTTGGGACATACAAGGTCCTGAGTAAATGTAATTCTCTGAGTTGGGAAACAATTAGGAAAAAGAAGTAGTGATTTGTTATTCATGGGACAAAAGGGAAGTAAATCTTTAAAAATATCAGAATGGAGAGCCTGAATTTTTTTTGAATTTTGCAAAAATTATGATGATTAGATAATTGTAACATTGAAAAAGAACTCTGACTTCCATGGGAAATCACAGACTAACTTGATTTCAAACTGATTTTTGCTAGAAGTAGAGGATTTGCTGTGCGTACAGAATGATTATCACAGTAACAGGTACAGGTCATTAAGATGTGTCCTACAAATCCAAAGCCATGTCAATTCACAAAGTGACAGTGATTATTAAATCTACACGGATTGTCATCTTATGACAAAACAAAACAAAACAAAACAAAAAATCTCTTTCCTGAATATTTATTTTGTCATCTTGCTCCTAAGTTTTTCATTGGTTATTGGATGAATGCTTAGGTTGAAGGCTCACAGACATGGCTGTTGTCTTGAAGGAAAAACATTTGTTGTTCAGTTCTGTGCTTATTAGATTTTCTTGATGGAGTAGTGGTTGGAAACAACCTTTTAAAAGCACACACAGTTGCCCATGACCTCATTGACATACTTTAAATTCTTAATTTAGAATAAACATAACAGGAGAGTCTTTCCTGGTCAGGATGCCAAGACACATTGGGAATAAAATTTAGAAAGCCACTGCATTTTACCACCACAACAAGTCTCCTCATGGAAGTGGGAAACATAATATTCTGAACAATGTCGCTCACAATCAAGCACCTGTGCTCAACTCTTTTTGACAGGCAACTTGTTTTAGAATTGCAGACTGTTCCAACTTTTTTCGTTCTGATAGAAACTGAATGCGGTTGCTTAAAAACTCACCTGTCATGGCCTGTAAAATTAGATTTGTTTACCAGCTTGATGTTGCCAGGTATCTCTTCACCAAACAAACTTCCTTTATTCTTCCAGTGAGGGAGGGCTTGAGTTCTGAATTACCAGAGGGATTTGGATGAAAGTCTTCTTTGAAGTTTCCTATATCACACTTTAAGAGATTAAAGTTCTTTTCTTAACTATGTAATTTAAAACAAGGAAAGTAAGGAAACAAATCAAGGTGGGAGAGGGAGGTAAAACAGAAAAAGTCAGTTCAATTATTCTTAAAAGATTTTCCAAATACAAATACTAGAAGAGAGTGGATTTCCTTATTGAGAAGGTGCCTGAAACCAATGTGGCCAAAGGGCTGGAAATCTGGCCTAAGTGCTAATGAAGAACCTGGGTGCCAACTCATTACTGGGTATCAATTCCTTAGGATACATCACCTTCAGGATTACAATGGGAATTCAGCAGGAGTGAAGAGAGATTTCTGCAGTTTCCTCATCACTTGTACTGGTGCAATAGGAATTCAATAAAATGAATTAACTACACTTGAGCCTAATGGTTGGTGTGAGAAAATTCTTTAATCTCTGACATTTCAAAACCATAAATTTTAGAACAGAGAACCTGACAATTATTACAATTGTTCTTATAAATGTTCTTATAAAACAGTTGCATTCTGGCAGTGTTTTTAAGACTTCTTGCTTCACATCTTTATTGCAAGGAATCATTCCAGGAAGGCTATTGCTAGACACCAAGTAAGTTCTAGTTAGTACTTCTTGTGTGATCTGGGCCTTCCCTTCACTTTGCTGAGCAGAGCAGTTGCCTGTATTGACCTTGAGAGGGCAATTCAAATCTGATTTTTGACGTATAGGAATTAGTACCTCACTGATACTGTCTTCAGGCTTGGTTTGGACAAATTATAGTCATCATACCACTGTTGAGCACAGTTCCCCCTCTCTCATGTTTTCCTATATGATAGCAAATTTGCTACTAAGACCTGGGGTGAAGATGCAATGTAGGAAGTCTGATTATTCAAATCTCTATCTTTACTAGGTCCAATACTAAATTGGTTTTTATAAATGTGAGAATGGTGTATCATGCTTTTTTTCCAATGTACTCTCATCAGAAGACGGGCCTTCACTATGTGTTTAACTTACCCATGAGTGTACTATATGGGGATTGAGCAGCTTTAGAAAGATGTAGCCTAGCTTCTCCATGTGAATCTGAGCATCACAAGTATTGAGAAAGAGTAAGCTCATGTGGGTTTTATACTTCAGATGTCTGCCTATTTTAAATTTCTGCAGTCTTAAGTAAAAACTCTAAATGTATTTTTTTTCTTTTCAAACTCTTAAGTAGTTTCTTTTCAGGATCACAATGAACATTAATGTATTAAAATGGGCTTCCGTTTCTGGAAGCAGTACATCAAAATGAAGTCCCCATCAAGCAGATTTATGAATCCGCATGGATTACTGGAAGGCAAACTTGGCTGAGGATCAGGAAGTATGAATTCCAGTCACTACTCTGCCACTACTCAGACTCTGGTGAACTGCCACCCTTTGCCCCAAGTCACAAGGATTCTTTACCAGAACACTCTCCATGTATCAGCACTTTGTTTCTGCCATGCATTTTCTCTACAAGAAATCTCTTTTAGATTATGTAACTCAAGAAATAAAGCCATGGTAAACTTTGTCATGTTTTCTCCAGAGCCAAGGCAATGCTTTTTCATTTTTAACTTCATAAATTCAGCTTCATTAATTACCCTTTGTACCGTTGGCATGTACATAAAGAGTGAAACCACAGACTGGTTGGGCTCTATTATATATATATATATATATATATATATATATATATATATATATATATATATTTAATCTTACCTACAGGTAAGCACTAGCTAAGTACCTTTATCTTCCCCTAACTCGTGTGGTAATGGGAATTAAGTGCTCTTCTCTGCCTGCCACGTCTCTCCATCTCTTTCCCCTGACACTTTTTATTCTTTTACAGTTTTATTTTCTTCATAGTCTAACTTCTTCCAGACTGGAATGTTGCTCTCTGTAGAGACACCTTTCTATGCAAAATGTTCTTTAGCTTCATACGCATATGCACACAGGTGTTAAATGGACATGTGTAAGAAGAACAGCCTTCCACATGTGGCACTGGAGAGAGACTATCTCAAGAATTCAGCATACTATGAAATTCAGGGACTTTTGTGATTACTAAATTTCACTGAGATAAATACATTTCATAATGAGAATATACTGAAAGTAAAGGGATCTTATTTGCTGATTATTCTTTTCTTACTTTTGTCACCATTCTTTCTTTAGAAGAGTTAGGAGTATATGAGGACTTCAATATGCAACTTCTAACTTAATTTAGAGATATGATTTTTTTTCTAAAAGAAGAAATATTTCTTCATTTTCTTGAATTTTTAAATTTACTGTCAGAGAAGTGTGGACTGTTGTTTCCAGAGCAAACCCCGTACTCACTTTTATTCAGTAGGAGCATTTTGGGGCATGCACTGAAGCAGTTTGTGACATGAAATCTGCTGACTGTGGATCTGAATGTGGATGCCAACTTCACAGCATGCTTCTTAAAGGAGATTTTTATTATTGACCTCTTTGGTGTCTCTGTGTTTTAAGAACATTTGGTCACAAAAAATTTACCATTATAGATGTCCACTGATTTGATGGTACTTTTGATTAATATAGATATTATTGAGAAATATGTAACCATGAAATTGTCTTCACAAAATACACCATGTACTTAAGTAATACGGTGGTTAGCATAACCTTACTAAGTAATAGGAGCACAATGTCTCTGCTCTTGCATAATGAAGTCTGCACACATCTGGATGCAATTCTATATTGTACATTATTTCTTTTTTAATTTATTGACTTTATGGGTTGCTAACAAGCAACTTCTGGTATTTCCTGTCAGTGAAAAGAAGTCAGATACTTTTAACTGTAGAGTTGACAAACCGTTCATTTAAGACTAGTCACAAAGTTTTATCCTGTTGTCTGTACATCACCATTCTATTCCATGAAAAAAAATTAAGTCCAAATTGCAGGAGTAGTGGGGTGGGGACAGAGTTAAGTCAGAGTTCTTGAAATTATCTGAAAGGCCCTCCATTGTGGACCCAATTAATGAAAATAGAGAAGGAAAAAACACGACACTTTTAAGACTTTGCAACAGGTACATCATAGTGTAAGTTTCCCATTTGCTTATGTCCTAGTTTATTTGTCCAACCCACAAGGAATATATAACATTACATAACAACTTAAATTTTTATTATTCTTATGATGAATACATCTTACTTGAAAGTAGGTCTGTATAACCCATTCCATTTTATAATATAAATAGCACATATTAACTTACCTTCTGACATTTGGACTTATTTCTCAGAGTTGCTGATCTGAATAGGTATCAAGGAGGTTAAAATTTGACACATTTATAGTTCAGATATCACAATTGTTGATGAATTGTGTGAAACATCCAAACATTAAAACCTAAGTGAAGTCATAGGTTTGGACTTGAATGTAGGTATTCAGCACAAATATTGTCAGAAATATAAAGACTCAATGTAAATTAAAATTAGTTTCCTGCCTTTTAAAAATAGAAGGCAAATTGTTATTGAAGGATACATACAATGTTTTGGAGTTTACAAAGGGACTGTATATTTTAAATTGGGTGATCACATTATACATATACACAATGAAATTTTCGTTTTTGTCAAGGCCCATCAAAATAAAATTGTTGTTTCACTACAAAAGGAGTCAAAAGAAATATTCCCATAACTTTCATTATTATCGTCCTTATCTTGGTAGCTAGGATACAATGACTGCAAAACACTAGATCCTCACAGGAATTTACTTAGTTAAAAATGAAAGCCAGTGAGTAAAGCAAATTACGTTTTGTTCTACATTTTGAGATGATGAAAATAAAACAAGGTAGCACGTGCCTTTTCCATTTCATTGGTTCAGTCTGAGTGCCTGAGGAACATAAGGTTTAGGGGTCATGGGAGAGGATTCAGGTTCAACGGTCTAGAGTAGAGGTTCAGGATACGTGGAGAAGGGGTGAGATTTTGGAGTCATGGAGAACAGAGGTTTAGAAGTCATGCAAAAGGGAAAGGCTCAAGGTCATGGGGGAAGGGTACGATGGAAGAGCCAATGGGGCAGGGAAAGGTTTAGTAGTAATGGGAGAAAAGTGCAGTTAAGGGATGATAGGTAATGGGAGAGATGTATGGGAACTAGAAGGCGAGGTTCAAGGGTCATGGGAGAAATGCATGATTCAAGTTTATGGCCTTACTTATCTTGTCACTTTATATATCTGTTTAGTAAGAAAAGTATTCATATCCCTTAATATTATTTCTTTGATTTTTTTTTAAACCTACAAATCAAGGCATAGTAAAATAAACCTTCCAAGTTCAATTTTGTTATTTGGTTCAGACTTTTTAATACCAGACACACTTTAGATCATGCAATTTATGGTTAAATTGTGAAAGTATAATATTCATTTTTTTTGTTTAATGAATTAAAATGTCACATGTATTTCAAAGTTTCATACTCTTAGAGATAAAATTTTTATGTTTGCTTTTTTTCTAAAGAAAAAATCAAATGGGATTTCTAGTTCAGTGTATTCTGAGTCGACATTGCCATCTTCATCTTTGCTCGGTTCTTCCTGAAGAACCATTTTCAGCTGCTGTTTCTCTCAATAGGCCTAGTCCAAGTTTCATATTCTACACAAGCATATAATTCTCTCTAATGAGTGTTTACAACATTTCCAGACAGTGGAGTTAAAGAAAACTGACAGCAAGAAAACTAAAAATGAGTGCATTTCCACATACTTTAATATGCTATGGTCTTCCTCTTTTTATTTTATTGGATACGGTAAAAAGTGCTTCCCATGTTGCATAGTAATGTATTTGATAGGTATCTTTAAGATATTTCAGAAGTTAAGTTTTTAAACACAAGTAGAAAAAAGAGATCTTTGTAATGAGATACTAACTTCAGCCTTAGATATTGAAAAATACATTTTTGATGAAAATACCTTTAAACTCCATACTGAATTCTAAATCACTCACAAGAAATTACTTCAAGAATATCCCATCACTTTCTTCCATTTAAACTTGCAGTGTGGTAGAAAACGTTTATATGCATAACAGACACCCACTCCCCCCCCCATACATACACATATACCCAATCTTTAGAATCAGGGCTTAAAAATATCTAGTTAATACTTGCAGGACACTCAGTGAGGTCTGTGACTATTGATCAGTCCTGCTGAAATAATCCTTCCTCCCTCTGTTCTAGGTCACTGTCATTCATCTTTCCTGTAGACTGCTTAGTCCTCCATGTTCATTAACTCAATTCATATTTGAAATGTTCATACATTTTAGAACAATTTTTCAGTAATGGCAATACTTGGTCACTACATCAAAATCCATACTATCAAAATAATTTCAATGATTTAAATATCTATGTTGAAGCACTCATTTTTTCTCCTCTCCTCTTATTAAATGGTTGCCTTTCAAAATGGACTGAAATGATGACCACTGCTTAGTACACACTACAAGGAGCAATAAGCCCTGCTAAAATGGGTTTCATAATTCTGTCTCAGAATGATTCATTTCCTTCATTTTTTTCTATTAACTGCGTCTTCATTTATTTTTTTAAAGAATCCTCACCATGTGAAAAATAGTGAGTTTTAAACATTAATCACCATAATCAATTTAATGCTTGCAAGGCAATAGGAGAAATATTTTTGAGTTTACTATTGCTAATATTTCAATGTAATGAAAATATCAAAATCTTGCTGCTTTTAAGTATCTATAGTAAATATCTTAGATTAGATATTCAACTGTCCCATACTCATTTTTCTAATACTTGCTACTTCATCTCCAGTACAATGTGGTATGTTAAAATTCTGACAGTGAGTAGACAGTCTTGTCTGCCTTGTACTTTCTCTAATAAAGAACAGGTTATCATTATAGTTTAAGAAAAGAGAATTAAATTTGAACTTGATTTTTCCATTTTCAGGGATTTGTTGTGAGGAGAAAATGATGCTGTGTGTGAATAATTTGAAAACTTCAAGGTGCAATTATCATCAAAGTGCTAACATCTGCTAAGGTTTTTAATTTCAGTAATGTGAGCAGTAAATATGCTTTTGGGCATGTGGTCACACTAATTGTTTTTTTTAGAAAATGTAATTCCTAGACAGCCATAATGTTTTTATTTTTCTTATTGTGTAAACTTACCTTGAATAATTTACAGCCTTCTCATGGTCTGAAATTTTATGTTGCCTTAATAAGTTGTCACAGCTCAAGACATTATCAAAACTATTCATAATTTTCAATGTGGATGTTACTACAGAATTCACATCTCTTCTTACTTTCAATAAGATATACATTTTAGAAATTGTAAGTAAAAATTTGAAGTTTCATATTTTATGACACAATAACTTTACTAACGTGGTTGTAGAGAAATTACGTACTTGCATATAAACATTGAGTATTTTGAATTGCTAAGACAGTTTTTACTACATTCAGTACAGGACAATGATCAGTGAATATCCAGAACTTCATTATGTCTTCTACTTCTGAAGCACGCTCTAGTCCCCTTTGAAAGGGTTTTGGGAAGATTTAAATGCAATGGTGACTCCTTACTGAGTGGTGTTGGTTCACTGAGCTTACTTTCCCAAATAAATTGCCAGATATTCACTTAATTTCAGCAGATCTTTCAATTAATTTCAAGCCTATGTTATTAATCTGTAGCATACTGTAAGCTTTCACACCTTCCATCTACTCACTGGAGGAAATGTATACAGGAGAATATATGTTGGGTCTTTGTGTGCATCATGAAGTTTCACTCACAGCTATAATTAAAATATTCATTCCATTCATAAAAATAAAAGATCAGTTGTATCTTTAACCATTTTTTTTTTATTTGATTGACCGTTGCCATTTATCTTTAATGGAATGGAGAAACATATTTAAGAAATTTAATAAAGCTTTATTGTAATAACTTTATGAGCTAGTAAGTGCCCATTTTGTGTTTATATTATTTAAAGGCATTTGTCTATTGGGACTTTTCATTTTCCAAAATTTAAGGCTGTATTAGGATCTGGTATGTTCACATATTTGTAGAGTTTCTTCATGGACTTGAATGCATCTTCTGTCACTACAGAGCTGCTTTTACTCTATTATGCTGATTTGATGGGATAAATATCTGGTTGATGGTCTTTAGTAAAATTCTGATAATAAAGGTAACTTAACACAATACATTTTCTACATATGAAAATCACTCTCTAACACTCATTATTTTGAGGTTATAGAAATCACATTTATAACTCCCAAAATTTTATCTATATTTAGACATCATTTTTTCAAGATATGAAGGTCTGAGGAGTACTTACTTGTAGGGAGGGGTGTTGATGAGGGCAAGAAGTGTCTATGTGGTCAGAATGTATGATTTACATGTGAAATTGTCAAAAGAAAAAATTTAATGCCAAAGGTATCACTTAGAGAATTAACTTTAGGAGATATGTATTTAGAGAAAGGCTGGAGAGAGGTATGTATTGAATATGATAGCCCAGATTTTGCCTTATGGTTGAATACTGGTTTATATTTTTCTTTAACTGAAGAACAACATTGGAAATTAAAATTATATTTTTCCTCTAAACATTTATTGCCACTGTGTTAGAGCAAGGACTCATTCTATGAAGTGGCAGGACCAATAATAACATTTTTACTCCCACTTTAAAGTGTAAGGCCAATGGTATTTTATAAGGATTCTTTTCTTTCTTTTTAAATTTTTTCACAATTTATTCATTATATATCTCGATTGAAGCCCCCTCCCTCAACTCTCCCCAGTCCCACTCTCCCTTTCTCTTCCCCCCATCCCTTTCCACTAGTCTACAGAAAGGGGGAGTTCTCCATCATTGCCTTCTGCCCATAGCTTGTTAACTCTCATCAGGACAGCCTGGATCTTATAAAGATTATTTTCACTGGCTACACATTTTTTCTTTTCTTGGAAAGTTACAAAAACAAAGACGACTATATTGTTGTCAGTAAACGTGTTATGACAATTCTGCAATTAAAATTATGATTTGATAAATAAAACCCTGATAGCTCTTCTAATATCTTTTTGACTTTAAAATAAAACATTAAAACAATGCCTTTAAAACAACCAAGGCACTTTTATGATTTAAGGTTTATAATTATTCTGAAAAGTAATAAATGAGATGATTAAGCTGAGTTTGATGGTTATTACATATAATTACTTTGACATTCTAATAACATGAGTCACCTGAGTATGCAGAAGGCACACCTGTAAATTATAGGGTCAGATAAAGTGATGATTGTTTTTTATTTTATTTTATTTTATTTTATTTTTTTATTTTATTTTATTTTATTTTATTTTATTTTATTTTATTTTATTTTATTTTATGTGTTTTATTTTTCTGCCTCCTTGAGAAAGTAGATAACATAACACAGGGCAAACGTTGATTTTAAAGTGATCTGTCATAAAACATCACGTATAAGATGGGCATGATGATACACCACTGTATAAGCACTAAGATAGAAAGAGGCAAATGCTAAGTTGAAGGCCAGTCTGAGCACCTTATCATGGCACTGTGTCAAGGAAAACAGCAAACAAATGTCTGAGTTGTTTCTTAGTGTCAGAGCCTACCATGTGTGAAGCCCTGGGCTCAATACCTACTAAGATTTTATTTTAATAATGATTTCATAAAATCTCCACAGTATAGTAAAACGTTTAATGATTTTACAATCTAAACAAATACATGTGTGGCTTTTAAGGCTGTAAAATTTTGATGCACTACTCAAAAAGCATATGCCTATTAATGGATTACTGATGGCATTTAGTTTTCTAAATATATTGTATAGTATAAATTAATTTTGTTTGGCTTAAAATATACTTTTAAAGTAAATTTTAAGCTCCTTCCTCTGCACTACTTACGAGGTGGCTGCCATGTCTTTTGTGGCAACATGGCTGCCCTTAGGCCTCTGGTGAAGCCTAAGATCATCAAAAAGAGGGCCAAGAAGTTCATCAGGCACGAGACAGACCAAAATGTCAAAGTTAAGTGAAACTGGTGGAAATCCAGAGGTATTGACAACAGGGTTCGGAGAAGATTCAAGGGCCAGATCCTGATGTCCAACATTGGTTACAGGAACAACAAGAAAACCAGGCACATGCTGCCCAGCAGCTTCTGGGAGTTTCAGGTCCACAATGTCAAGGCGCTGGAAGTGCTGCTGATGTGCAACAAAATCTTACACTCTGAGATTGCTCACAATGTTTCCTCCAAGAACAGAAAAGCCATCATTGAAAGAGCAGCAGAGCTGGCCATCAGAGTCACCAATCCCAACGCCAGGCTGAGTAGTGAAGAAAATGAGTAGATGGCTTGTGTCTGTGTTTTATTTGTGTTTAAAATAAAACTACAAAAACTGCCAAAAAAATTAAATTTTAAACTCTTTGTGAACATGTATTTTAAATCTATTTTTTGTTATTTTGAAAGATAAAGTGCCTATAAACTTTCAACATTTAATTTCTGTTCAGCATGTGCATTTGTTGACAAGTTGAGAACCTTCATATTTTTAAAATTAAATCTGAAGACGTTTCAAATGGCAAAACTTTAACTTTTATGAGAAAAATAACACTTACAAACTGCTTTGAAATCTGGTAGATAATTGCATCTTATAAGCCTTACTATGAAATACAATGGTTTTCTCTAATGCCACACTGAAGATTTCTTGAGACACATTTATTGCTGGCAACTCCATGTATCTACCATGCTATTGCAATAGCCTAGATATATTTACTTCAAGAAGATTTCCCAGGTCTTAAGCGTATCACTTCTTTCCTTTTATACCTTCAAAATCAACCTCCACTATAAAAACCTGGCACTACAAAAGCACTATATTTGCTAGTGCATTTTGATTTACATGGTAGTTTTAATTCTGAAAACTTTCGAAAAACAAAACCACTTATTTTGCACTAAAGTTGCTTACTGTCTCAGAAATATTACAATGCTGTTTTTAATCACTTTAGTTTGTGAACCAAAAATCTTTAGACTGTCAGTAGAGAAAGATTTTCAATTTATTAATTTTATCTTAGTGGCTTCAGCCTCAGCAGTTGTATAGCATCTCATTTTCTGCAAATAGGGATACAATCAGTGTTGGCATTGTGTGAATTAATATGAAAGTGCTTTCAGCATATAGCAGAATATAATAGTTATTTTAGTCTTCTCACATGTTGGAGAATCATTTATGAAAATATGTCCTAATAATACTTCAGGAAAATTTCTTATCTACTTATGTATTAAGAAACATTCTTGCAAAAATTTTAAAAGTAATTTTTTAAAATTGCTCACAGCTAATGACAATAAAGCTTATGTTAATGAGAAAGAAATGTCATAATGAATATCATAATTATAATATTGTAACTGTAACTTTTCTTTTCCCAAACTTTTGAAGTGATATAAAGAGGCGTGATAAACTTAATTATATTAGTTTTAACTGTTTTACTACAGACAAATGATGACATTCTCATTGTTGGTAAAAAACAAAACAAAACAAAAAACTCCATTCAAAACTAGAATGTTGGGGATTGGTGTGGTGCTATGTGTTTTGATGCTAATTACTGGCCCTCAAGATTTGGCTACTGCCCAGATAAACCTATCCTTGTGTAAATCTGCCCAAGATATTATTCCTGATTGGTTAATAATAAAAGCCTGTACCTGCACAGGGCCAAAAAAGGTAGGCGTGGCTAAGGTTCAAGGGCTTGGAGGAGAGAGGATCTTAGGAGAAGGACAGAAGGAGAGGGGTTAAGAGTAAACTGCTATGGGTTAGGTGGAAAAGAAACCACATGGGCTTAGAGGAAGGACTAGGAAAATGGAGTGGAAAGGAGCAATCAAGATAAAGAATAAGCAATTATTTATGGAATTATGGATGGGAGGTAGACCAATTAGGAATGATTAAAGCAGATGGGATGGGATGGGTCCTGGGCAATATGAGATAGCATAGGTGGAATTATTTGCCCAGCCCACGGTGATATAAGGCAATTATAAAATCTAACAGGTATCTGTGTCTTTATTTGATTGTGATAGCAGGTTAAGTAACACCATTATTTTAATTGCAGGGCTAATAATAAGCATTATTACACCGTGCTTATAAATGGCATCAATACTAGGATCAAAATAGACAGATGACACGATCTCAACTGAGCACTAAGATCCACTGTTCAAAGAAGCATGGACTTTATATCTGCAGTTCTAATTTTAGTATCAACTCTGTGCCTTCAGTCTACTCTGCTTAAAATTTAAAATAAAAAAATAATTATTGAAAATATTTCCCTGGTTTCTTCATGTCAGGATTCAGTGGAATAGGTATGAACAAAATATAAATAACAAAAGAAGCTGGGAGTTAATCTGAACTTGGTGCAACAGAGACACCAGTGCAAAAACACATGAGGTGTCACTCTACTCTTTCACAACTCAGTGCACATCCTTGGATATCATTGCAGGAAACACTTCAGTGACAGCATTGAAAACAATATCCACAAAATGACAGCTTCACACACAAGAAGGCATGAAAGGAATAATGGTGTATTGGCATCAATACTGATGCGTTGCTACAGGCTCAGAGTGGCTAAGGGCAGTGCACTTGTGGCTGTGGGCCCTGACAGAGTTATGATGTCACCCTTTGAAATGCTAATTTCCCCATGTTTCGTCTTCTTGTATCACTTTCCTTCTTTTCTTTCCAAGCCAGGTATTTGGAAAAATCTAATTTTTTTTCAAAGTGAATAAAATTTTATTAAATCGAATTATAAACAGATTCAAAATTTCACATGAGATGTTTTATTTTTGCAATTTTATAATTTCAGAATACATCAATATATAAAATTTGCTCTAGAAAATTCATCATTGGTCCATAAACTCAACAAATATTTTAAACATATATAAGTGACTTAGAAATAAAAAAAACCGATAAAGCAAATGTAAGAAGCCAACTAAGAAATAATAGTATAATCTTTTAAAGTGATTCTATTGGTCTTAAAATAGATACCAAATGAGACAGATTGCATTTTTTTAAATCCAAATAAAATATTTCAAATGCTCACTGGAAGTAATAGTGTTCACTCTCAGAAGCATCTATGCAACGAATTACTTAAGGCTTTGAATGAAAAGCAAACTCCTCGGCTATGGAAGATATTTCTAGGTGGCCACATATCTTCTAGAAGATAAAAAAAATGTTTTATGAGTTTGAAGATAAAAAAAATTGAAAGTTCTCTAGTATAGATTAAGTATGTCACACATACACACAAGCGATAGTTTGTGAAAACAGTAAAATCAAATATAGGAAGTTTAACCCCTAAATCTGTCTCTTATTGTTAAAGCATTGGGAATATATAGCATTTTTTTTTCACTTAAAATCACTTTTTATACCACCATTCTAGGTACAAGTACTTATGGCAATTTCCTCTCCAACAAAAAACAAACCAAAACAATCCCTCAAAAGCAAAAGTAGCAAGAAAATCCAAATCCTGAACCCAACCAACCAAACAAACAAGAAACTTTCATGCATCTTCATACTAGAATAAATTGTTAAAGGTTAAATATCTTTCAGGGTTGTGCCTACAAGATGGTGAACACCAAATGATTAAATATCATGATCTAAATAACATAAAATATACTGTGTAGAAGTTTTCTAAACAATGTTTCCCTCAACATATTTAGAAAATAAGATTAGACTTTAATGAAGAAATTTTTCTCATGCTAGTATGTGTTGAAATTACAATTGTAGACTAGGCTTCAAACTCTAACAGTCAGGCTTTGTCTTACAGTGTTAACATGGATTGATATCCAAGCCTATGGTCTTTTTTTAATTAGAATTTTTCTCAAAGTTTATTCCTGAAAAGGACAACATAAAACAGCACAGTCACTAAGTCTATCCAAGATGTTTTAAGTATACTGGATTATTTTAATATAACACATTATCTACTATGGACTTGACCTGTCTTAATTTTTAGGAAAAAATGGCAGTATGATAAAAGTGTGAGAGCTTTTATCAAGTGTGTTATCATTTTACATTTGGGTTAGACTACCTTAAAATGGAAATTGACACAACTACCTATTTGATAAAATACAGTACTTTTGCTGAAGATAAAAAACTTTAAACTGGCTGAGCCAATTTAAATGCTTAATGCTTTCATTATCCTGATGTTCCCAAATAGTTTACACATTGAAAATAAATTGGCTAATCCAAAGAAGTCATTGTGATTTGAATCCTCTTTGTAGTTCTACAGGACTGGGATGTTCAATTAAGTATTCCACCAATAGTAATTTTGTTCCACCAGAAAGACAAAAGCAAGCAAGCAAGCAAGCAAGCAAATAAACAAACAAAAGCAAAAACAAAATACTGGACACATCAGTGATTTTCATTTGTATTTATCTTCTTTAAGCATTTTCAAAGTGGAGGTGCTATATTAAAACAGAAAGACAATTGTATATAACATTTAATATTCAGTATTTTCATGGGTTACAAGTCACTGGGGACAATACTTTTAATCATGTATAAATCACACTCAAGAAGACCAGGCCCCTGCAGTTTAGAAGCGGCATTACTTCTTGCTCTCTGTGAGGAAGAGCACTGGCACCATCAGGGTTTTGGTTATCAAACATTCAGATGTCATTTCACTTACTTGTTGGTGATTTACTTGATACTGAATTAAAGCAGATTCAAACTGGTCCTCTATCGATTTCAGAAGTAGATAAGCTGGTGTAATATGGGGTAGTATTGTCTTCTATGAAAATTCTTCAATGATTTCATAGCGATAAGCATAAGTGCTAAATGCCTTTTTAATAACTGCAGACCTACCTTGATTTCCACAATAAGCCTGTATTCATGTCCACAGGACAAAGTTTTCACACAATTTAAGGCAAAACAGGTATTAATTTACTTAACAGAACTCATGTTTAAATAATTAAAACTAATTTGTGTTTAAAGCTATTTGCAGATTTATTAAAGAAACAAATACAAATATGCATTTCTACAGAACTGTTTTTTTTTTTCCAAAATGAGCTTAAAACTTGTTCCACAGTTTTCACTTGTATATATATCTAACGGCAACCCAAGTATTGGCCTCTGCACCACTTTTAATGAGACAATTGCCCTTCCATCGCAATTATAAAAAACTATTTAAAAAAAATCCAGCACATACACGTTAAATATTTTCCTTAAAAAAATAATCTAATCAAAATATTGAATACTTTAGATTTAAACAATATTTTATTTACAAATCTGATTTGATGTACTTTATTAATTATACAAGGTAATGCTTCAATTTTCAACAACAGTTGCTTTTTGTTTTTATAGACCAGTGGAATGACATCCTATCTAGTAATATGTTCTACATTTCATTTTATTTTTCAAAATTAACACATTTCTGATTTTTTTTTGTATAAACTTTATTTAATTGGGGCACATATCCGGTGAAACAAAAAATAACATGCATAATTCCAAAAATAATTTTAAAGTAATGATACTTACCCTTATGTAAAAAGACATCTATGGACAACAGTGCACGGCAATATTATGTACTCATGTTTATGAGAAACCAAGCAGGAGGAAACGTGTTCATCCCGTTTACTAATAATAAGCAAGTTCATATGGCTGTTTGCAGCATTTAAATAAAGTGTATATATTAAATTTCTAAGATTGCATTGCACTCAAAATTATTATGTATAGCCATGCTTGCCCTGTATTTAATGATCAATGAATTTCTGCTACTAACAGAGTAACTGGTCTTAAATTGTGTATGTGATGTAGAGTGTTAAATTATATTTTCATCTCCTTTTAATTGCTGCCTTGGAAAGCAAGAATTCCCTTCTTGGAGAAGAAGCACAGTAAACATAATTTACTTAAGGACTCAGTGAGGAATCATTTTAAGAATCAAGAATGTACCATCAGAATGGATTAAAAGGAATGTCATAACCAGAACCTCTGTTGAAGTCTATTACCACCGTTAAAATTTCTAAGAAAAGATAGGGCCTATAATATGGGGATTCCATTCATTGTCAAATTACTAAAATCTACCAATTTAATGCTTTCATACTGTTTATTTTTTCCAATAAAAAAATAAATCTCATACATTAGAAGTGGTACACAAAAAACTGGGATAAAATTTATCAGATTCTTGATAGCACCATTTACACATTCTTAAAGTAAACATATGCACTTTCTTAGAAAGCGATATAAATATATAATACAGGACTTGCTAACCTCTGTCAACCATCTGAATGCGATGGAATAATCTATCTCTACTGTGCAGGTAGGCTTGTGCATGGTGGTGTGGCAATATCATTTTAAAAGTTTGTTACAGATGTGATGGGAAGCTGGAAGGAGTCGAATAAGCAGAAAACAGAGCTTAGATCTACTGTAAGCAATGAGTCGAAATGAGCCGTTACAGGTTAGAACTTATCATTGTTTCTGATCATTCAATGAAAAATGATTTCCACAGAAATAGATACATATATTGTTTTGGGAGTGGGCTGGGTGAGGTGAAGTGGGATAGAGAGTCCTACAGGTAATAACTGGAAGTGCAGACGAAATTGGTCTTCAGTGCAAAGAGGAAGGCAGCCGTTAAAAAGTCTAGGTGCAATGTGGTGCTGAAAGAAAAGCTCCCAGTGAAAAACGGAAAACCAAAACCAAAACCAAAAACCAAGAAACAAAACAAAAATAAAAAATAAAAGAAAATAAACTGCAATGCAGCTTCAAGCAGTAATTTGTGGTGCTGAAAGGACAGCTCCCAGTGTTGAGGAAAAGATCCTGGATCTAGAATGAGGTGTCCAATCTGTATGATAAACAGCACACCGTGTCTCAGAGCGCCCATTCAATCTCAGTAAGTAAATGAAATATTGATTGAAAGTGACCCTGAAACAGAATGCATTAAAAAGACACAGAAAGCTGCAGAACTGAGGTAATTCGTATTCAGCGTGTTCACCAGCCTCCTTATAGCGAAACAAGACTATAAATAGTTGCATTTCATAAGATGTTTGCCTCGTGTCACCAGTTTTCTCCACTTTGGAGTATAGCTGAACAGCCATCTTTACATGCCTACCTGTGGCAGTCTGAAGCCATACTAATTTCCTTGAAATAAATTAAAGCATTGCATCACAAATCAATTCTACACAGTCTATAAATTTCAGGACTTTTTAAACAGCATGAAGCTGATTTACACATAATTCATACAAACCCTTATTTGTTACCATAAATTAAAATGTAAATATCTCTAATTTAGCTTTCAGTTTTAACTAACATATAACCATGCCAAGTAGGAAAAGTTTGGAATTCCCATTTACAATTAAAATTGAACTGAGTGCACTGTCAGCCACACTAGCTAATAAAATACACATAACTGTTTAAATGGTTTGGCTTCAAAGAAACATTAAATTCCAGATGAAATGTATGGGCTCCACACTGGACTACTGGAATTTTGAAAAAAAAAAAAAAGATTAAAGATTTGCTAATACTGAACAAAACATTTTAAAGACCCGACATTTGAAATGCTTCTAATACACATCCTAGATTGCTCCCTTTTCCTTCTTCCAATGAGTGGGGGCCCAACTTTGCCTTTGTTCACTGCTGACTCTGAGACAGCATGGTGAAAGAAATTTACATAGATATTATTTACTGTTAATGTATTATAAATGATCTGAGACTTGTGACATGCAAGGAAAAAATGAGACGGGAGACAAGTGATGCTACATGATGAACTAAGCACATTTATAATGATAAAATGAGTAAATATAATAGCGGCAATGCTAACCACTGATTCCACGAGATACACTATTTGTCAAAACTTACACAACTACAGAGTATCGACGATAAATAGTCATTACCAATTAACACAGTTTACTACAGCTTTTCTCTTTCATTTAAACAAGCATATCATTCCCTTTGAAAATCATTCTCTAAATAAATATTTAGAGATAGAGAACTCTAAATGAAATAACAGTCCAATGTTAAAAACTAAAAAAAAAAAAATGAGTTCTACTCTTACAGTTTGACAGAAATGAATTATTAATAGTGGAAGGGGAAGGGATCAGGAAATAATTTCAAGTTCTCAATGTCCAAAAGTAAATTGCACAGTAAATCAATATGAAATGAAGAGTCCATATAGTTCAATGAACAAAAGGGAAAGTTCATGAGCACAAAGATCACAGTTCAGAGAGAGGCTGGACGAAATTCAGACATGGAGCATCACACTCATTGTTCTTTAATTGGTTGCACAGAAAGGAGCAGCTGGGATGCCATTTAGCTTGCTAGGATGGACGTAACCAATGGGCTGAAGTTGAGATGGAAGTAATTCTCTTTTGTAATTCAGTTGCTCAGCCAGATGATCCAGAGGTAGCCAGCATTTTATTTTTGTCCATTGAATTTAAGACTGCATGCACAGCATGAGGAGGTGCTTGGGGATGGATGCCCCTATGAGTGGCCTTGAGCGGGCAAACTCAGAGGTTAACAGATGGTGTGTCAAATGGCCTGGACAGTTGGCACTCAGGAGAGGTACAGAAGAGGGTGACAGTTGTTGGGTCTTGGGAACAAAGGCTTACTTTGAAATGACCTGTCAAAAAGCCTGACAAAGGTAGATCATACTACCTCTCAAGATAAACTGCCTCTTCTAAATAAGCATGCAGGAAATACTGTCTGATTGGTGACATAAAAAATGCTCCACAAAACATGCAAATTACCGAGTATTAGAAATTGCACTGGCTGCTAGCGCCATGCTGCAAGGACTCCGTCATGGAGCAAACAGCTAAATCACAGATAGCTTCACAGTAAAATCTACATTCACAATACTAATAGGTTTCTAGTGTTAACAAATTATACACAATTATAAGCTCTTAAAATGCAACATACTTATCCAGCAGTTGCAGATAATGAAACATTATCAGCTATCAATAATGTGTTGGCACTTTCACTTTTGTTTATAAAATTTCCAATACACTGTACCACAGTTATGTGTCTAAACAGTGAGGATGTTAATGGAGTAATGACTGTTCTACTGGCCAGGCAATGGGATCAGTAGTGAATTCAGTGCTTAAAAACAAATGTACAGACCTCTGAAGAGGTGGGACTCCATGTGAGAACTTTTGTTGAACTTACAAATGATGAAGAATGGGCCATGGCCAGCATGCAGCATTATTTCCATTGTCTAGTTCAGATGGAGAACAGGTGCTTTTATTGATCTGTAAACTTACCAATGTAATTTTCCACAGTTTTAACCTTTTAAATATTTTACAGTGCTTTTATGCAACTATATTGCTTTTTGATCATTTTAAATTTAAAACTTATTTTCAAAATATTGTTTCCTACTTCTCTGTGCCCTAAGCAGGAAGTAAGACATACATGACAGTGCTTTGGCCTCACTCCAGTTTAGGTCACTGACCCCACCATACTCAACCTAACAGTAGTTAATTTAGTGTTATCTAGAACTAATACTGAAAACTATACGCATATCCCTGTCTACATTCAATCATTAAACTACAATAATGCTGGTAAAATGGCAGGCTTAAATCTTATACTAGAAACACCTCTGACAAATATACACAAGCAAAGTATAGAGAACAAAACAGGTCAAGAAAAAATTCTATGAAACATCTGGTAAAACACATATTATTTACATATACACATTGTCAACATAGTCGCATTCATTTGCATAATTATATATTAATAACAGAAAAACTTCACTTCTGCAAAGTACAGTACATCCTTCTTGAAAATGGGGTAAAGGAGGGGTTAAAACAATCTGACGTATAATTGGGACACTCAGCCCACTTTCTGAGGATTGGCAGCCCGAACTCCTTGCTCATATGTGATCCTCTGTGTAATTAAATACTGAGCAGCCTGTGTTGCAGCTGGTGTTCCAGTAATGGTTACCTTCCGATTCCTTGTGCCAGGTACGAATTCTCCCTTTTTGGAGATCTGTATCCTTGCACCAGTCAACTCCTGGTATTCCACTAAGGTTTTCCCTCCTTTGCCAAGTATTGCACCAACTAAGTTTTCTGGAACTGCTATTTCAACTACATCCTTTGATCCATCTGTGGATTTCTCTGTCCCTAGAATGGCACTGGCAGCTAGGGGCGAGGCAGCTCCAAAGTATCCATTGGTTGCAGCAGTAGCAGCAGCCAGGCTACCTAATGCAAATGTTCCCGCCGTCCCCCCAGCTGTGCTGCCACTGGCTGAGGCTTCACTGGCATAGGTGGCCAACAAATTGGCTGCTGCTGCTGCTGGGTTGGCACTGGCAGCTGCTGCAGCCAAAGCCCCCGTTGCTGCTGCTTGGCTGAGACCTAAACCTAATGTGTTGAGATTATATCCATAGCTGGCTAATGTATTAAGTGCAGAGGTGATGGCCACCAGGTCATTGCCTGTGAAGCCAGATAAAACTGCTGGGAAGGCCGCAACACCGGCAAGGTTAGCATGTCCTAATAGCCCTGCGGCCGCTGCGGCAGTTGGTAACACTTCAGCAGTGTTTGCATAAGGAGATCCGGTTGGATTGGAATTTGCCACTGGACCTGTCACATTGGCATAACTGATATTGAGGCAGCTGCCACTCTGCGGATCCTCTTGAATCTTCTGGATGATAAGTTCAACAGCTTTTCGGTTTTGTTCAGGTTCTCCACTCACAGTGACAACCCTCTCTTGCAAGTTGATCCCATCGGGTTTCTGGGAAAGCTGCACCCAAGCCCCTGACTGCTCCATTATAGCCTTCACAGTAGCACCTCCCTTCCCTATTATCAGACCTGCTGTGCTGTTGGGAACTATAATCTTTACCTGTAATTAAAAAAAATACGTATAAATAATACTTCTGTTTTGTGCACATACATCATATTACTTTGCTATCCTAGAAAAAGTACAATAATTGATAATTAGTTTAAATGTAATTTATTAAGATAGAAATACCACAACTTTAAAGTGACTTTTATCATATTTTAATAAAACTACCTTGTACAAGGAAAGTTTTCAAAGGAAAAAAAGCAATCTTCAAGTCAAAATTATTAAACAAAAAATTCATTGGATCTCTGCATTTTGCAACAGTCTATGAGAAATCAGCATGTCAAAAAAGCGGGACTTATAAGTATACATTAATGTCTTCAAGTGGCACAGAAATCACAATGCCGCTACTGGTTCTTCAGCCGCTGCACCTTAAAGAAACTCTCTGCTCCAAGAAACATGAACAGACAGTGTAGAATTATGAAAGCAAAGTTAACAAAGACAACAGTAGAAAATACCCACTTAAAGCTTTCAAAACATTAATTTCATGTTCCTTATTACCTAGTAGTTTGGGGGTTATTCACAAATATCTTATTTTTTATGGCTATATTTAGAAGTAAAGTTCAATAAAATTATTAATAGTATTTTATTTTTTAATTAGACAAACTATCACTTTAGTTCATAAAAACTGACCATCAAATTATTAATAACTATTTACGATGTTTCTTAAATTAAGGGGATTTGAGTGTTATGTCATATAGGCCTTCTGATGATGTAATTCTCTGTTTTAGAAGACAGTTGTATTAGAAGTAGTGATTGTTACCCTATTGCCAAGTAGTGAGGAGAAATCACTGAGTCCAATGTGGTGATTTTGTTAATTTACACTCAGTGTACAGCAACAAGAAACAGCACATCCTGACTTACGTCATCACAACAGAATTGTATTGTATGAGTATTTAGTGTGACATTTCCAGAAAGCCTAAAATTAAAAAGCTAGGCATTAACATTGAGCTTGTATTTGTTGACATCCACATATCTATTTATGCCCCTTCCCAGGCTCATCAAACCTGAAACTTTAGTCACTGACAGGGCACTGAAGTAACTTCTTTATTCTCCGTGTGGGGCAGACAATAGAACTGGTGGCTAAATCATTTCCTATGTAGTTGAGCTTTTCTGATATTCATTAGCTAATATGTAGCAAGTATCACCACTGCTATCTTTAGAACACAGATTTCCAAAGGAACATTTTAAAGGCTGTCTGTCTGGTCTGGTCATTCTGCTCTCTAAGGCAGCAGGCAGTGAATATGAATCCATGTTCCAGAGTGGGCACAGAGGGGTGTGTTTAGACATCTTACACACACATTACACACAATATTTTCTTTGTGCAATTCTGATTTTATTTAATCCTTTTGCAAAAATAGTTTAATTTTTGACTTCTAAAAAAATCCAAATACAAAACCACTTCTTAGGGACAGCAAACATATTCAAAGTTGCCAACTAAGTTAATTTTATTTTATGGAGGATATTAAAAGAACCTTTTAACAGTTATTAATTTTAGTATTTTCCCCAGAAAATTATTTGTCTTTAAAGAGTTACAACTATAATGTTAACCCTAATTTTACCTTATTATAAGGATGAATTAGAACCAACCTTCAGTTTTATAATATATGAAAATCCTTTAGTATCTCCAATGAAATTCTGTAGTAAGCCCAGGTTGCCATGTAGTCTGTACAGCTCTCTAACTATGCCTGAACCCTAGCATGTCCTTTCTCGGTTTCATCATTTGGGAGGTAGTCACAAAAATTCCACACTCAATTCATACTTTAGTCATGAGTTCCTAAGAATATCCCACATTTAGTGTTCTTTGTCTTGGATCTTCTATGTCTTTCCAGATGACTGAAAGGTTTTCTCTCTCCTTACACTGACTTTTTCATCAGTGTGTGTGTTTTTACCTGCTGAAGTCTTGTATATCTTACAAACAGTTTAGCTTGTAAGGCTACCTATGAAAAACAAAACAATACAAACCCCTAACCTTACTGGTGTCATTTTTTTTTTCTTACACTTCTTATGTTACTTCTCCTAAGCAGTACAGAAAGGCATCTGCTTTTAGGCTACCCACTTATCTGACTTTACATTCCTATTTGTACTTGGTTTAAGTTACACATGGGTAATCATAAAAAAAAATACAGCAACATATATATATATATATATACATTAGTATGGGAATAAATTTATTTAAAAGATGATTTACCATAGACATTGAGAGATCTCTGTGTATGTACAAAAGAGCTAACACTGAGCTCATTATTTTTTAATATTAAAAATATTTATTTATATGTGTATTTTGCTTGCATGTCTGTAATTGTATTGCACATATGTAGTGACCGCTGAGGTCAGAAGAAGGCATCATATCTCCTGGAGTTGGAGGTACAGTTTTAAGACTTCTTGGGGATACTGGGAACTGAACCCAGGTCCTTTGCAAAAGCAGTGAAAATTTTAAACTGCATATCTCTAATCTTTGACTTCAGTTTTTTAAATCAAGTATAATGTTTATCATCTTAAAATTCTAAAATTTACATCATGCATATGTTGAGCTATTCAAAAGCTAAGTGCAGTGTGTTTAAATCTTGTCAGAAAATTTCTGAAACCAACCTTACCAAGTTTTTAGTCACTTAAAAAGCAGTTTTTGCCACTGCTGTCACACTGACAAACAGTCTGATTTATTCCTACATGTTCATTTATTAAAGTGTATTTTCCACCATGTTTTATAGTTTCAGTTTCTAAAGTCAGTGGTTACCCTAATTCAGCCATAAAAATGTAGTCAGATTAATTCCAGTGATCTACGACTGAGTGCTACTTGATTAAGTAGCGAGAGGGGCCAGTTAATAAGATAGCTCAATGTAAGCATCTGCTAACTCACCAAAGAACTAGGGACGTCCCTCCCTTTTGCTTCAAACTATACCTGAGATACATGAGTTTCTCTACAAGTTTTGTGGAGGTTGTGCCCTCATTTTGTTTCTTTTCCACGCTTCATCTTCTCTTCTGTCTATAAGCTAAGATAGTGAAGGGAAAGCTGTGAACAACCTTTTGTGTGGCTCTGGAAGAAGACAAAAATGAACAATAGTTTCCAAAAACCGTCAGAAGAGAAAAAAGTTTAATATACATATTATTTGACTTAACATTATCTTGCTTTGTTTCTGAAGCATTCCTCTTCCTCTTTCTTTTTTATTTTTTTGTGAATGATGTCTATTTTAAAGTTGTGTTGCACTACTGCTTGGGAGGTGCAGCTGGACTGAGGAAAAGAAAACAGTCCATGCATTACAGCACAGAAGCTCTTCAAACTGCTGCTGTTCCTCTGAGACGACAACCAGTCTACCTGGCTCTATAAAAGGGGAAGCTGCTCAAGTCCGCTCAGGGGACCAGACACACTGTAACAATAATACAGTGTGGCAGAATGTAGGTTGACTTTAAAAGCAAGAATGACTTAGGATCGTTTTGCTGCTTTGAAAAATCAGATTTTACTAAAATGAAGTTCTGTTTATAGAAGAAGGGCTATTTGCAATTCTTCACAGGTTAAATTAAAAGAAAAGGTTACTCTTATATTTATTAGTCTTCCCGCATCCATTTTGGTTCATAGGTACTAAAACATATGCTCAAGAATTCTTAATTCTAGTTAGTAGAAAAGTGTAACTGAAAAATTTAATTTTTAAATATGTAAATTAGGGTTCTCAGTTTTTTCATTTTTCACTGAATTCAATATTCAAGTTAAAAAGTGAAAAATGAAAACAGCTCTGAACAATGTCAGAGACTGTGTTCAGTGATGCAAATGGCGGGGACAAAGGACGAGACATGTGGCTAGAAAGCAACCTATTGTGGACATTTTCAGCCTGAAGTATCTATTAAACACTACAGTGAAAATGTCAGGCAGATGAATGATTACAGCTCTGGAGAGCAGAAAAAGTTTGAGAGTTAAAGAGAAAGAGTACTTTCCAACATAGAAATACACAGTGT
Source organism: Meriones unguiculatus (assembly GCF_030254825.1). Taxonomy (NCBI): domain Eukaryota; kingdom Metazoa; phylum Chordata; class Mammalia; order Rodentia; family Muridae; genus Meriones; species Meriones unguiculatus. The sequence continues at coordinate 31,905,381 of NC_083362.1, read as the reverse complement.
CACCCAGATAGGGTGAATGTAAAAAGTGGTTGAACTAATGATCAATACAATTTTAAAGGGAAAAGATCTGACTTTTAAAATCATCAGAGGTATTAGAGTAGTAAATTAACCATAGGTGCGGCCATATTATGACGACACATTTGTGTGTGCATGTGTGCTTGTGTGTATGAGTTAGTAAGCATGTGTGTGCAGGTGTGTATATGTGTGTCTGTATGTCTGCATGTGTGTGCACATGTGAGTGTACACATGTGTATGTATGCACACATTTGTGTATGTGTGTGTGCGTGTCTGTGAGCATGTGTGTATGAGTATGTGTGCACATGTATACATGTGTGTATATATGTGGGTGTCTGTGAGTATGTGTGCATGTGAGTGTACATATGTGTACATGTGTATGTATGTGTGCATGTGTGTGCATGTATATGTATGTAGGTGTGTGCATGTGTGTGTATGTGTGTGTATACACAGCCATACCAAAGGAAGGATGGAGAGAAAGCATCTGCTTAATCGAGTTCCACAATTTTGGGCAATACAGTACAAAACAATCTTAAAAGCATGATTATAATTTGCATATAAAGATCTCTAGGGCAACAAATCTAACCATATCTGACTATTGGTAAGTCCACTAATGGAACATTAGACAAAAAAAACCTTTTTAATAATATGCCTTTGTGCCTTAAGTAATATTAATTAAGCAAACATCCTCAACCCTAAACTAATAGCCACACTAAAACTTTTGTAGGTGTCAAACTGTTCAAATACACACACATCAACTTGCCCCTAGGGGCTACTAAATAGAACTCCACAGGTGCTTTGACATGAAGCTGGGCTCAAGAACTTCTGACATAGTAACTATGAAAGATAAAAAACTTAGGGGGGAGCAGCCTTACCAGGCCACAGAGGAAGACAATGCAGCCACTCCTGATGAGACCTGATAGACTAGGATCAGAAGGAAGAAAAAGAAACCCTCCCCTACCAGTGGACTTGGGGAGGGGCATGTGTGGAGAAGGGGGAGGAAGGGAGGGATTGGGAGGGGAGGAGGGAGGGAACTAGAGGGGGGATACAAAGTAAATAAAGTGTAATTAAAAATAAAATAAAAATTTAAAAACCTTACATTTATTATATAATAATTTCATTTGGTATAATTTTGAAAACACGAAACAAAGGCCACTTCCTTACAGTAAATGAGCACCTCTCTGAGACAGAGGTCTCTCCCCAGGGACCTTCCCTCATATTCACTAGCACATTCCAAGATGTATAACAATTTAGGGCATTTTACAGCTTGGAGGCACATATAGTATCAAGTCTTACCCTTAGAGACTTCTAATTTCTATTTAACACATCATATGAATCAGAACTGATACTGGCATTTTTGTCCTGTTGTCATCTTTAGTTATCTTTTAGGAGGAAAGAGATAATAATAAAAGGTAGTAATTTTCGAGTTTCTGTTATAACCCTAATGCATTCAAACACAGAACATGGTAGATATTTTCTGACCATTAAAAAGGACATGTTTCTTAGCAACTTACTTTCCTTTAGTTCATAGAAAAAAAGCTACTGTAGACCAGTTTACATGATCTTTTCTATCACTTTCATGAGTTCCCCACATAACAGTCCTTAATACCAGAAATCCTTCAAGAATTATACTATTAAAGATCAAGTTGTTTTCCTACTTTTTCTATTGTAAACAATGTTGCTTTATACACTTATTCATCTATATGTCTATGCAGCAGAATGGTCCTTCACTGAGATTCTTAAAAGCTGTACTTCCTTTATCAACATGATGTAAATGCACATTTTTGTGTAATTAATACACACATTTCTGTGACTTCTAAACACAGACACTGTTTCTGAGTAGAACGAGAGTATAGCAAAGGCTGTATATTTTAGGTTAATCTCCTTATTCAGTAAATGAATTTCTTCTATTTGGTTTACAGTATTAGAAACAATTCCTGGGCAAAGCTTCATTTGAAGGATTATAACAAACATATGATCCTGTTTAATCTAATGATAGTCACTCAATATGTGCTTTTTCAGAACCTACTATGCTCCAGTTTGTTTTGTAAGCTAGAGAGTAAAACGGAAAAAATTCCTATTGTTGTACAATGTAATGTTCTAAAGGAGTGATGGGGCACATATAACAGATGGATTAGTAAGAAAGTGCACCGCACTCCAAAGACAGCAGGAGAAAGAATATATGAAAAGTCAAATAAGGAGCTCTGGGGTAAGAGGCAGGGCAGACAGGGGTGCTAATGAAGGCAGCCAAGTGGTCTCCTGGAGTAGGTAGATTTGGAATAGCCTTTAAGGGTTACAAAGGTTTTAACCAAAGAGATTGCTGAGATTAGAATATCACATGCAGAAGGAAGCAAGAGCAGACACTGAGGATGAATCTGCTAGTGTCTGAAAGGAAGAGCAACTGTGTGGTGTGAGTGCCCAGAGTGAGTGGGAGTAGTATTGGGATCAGATAAAAGAAGCAGTGTCCTCAAAGACTGATCCTCACCAGTGCTGATGCAACACTGGGCATATTTGATTTTACTAGGTAAACTGGTTTAAAGCATTTCAGATGTAGGTAGGCAGGACAATGTAATCTTTTGACGGTTCAGAAGGAGAAGGTTTAGGGTAATCTTAGGGACTGATAGACTAAGATCAGAAAGAAGGAGAGGAGGACCTCCCCTATCAGTGGACTTGGGGAGGGGCATGCGTGAAGAAGGAGGGGGGAGAGTGGGACCGGGAGGGGAGGAGGGAAGGGCTTATGGGGGGGATACAAAATGAATAAAGTGTAATTAATAAAAGTTAAATAAAAAATTTAAAAAAAGAAAAAATATGAAGCTAACAGATGTGTAAGTGACAACATTAAGCAGGCAGCTGCATACAGTCTGGAGTTGCACCATGAGAGGCAAGTTCAAGGTATTTAGGGCCCAAAGCTTAAATTTTAGAATATATTTTTGGAAATTATAAATTCATTAAAACATGGTAAAAAGCTTGTTTAAACCTTCATAAAGACTGTTCTTTCATGGTTGCTGTGGTTTGAAAGAGAGCTTTTCTCTTCTTTACAATTTATGTGCTATAATTTGACGACAATGCAACAGTTTTGGGAAGCTAGGCCTTTCAGCAATGCCTATATTTTTGGACTCTGCCCTATAAAGGGGTTACTATTGCTGTCTTATGTTTGTGTAAATGGCTTTTCTCTCTTCTGCAGTGTTTCCTTTCTCTGCCCCTTTACCGTCTGCCATGTGATTATGCTGCAAGCAAGCTCTCATTAGAAACTGGCATCTTGAAACTTTGCAGCCTCTATGAGAAATGTTCTTTATGTGGTATCATTTATGAAAAAAAAAGCAGAATATCCCTGAAGCATATATTCTGCCTATGCCTGCATGGAAAAGGCAATAAATATGATGCTCCAAGTTCCATGTCTGAAGACTAGAGCATTTCATCAGTGAAATGGGGACAAAGTGGGGATTAGAAGACCAGGAGTAGGATCGACATAGCATGGTGAGGGAGGATCACAAAGATAGAGCAGAATCCTAGATACCAAGTACAGAAAGGACAACATAGAAGTGGATGTAACAAAATGGTATACATACTGCTGACAGGCTTCTAACCTGTGAACTGAGGACAAACACCTGGCATTAGCAGTGTGGCTATCACTGATGTCCTCCTCTGTAGATTTGCTGGACTGGGGGAGGTAAGGGCCTGACTGGAGTAGATTTAGGAACAGAAAGAATAATGGAAACAGTCTGGAGATGATACTTTTGTGAACTTTGCTGTAAAGGACTAGAAGAGGCATTGGATTAGAAGAGGCATTAGTTTGTGAGGAAAAGGGAAGTTAATGAAAGAAGCTTGCTCAGTGTTTTACGATGTGAGACAGGAGTGGGAGGGAAGAGAGGGTAAGGAGCAGGGTGAATATGCTCACATTACACTACATACATGTAGGGAAGAGTCAAAATCTAAATTAAAAATTAGGAGAAAAACATTTGCATGAAGATTGGAATATTTCTATAGAGAGTCAGAACTTGACAAAGAAGGGTTCAGTTAAAAAAAGGATATCCATTAGTAATACGAAAAGGATATGCTCATTTTACAATTGAGATAACTGATTTTGGTAGGAGCAAAGAGAGAAATGCCTGTGGAAATTAAGTGAAAAGGCAAAAGCCATGGGTGTGAACTGTTGGTTTAGTAAGTACTGTTTGCATGTTTATGGAAGTTCTCTTTTGATGGCTTCAATGGTTGGGATAGAGGAAGCGGAAAGATAAATGGCAGAGGGGGGAAGAAAAGACAGTTCTTAGCTTGCAACCGTTATCTGTGTTTTCTCCTGATAGCCAAGCACTACTGACTGACTGGCTGACTGACTGAGTGACTGACTTATAAAATTATGATGAGATGACGGAGTAAATAAGTATTGTCGCAGAATTAGTAAGCACTACTGATCCTGCTGACTCTACTGAAAGTCTAACCAATTCTCTTTGCTTAATGTTTTTCACTTGAAAATTTCATATATGAAAAAGGATGCAAATGTTCATCTTAAAATATTAAACACATAAAAAGAAAATAAAGTGTAGCAGTGCCAGCTGTGCCAGCTGTTCCCCATAGAGACTGTGGCACTTCACTGCTCAGTAAGAGATGCTGCACGTTCTCTAGATGGTAATGGTAGAACTCAGATAAGGCCAGGGAACTTGGTCACAGAAATAGCTTAGATTTCAGAAAGGACAAGACTAGTATTGGATTATTGTTAACACAAGCACTGAAAATAAGTTATTTAACTAGTAATTTACTTTTAAAGACTAACATTTTTCACTTTCCCTTTAAATGAACACACTCAGACACTGAACCACCATGAGAAAAGCTGGGAACATTCCTATGTCAGAAGAAAGAAACCTGAGAAACTCTGGCATTTGAGTTTCCCATGGGATTACTCAGCAGGTAAACAGCAAGACACAGTCCTCACCACAAACAGTTTGCTTTAGTGTTCACTTCTCACTTTCAGTTTATCTGGCTTCTCGCTCGGTGGGTCTTCTGTTTTCAAGGGGCATTACTATTAAATAATAATGTGCTCAATGTGTGACCCAAGGAAACACGTTAAGGAGGCTGAAGAATAAATAAATACAATTCAATTGCTAAACGATAATCTTTAAAAATTTTTTATTTTATTGTATTTTTTTTTTTACAATTTATTCATTATATATCCCAATTGAAGCCTGCTCCCTTAACTCCTTCCAGTCCCACCCTCCATCTCTCCTCCCCCTCTTCTCCTTCTGTAGTCCACTGAAATGGGGAGTTCTCCTCCTCTGCCATCTGCCCATAGCTTATCAAGTCTCATCAGGACTGCCTGGATCCTTTTCCTCAAGCCAGGGGCAAGCAATCAAAGAGGAGGCAATTGAGTTCATGATAGAGGCCAACCCTGCCCCCTCACTCAGAAACCCACATGGAAGACTGAGCTGCTAGTCGGTTACATCTGAGCAGGGTCCATGCATGGTCCTTGGTTGGTGCATCAATTTCTGTAGGACCACCTGGGGTCGGATTTTTTAGCTTTGTTGGTCTCCTTTTGGAGCTCCTGTCCTTCTGTATCCTTCTATCACCCCCTCCCTTTCATAAGATTCTCTGCACTCTGTTCAAAGTTTGGCTGTGAGTCTTAGCACATCTGCTTTGATCCCCTGTAGGGTGGAGCCTTTCAGAGGACCCTCTATAGTAGGCTCCCATCCTGTTTCCTCTTTTCTGGTATCTATCCTGCTTGCCACTCTGAATGAGATTTAAGCATCCTCCCTAGGGTCCTCCTTACTGTTTAGCTTCTTTAGGTCTGTAGATTTTAGTATGGCTATCCTATCTCATATGGCTAATATAAACATAATAATCTTTAGAATGAAAAGTTTTGGAATGGTGGCTCTGCAGATCAAGTATATTCTTTGAATTACTGCCATGGTTTTCATTTCAAGATTTTCTGCATATTTATAATTCTTTTCCACCCATCACTAAGTAACACAAACTACTAAATAAAAATGAGAATTCAATCAAAATTCATTCTGTCAATGTTGATCAGAAAACAACAGGAATGTTAGTTATTTGACTATATATGTTTTGCTTATAGAAATTTTCTTAGGAAAAGATTTTTTTTCCTGCTTTTTTCCAGTTAGGTTATACAAGTTAGAACACATAGCAGTAATTTTTAACCTAACATAGAAATCTCTAATTTTCTCCATTTTGTCAGTTATAAGAGTAGAAACATATTTGAAAATAGCTGGGTAAACATAAACTAAATCACTATATATCTATGTTTGTATCTAACTGAGTATATATACACAATGATATAATAATATACATACAGATAGTATTTTACTTCCACAAAGTTTAAGATTATTACATTGAGCCATATTTTCCTCAATAGGGCTGTTACTTATAGACATGAATCAGTAACTTAATTAGGACAATTCACAAGAAAGAACTAGGTGTTTTATACTTAAAGTATGAGTAAACAACAAAGATGATGTTCCTTTTTTAGTACCATCTGATGAGAATCTACCATGAAGGAGTACAGGCACAGTTATAAATTACTAAGAATGAAATGTTATTGATAAGCTCTAATTTTTTCAATAAACTATGTATTTGCTTAGGAGCTATGCTTCTTTGTACAAAAAGAGGAAAAAAATCCAAAACCAAAGAAACCAGAGTGAATAACAAAATATGTCAGTGCAGTAGACAGAATATAAAATCATAATGCCTATATTTCCAATCATTATGATTGCAGATTTGGCAGAAGCAAATGTGATAATATATCTAGAGGGTAAAATATAGCATTAATAAGAAAGTAGATATAATTGGCCTTTCTTTTGTAAGGAATCATTTTACAAAAATCCACATTCACATAAATAAATTATAAACCTAATTTTAGGGATAAAATTAGTAGACTGGCTTTCTACTTAGTAAGTTGCTTTAAGACAATCATTGGTTTTATCTACACTGTACTCATCTATTGAGAAATCAAACACTAATGGATCATAGGAGAGAATTTAAAACAAAAGGCAGTAATCCCCTTGGTGAGTTTGTACACCACAGAATTAAAGAAGGGAGGCTGGAGAAGGTGTTCTTCTCACCTCTACACTGCCATGTTCTTCAGAGAAGAGAGCTGAGCGCATCATTCCTGATGTGCCTTAACTGTTTCAGGGCAGAAGGTGAGCATTATGACATTCTTGTGTTTAAAGGAAGTGTCATTTCATAAAAAGAAACTTAAACTCTAATGTCGATCAGTATTCTAAGATTGCTTAGATTTGTTTAAGTCGTTTTATTTTCCCTGAGGTTGCAAAATTATTAGAATCAGTCAATGCGCAAAATTATACAGATGGCTTCATATTAAATAATATGAAAATTGCCACATACAACATAGGTAGCAATACCTTCTTGGCAAACAAATGAAAATATTTTAAAATATAAGCTCTTAATACTTAAATAATCCCAACAAGCCTTGTTTTACTAAAAAGGAGAAGTATAAACAAAAGTACTTCTCATCTAAATAAAACTCAATTTACACAAACTAAAAAACATGTTTCAACATTTTAGTAATTACTCAACATATTTGAAGGTGGTCTATAAACATATAGTTCCAAAACAACTGTCAAACTTTACTAATAAGATATAATTCTTTTTGCAAAGTTTGACACTCTTGCAATGAAAGTGATTAAAAGTTCCATAGTAAGAAAATATATTGCATCTGCAATTATTAAACAACCCTGAAATTATATCAATTTTCAAACTAGAAATGTTTATAGGTGATACTGTTTACAAAATAAGGCCGGTTTCAAAAGGTAAAATTATTTTCACCTTTAAAAACATATCTATGCTCAATTTTAATACAATTGATAACCCATGTGATATGCTAAATTTATTTATAAAAACTTGTAGGAAGATACACTGAAAGAGATGAAAAGAAGAACTCAATAATTAACCCTCAGGGCTTTGTCTAGTGGTCACAGTTTTAAAGAATAAGTCCAAAATTCTAATTAATCTACTACCTGAGTATATATTTTTGGTAATGACGTTAAAATGCATGTAAAATTAAAAAAAAATGGTTGATCCTTATTTGTTAGGTTATTGGAACCTGATCATGGTGTATCTACGTGAATGAACGAATAAATCCTTAACCCACCATTATCTTTTTCTCCAGCTGGCAGGCAATCGCTGTGAAAGGATGGTGTAGATGAGAGGATGATACTGTACCTGGTTAGCTCTGGAGGTGGTCATGGGGTCAGATGGAGAGGACTTGGTGGTAGTTGGGGAAGATGGCAATGTCTGGGAACAAAGCAGTTCAGGAGCAAATCAACCTTTATGAGCTAATCATTAAACAAAACAAAACAAAATAAAATGTAATATAACGAGAACAAAATCCTATGAACAAAGTTTCCTTCTATTCATTCAAATTTAATGGAATTTAAGATCAACTGAGTAACTAATACATGTAAATATGCATGCATAAGCATGTAAAAATAAATTCATGACTTGAAATCATGATGGTGACTGAGAGAAACTCACATGAGAGCTAAAGGCATCCTGCCTTTATGCATGAATAGCAGTCCCATTTCTTTCCCTCTAATTTGCTTGGGGGAAAAGAGATGTCAAAGAAAATTCAAGAAGTTAGATGAATAAAATTGGAAGAGTCATTTTTCTGTCAATGAATACAGTAGGAGATTTGAAGAAGTGGTAAAATGAAGTTTATGTTGGCACAGAAGTATCCACCTACTTAATATGTTGAACATCACCAACAAGCTGATTCCACATGAACTTAGGGATCCATACATAAAAGCAAGTTCTTAATATCACATTATCTTCTAAAATATTAATTTTTAATAAACTTAGAGCCATCTGAAAATGTAAACATTAATCTCATATTAATAAACATGTAAATGGTAGCATTGTAAAAATCATTTTTATCATTTGTGTTAAATGATACACTAAAAACAAGTACAATATATTATAGTACTATATGCCTATGTTCAAAATAATCACAAGATATTATGAACTGAATTTTTTGTCCTTTTGAAAGCACATAATATGCTACAGATAATGTGTCACAGCAAACCATACATATTCACTGGGTCATTCACCTGAATTTTTCAGAAATCTTTAACTTCTAACAAGGCACTAAGTTTAAGGGTTGAGAGTTTAATGTAAGTGTCATATTGAAGTTAACATATAACACGGCTAGGTAAAGCCTTTTAAAGGGTATATTTCTTAATAGGCAAATGGGATAGTTTTCTAAAGTTTAGATAAGCCTACCGAAGGGGTATTGTATATTAATTACCTATGTTACATGGCCATCAAAACATGTCCATCATACTTAGGTATGAGCAAAGGCCTAACTTTAGAGGTTTGACAGTGTTAGGAAAAGTAAATAAAAGTACCTGTGGTCATATATTTGTATTTAAGGTGTCAGAACTTTCCAATTTAGATAGAATAAAGCAGCTAAGAATAAAAGTGTTGATAAGCTCAAAGGTTCTGTGTCGACTCACTGATTTCTAGTAACAATGAAATTACTTGCACCATTAGGCAATATTCATTAAGTTCTTTTAAACAATATTTTCTTTCTTAAAACTTAAAATAATAGGAAAAGTAGTTGAGCTAATGTGGAGTCAAGCTAAGGAATTTTTCAAGTCACACAAAGAACTGGAAAAGATAGCAAGTCAGGGTAAAGCCTTAGGAAGACTGAAAAGTTTCAAATATTTTCTTTTCTATTTTGACACTTTGTCAATTAATTAATTAATTCTTGTCAATCTTCTAGGGAAATATCATTTTCCATCATTAAAAGCCACTTTACCGTATATTTTCTTTTCTGTGCAATGGTATGTTAATGCATTGTTAGCGTCATGCTACCACATGCTGTATAAATTCAACATTAAAGACTTCATTTTCTCAACCTAGCTTAATGACATTGTATTATGGGAGGGGCCATACGCATTTAAGCATCTGTCCTGTATTAACCTTAGTTCAACACTTATGTGTATGACTAAATACATGTTAAATTTAGAGTTATACTGAACCCAGATTCAGCATTTACATGCCCAATCAGGATAGAATACATTTGAAGTACTGCATGATATCATCTTGTTCCAGATACAAATCCTCATTGAAGTGCTTAAATGGTGCAAAGAGATAGATGTAAAAGTAGTAATATGAGGTTCAGAATTTGTAATAACTTAGATTCAAATGATCTGTCAAAATTTTATTGCTATTCCTATGATTTTGATATATTCCAAATATCTATTAATAATTGATACAACTCATATTCATCAAAATTGTTCTTACTAATTTGGTTGTAGTCCCTTTCTTTTATGGGTAAGATAAATAATTTAAACCTGAATTATATTAATGTGCTTTAAATAAGTTAAAGTTTTATCACGGAGCATGATGATTAGATAAGAAGCTACATTTTAATATTTCACATAGGTGAGGATTAATCAAGTGTGTAAAGGATGAGCTGATTGAAATGTCCCAACAAAGAGTTAGTGTGTTTTCTAGTGTGAAATATTGATGTAGTAAGGACAGAAAAATGTGACAACTTGACAAGTTTCCTAGCTACTACTCATCCTAGTCCTTTAAGGCATAAATCCAGCCTTGTTTTATAATTTGCAGTAACAAATACATTCCAAGCAGTTTTCTTATCAGTTGCTTTTTCTGATTCTAGAATGAAATTTGCTGCAATAAACAGATGAATATGAATATATTACAATAATGCATTTAGTTTAAAGGCTATTAACGAGGCCAATGAAATAGTTGTGAAAATTGTTCTTGTGGTCTATTGATATGAAAGATAAACCCATGTTAAGTGTTTTGATATAAAATATAAGTATAGTACAGTGATATTTTCTTTTATATCTTATAAGCAAAATATTTATATCAACTTACTATATAGTTATTAACATATAGAGTTTATGAAATGTACATAATAAAATGAATTGTGAATATGTAATAAACTGACTATCCATGTAATATCATTATGTGGATAGATATGTAATGTATAGCATTTGTAAAGCAAATATTTTTCTAATTTTTTTTTCAGTTTCAAGAAGTGATCATGAAGGACACAGTAACTTCAAGGCCTCCCTCTCCTCTTCTCCTTTCAAAGGGAAGGCTTACCTTTTTACTTATTTAGCTTGAACGACTATTCAACAATTCATTAGATAGTACAGGCTGAATTACTTGTTACAGAAACACTTTTTTTTTTTTTTTTAAGACAGGGTCTCATTATAATAGCCTTGACTAGACTGGAACTTGGTAGGTAGAGCAGGTTGGTTTGAACTTGCAGAGTTCTTGTGTTTCTTCCTAAAACTGCCGACTTTTTGAAATATAAAGTCATTTTTTAAATATCAAGATTTTTAACACCAGACATTTAGTAAAATATTGATATAACTAAGCTTTGAAGAATTAAGAACTCAAATGTTTAACCCAGTATTTGTGGAATTCTTGTTAAAATTTATGTCCTGTTGGACTGGAGACTATTACCATAAACACACTCTGTAAGAAATACAGCTTTTCTTTTGAACGTTCTATAACAATCAGTTGTTATTAACATCTAATATTTACAGATAAAGCAGAAAAGGCAATGAGCAACAGACCTCAACTGTTCTCTTTATCTGCCATCCAGGCAGGAATATTATTCCATGAATCACAAAGTTCTCATAACTCTGTAGTGTTCTATAAACAATCCCTGATACTACTCCTTAAGAACAAAATATTTGAAAAGCACCTGTCCAATTAGCTTATTTTTATGAACACCCTGTCTGCCTTACAAGATTAGTTTACTGGTCTATTTGTTTTTATTTTCTTACCAATAACAATGCCTACATACACCTTCAAAATCTGGTTTGTTTTAAGCACAACAAAGAGCAAAATTAAAAGAAGCCTTCAGTTTTTAATAAACTTTAAGATGAATTAAATGAACTTTTTCAGAAAATGAGGAATGACCTTGTAGTCTATAACATCCTTCAGCCAAACGTAAGGTCTTGCTTATCTGTCTGCACCATACCTAACTAAAATTAATTTTCTCTGAACTTTAGTACAGATATTCCAAGTCAGCCAGTGCTGTTACTCCTCAAGAGCTGTGACAGCCTTCTCTCCAATTGCATCATATCTCACCCTCCTAAGAGAGCTTTTATCCTTCTTAAAGCAGACTCTTCTGAGATTTATGGCATACTGTTTACACTACACCTCTGCAATTTAAGTATGCTTTCATATTTTCATGGGTTAAGCAATATCACAAGACAAGCTAGTATCAAGTGCATAGACTATCATTTCATATAAGAAAGTAAGAAAGTATTTTAATAAATTTATGTTTGAATAAATGATGTTCAAAAATTGATGAATGTTATTTTTTTGCCAACTTATGACAAAAGTAAAATTCTGGACATACTTTAAGAAAATTCTTGGTAATTTTAAGTGTTAAGAGAACTGTTTAAGTTCTTCAACCTACCTTTTTTCATATAATGCTTGAATTTAAAAAAGGGTCCAGAATTAAGAACTGAGTTGCCTACAATATCTATTACACTAAGTTGGGTCTCAGGTATGGAACTAGAGTTCATCACTGTCCTGCAGGGGGATTTCTGAGATGAGCAAACAGGGCATCCTTGAGAAACTACATCTGGATGATGTCACCAGTCATGAAGGCTAGGTACACCTGGAAAGAGTATTATGGTTTACACATTGTACTCATTTACTAAACTGTATCTTAGGATACAATGTAGGATATAATTTATTAGAAAACTATGGCAGTTTTACAATCAGATTTTTTCATCACTTTTGCAATCAGATTTGCTGAAAACTGTATTTGATTTCTGATACTGAGTACAAAGTATACCTTAAATTTTTTAAAAGCAAAACTTTAAAATTGTTGACCCCAAACAACTAACCAGGATAATAATGGAAACAGTAGCAAAATTCATAATTTTATTTTCACTTGCATCTGTTTATATAAAAAAAGATATATATTTGGCTCTAACATTTTATTAATTCCAATTTTATTCTGTAAATAATGCTGTAAAGAAGAATATTTGTAACTAATACTTAAAAAAATTATTTTGGACTGAAGCCCACAGCAAAAGCAAATGTTATCTCATTTGTGATGAGTTGCACTCTTGGCAAAACATCTATGGGTTCTATATTAAAATTTAAACTTCTAAGCATCAATAAAATAACTTTTATGTATTCTATGACAAAATAATTTATTTTACAAATACTTATTTTGTAGTGTGTACCTGGCAATACTCCTTGAGCAATGAAATTATAGCCATTTAAATTTAGATACTTGACAACTACTTAGATCATGGCTTGGTAAAACATATTAAATCTGTGAACTCGATAACTAAAAAGTTAAAGAACTGCAGTGTCGAACATGAGAAGACTTATCTAAGTCAGAGGTCAGAAACATTTCTCCTACAGATTTTAAGAAACTTGGCATAGATTTCACATTATATAGAAAGTGTTTGTTGAATATGCTCCCTCAGCACAATCAGCTTGTTTCCTGTACCCTTGTACTCACTATTTTATCCACATTGCTGATTACATGATAATCTAGTGTTTACAATACTTTTTAATTCTATGAACATCAAGACATATAAATGTTTCTGAGCATATGAAACTATATAAACCAATATTAATATTTAAAACTTATATTAAATACAATAAACATTTTAAAAGGGCAAACAAAATTCAGCCAAATATTTTAAAATTCTGGTGGCATTCAACAATCTCATGTAACCTTTGCTAAAACTGGAATTGTAATAATGATTCATACTATTATTTGACAAAATAGTATTTGCGCCTACACAATTAATAAAAAATGACATTACTGTTCTAGATGCACTTTTATACTATTCAAAGTATAATCTTATGTCTGTTTCAAAAGAAAACATCAAAATGGCCACCTAAGTATTTGAATGTTTTCATAAACAGTTATGGGTGAAAAGGGGAAAGTCATGGGCTGGATTACGGCAGACAGAGACCAGATACTTCAGTGCTCCTTCAGGACATTTTTCTAACCCTACATGACCTTAACCCGGATGTCTATACCTTGTTTTTTAATATGATAAATTCCTAATATAATTGTCAAGGCAGCAGTAGTTTTGACTATTTTGTATTCACCTGGCATAGATAAAGTAAGTACTTCAAACTGCTAAATGATATTGAACGAACAAACAAACAAAACCTAGTATGCAGAAGGTACAGTTTTGGAGTAACTGAACTATTAAACACTAGTGGAGAATCTTGGTAGTGATACTTAGATGGAGTAAGGCCTATTTTCATGTTTAAACAAGGAAATACTTTTAAAATAACTGTTAATAGATAATTGAATATTAGTCTATAATTTGACCATATTATCAAGTTATAAATTTTAAAGTTAATATATGATTAATATTATGTTTATCTACATATTGATAAAATTATGATAGATTCATAGCACTCATTAACATATTTCCCATTCAGAAACATGAAATTAATAGAACTTTGAGGTATATTTTATACTTATTACAATGAAAATAAATTTTTTGTTAATTGATAAATAATACATTTATTCTAAAATCACAATAAAACTAATAAAACTAATAAAATTAGTCACAAATAAGTGGCTAAATAAAAGGGCAAATGTAGACAATAATTATGAACATAAATATCAAATATGTATATCTAAAATATGTATGAAAAAGAATCCGCCTTATTTAACATCAAGAAATGTCATTCCCTACATCATTTCAAGCATTACTCAGTCTTAGAAGTTCACATTGTTTTTGTCAAGAAAAAAATTTTCTTTACAGAAAATCCCATACATTAAAATTCAACATTGGGCCTTTATAACAGGTATTTAAGTACTACATACGTGATACAAAATGTAATAGCTGACTGATAACAAAGGACCAAACACTAGGGGTACAAATTAACTTATACATGTATTGATAAGACATTAAACATGACAAATTAACAAAGCAGAAGTCTATATGCAACACCTATACTACGAACTACAAACGTCACTAATGTTGGGCATTGGAAATGTTCGGAGTATAAATGTCATTTCCAGTTTTATAATTTATTTAAGAAATGCAATATTTTAAACAGAATATATTTCATAAATTAATAAAACCCCTATCTCTACACTTGTAAAAAGTAATCATAAGGAGTCACATCAGTGCCTCTGAGTGTATCATTAATAAATGATTCAGTGAATTCAGTGAATCAATAGATTGATTTGCCCCCCCCCCCAAAAAAAAAAAGGCTCGGGAAGACTTCAAAAACTTCATGACGACTTTAGATACAATTATTTTAAATATTTTCATGCTGAGACTGAAGTACTTTCTCTGAAAGGAACTCATGCTACACTGTGGACATTTCTCTCTGATTTCCCAACTAAACACTCACTTGTTTGATGCGATCAGGATTAACGGTGGTCTGAGGTTGTAGTATGCTGACTGGTTCTGTCTTGGCAACATTTTGGGGCATTTCTCGAATTTTTTCTGCAATGAATCCATGAACTGCGTTCAGTGCTTCAACTGTCCCCTGGATCAAGCACACCCTCTCAGTAGTACCTGCAGATGGAAGACTCATTTTCAGAAAACATCCCTTTTCATTTTACACAGAAAACTTAGGAAACCAGAAGATAGCATAATGTTAATAAAATAACAAAATGTGTATGGCCCCAAAGTTCTAATGTTCAACTGAAATAAAAGTAGTCGGTATATCTGCTCCATTAAAAAATATTTTAGAATCCACTCCTTTTCTGTAGTCTAAATCAGGCATGTGGGTTCCAGAGAACCAAGGATCCAGAGCATAACACTCATGTGAGGGAATGAATCCTCATGCAGTACTCGTGAAAGGCCTCTGGGTTAGGGACTGCAACAGATAAGAATATATGAAAACTCTGTTTAGCTCTGTAGCCCATTTTTTTAAATTGGATTACTTGATTTTTTGCTGTTTAACTTCTTTAGTTCTTTATATATACTGGATATTAGCCCTCTGTCAGATAAAGGGTTGGTGAAGATTCTTTCCCAATCTGTAGGCTGTCGTTTTGTTCTGAGGACAGTGTCCTTTGCTTTACAGAAGCTTTTCAGTTTCATGAGGTCCCATGTATTGATTGTTGCTCTTAGAATCTGTGCTGTTGGTTCTGTTCAGGAACAGGGACTGTCTCTGACATGAAATGATTGGTCTGCCCTGAGGGGGAAGCAGCATTACCAGACCACAGAAGAAGACAATGTATCCACTCCTGATGAGACCTAATTGAGTAGGATCAGAAGGAAGGAAAAGAAGTCCTCCCCTATCAGTGGACTTGGGGAGGGGCATGCATGCAGAGGGTGGAGAAAGGGAGGGATTGGGATGGGAGGAGAGAGGGAACCATGGGGGGAATACAAAGTGAATAAAGTGTAATTAATAAAGAAAAAAATTCTGAAAAAAAAGAATATATGAAAACACCTTTAAAGGAGCTCATATTTTTATGGGTAAATCATAAACTTTTTTAAAATATAAGAATGAATACCAATTTTATTGATGATGAATTTTAAATAAAATACAGACTATCAGGAACATATAAGTGAGATTTAGACGGTCTATGGTACAGTATAGGAATTTTATGGACATGCCTTAAGGCAATGACAACACCTGCTTAGTAATGCTGAGGCTGCTGCCAGCAGGCATGTCTTACACAGCAGCCATTTCTTCAGTGATCCAAACAACATGACTTGCAACAGAAATAAGTATATCCTGAGCCTTTTCAACTGTGCACTACAGTTCCCATGGTTCTAGCATTTCATGTCAAGCCACTCCAATGTGCAAAAGTGTAAAACTCCTAAGTTAAAAAATAATCACAAAGATTTAATGCACTAATGCAAAAGATGTTTGTCATTTCTTAGAAACAGATTCGGGTCAAAGGAATTTTACAAAAATAAGACTAAAATTATAGAAGTATATCTGTTATATTTTATATTTTAATCAACAAAAAATTTGAGTTTGTAAAGATATGCTTCCTCAGTTTCATAGAAAATTCAAGCATAGCTCATTTTTAAGGATGGATGGAAAATAATGTGAACTGTGGATTTAGATTTTCCCGTTTCTATTCATCAGTGCCAGTTACTCTTGTCTGTCTCGATGCGCCTTTTGGTCCTGGGGTAAAACAATCTAGTTTATAGGAATACACAGGGGACATTTTACAAGACTGTATTAATTGTCTAGTAAATGACTAGAAAGGATTCCCGATCAATGCAGCTAATGTAAAATGTTATTCAGGTTCTCAGACCACACAGGACACAGATCACATTACATCACTGCTTTCAGAGACACCACAGAGTGCTCTGAGGATGCCAAAACAGTCTAGCTTAAATGACGGCTTGCTAGGCCACAGAAGAGGACATTGCAGCTAGTCCTGAAGAGACTTGATAAGCTAGGGTCAGATGGAGGGGGAGGAGGTCCTTCTCTGTTAGTGGACTTGGAAAGGGGCAGGGAGAAGATGAGGGAGGAAGGATGGGGTTGGGAGGGAATGAGGGAGGGGGCTATGGCTGGGCTACAAAGTAAATAACCTGTGATTAATCTAAAGAAATTAATTAATTAATTAATTAAAAAAGATTAAAAAAAAAAAAGAAAGAAAGCCTGGCAGCAGGTAACTGAAGACTGTGCAAGCTATGTTATTCTTAGAGTTTTGATTTGACATAACACATGTTGGGCCAGCGCTCTTCAGACTGTGTTCGTTCACTGACAGAAAAGAGAAACCCCTGATCCATAAAGAAACTCTACAGCGAGTACAAGGCCCGCTGAGGGCAGTTCACAGGGCCACTGTTGCAGAATATATAGTGGGGATTGACCGAATTACTGTCTTTACCTCAGAACCATGCAAGCAAGGCAGCCCCAAAACAACACTGGGAGACTTAGCTGGGACTCTAACATTCTGCTCCTAAATTCTAATGGCTTCTCACTCAGGTAACACAAAACCATAATTTTTAGGAGAGTTAAAAAAAAAAAAAGAGGAACATTGTCAAGTATATGACCAAACTGTGTAACACAAATGAGCCTATAAATCATAAAAGTTGCTGGGTTTTGTCATTTTAAAGGCTTTTAGACTCCATTAGTGTCTAAGCTAAACTGCCAGTTATTTATCATTTTATTTGCTTAATGGCAGCATTTACTACTCTCTGCAATAAGGTACAACAAAGCTGAGAATCAGCCACAGAAAAATGCACACCTGTTCTACATGACACAAAACACAGGTGTGCAGGACACCACTACCTCCAACCCACACTGCTGGAGACTGGTTTCACTGCAGTGGTGCACTTCAGAATGGTACTGAACTCACCACCCTTTCCTGTCCTTCCTTACAACTTCCCACTTCCTGCTCCCTTTGCAAAAGGCATTTCCTGCTATTTGATGTCACATTTGTTGAGAGAAATTACAAAATATGTATTGATAACAAGAAAGACCTATGGCAAAGAGCAACAGTGATGTAGGAAATTGCCTAAATTTTTTATTTTAAAGGCAACACCAAAACCTAAAAATCACATTTCTAAGAGACAATTCTTAAGCACATTCACAGCAAAGTCTTCATAGAAATGTAGCAAAATGTATTCTCTGCGCTACTGTAATTTTGGACAGTGCACTTAGAACACCTTCCGGGTATTCTGCGACATGTGCCCTGGGCTCCTACTCAGCGCACACTCGTCCTGTTTAAGATGGAGTTCCGCTATGCACACTGCACTTTTTCGCTTAGATCTTTTCAGTGGCCAAAGGCATTAACATAATTGGAACAAGACACTTCTGTAAGTATAATGAGTTATAACAGGCAAAAATAACAAATGAGAAATTGGATAAAAGTTTAGTGGAAAAACGTGCAAGGAAACAGCAGTGTCTTCAACTGATTTCAGTGTTAGTGTTCTCATGATGAAAAATCCAGCATCATATCCTGACGTGAGGCAGGGCAGAACACAGCTCCACTGAGAGATAAATACCCCCAAACAGCTGGAACTAATAAACTTAATAAAACAGCAGGGTGCACTGGTGCATGCCTGTAACCCCAGCACTCAGGGAGGCAGAAGCAGGAGGATCTCTTTGAGTTTGAGGTTACCCTGATTTACAAAGCAAGTCCAGGACAGCTCAGGCTACACAGAGAAATCCTGTCTTAAGAAAACAAAATAAAACAAACGAAAAATTAATAAAACCACCTTAAATTTATTGAAAACTGAAAAACTGACTACACCATTATAAAGAAAAATTCTATCAGGGATGTAAAATACATTCATTAACAATTTATTCAGCTTCATTAATAAATAAGGATTACTTTCTATATAAAAAGATTTGATTTAAAAATATTATGATTGAATAAAATTGAAAATTTCAATGACTGGCTCTTTGGTCTCCCCACCCCCGAAGGGAGGAGCAGTCCAGCTAGGCCACAGAGGAGGGCTTTGCAGCCAGTCCTGAAGATACCTGATAAAACAGGATCAGATGAATGGGGAGGAGGTCCCCCCTATCAGTGGACTTGGAAAGGGGCACGGTGGAGATGATGGAGGGAGGGAGGGACTGGGAGGGAATGAGGGATCAGGACACGGCTGGGATACAGAGTTAATAAAATGTAACTGATAAAAAAATAATAATAATAAAATAAAATAAAATGAAAAAAATTTAAATAACATTATGTGAAAGATAACTGGAGCAATGATAAAAAATGTATTATGTAGTAACAAAGGATTACTTTTAATTTGAACAATTGTGATTACAGCACCAGGTTAGATAAAGCAAACCTTCCTTAAATCAGCATTCTTGAAAGAATTCTATATTCTTAACACCCAAGCTTAAACATCAACACCGCTCTCAGATCTACTCAATTATTACTTTTCCTGTAAACCCACCCACACCATCACAACTGTATCTGGGTAAACACATTCTTCGTTACCGTGTTGTTTGTTCTGTCATCAGCATTTGACATAGTTGCCTATCCTGTGTTGTTAAAAAACAAAAAGGAACTAACTTGAATTTTTCTAGGTTCTGGTTTCCAATATATTCACTCATTTAATAAACATTCACCAAATCCATACTAGGCAAGCACTACCCTGGAGGCTGAAGGCAGAGTGATGGTCACATAACCTCCCTCATTACCTGCATGATGCTCATAATGTTCTTCACAGATACTACCCAGAAAACAGCAAAGCACACAGCATGAAGACTAAAAGGAGAAGGGCTATGGTGACTATTTGAAGGCAGAAATAGGCTGAAAAAGTATAAAAACATATTGTGATATTTATCATAATATTGCTACTACTTAGAACAGTGCCTGACCAACTACAGATGCCCAAAAATACCCTTTTAAGAATTGACTATGGTCTCTAGGCTGAAATATATCTCGAATATAAAAAACACATATGATAGATTTATAAGGCTGTTATTTTATTAATTAACCAGTTATAAAGTAATAAACCTCTCTGAATTTTTATGTTCAGCCAATGTATGTGAAAACGAATAATCTTGGGAAATGATTAAAAAGTAAACTCTAGTAAGTTATCTAGTAAATTATCTCTATGTCTATAAAAGGGCTCTCAGTAAAAAGAACTTAGGCAAAGATTTGAAGACATATAACGAAATTCACGATTTTACTTCCAAAGTTAAAAATAAAAATGAGCAGAAAATGGCTCAGTGGGTATAAACACTCTCCCAAAAGCCTGGTGAGCTTGAATTACACCCCTGGACCTCATGGAAGATGTAAAGAAAGAACCAACTCCACCAAGCTTATCATCTTGCCTGAAAATCTGCTCTGTGGTATGTAAGCCACGCCACTCACCTACACAGTTTAATCACCTTTGTCATCATCTTCAAAATAATCATATAAAAGCAACATTCATAACCTTCCTAGTGCCAGCAAAGTAAGGTTAGGGAAAAACATGCTTTCAATGATTATTCATGGTGTTACATATATCAAATTTTATCTCTTCTTGTGGCTGCAGACTACTTCACTATACACATACAGCACACATTCTTATTTTACAAGATTATATGGACCCTTTGTTTCCATCTTTTGAATAGTGTAAAAATGCTGCAGTGAACATTAGTGAATACAAATCTACTTGGGTATCTGTTTCTGATACTTCTGTGTATATATACAATTGAGTAGAATTTCTGGGTAATAAGTAATTATATATTAAGTTCTTTTGAAGAATTTCCAAGTGATTTTCTACAACTACACCACTTTAAATTCTCATGATCAGTATAAGAGGATTCTAATTTTTTACCTCATAAACAATATTTATTTTTCATTTTTGTAATGAAAATCTACATAAATGGATAAGAAGTGCTCACCGTAGTTGAACTGGAGATTTCCAAAATTAAAAACCTCCCCACCTTCAACACTGATGATAATTTCTTTTGTGCACACAAATTTTATTTTTTTCATATATTTTTTCATGTATTTTGCATATATGTGTTTGTGTGTGTGGTAGTCATATGAATTTGGGTGTACACATACCCTGGCACACTTGTGGAGGTCAGAGGTTAACCTTTAGTGTCAGTCCTAACCTTCTATCTTGTTTTGTTTGCCTCTGCGTACATCAGGGTAGCTGGTTTGTGGCCTTTGGGGAAACCTCTGACTTGGCTTTCCCTGAGGATCTCTGGGATTACAGATGTGGTACCACATCTGGATTCTGGGTATCTGACCTCAGGTTCTGTGCTTGGGTCAAATGCCCCATCATCTCTAGATCCTTGTCTGTAGCTCAAAATAGTTGGCTGGATGTCTTTGAGTCCATGGACTAAAATTAAACAACTTATACATTATAGTCTTTTTTTTTTCTATAGTACTCAGATTTATTGTTTCATCATCAGATCTTCACTGAAATTTGGATAAATATTGTAGCCCTTGCCCCAATAATCAGTTTAATTGATGCACACATATAAACACACACAGTGCATATAGAGAACTAGCTTCAGATTGTCCAATGGAGCCATAGTAACAAAAGACTCAGCCATATTATTTCTGATAATGATGCTCTAAATACTCATTGTAGTCTTAAAAAAATCTCCAGCAAGTATCAAATTGTGTTCTGGTATTTTTGTTAAATCCATTTTGTTTCTTTGATTCAGAATTACTGAAGTGTATTCTTAACTAAAGGAACTCTGGGTTTGGTATTACTTGAACATAACAAGTTTTGTACTCAACCACTGTCACATGATCACACAATTCTCCAAAGACTCAAACCTCCTGGCTCCCTGGACTGTCCTTTCAACTTCTTATCCATCTGAAGACAGATCCTTGGACTAGTGTTCACTTACTAGACTTGGCATTTATGTGAGGACAGAGAACTGGCTCTTTGTCATCCCTTTCCTTTTGAAGGAGTTCTTCGTCTCCGGTTTCCTGTTTGTGCTCCATGAAATTTCTGGCCTCCTGCTTTACTCACTAACCTACTCTCTTCAAGTCCTTGAGCATACTTCCGTTGGGTCATCTTAGACAATTCTCCCCATCATAATTACACAGTATAATACTTTAGTATCTTGTGACTATCTTCCCCCCCCCCATTAACGACCCCAAACAATTTCAAGGAACAGAACATCTTGTGGTACCATATACCATTAACACAATGACTTGGACTAGAATTCCAACAGCCCATCTTCCCATATTACTACATACTGCAGTTCACAATGCCTTTAGCCACCACCTTTAGACTCCTACTTCACAATCCTTTCAAAGCCCTGTCTTACCCAATGCTTGCATTTTGGGACTTCTAAATCTTCTCAGAGAATTTTCTATTTTAATGCAACATTTTTTAAAAGGTGTATAAAGGCAAATAGTAAATTCCATACTAAAATTTTCAGTCATCAAGGCAGGATGGAAGGCGTACTGTAATTTAGAACAACCAGAAAAATAGTAAACAGAACAAAATGTAGGCATTTTCTTTTACTTCCCAGATAGTAGACTCACTTAGTCACATGTTCTTATAAAAACACTTTGTTTTTGCTGCTATCTTCCCATCATAATCTTCTTATTGCCCCTATGACTGTAAATATAAAAATGTATTATGAATTAATTCACTGTCTACAAACTTCCCTACACTCCAAGCCATCACTCTCTCAAGAAGTCTATTGAGAATGTCTAATTGTGTTTTACTCTTTTGTCGTTGACCCTCCATTCCTCATGTTTCAAACCTGTTGATCATATGTAATTTACCCTTTAAAAAACAATAGTGTCTCATTGCCAGCCAGAGTTTAATTTTGACTCCACAGAGGCTTTCAAATCCTCCAGGACTTGGCTTATCTCAGCTCTGTCCTCATCTCACATTACTTTCTCTGCCTTTTGCTATCCTCCAGGGAGTCAGGTCTTTTTTAGTTACTGGAGCGTGCCAAGCTTGCTCTCATGTAGGTCTTGTTTCCTGCTGATGTCTGTCTTAGGAGCCCAGCAAATCCAGTGTTCCCTATGTCATCACCTAACCTACACATACATGCACCACGTATCCCTTAAGCTTTAGCTAAGTAACACCTCATCAGAGAAATCTTCAACAACCATACTCCCAAGGGCTACCTATAATTTCATGTTTCTTTATTATACCCCACCAACCAGTCATCTCTCCAAACTGCCTGGCGCATTGTTATCTTTTTACTTTGTTGTTTGTTTCTCTGTAATAAAGAGGAATTTTGAACATTTGATTCACAAGTATAGGCCTCCCTCCACCTAGTTCTCTTCTTAGGAGATGGCTGAATATAATCTTTAATAAAAAAAAAGTAGTATTAGATGAGCCACATGTACTATTTTGTTAATCCAGTTGAGGAACTATCAAAAGAGGGAAGATAATATAAGAACTTTCATGACTAAAGACAATTACCTAGTATGGTACACCCTACATATGTATATTGATCCAGGGTAGAAGACCAGCCTCCTTATCTAGTAATCTTCTACTTGTTTTAGGGTATATCCAAAATAGAGAGTAATTCTGAAAAATGATTTATATGGGGGAGAAGACTAACTGCAGCAATTTCCTAAGCATAACAAGAACAGATCAAGCTTCCTAATTAAATTTATCACTGCATAATAAAATATTTTGACAAATCCTATTAGTTCTGCGCGAAGGTAAAATGTTAATATACTGATCATGATAATTTTTTTTTAATGTGAAAACTCTAAGATATAAGGCTCTACTCATCAGGGTATCAAAGCAGATGTTGAGAATCATAGCCAAACTTTGGGCAGAGTGCAGGAAATCTTACGAAGATGTAGGGGATAGAAAGACCTGGAGTGGACAGGAGCTCCACAAGAAGAGCAACAGAACCAAAAATCATGGGCCCTGGGGCCCCTAAAGAGACCAATACTCCAACCCAGGGCCATTCATGGAGAGAATCTAGATCCCTTGCTCAGATGAAGCCCATAGGCTGTTCAGTTTTCATGTTGGTTCCCTAGTAAGGGGAGCAGGGGTTGTCTCTGACATAAACTCAGTGGCAGGCTCTTTGATCACCTCTCTCTGGGGGTGGGGGAGCAGCCTTACCAGGCCACAGAGAACAATGCAGCCACTCCTGATAAGTGGCTGATGGGCTATGGTCAGAGTGAAGGGGAGGAGGACCTCTCTTATCAGTGGAGTAGGGGAGGAGTATAGGGAGAGAAGAGAGAGGAAGGGTGGGACTGGGAGGAGACAAGGGAGGGGCCTACACCATGATACAGAGTGAATAAATTGTAATAAATAAGTAAATAAAATATACAAGATTTTGCATGAATGTTCTCTTCTTTTTAGTAAGTAAAAAAGTGTTAATATGGGTTTTTTTTAAAAAAGGCAGGGATGTTTTATTCATTTTTGTTCTTTTGAAACAGTATTATTTGTAGCTCAGGCTGTCGTGGAATAGGATGTAGCCCAGGCCTTGAACTCACAACAATCTGAGCACCCAAGGAATATTCATATGATAGCAGTGCACATCTGTAACTTCAGTGCTCAGAAAAAGACAGGAAGATTTCTGAGACCTTATGGCCAGCCAGTACACTGAAACAGTGAGATACTTTATCTCAAAATATAAGGTAGAGGAGGGACTGAAGAAGACATTTCAACCTCTGCCTCCACACACACCTGCATGGATCAACACACCTGACCTGGAGGTGACACCATACATACATATGTGCACACACACACATATTACATACACATTTTAAAATTGAAGCTAATGTGCAGCACAATTTAAAACTCCATACACATGAACATAAATTTGTAGTAAACAGAAAATTAATTTTCAATCTATGCCTATAACCTCATAATGTACTGGAGAAAGCCCCTTGCAATAGAAAATTCACGAATAGGCCACTGCACTAGATATTAATCATAGCAAGATAACAGTGATAGAGAAATCTTTGAGCAATATTTGTGGGTGGACTGCAAGTGGGTACAAGAACCTTGGCTGTTGTAAGGATTGATACGAACTTTCTCATTAAGCACCCCTGCTTTCCACAGACAGAGCAAAAGATCTGCATTAAGGTAAACCTATTCCAAGCTTGTTGGAAACTTCAGCAGGGCTTCCTTTCCACTGTCTTGAATACATGGCTGTGGTAGGGAGGAACAAACTCAGTGGGTAACTTGGAGTGGTTTATGCTAGACAGAATGTCACATTTCTCATCGATAATCTCAACATGTTCTGGAATTCCAGACCTAAGACCTCAAAGTCATAATGTCTGCTCATATCACATCCTGCTTCCCAACATACAATTACTAGTGCATTCTTTACAATTTCCTTAGTAACTATCTCTTCATGTAGGTCTGCATCTGATTTCAACTCTTCCCTTAGATACTCTATTATACATTCAACACATCTGCCTTGCCGTTATTTATCTTTTAGTTCTCAGTCAGTTATTAGTTTCACAGAAAGTATTTCCTGGTTTGTTTAAGTCCAGGCTATGCATCCTGGATGCTAACAAAGAAAAACTACCATGGATTATTATTATTCTTGTTTGTTCAGTAGCCTGAGTTCACGGGAATGTGGAATATTTAAATATTCCTAATACCTATCCATACACACACAGTATCATGAAACGATTGCTCATGTGTGACACACATATATTCATGTGGCTGAGTAACCAACTGTTTCTTTTGCATAAAGAGAAGGAAGAAAGAGTAGTTGGGTTGGGGTATAAGCAGGTTCTAAACCCCAAGAAACTAGAATTTGTGAAGTAAACGTGAGGTTAACAATGGGACACTCTAGTACAACAGAAATGCAGGTATAGAGGTGTAGAGAGAGAGTTGTTAGAACCCTGATGTCTCGTGCAATCGATCTATAAAGCTGAGAAAAATATTATTCAGGGGCAACTAGAGAAGACATGAAGGTCGGCAGATGGAATGCTCCAGAAAATTTACAGCATGCAGAACAGGTGTTATTATCAGCTAAGAAATGTGACCATATTGACAAGTCTTCAAAGTTACTCCAAGAAAAATTAGGAATTGTGGAATAAATTGTTTAGTTAAAATATGCTGTGCTGGTATAGTAAGTAGTACTGTGTTGTGTTTAAAGAGGAAACACGATTGTGCAATTTAACAGTCTTTTAAAAATCAAGCTGAAGAAAGAACCGATTTTTAAAAAGTGGCTGAGTTTCAGGCTGCCATTTCCACCTGTGTGCCACACAACAGTTGTCCCACAATAGGATCCACAAAACAGAGAATCTCTGTTAAATATTTTAAAGGGAAGAACTACAGATAATATCCCCCTATTGGGTGACTGACAAATAAGTCCTACAGTAGAAAGCACGTAAATCTTGCACGTAAAATGCATTGGCATTCTGGCCACATGGTGCTTTATAAAACATCTTTTGTAGAATTTTAAAGTGTCACAAATCAAACTTAGTTAGCATATTCACCTCAGAAGTTTAAAAGGCAGGAATTCAGGGGTATTTGTAGAAAATAAAACCAAAACATGAAATAGATGGCATAATATTATCCTAAGTGAAGACAAAATATTCATTGCTAGTTTTGGACCTGCCAAGATATCACTGTTCTCAATTTGCCAGTATCATGAAGAGCCAGAGAAGATGGAAGAACCACAAAGTGGAATAGAGCTGGAAAGCTAGTATGGTACAGAGGTCATATGAGAGCCCATTTGCACATAAAGAGACCATACACCCTACCTGCCAATAAATGCATGTGTGCAATGAGCAGTAAGAAAATGTGGAGGAGAAAGGAGAAAAGAGAGCTGCCATGGGATAGAGAAAGAACCATGTGGTCCGGAAGGAAGGACTCTGAGGATGATGTGGAAAGGAAGATGAAGAATACAAACAAGTATCTTGAGATTATGGACGAAGAATGGTCCAGATAGGAATGTTTAAAGCAGGTGGCATGGGATGAGAGCTGGGAGATATGAGACAGTGTAGGTAGAATTATCTGTCCAGCCCAAGGTAAAATAAGGCAAATCAATCTAATAGGTGTCTAAGTCTTTTATTGATTGTAATACTGGGTTAAATAACCACCATAATAATTATTGGGGCTAATAATAAACATACTTAGCCCGATACCATTTATTTTTTCACAACATATTAGTATCAGTGGCAGATGCACAGACTTTCCTCATTGCGGGGACAGGCTGAGGCGCAAGCTGGGTTTTCCTATGTTTGGTACGTAGGCCCTGTCTCCTAGGAGTGGGAATATAAGCATTTGAACCCATATGTGTAATTTATGATAGTTTAATAGAAAAAAAATTACTGAACACATGTTGAAATTAAGCAAGTAACATGTTTGTTTAAATGTAGGGAGTATATATTAGATATAGGAAAGGAATGTTCTATTACTCTAGCTTCCAAATAATGCAGATGTGTTAACGATTTCTAAATTTAAGTTTTATTTTAGAAGATACAGGAAGAACTGGTAGGAAATGAATGTCCTGTACTTTCTGAAAGTTTTTCATTTTAAATTGGGAAACTGTACAATGAATAAACTTGAAAATTTACTAATCATCTTAGTGGAATAGTTATCATGGTTGCTTAAGACTTTCCAAATATTAAAATAGCCAATGCTTCATAAGTGGGATTTGTATAGCACCCCGTTATGTAAATTTTATTACAAGTTATGTACATTGGAACTTACATATCATGTTTCTAAAAATAAATAAATGAAATACATACAGAAAATTATAATACAGAAAGTAGAGACCTAAGCTTTGTTACCTCCTTTAAAACAAAGATTCCAAGTTTAAATAAACAATTGCATTTTCTATCTTGAATAATTTCACAACTATACTAGGCCTAGTCACCCTACAGAATAAATGTCATTGCTATCTAACCTTACTTGATTAGAAGTAATTAATATGCGTTAGTTTTAGAGAAAGTGCTGTTAATATTCTTCATAACATTTTTGTCATTTACGCCCTCAACTAAGGATGAATAAATGATTGTGAATTTTTTCTTCTCTATCTGCATAGTCTCTGTTAGTTTTTATTAGCAATGTCAAAAATCTGTTTTCCGCAAGGTTCTCCAGCCAGCACTTAACTAACAAATTACACTTCTATGACTGCAAAATGTAGTAACAGTACTACCATTTGACCAGAAAAGCTTACAACACAATTGCTGCATCCTAGAATGACTGCTAATATAATTTATTAACATATAAAAATGTAAAAGTCTTACAGAATAAATACCAGGAGAACAATATGAAATAGAGGGCTATAGTATTACTTTTCACAGACACATGCAGAGCTAGCTTGTTATAACATAGGAAAGCACAGAGGGAAAAGAGGAAAAATTGGGAGAAGAGTGGCAGAACAATGCAATGTGAACACATTTAATGTCATCTGGCTTACAACAATCTATAACTTCAGGTTAGCTATTGATTCAACTTTTGAATCAGTAATCATATAGTCATAGAATTATTTGAGTAGATCTTGGAAGAACAATTTTGATGCTTTTAAAAAAGAAAGTGGATTCAACTACAGTATATTAGATTTGATGAGCCAATTTGCTTGAAGAAGTAAACAAACAAACAAACAAACAAAAAAACCCTTTTAATCAAATGTCTGAGCACACTGCTGTATTAATAGCATGCTTTCACTCAGTTCTTTAGCCCTCCTAAGTCACAAAAATCTTGACCAGAGCTGATCTGAAATCTTACAGGCCCATGCAGACAAAAATACAATTGCCTTTCAAGGACTGTTTTCCATTTGTTATATGAATTCAGATATTTGAAAGTAAATCAAATAAACACTTGGAATACTTTTAATCAATAGTTATCTGAATTTTCTTGAATTTAATTTTTTTTGCAATTATATTAAAGAAGCTAGATTATTCAATAACATGAACAGTTTCTTAATTGCTGGTTTCCTAAAATGGATAGCATAAGGAATTTAAAATTCTACATCCATCATAAATTAAAATTGTTTTTTGCTATAGTTAACAAACTATTTTTTTTTACTTTTTAAAAATTTATTTATATAAGTACATACCCTAAGTATTCAAGAACACTACATGTGACAAGCATCCAAGTATGAAATAGCACATTAGAAGTATGCTGGGCATCTCTGTGATATTCCAAGCACCATCTGCTTTCACAGGACACACCTTGCTTTGACCTTAAACTTCAAGAATTCCTTTTGAATCTGAATATTGAGGCATGGGATCGTAGTGTAGATGTTTTTCTAAGGGGCATCAGTTACATTATGTCTGTACCAAATTCACTGCCATAAGCCTATAAACATTTTATTTATTTGTGTGTGAGAGAAAGGGGAAAGAGGGTGAGAAAGACTGGGAGAGAGGGAAAGGTATTAGTACTGGAGCATGGGTGTCAGATATGTGGAGGCTTAATATCAATTTTCAGTTCTCTTCTTTTACATTGGGATCTGGAGACCAAATTTTTTACAATAGAAGTATAAATTTTCACTGTTAACCTTGAAAAATCTGAAGAATAAATTAAATCGCAACATATTAAGCCCAGAAATTTCTAACAATGAGATTAGCTTTTTAAATTAAGTAGTGATTCTAATATTCATGTGCAAATTCCATACACTTTTATAAATTTGAAAGGAACAAGATAGAGTAAATGTCATTAGGTATTAAATATCCTATAAAATAATTTTAACACTGTTATCATGCAAATGTAGAATCGTAAAATATTTCAATGTGTTTGCATGTGCAAATGCGCGCGTGTGTGTTTGTGTGTGTGTGCGTTTGGTATATATGAATGTGTTGTGTGCAGTGCCTGTCTGTGAATAAGTGAGGAAGCAGAAGGGGCTGTCTCCCATGATTCCTAAGGACAGTCTCTCACTGAATGGGGTGAACTGGCAGCCAGCAAGTTCCAAGCCTACAGTGTTGCAGTTACAGGCTAGCCAAAGCACACTTTTTACAAGCCCAGGTCCTCATGCTCCTGCAGCCAAGCACTCTTTTCAATTCAGTAATGCTCCCAGTCCATAGAATTGCAGTATTTCTTCACTATCCACTACCACCATAACCACCTACAATACAAGCTGCCAAAGAAGATTTAACAATGATATATATCACAAAGTCTCATTATTTGTGTAATTGGAATTCATTATTTGTGTAATTGGATATACTTAGCTTACAAAAGAAAGGCTGAGTATTTATAGCTTATGGCACAGACTATAGCACATTTTAGGTAGACCTATTCTCTGGAATAGAATAGAAATACAAGCTAATGTTAAAATTAACTGGGTCACCGACTGGTCCTTACAACAGGAACAGAGACACAGATACATAGTTAAAACACTATTGAGACAAAAAACCTCCGATCACCTTTAATTCTCAGGAATAGATGACCATTTAGATTGATAGACCAATAGATTGATAGGAATTATACAGGTTAAGACAGAAAGTGAAGCAAAGAAAAAAAAAACCCAGTAATTTTGTGGAAATCACAAATTCTAGAGAAAAGCAAAAGCAGAGTCCTTTATTATGAAGAAATAAGCAGGTAAAACTTTACAAGCATTCGTTTAAGTGTAATACTTGATTTTTCTTTTCCTTTCAACAATTTTCTGTTGAAAAAAATCGACTAATGTATTTGAAATAGCTACAGCTATTGTTATGTTAAATTATTACATATGTTAAGTATTGAGTCTGTGTGTGTGTGCATGTGTGCATGTGCAGGTGTATGTGTTTTTCCCACTGGGAGATCTCTTCAGCCCTGCAAAAGCGTTTTATAAGAAAGGTATTGCCAGGCATGGTGGGGCACACCTTTAATTCCAGCATTCAGGAGGCAAAGGAAGGTGGACCTCTGTGAGCTTGAGGCCAACCTGGTCTACAAAGGAGTCTAGGACAGCGAAGGCTATAAAATTCTGTCTCAAAAAAGCAAAACGAAGATTTCCTGCACTCTGCCCAATGTTTGGCTATGAGTCTAGAAAGACCTGGAGGGGACAGGAGCTCCACAAGGAGAGCACCAAAAGCAAAATATCTGGGCTCAGGGGTCTTTTTTGAGACTGATACTCCAACCAAAGACCATGCATGGAGATAACCTAGTACCCTGCACAGATGTAGCCCATGACAGATCAGTCTCCAAGTGGGTTCCCTAGGAAGGGGAAGATGAGCTGTCTCTTTGATCACCTCCCCCTGAGGGTGAAGAAGCCTTACCAGGCCACAGAGGAAGACAATGCAGTCAGTCCTATTGAGACTTGATAGGCTAGGGTTAGAGGGAAGGGGAGGAGAACCTTCCCTATCAATGGACTGGGGGAGGGGCATGGGAGGAGAAGAGGGAGGGAGGGCAGGATTGGGAGGGGATGAGGGAAGGGGCTACAGCTGGGATACAAAGTGAATAAATTGTAATAAATAAAAACAATCAATTTTAAATTTTTAAAAAAAGCAAAACCAAAACAATAAAAAAGGTATTCCCAGTATTCTTTTTTAAATCATATCATAGGTATCAGCTTATTTTATACCATCTTGTGCTATTAATAAGCATGTCTTTAATAATTTTTATGCCATGGTGTGTTATTTTAAATTTCACTACTTTTCTCTCTTTTAAAAATTTAAAATTTTATCTGAAAATAATTAGCTATTGATAATTTTTCATGTGTAAGACAAAGTATTATATAGATATGTGGAGTTTCTTTGTAAATAAATACTTAGATTTCAATCTGAAATAATTTTTGTCAAAAATTAAAAAGGGTAAGCACACAGAAATTTACACTTAGAAATTATTATTTTATATCAAATGGATACTTGAGTGTTTCCACATAAAATTATTGTCTGAAAAAGTATTTAGGATCCTTTTACATTGAACATAATTATATGTCTGTCTTATAAATAAAAATTAGAGCTATTGAGCTATACTGACAATGAGGTAAATGCATCATTGTAAACTAGACAGACCTTAAGGCTCCTGGAAGACATCTGATCACCAGGAGATGAGAGTATGTCCACAGCAAGCCAGCAACATGTTCACTAAAGATATTCCATAATTGCAAAAAATAGGCATTAAAAGGTAACAGCAGATATTGAATATATGGGGAGCGAAGGCACAGAGGAATTCAGCCTTGATGCCATGACTGATGTGGCGTAAGGCTGTGTGAATAATGTTAGATGGTTACTATCTATGCTAAAGTACCAGGAAAAGACTAAGTAACTGAACCAGGAATGAAGAGCATTACAAAATGAATACTGATAATCACAGGTTTTGTAGAACCCTCCTCAACCATGTAATGGGCTTTGAAAATATAAAATCTCTTCATAGATGACTGAGGTCTGAGACACTCTAGTCAAACTATGTTTTCAACTGCACAGGGGGCATGCTGCTCCATATAGCACTGCAAATACGAATTTTTGACTCAGATGTGAAATGACTTTTGTAAAGTTTTGGTGGTCTGAGTTAAATGCTGTTCTGCCTGAAGTCACTGTTAACATCAGCTCTAGAGAAAAATGTATTTACCTAGATATTTAACATGGACCATGTGGCTGAGTCACTGTCATTACTCATGTTTAGAATAATTTCCATCCTGATTTGAGGTTAAACAACCAACAAAGAAAACAGCCAAGAATAAGTTGTTTAGCTGTTGTATGGGTACAGAAAAATCATCCTTATTCATCTTGTTTGACAAAAACTTGCCTGGTCAAGTTTATAAAAGTCAATGACATTTCCTATTGATATTATTACTTTGTGATTATGATGCAGATGGACTAGAATGTATTCAAAGTGCCTGTTGATTAGCTTTACAATAATTAACCATGGATTTTAAACATTTAAATCTTAACAAGCTTTGTAGATTTCTACAACTAACTATACAAATAAATTTGCTCCAATTTGTGTGTGTGTATTTTATGTCTGCTGCATAGTTTGTGAGTATATCCATGCACACATATGCAGAGGCCAAAGCAGAACATTCAGTGTGTTCTTCCATCACTCTTTTCTATATTCCTTTGATGATAGGTATGGTGAACAGGGTCTCCCCACTCCCCAGGCTAGCCAGCCACTGAGATCTCAGAATCTGTTTATCTCTTCCACAAAATTCAGGGGCTTACACATGCAGCCATGCCTTTGTTTTTACATGGGAGCTCACGGCTTGAACTGAGGTCCTCATGTTCACAAAGCAAATATTACCCGCTGAGTCTTCTCCTTCGCCTTATAAACAAATTTTCATCATTACTAGTAACTCAATAGATTACACTTTTAGGAGTTTGAGATGCATATTTTTCAAAGTTCTTCTCAGAGTTTTGAAAGTTTTTTTGAAAATTTCTCACCTGTAATTTTCCGTGAAGACTGTTCATATTTAATTCTCCAGTCACATTATTACTACCTTGTGTATACTATATTCTTTGTACAGGTTTAAATTACCTGCTTTGAAGGTCAGGTTTTCTTTGTTGAATAACTCCTCAGATCATGGTGGGAGACAGTCCACCCACTTCTTTCTGACCATTGTTTTCTTATGCATTTGGAGCATTTTAAGTGCATAACCTGCTGATGCTGACACTTTCTGCAAAACCAACCTGCTATCACAGAGTAAGACGATGCTGTGTCATTTTCCTAGAAGAAAATCATCTGCATATCATGCCACATTAAAATAAACCAAAATGCTGTTCACTCCCATTCCTGGTCTTTTCTTGTTTTAATACAATCAGTATGTACTGGTAATACCAAAGCAGAACAATGTGACAGTGTTCAGCAAACACTGTCACATCACTGCACTGTTGCTGAGATTTGCTGTGGGTTAGGAGATGGTGTAGAGAGACGGCTGCACCATATGCAATTTTTGCTGCAACTGTGTAGCTGCAGACAGGAGTATCATTAGTCAAAAGTGTAGCAACTTTTATTCCTTGGTATAAAACTGAATTTCAAGCCAATATTCACATTGCTTGTATATTCTTATTTTTTATGTGGTACATATAGATAGATTGAAAAAAAAACATTAAATTTCTTTCTGTATGTGTATGTGTGGCACAATGCATATGGAGGTTGGATGAGAAATTGTGGGAGTTGGTCCTCTTCTTCTACTTCATGGGTTCTGAAGATAAACTCTGGTTGTCAAGCTTGGCACTGAGTTCCTCTTCCCACTGAGAAATCTGACTACCTCATTTTCTCTCTATCTCCTCCCAATCCAACCCCATTTCTTACAAAGCCAGCTTTACTTGTATGCTGGGCAAATCAAAGGAGGTGAACTTTAGCTCACAGTCTGAAGTTAAGAACTTATGTTTAAATGTAGATACAAGAATCTTCAAAAGCCTCTACAAGCCTCTATGTCAGGCTATCATATTTTAATTAGAGCATGAAAAGAGGTAACCTATTTATGGGTTGGTACCTACAGGATCAAATGTTTTTTGAAAAGTCTGACTGGTGACTCATGAAAGGCCTGTAAGCCAAATCTTTATCAGTATTTGTTGGTGCTGCCTCACTAGTCTTCTCATGCACTCAGGTGGACCTACAAAAATGCAGAAAGAGAATACAAATGGCTTATACTCCAAATGCTTTAAAGGTAACATAAGAAAATAATGGCTACTTCATTTAACTCAATCATAAAATCATATCAGATATTTTGTATCTACTAAATCACAATGAAACACAGAAAATCAACTTAACCAAAGCAACCACAAGTACATAATAGCCTATAGGCATCTTTAGGACTAGTGTAAAGAATGTCACAGAATGTCTATAGGTTCTTCAACTTATTTGGACACTTTAGTTTTCCTCCATGCAAAAAGAAAAAGGGTGTGCCATGCCTCAGCGACACTGTAAATAATCACTGCACTAAAGGTGAAGGCCTGGATATAAAGGCCTTACTTTAAAAACATGAAATGAAGAAATGTATCAATAATTATATTGCAGAAAAAATACAACCTGGGTCCTATATTAATAATGACTTTGCTATCAGAAATGTTATCATTGAAAGTACAATTGACTATAAGACTAATATATGTTTGAAATTAAAGCTCAATAATTATTTAAACAATCCTTTCTCATTGACAATTTGAAAAAATTTTTATATAGGATAATATAAGCAAGATTTCCAAGTAACATTAAAACTTTTCGTGCAAAGACCAGTTTAATTTTGTTGAAAAACCTTAATTCTTGTTGAAGTACATGTCTCATGCTATGTGATAATAAAAACATCTGTCTATTTTACATTAACAGTTTTTGTACATTTATTTCCAGCTAACTTGTTTTGTGTTAAAAGCTTGCCCTGGGAATAGTAAGACAGATGTACTAAGTTCCTGTAGGAGCACATTTACATAGTCAACAACTTTCCTATACCAAAAAAAAAAAAAAAAGCAATCTTTTAAGGCTTGGTGACATTTGACATCTACAACAAAGAAAAAACATACTATAAAGAAACTGACAGTTTGATAAACAGGTATTTTTTATCTTATGAAATAATTATAATATAATTCATAAAACATACCAGCCAAACATGGTGTTCCAGAGAGTATATGAGATAGTCACATTTTTCTATCAAAGCACAAGTGGTCTCTCTTCTCTCCAGAATTCAGTTATGAGTTCCTAATGTAGTGCATGTGTGTGTATGAGGCTGTGTGAGAATGTGCATGCATGTGCATATGTATGTGTGTGCACTTGTGTGAGTGTGTGTCTGTGTGTGTGTTGGGCAAGCTCTAATATTTGCTTAGTCTAAAGCTCTCCTTGGAGAAAACCCTGGATTCTTCTAAGCAGGATTTTGGAATTTTTGCCACCTAAATACCTCTAACATTGATTCTCCAGTATTTTTCTTCTCTTCTATTTAACCCAGGAAAAAATTTAATATGTTTACAAAAACTTTACTATTTTTGACAGGCCCCAGGTTTTCTACTCTCAATGTGTTATACACACACACACACACACACACACACACACACACACACACACGAAGGCAGGCACCAATAAGTAGTAGCTAGACTTTTGCAAGGGCAAGGAACAGGGCTTCTCATAAGCCAACACAATCATGACACCACATACCATGAATTTACATGCACAGACAACATGGGCAGTATTTGTCACTATGTGCAGCTTATCTGCATCATGGCTGAATGTTTCATTGTCCTTCAAGAACATGACAGAATAGAAGATACCCACGAGACAGTTCCTTGTGGGGTTTAGTTCTAAAAAGGTATGAAGCTTCCTGTTTCATTTTGCTTCACCTTCACCCTTTCCCATGACCAAGCTGTAGAGTATAAAGTTTTTCTGCAGTCAGAATCAATTCCTCATTGTAGGGATAACTTATAAAGCAGAGTGCTGTCCTTTGCTTGCTTGTGTCTATGTTATACTTTTAATGTACCAACTATCTTCAGCTCTTTTGCTGTTTATTTAGGTAGATAGCAAACTACCTGAATCTAAACACAAAGCAGTAAGTAGCAGTATGTATCAGATAATGTTATGATGTAAGCATCATATGCCAAACAATTCAACACTTACAAATAGATACATATGTATGAGTGTATTGTGAGTAGACATCAGTTAAGCACACAAAAACTACTTGAAGGCAAATATTTAACAGTGATCTCCAGAGGAAAGATGGAAGCAATGCTTATGGTAGTTCCACTGTTTATTATAACTATGGTGACTAAGACATTTTTAAAGATACTACTCACATGTTGTCCACACAACTAAACAGGTAGGTGAAATACTTTAAAAAATTCCCAGCATCATTTTAAGTGTGTCAATGGAGAATAAGAGTTGGAAACAGCAGCATCAAAGACATTGGTACTACTTCATGCATTATATTTTCTACACTTCATAAAAACATGTACCCAGAAAAGAGCAATGAACTATAATGGAAACTAAACCAACACCAACTGTATTCTGTAGTTAGAAAGTACCATGTAAGCACACACCCGAATAGTCTGCTGCCAATGGAAAGTTTGGTATTTTTTTTTCATTTTTATTATTATTATTTTAAAATTTAATTTATTTTTTATTATTAGTTACATTTTATTAACTCTGTATCTCAGTTGTAGCCCCCCTCCTTTACTCCCTCCCAATCCCACGCTCCCTCCCTTATCTCCTCCCAGCCCCTTTCCAAGTCCACTCACTGACTGGGAGGACCTCCTCTCCTTTCATCTGACCCTGTTTTATCAGGTATCTTCAGGACTGGCTGCAAAGTCCTCCTCTGTGGCCTAACAGGACTACTCCTCCCTTGGGGGGTGGGGAGGTCAAAGAGCCTGCCATTGAGCTCTTGTGAGAAATAGTCCCTGTTCCCCTTACTAAAGGAAACCAATTGGTTACTGAGCTACCACGGGCCACATCCGAGCAGAGGTTCTAGGTTATATCCATACATGGTCCTTGGTTGGAGTATCAGTCTCAGAAAAGATCCCTGTGCCCAGATATATTTGGTCCTTGTGGAGCTCCTATCCTTTCCACATCATACTAACTCCCCTTCTTTCATATGATTCCCTGCACTCTGATGAAGGTTTAGTTATGAGTCTTAGTATCTGCTTTGAAACACTGCTAGGTAGAGTCTTTCAGATGCCTTCTGCAGTAGACTCCTGTCATACATCCAATGCACATCTCATTTGTCTTTCTAAGTGAGGATTGATCATCTTACCCCATGTCCACTTTCTTGTTTATCTTCTTTAGGTGTATAGATTTAATTATGTTTATCATATTTTGTGGGTCTATATAAGCAAGTATAAACCATGTTAAAACAAAAACATTCATCTGTTACATGCACCTCAAACAACCAAAACCAAGCCTAACACAATCAGTCTCCTCCTTTCTCTGTATTAAAAGTCTTTTAAATGCATAAAAACAAACACCTCTCAATTAAACAGGTGTTTTGATAAAATTTGTTTTCCCATAATATGCAGCAATTAACTTGAATTACAGATCTGTCTGTCCATAAAGAGTAAACCTTAAACTGCACATTTGAAAAATTCTCATTTGTAAAGGCATCTTAAGACATGAAAAGGAAGAAACACAAAGAAAGCAGTGTAAGATGGAGTTCACAAAAATAATTAAAACTTCCTGTTTGTGGAAAGGCCAGAGAACATACACACACCACATAAACCTAGAAAAGCAGAGTCAGTAGTTTATGAATGACTCTAACAGTTTAAAAACAGAAAAATGAACCACAGAACAAATGTGTTCAAGATTTGACAAAATAGTTGGCAAAAGTAAACAAGGCAGTATTCAATAAATACATGGAAAAGTATTAAGAAAAATGAAAATTAAAATCTCAACATCACATACCAGTTAGGACCACAATTTTTAAAAGGCTAATATGATCAAGACCCATAGAGGATGTGGTGCCATTGAAATACTCATGAATTAACAGCAGGAAGATAAAATTGGTCAACTTTTGTGGAAAACAAACCTTCATAAGAGTGGGGTACTTCATGTGACACAAATATTATATTACTAGGTATACACCTAACAGAAATAAGAGCCTAACTTTGCAGCACCCAAGTATACTTGCAGTACCCAAGTACTGCAGTGATGATAATGATACTAACCAAACAACTAGTAAAACATTGTTAATACAATTATACAAGCTATAAAACTGGATGATGCTTATTATCAATAAGAAACAGAAATAAATTACATTTTCAAAATTAGGACTAACTCTCAAAAATATATGCACTAAAACACTTCAGAAAAAAAAAGGCTACATAAAACATGATTGTATTTAAGGAAGACTAAATAAGGTCCACAGTGGCAGCAGAGCAGTGATTACCTGCAACAGAAGTGGAGTGAGGAAGGATGAAGGAAACTAAGGGCAAGTAAAAAAAAAAAGTTTATGTTTACTTAAATCTTATACCATATAGGAAAGATTTAAATTCTGATACTTTGGATTATAAATGATCCCCTAAAGAGACATTAAAAACCCAAGTGCCAGGCATGTTCTCCAGTCGTTTGTCAAGGGAGTTGAAGAGACTGCCCACATAATAAAGAATACTGCATTGCCCTTGGCTGCCTTCCAGAACGTAAAGGTGAGCTCCTGCTGTTGAGGTCGCCATACACTGTAGATAGGGGCTTTAAAGTAAAGGTGAGCTCCTGCTGTTGAGGTCGCCATACACTGTAGATACGGGCTTTAAAGCAATCCGCTAACTCTGACCTGGAGTCCTCTTGTTTGAGGGATAGCTCTTCTAACACTGGAAGGTACTACACAGCTACCAAGGGAGAAAAGCAATTAAAAGTTCTACCCAGCTGTAAAGACTGCAAAGCACAATGTCCAGCCTAACAAGATATCCCCAAGGGTGTAATAGTGGCACTTACTTCTCAGGAGTAATCAACAGCCATTTATTGGAAGCCTCAACAGGAAGGAATTCATGCCTAGTATAAACCTAGCTAACTACCTGTGAATAGTGAAGTTCTGGACCTGGGAGGTAAACATGCTACCACCACTTTATTAAAACAGTATATTTCCTGATTTTATTCTGTATTTCCTTTATCTACTGATGAGTATAGTTCTCACCTCAAGTTTCTTTTTACAAGAAATGGAAAAAACAACAGAAATTCATAAATAATCAAAATGCAGAGAATTGATCATAAAGTATCCAGCCTAAACTGATGCAGCTACAATATAAGGAGAGCACCAGTTGACATCACAGCACAGATGAGGTAATCTCATAAGTCTCTACTACAGACAAAGAGCTATAGAGAATCATGTGATAATAAAAGTGAGACATTCAGCCTTCTCCAGGGATGTGCCCACAGATAGATTATCCCAGGTGGTCAGCCTTAAACAGACATATATATATATAAGACTAAATGGATTCAGCAGCCTGTGTGTGTGTGTGCGCGCGCATGTGTAAAACAAAAATTAAGGATGTCATGAAGTAGAAAGGGGGCTGGATATACAGAAAGAATTGGATTAGGGAGAGCATGGGATGGAAATTATGTAAATACTGTATTCAAGCAAGAAATTCTCAAAAATGAATAATAAATGTCAAAAAGAAAGACATACTTTCATCAATACCAAGTACACAGCTGGACGCTCCCTACAACTCCCTCTCATTCACAACATCTAACCAGTGAATAGATTTCCCATGGAATAAACAGTCTTTGGCAACACTTTCCTTGGTTCTCATTCTCTCTCTCTCTCTCTCTCCCACCCCCTTTTCATGACTGTTTTCTGAGATTGGCTTTTTACTGCCTAGGCTAGACTAGCACTCTTGAGCATCCTATTTACAAACCTCCTGAGTGTTGATATAAAAGGAATATGCTACTACACACAACTCAACATGTACAAGATTAACTATTTTCTTCAATTACACTGTTGTTAGTAGCCTAGTTTACAACACAGCAATGTTTCTTTTTCCATATTAACCCCTCCAACCGCCTTCAGTACTCTTGAGATGATGCCAATAACCTTTCACATGTGGATCTGTGGTGATCACCCTATCAAATGCAGTGAAAAACTTGGCAGAAATCCATAACAGAGCTTCTATATCCTACTCACTATTCTTCCAGATGAAGACTTAAACTTATTTGCAAAAATTCTTTGCAAATGTTCCAATTCCTCAGATGCTGATCCATTTGATTTTTTGTTTTACATATTCAAGATGGATTTTTCTGGGATCCCCAAAGAACATGGGGCTCCTCCTTGTTAGTGCAGAAGTTAAGTCCCACATTCTTTCCTTTTGTATGCATACCACCCACACAATGCTTCCCACACAGTAGGCATTCAACAGGTGTCCCATTAACATGCCTGATAGAAAATATGCATTATCAACACTGACTCATAAGAAAAAAATTAAATAACCAAGGAATTGAAAACCTGTGAAACAATGACATTCAAGTAACATCTAAGCAAAGACTGCTGTTCATAATTTTTCAGACTTCATTGGGATCATTTGCATTCTGTAAAAAACTATTCCAGTTTATAAACAAAAAAAATAGACTGCCATCAATTTCACTTCATTAATAGCTAGAATAACAATGACATCCATAATTGAAGAGAACCATACAACACCAATTAACCTTAAACAAGTGAACATAGATATCAAAAATCATTCAGAAATACCAAGAAGCTAAAGTTAGCAATTTAAAATGGATTAGTAAAATATAGCTTAATCAAGAGTAAAAGTTTGAGTTAGCACTTTAAAGTGCATAATATTGAAAAAATGGCACCAAAAGAGTGAGGTAGACAATTAAAGATACCAATTAAAGATACAGCAAAAAAAGTATTTTTTTCTGATACTAGGGGGAAAAAAGCTATCTTAAGATGACAATAAACGTGGTTGAAAGAAAGCAAAATGTTTTAAGCATTTGAATTAAAAACTGCAAGATGCAAAAAGACTGGAAATAGAAAGAATGATGATGCTATTGCAAAACAGAAAATACTTATCCTTTTTAATTGTATACATATGGTAAATGCAGTCACTTAATATACCAGTTCAATAAACTACGAAAGCAGTAATTGGAAAGTCAATGGCTTTCCTATTCGTGTTGGAGGCTGCACAATGTTTCCTCTACTTCTTCTACATCCTAACGCCACAAAGCTAGGTATGCTGTTTTGTACAAAGAACTGTAGCAGTGATGCAGAAAAGACCTGAAAGTGAGAGGATTGTCTTGGGTTCTCAGTGTCATACATCCAGTATCATAGAATCACAAGTGTATTTCTCAGGGGAGGCAGGAAAAGAGCACCAGTGAGTGTGACGACAAAAGATCACGAAGCTAAGGACATGGCTCCATGGCTAAGAAAAGCAAAAGCACGAGTGCCTGAGCTGCAATTCCCAGCACCCCTGACTATAATGGCCATACTGTGGAAACTAGAGACAATAGGATCACTGGTGAAATGAAAAACAGACTCAAGGGATAAGTGGGAGAATCACAAGAGGACAGATGATGTCCTCCTCTAGCTCCACATGTGCTCACAGGCACATATATCTGTACGAACACAAACACACATATGCATTCATATACACAAAAGGAGAGTCACACAGACATAAGCACTCACATACACAAAAGGATTATCATCAAGGTTTGTAGGCAAGCAAGAAGTGACAAATCTCTAGAAGCCTGCAAAAAGGGTGAAGAGGGGTGTGTGTCAGAATATAAGTACTTCCAAAGAACAGTGGCAAGGATATCAAAGTAAAACTGATTCTGAACTTTTGGCCACCCAAACTCTTTTTTTTTCATTTCTTTATTATCATTTATTATAAATTATTCAATTTGTATCCTGGCTGTGACTCCTCCCTCATCTACTCTCAAACACATACTCCCTTTCCCTTCTCCCCCTTGGTCCCACCCCTAGCCCACTAATAGGGAGGTCCTCCTCCCATTCTCTTTGATCCTAGCCTATCAGATCTCATCAGGACTGGCAGCAATGTCTTCCTTTGTGGCCTGGCTAGGCTGTACCAACCTTGGGGGAAGTGATCAAAGAGCCAGCCACTGACTTCATGCCAAAGAAAGCCGCTGCTCCCAAACATATAAAGAAATATTCAAAGTCTTTAGTCACCAGCGAGATGCAAATCAAAACAACCCTGAGATTTCACCTTCCACCCATCAGAATGGCTAAGATCAAAAACTCAAGTGACAATACACGCTGGAGAGGATGTGGAGAAAGGGGAACCCTCCTCCATTGCTGGTGGGAATGTAAACTGGTACAACCACTTTGAAATCATTCTGCCACTTTCTCAGACAATTAGGAATAATGCTTCCTCAAGATCCAGCTATACCACTCCTAGGCATATATCCAAAAGATGCTCAAGTACACAACAAGGACATTTGCTCAACCATGTTTGTAGCAGAATCTGGAAACAACCTAGATGTCCCTCAATGGAGGAATAGATACAGAAAATGTGGTTCTAACTTTTAAGAGAATATTCTCTGTTGTTTTAAGATACCAAGTTGATAATGTTACAATGAGCATACTATACTAATAGAATTCAGGAGTATAATAAACTGTTAAACAAGAAAAATTAAAAAATTATTTAAAAGGGCAACTATGAATAATATTACATAATAGAGTAATTCCCATCACTGGAATGCTTGTGCTCTGTACAAAAGAAAACTTTAGAAAGGAAGAGAGAGAGAGAGAAAGAGAGAGAGAAAGAGAGAGAGAGAGAGAGAGAGAGAGAAAACTCAGTTCTTTTTTCAGAACCTAGATATGAGGATCCTAGATAGAGGGTACCTTAGCATTTAAATTAAAAGTTCAATAATTTAGATTTTTACTATAATCCTGCCAGGAATGGTTTATTTAGGAAGAATAGAAGGAAACTATGGTTTTAAGAAACATAACAATGTAACAGAATAGTTTTTAAAATAATGATAAAATGGGCTAGAAAATACCTTACAATAAAGACTATAAAACAATGGCAAATAATGTAAAACTTTAACTATAAACTCAAATAGAAATCCTGTGGCCAAAAGAGTCTGATCAACATAAATTCTGGTATGATTTATAGTAGAGAAGATGACTTGGAAATTGTTAAGGCAGTAAAAGTAGCCTATACTTGGAAAATAATAAAGAATCTTAACACTTAAATATTATAAGATACAAGCAAATTTAATACACAGAATATTAAAACTTGGGTCATGTTATACAAAGTTATTTCAAGAACACATGTAAAAGGAAAATGATAAATTTGACTATATAAAAGTTTTAAATTATATAACACTTTTTCATGAATACAAAAGAGAAGGGATCTGAGTGCTTAAATATGCAAGCAACATCAGAAATTGGAACACTAATGAGAAATTTCTGCACTGATCAGAATGTAAGCTGATTTAAAATTATATGTCTATGACCAAGTTAATTTATTCTTAAAAATGTATGCCCCTCAGTTGAGGAATGAATACAGAAATTCATTCAAATACATATACACAATGGAATATTACTCAGCAATAAAAAAGAAGAAAATCATGAAATTTGCAGGTAAATGGTACTGGAAAAGATCATCCTGAGTGATGATCTTTTGCATCCCAGAAGCAAAAAGACACACAGGGTATATACTCACGCATAAGTGGATACTAGACATATAATATAGGATAAACATACTAAAATCTGTACACCCAAGGAAGCTAATCAGGAAGAGAGGATTCTGGCTAAAACGCTAAATCCCCATTCAGAAAGGCAA
Source organism: Meriones unguiculatus (assembly GCF_030254825.1). NCBI lineage: Eukaryota > Metazoa > Chordata > Mammalia > Rodentia > Muridae > Meriones > Meriones unguiculatus. The sequence continues at coordinate 31,861,007 of NC_083362.1, read as the reverse complement.
AGAGGATTGACATCAGAGAAGGAAGAAAACAGGGAACAGGACAGGAGCCTACCACAGAGGGCCTCTGAAAGGCTCTACCCTACAGGATATCAAGGCAGATGTTGAGACTCATAGCCAAACTTTGGGCAGAGTACAGGGAATCTTATAAAAGAAGTGGGAGATAGTAAGACCTGGAGAGGACAGGAGCTCCACAAGGACAGCGACATATCCTAAAAGTCTGGACACGGGTCTTTTTTTGAAACTGATACTCCAGCTAAGGACCACTCATGGAGATGGCCTGGAACCTGTGCACAGAGGTGGCCTATGGCAGTTCAGTATCCAAGTGGCCTCCATAGTAATGAGGACAAGGACTGTCTCTAACATGAGCTGATTGGCTTGCTCTTTGATCACTTCCCCCTAAACGGGGAGCAGCCTTAGCAGGCCACAGAAGGAGATAATGCAGCCACTCCTGATGAGACCTGATAGACTAGGGTCAGAGGGAAGGGGAGGAGGACCTCCCTTTTCAGTGGACGGGGAGAGGGACACGGGTGGGGAAGAGGGAGGGTGGAATTGAGAGGGGAGGAGGAAGGGAGGTACAGGGAGGATGCAAAGTGAATAAACTGTAATTAATAAAAATAAAAATAATTTAAAAAATAATTTATTACAAACATTATAAACAAAGGAATTAAATGGTATGATCCCCTATGTTACTCGTTAAGAAAACACTGAAATATGTAAGAGATTAATAAGTGTGTTGTAAAAAATTCCTAATATAAGATATTCTGCATTAATTTTGATTATAAAGCTGGAGGGAGTCAAGGACACCATAAGAAGACCTATAAAATAAACTACTGGGCTTGTGAGGGCTCACAGAGACTGATCCACCAACCAAAAAGCATGCATGGCCTGGACCCAGACCCACTACACATATGTGCAGCTTGGTCAAGATGTGGGGCTTCTAACAATGGGAGTAGGGGCTGTCTCTGACTCTTGCAAGCCTTTGGATCCCATTCCCCTAGCTGGGTTGCCTTTTCAGGACTCCGTGGGAGAGGATAACCTTAGTACTGCTGTGATTTGAGGTGCCAGGGTGTGTTGGTACCCCTTGGGGGAGAGATATGAGGGAGGAAAAGAAGGAGGGGACTGGGATCAAGCTTTAAAGTGCTTAAATAAATAAATGGGAAAAAGTATAAAAATATTTATCTACATACTCAGTGGTACAATGAAATATTAAGTAAAAAGCTACCTACAAGCTCTATACACTATGACTTTCACTTTCTTCAAATAATAATTGTCTTTTTAAATTGTAAACTAATTAATTTCACACATGCACATACATTTTGATTGAATCCACCCATAATTCCCACCCCTCCAACTCAGTGTAACACTTTTCCTCCAAATATTGTGTGCTTTTTTAAAACTCACTAAGTCCATTTACTACTTTTATGTGCATGGAGGCAGTATATGATACCTTTCATAACTTTACAAAGGGACCTTATTGTGAAAGACCCCCTCATTTCAGCCACAGAACATAGATAAATCAAGACAGCAACACCTGGAGGCTTCATCCTTACTAACTAGCTTTCATAGTGCTAGAAGGTGATATGTACACTAATAATAATAATAAAAAAATTGTATGCAGCAATCTTACGCACCTGTGGAACCTGTGAACTACCATGATTCAAAGTGTGCCAACTGTTACAATAATGACACTAATGTTATGGGAGCAACCAACCACTTATTAACTGGATTCAAAGTCTGGTCCACAAAACCAAACTCTAAATTGGTACCTTTTTTAAATTACATTTTGATTTTTTACATTAATTACATTTTATTCTCTTTGTATCCCAGATGTAGACCCTTCCCTCATTCCCTCCCAATTGCACCTTGCCTCCCCCATCTCCCTTGTCCCTCTCCAAGTCCACTGATAGGCGAAGTTCTCCTCCTATTCCATCTGACTCTAGCTTATCAGGTCTTATCAGGACTGGCTGCAATGTCCTCCTCTGTGGCCTGGCAAGGCTGCTCCCCCAATGGGGGAGTGATCAAAGAGCCAGCCGCTGAGTTCATGTCAGAGACAGTCACTGTTCCCCTTATTAGAGTAGCCACTTGGATACTGAGTTGCCATAGGCTACATCTGAGTAGGGGTTCTATGTTATATCCATGAATGGTCCTTTATTGGACCAGAAAAGATCTCTGGGCCCAGATATTTTGGTTCTGCTGCTCTCCTTGTGGAGCACCTGTCTTCGTCAGGTCTTACTATCTCCCCCTTTTTTCATATGATTCCCTGCACTTGGCCCAAACTTTGGTTATGAGTCTGCATCTGCTTTGATACACTGCTGGGTAGTCTTTCAGAGGCCCTCTGTGTTAGGCTCCTGTCCTGTTCCCTGTTTTCTCCTACTTCCAATATCCATCCCGTTTGTCTTTCTGAGTGTGGATTGACCATCTTACCCCAGTTCCTCCTTCTTGTTTAACTTCTTTAGGTCTACAGATTTTAGTATGTTTATCCTATTTTATAGGTCTAGTACCCACTTATAAGTGATTATATACCCTGTGTGTCTTTCTGCTTCTGGGATACCTTACTCAGGATGATCTTTTCTGATCCTGCCCATCTGCCTGCAAATTTCATGATTTCCTTGTTTTTAATTGCTGAGTAGTATTCCATTGTGTAAACGTACCACAATATCTGTATCCATTCCTCCATTGAGGGACTTCTAGGTTGTTTCTAGGCTCTGGCTATTATGAATAAAGCTGCTATTCACATGGTTGAACAAATGTCCTTGTTGTGTACTTGAGTATATTTTGGACATATGCCTATGTGATCTGGAGGAAGTGCTATTCCTAATTGTCTGAGAACGCACCAAATTGATTTCCAAAGTAGTTGTACAAGTTTACATTCCCACCAGCAATGGAAGAGGATTCCCCTTTCTCTACTTTTTCTCCAGCATGTATTGTCACTTGAGTTTTTGATCTTAGCCATTCTGATGGTGTAAGGTGAAATCTCAGGTTTATTTTGATTTGCATCTCTGTGATGGCTAAGGACATTGAGCATTTCTTTAAGTGTTTCTCTGCCATTTTATAATTCTCTACAGAGAATTCTCTGTTTAGATCTCTAACCCATTTTTTAAATTGGATTACTTGATTTGTTGTTTTTTAACTTCTTTATTTCTTAATATATTCTGGATATTAGCCTTCTTTCAGATCTAGGGTTAGTGAAATATAACTAGATGTCTACATGCAGAAAAATGCAAATAGATCCATATTTATCACCCTGCACAAAACTAAAGTCCAAGTGGATCAAAGACCTCAACATGAAACCAGACATACTAAATCGGTTAGAAGAAAAAGTGGGGAAGAGCCTAGAACTCATTGGCACAGGAGACAACTCTCTGAACAGAACACCCACAGCACAGGCTCTAAGAGCAACAATCAATAAATGGGACCTCATGAAACTGAAAAATTCCTGTAAAGCAAAAGACACTGTTTTCAGAACAAAATGACAAAATGGTACCTTCAACTGGGCCAAAACATGTGCTGGCTACATTATTGGCCCAGGCGAGAAAAGAATTATTCTGTTAAATTAACAAGGTAATAAACTGCACCTTTATAGATAAATAAGTGCATCTCAATATTCACAGATAACATCCACTCTACAATACCCATTAATTACCTGCCAAGAGCCCTCTAGCTCCAGAAGGCTCAGCACAAAACAATACAGAGCAGATCCCTATCCCTTTGGTTCTTTCATTCATGAGAAAGGACTGTCAATAAGTATATAGTAATAACTGAGGGTTGTAAGTGCTGTGACGATCACAACACACGGTAACACACTATATAAGGATAAGGAGGGACATCGTGTCAAGGAGTTGTGAAGAGTTATTCTAATTGGGTGTCACTGAACTAAAACATGAAACACAGGACTTCTATCCCAGCCACACCTCAAGACTATGAGAGGGAGCTACCGTGTTTCCAGTGCAGAAGCCAGAACACACCCAGACAGAGACAGAGACACAGACAGAGACAGACTCAGAGAGAGACACAGAGAGAACAAAATCAGAAGCGCCCCAGGCCAGATGGTGTTGGGGTTTTTTGATTATCATGGGAATTGTTGTGATGCACAAGGAATAAGAACAATATTAATATTCCAAAATAATTGAAACCGGAACCAAAGAGCTTGGCCTGGAACTACATGATAATAATGGCCTATACACGTGAGGCTCAGAAAGAGAGGTCACATTTCTTATGCTTTATTTGTTTTTAACTTAATGAACCTGAATGCCCATTCTTGCTATCTTCTTACTGTCCCATTAATTTTATTTCATGCCTTTATTTCTTATATAATATATATTAAGTTTATAAAAATTTCTCATTTAATTAGTGCATGTTCATGAAACCCTGTTTCCTCACACACGCAAAAATAATTTTCCATTAGGGTATACAGTTTTTGTATTCTTAGCATACGGACCATTGCACCTAGCATTACTAAGTAACATTTAGTGAACAAGTGAATGAATAATAAAGAATTACACAAGTATCATAATTCAAGTTATATTAAGTTTAATAAAACCTTCACTGGTAGCAGATATCATGTCATGGGAAACATATTTTACTTTTAATATAAACAATATATATGGAAAGTAAATAAGAAAAGTTAGTTATTAAATTTCATTTTTGAATAAGGCAAAAAGATTAAACTAAAATGAATAGCAACCTTTTCCAAAGACTAAGCTGAACTACAACCAGTGAATAAATTTATGAAATTAAGAGTGCGTATGCATATATAAAAGCATATGCATAGAGAGCAGATAGAGGCAAACTATACATATTAAAGGGGGATTGAAAGAAAATAGGATTTTTAATCAAAATATGTAAAATTAGTCTAATGATTATTTTAATGGACATATTTAGAATGTAATTTCTCAACATAATATTAACAGACATAAAATAATTTTATTAAATGCCAAAAACAGTGAGAACATTCAAATACAGTTTAAGGATATACTTTCATAAGAAAAAATGTAATTCAGTGACCCGTTATTAACCTATCAGTAAGGGTCCAGAATAACAGTTACTTTCCTTAAGGGCCACCGGCTCCACTGGCTAGACAGGGAATCAAGCTGATCAGAGCTGCTAGTCAGACCTCATCCAGAGACTTAATTCTGTTACTGGTATAACAAGAGGCCAATCAGAGGCCTTTCTCTTTTAATGACTTTCTGAAAATGACATGTAACCTTACTTTAAAGGGAAAAGAAAAGGTAAAAGTAAAATGATCCATCTAAGTTTATAATCTAGAGCAAAGCCTAACACACAGCACATACTGGAAAACTGATCAGTGAAATCTGCTTCCACATTAGTAATACCAAAGCAAATTCTCTGAATAGGTAATTTTTCAAAGTTCATAGAGGTACTTCTTTTCTTTGCTTTTCTTTTGGAAGTAATACTTCTGATAAACTAAGCTAGAAGTATATGTGACTGACTTTAAATTACGGTATTGGCCTTTCAGCGGTCTACTCAATATTTTTGAAAATTGAATTTACCAAGAATGAATTCCATCACAATTAATTAATGAACTGAAAAAGTGTTAATGAGACTATTACCCAATAAAGCACAAAGGTAAATAAAATAATAACTACACAAAAAACAAACAAACAAAGAAAATCCGTTTTAGGTACACACTCATATGGATAGCATAGTTCTGAAGTTCCGTTAGTAAAATAATGTCTGCCCGAGGAAAATCTTAAAAGTCAAAAGCACTGCAATATAGAAGTTAGAGCTTAGATCAGTGCTTCTATGTGTGAATACAAAGTTCATGGTGCAGGAGAAACTGAGAAATGAAGAGACAAGAGAGACAAGATCCTGTATCAGCCATCCCAGGCCCAATACTGAGCAGCTGTGAGAAAATTGGGATTAAAACTTACGAGGGTATCGTTAAAGATATCAAATGTCAGTTCCTGAGTATGTGATACGAGTAAGGTATTGGATAAGAAAGTATATAAGACTGAAGTCAGATGGAAGGGAAGGAGGACCTCCCCTATCAGTGGACTTGGAAAGGGGCAGAGAGGAGGTGAGGGAGGGAGGATGGGATTGGAAGGGAATGAGGAAGGGGGCTACAGCTGGGATACAAAGTAAATAACCTGTGATTAATTTAAAAAATAAAAATTATTTTAAAAAGGAAAAAACATAAACTGAATAAAAAGGATGAACTGAGTATTTGGCACTATTTACTTATTATTTTAATTTTTTTTATTTTAATTTTTTTATCAGTTACATTTTATTAACTCTGTATCCCAGCCGTGTCCCGATCCCTCATTCCCTCCCAGTCCCTCCCTCCCTCATCTCCACCGTGCCCCTTTCCAAGTCCACTGATAGGGGGACCTCCTCCCCATTCATCTGATCCTGTTTTATCAGGTATCTTCAGGACTGGCAGCAAAGCCCTCCTCTGTGGCCTAACAGGACTGCTCCTCCCTTCGGGGGTGGGGAGACCAAAGAGCCAGTCATTGAGTTCCTGTTAGAAATAGTCCCTGTTCCCCTCACTTTGGGAAACCAATTGGTTACTGAGCTACCACAGGCTACATCTGAGTGGAGGTTCTAAGTTATATCCATACATGGTCTTTGGTTGAATGTCAGTCTCAGAAAAGACCCTGTGCCCAGATATATTTGGTCCTTGTGGAGCTCCTATCCTTTCCCCATCAGACTAATTTTATTTTAATTTTTATTCAACCTATTAAAATAAAACTCCTGGGGTTGAGATTTAGTTCAGCGGTAGAGGACTTTACTAGCAAGTGTAAGGCCCTGGGTTCGGTCCTCAACTCTGAAAACAAATAAACAAACAAAAACACAAATAAACAAACAAAACAACTTCTAACACAATTGGGAACAAGTCATACAGAATAAAATCCCAATGCTTGAAGTTGAAGTGCATTCAGTATGGCACTTGCAAAATATAGCATAGCAATTATATTTTGTATTCAAAAATATAGTGGGTGCATATGACAAGCATCCTCCTAAATTCTCCTGCTTCTGGTTTCCCAAATACACTAGAAAAACATGGAATAGTGAAATTTTAAAACAAAATTTGCATGCAAAGTGAAAAGAGTATAATTTATTTTGCGAATAAATAGAATGTCTGAATTATTTCAATTTTGGGAGACACATAAATGAAATGTTTCTTAAAAAGCAACTATGAAACATAAGAACATGATTATTATTTTTAAGAAACTAATCATGTTCTTATGTTTCATAGTTGGTTTCATACTGTCAAAAAAGAAATACACAGGCATAAGTAGTGTGATGGTGAGGAAGTAAGGACTCAGAGAGAACTCACCATCTCTAGGAGATATCCAGATGAGTCTACTATCTGCTATTTGCTATCCATCCCCCCAGGGACCTAACTAGCAAGTGCAGACAGCAGTGATAGTGGTGAAAGTGAGCAAAAACAAGATTAAATACACTTCCAACAACATGGAAATAAGAAAAGACACAGGCAGGGTTTACTGAATATTGATTTATATTTTTAAAACTTTAATAAAACAATTTCCTTGTTTACTGTTTTGTCTACACTCACTCGAAACTTTCAGATAAACAGCTTAGAGCACATACAGAATTTTATCAATGAGCTCTAGTGCCACACCATTTTCATCTTTCGGTTACCTAATTTTTATGTATTTGTTTGAACATCTGTTCTAAATAATGCAGCTTTTGATAATCAATTGGGAATGGCAGAAGGTTAGAGCTTCATTACAGAGATAGTTTGTTTTAGCAGCTACTAGAAAATACCAATAAACATAAAGGCTGATTAAAATAGCACTTTGTCCCCAAAGAATCTGACTCTATTTAATTCCTATTATAATTATTATTTCATAACTAATACTCTAGTTGACAACAGCCTATTATTTAATAACTTTTGATCATATCTAGTAATAAAATTGGGAAACCATCAGGATTTTAAAGTAAAAAAATCCCACGGGAGAAAAAGAACCAGGATAGTTTATGTAATTATTTTTACTTGCAAACAAACTTACTTGGAGCACCTTGATAATCCATTCACTGCTACTGTTAAACCCATGCGCTAGGGTACTTTTTAAATGACATAATGTAGAGGGAAAAAGTCAACTAACCTAAACTAAAATAAACTTTCCAAAGGGGTTAAAACCCAGAAGGCCTAAAGTTAGTCTTTGTCTCTCAAATTATTTAAAGAAAACAAGGAAAATCTGGTTTATTAATTATGCAAAAAATTTATGTTACAACCTTAACTTTTCATAAAGCATTGGTATTTCAGCAAATACTATGTAGAACCAATAGAAGTCCCAGGTAGTGAGGGATTCACCAGTAAGCAATTTAGTGCCTGTCTCAAAAATATAATTTAAGTCATGAAGAAAAACATAACTACTGATTAAACATAACTGCTAATTACACAAGACCATAGCAAAGAGAAAAATTCATTTTAACTACCAAGACCAATGAAGACTGAGATATTAAGGAGTAAAGGGTCACAAGCATTCTGGTGATACACTAGCACAAGGCAAGACATGGAAGGAAAAAAGGAAAGGATGTTCGGAGACTACGAAGCTCCCTATTGTAGCTTTAGTTGGTGCAGTCGTTGTAACTGGACCTCCATAAGAATTTTCAGTTTCAGCCATGTCTCAAAACTGAGAATACCATGTTCCAATACTAGAAATAAGATGGCAGGGTAGCAGTATGGTGACTGTCTCGGCAGTATTTAGCTCATCTTTCACACATATAGTACATATTCACACATAAGTACATATTCTCAGACATGATCTTATACATTGAGAAATAAAAGGAAATTCAGTTTGTTTCATGTCCTAAAGTAAGACAATGGGAGGCTGGTAATTCATTAGTAGAAAAAGAAGAGAGAGAAAAAGACAGAGTTAATGAGAATGAGAGAAGAGAATATGAGAGAAGGAAAGGGAGGGGGGGAGGGAGGAAGAGACAGGTAGAAAATAATACATATATATATATATATATATATATATACATATACATATACATATATGCAAAACCATGAGTTTGGGATACTGCCTTAGAAAGGAGGAGGCTTACTATAATTTGTTAGAGCAAAGAAATGTTTACAAGCATTGTGCCAAGATTCAGGTAGCAGAATGGGATGGACAGCTTGAGCTCAAAAGTTTAATCCTGGCCTGGACAATAAAGCAAGGCACTTAAATCTCATCATAAGAAAATTGCGTTCTGATCAAACGCAGGAAGTCACAAACAAAAACCAAAGATAAGAATGTAGGAGAGGGAGATGTAGGAAAGAAGGAAGTGATGGGAGTAAAAAGAAGATAAGGGAGCTACAGGGTGAGAACAGAAACAAACGCATTACACACATGGATGAAATGGTGAAAGAACAATTTAACAAAATTATTTAAAAAAATAAACAAAACAGTACTGGCTTTCTCTCTCAAAACTTACATAGAGTATTGCCAATGAAACATGCAACTACAGAATAAAAGCCAGAGGAAGACTAGTGACCAAGGAACATAGCCACAAAGAGAAAGAGCAGACCAAATTAAGGGTGACAAAGCTGAAAACATCAGAGCAAAATTTATGTAGATTTCTAGCCTACCTATACAACATTTAAGTTCATTCTTACTTCCATTAGAGAATGCAAGAAACAGTCACAAATAAACAAGAAAAAAAGGGAGATAAAAGTCATGTACAATATTTTATCAAGACAGAAAAAAATTAATCTTCAGAATGAAAGTAAGTAAAATGACAGGAAAGAATAATGCAACTGGGTTATAAACCCTTGAGTAGTCCATTTCTTTATTTGATTGCTTATGATGCAAAATGATAAGCAAAGTGGACTGACTTAGTAAATTACCAGAACCTTGATGTAGTTATTTGCAGCTGGGAATCCACTTTATAAATACAGAAAAATCAAATTTGCTTTGTAATAAATATAAAAATATAAGAATCACATGTGATAATGACAATCTAGGAATAAGGTTTATGTAGAGGGGTCACTATACAGACAAATATGGGAGGAGGAAGGGCTAAGAGACATCTTATTTCAAAAGAACCCATAGTGAATTGGTGTGAATTTGCTGCACAGAGGACAGTGGCCCAGTGGTTCAGAAGGTTGAAGATGAAAACAACACATATTTGATGTTTTTGTGTGTTTCAAAGAACTACTTAAACTTTAACATCTACTGCACACAATCTGGAAACAAAGAATGAGGTTGAGGACCTAAGGAGGATCACACACTATGACAGAGACTTGGATTTCATATTGCACACATAGGAGTAGGAATACTAACGGTTTTAGATACACACAGTTTTTAGATATTGCACAACTCTTTCAAGTATGTTTATTACTTTCCCCACAACAACCCTGTGAGGTAGGTGTAATGATACTGAACTGCCAGTCAAAACAAAACAAAACAAAACAAAACAAAAATCTTAAACTTGTTAAGCAATTTACACTTGATTAAGTCACTACATATGACAGTTGGGATTCCAGATTGCACAACAAAAATACATTAGAAAACTGATACACACACAAATACACACATCTACACACAATTATCAACAAGACACATGGCATTTATTACCCTTTAACCAACAAAACAACAAATGTTTGCTAGTTCAGCATTAGGTTTGTGGCAGCAGTTGCTTTTTTATGAAAACACATTAAAAAATTCAGATTAACGATATGTATACTGAAAATAATAGTACATTCACAAAAAATAAACAGAAATTAGTTGATACATAATATAAGAATTTCAAATACTGTGGTAGTCAAACATAATTTCATCTCCTTTGATTCACTTAAAATTATCTGGAATCAGTCAATTAATTAATCAATTAAATAAACAAAACAAACAAAAAAACTTTACCATTTATTTCTGAAATACCTAAATTCTAATGGTGTCTATTATTGCATCAAAAGTAAATTATCTTTTGGATGACAAAAATATGATATGACATGCTAAAGCTTTCCTAATTGAAATACTTAATATTTTGGCCATTTAGAATAAACTACAATAATAACTGTCTATATAGTATTCCCTGTCTATATAGTCATCTCCCTGTGATTCTGTTAATAAATTTCCTGAAATGCTTCATCTACTGATTAAATACAGTAATTTGAATTTTTGTTATAAAATATCTGGTTTTAAGACACACCATATTTTTTTATACCTGTTTGGGACAATGTAAAATACATTCCTAACTGAAAAGATACTCCCAAAATTGTGGACAACATCTGAATATTCAAATGTATAACTAGAAATATTTAAAACATATAAAATAATTTAAGGTATATAAAATCTACCTTGCAAAGTTATTATCTTGGGTCTACTACTTTCTGATCAGTATCATGTTGGTTCTTAAATTACTTTTTCAAGTTTCTCTAAGAAAGCTAGATGTCAGCAGAACATCTTCACTGCCAGGTGTCTAAGTACCAATCAGAGCAGTGGAAATTGTATTTATGCATCTGCTTCATTTTTCTTATTACAGTAGAACATTATAATGCAGAGTATAAATCTGCATATTCATTAAAATTTAATTTTCTATTCTAATATTTATTTCTGAATCCTCAAACAATGAAGTGAATGTTAGTTTATAATACTCCCAAGCACAGTTCTAGCCATTCATGGACAAGTGGCTGGAGCTTACGCTCCTGTGGAACCATAACACAGAGACTGTCAACATTTACTGTATGGAATGAAAACTTCTAAATAACTCTACAAACACTCCAAACTCAGTTTGCTGTGATTTCTCAAACAGGGAATCTGCATAAAGTTCAAGGAATACAGGCATGAACTCAATGCATTTCTGCCTGAATACCCAGTCAAAACTGCACAGATTAGAGCTACATTTTAATATTGGATTCACACAGCTAAAACTGAATCTAGTAAGTTGTCAAACTTAAATTACCACACACTAACTACAAAACTTAGTATCCTGTATAATTCTACACATACTTGGTCACATGTAACAAGAACAGTTGATGACCTTTGGAAAAACAAAAACAAAATAATATATGTAACATGTCTATTTCTCCCAGAGCAATGAAAAGAAACAGTGAGCTGCAGTTACAATTTATCTGGTTTTAGAACATGCAGAAGTGATAGCAATTTAATATTTCATAAACTGATAATGACTTCTTGCTAGTGAGAACAACTATAATACATCTTCATTATATGTTAAAAAATATTAAGTTCAGTTGACAAGTCTTAAGTCTATACAAGTAATGGTTTAAAATTTTAAATTTATATTTAAAATTTATAAATTTAAAATTAATAAATTTTGCTTTTTCTAATTCAGTTGATTAAAAAGCTATTGAGAATTATAAGCATACTTTTAAAAACTACAGTTCCAAATACCTTTTTTCTACTACAAAATCAAAATGGTAGAAATAGGAGGAAACCTATTGTCTTCCTATGACAGTATACCCACAACACTCAGCTATTAGCTATCACAAATAATATTCTAACTAGAAGAAACTCATATCAAAGCATAATATGAAGTGCCATTTTGAATACAGAGAACTCTACCTGTGTTCCACAAAAACAATTCCAATGGGTCTCTAGAAAACTCTCTTCTTCTATGTACTTCCTAAGTAAATAAACAAGCGGTTTTGAAATTAACCTTTATCATGTTTGAGAAAGACTCTATAGACACAGATGTGTGCCTCAGTATCTTCAATTTATAATTCAGAATGGATAGCTGTAAATCAAGTGACAAGATGTGATTTATGATTTAGGAAGATAAAGGGGCCCTAATTTTTTTTTACATAGAAATGTCAAAAGGCTCATGAAAAATAAATTAATTAAATAAGCAAACAGAAAATCATACCACTAAATTAAAAATTCTAAAATATTGAAAAAAATTCTAAAAATTCTAAAACCATCCAGACCGTATAATACAAATAAAAAGTTTCAATGATTTTTATAATAAAAGGTATAAGCTTTTCAAACTACTAATACTAAAGAAAGTACTATTTTAAAATCAATAAAAATTCATTAAATAAATGGGAGATAGAGACCAAAGTATATTATATTTTAATATTTACCTGTTTCTTTTCTCCCATGCCTGGATTTAAAGCTTTTTTTTTTTTTTAATTTAAAACTTGGTGATTCTAAATTGAAGACGCCAACTAAGTCTACCACACACTGACGTTTCAAAACTGTTGGCAGAGGCGACATCATCACCAACCCGCAGGCCTCGGAGAGCAAGGTTAACAGGTTGCCCCCGCTATAACCCTGAAAGCCAACCTTAACACGGCTCTACTGCCTCATGAGTGCTCTGGATACCTGACAACTTGAACACAACTTGATTCCTTTAGAATTTTGTTTGTGAACAATTTACCAAAAAAGAAATTCAGTTTCTCCTGTTTTTCATAATAAACTAATTTCCAAAGAGTGGTACAACCATCTACATGATATCCAACTTGGAACCAACCACAAATCACATTAAACATAGGGAGAGAAGCAGTAAGTTTAACCTGACCTCCTCAGATATTTCAAGTCTGTTTCCCAGCTATCTGATACTCCCCGTACTGGGTTTTCCAGTCTACAGTGGGTACACAAGAAACTTACAGTCTATGTAGTACTCCTAGTCAGTGTCACTCTGCGGATGGCACAGTGGAGAAAGACCTTCCGTACAGGCCCATGTACAATCTCTTCTGCAGCTGTCAGCACCTAGGGGAAAGTGCGCTGTTAAACAGTTGCTGCGTTCCACCTCAGTAGTGGCTGCAATTCGGTGGTGGGTGAAGTGATTCCTGTACATACATACAGGGGTGAAAAGTACTATAGAAAAATGAACATATTTAAGAACAAAAGCAACTGTGTGGAAACTGCCACAGCAAAACAGAATACATCACTCAGTCACAAGAGATCTACACAGATGACTGCCATTCATTTAAAGGCTGGGTGTTAAGATGACTTCAAGGAACAGAACACAGCTGTTCAATTCACAACACACTTATAAAGCAAATCTAAAACATGGTAAAAAAAATAAACCCAAGCATATCTTCATTTTTAACATTATTTCAACAGAAATTTATCTACAATAAGCAAATACATACAGTATCATCCTTTACCATTCAGCTAGTTCAATGGTTTTTTTGTTGTTTTAAGATCAAGGGGGTGGGGATCCAAAACAAGTTGAAGTACCAAACTTATAGCCCAGTCATACAAATATATCCAAAGAGAAATGAAAAAAAAGACATTGCAAAATTGTAACTTATTTTAATTTTTTAATGAAATGACTAGTTATTTATCATAAGATTTTTATCATAACATCTAGTCAACATCTTATGACAAATTATATGTCAAATATTTTAAAATCTCGTACACGGAATAACTGTCATCCTACAAAGTTAAACTGGATTACTTTGGAAACAGTCATTATCCTATGACCATGTAAGCAGTGGGTTAATGACTATATCTAGTTTATTACTACTGAAATTTATGACTGCATCTTAATAGTATATCAATTTGATATACTAATGCTCTTTCCATATAATTCACCTTTGACTGAATCTGAGAGATTAGAAAACTATTCTCTCTAAGATGTCCCTTGTTCTTCATGCTGTTGGGGCACCCTCATTTCTCACCTCTACTACAATGTCTATGTTTAAACTTTTCTATACAGTTCACATTATTTATTTTATTTTTTATTTAATATATTTAAAATTATTTAGAATAAGGTCTCTCTTATTACTTATTTTATGTTACGTAAATGACAATATCTATTTCAAAATAAGACTAAAAGTGGCAATTAGTAGTAATTAACAGCAGGCCTAAACAAATATGCAAAGGGAAATACAACAATATTATTTGTGATGATATTTTATATTTTTTTCTTTCTCTTCTTTGATAGAGGCACTTACTAAACATCTTTAAACTATCTACAGAACATAGCAGCTACACTGTCTAGTCTCAGGCTATGTTAACAAGTAGAACAAGACTTAAACTAAGAACTGATCAGATCCGTATGACAAAGTTCAGTTTACATTATTTAAATCATACAATACTCCTGAAACTGAGGTGGTTTGTGTGAAAGTCCATCAAATCTGTCATAAAATGTGTCCTCTAAGTCAAGTGTTTTAAATATAATTTGCTAATTAAGAATTTATTTACACTGGCAAATGTATTCAGAAATATACAGTCAGAAATAGCTACTTCCATTCCTTACTCAGTTTTCTTGTCTTTCTGTAGTTAAGATCCATTATGATTGCAGGAGCAAATTGATACCCTATGGCAAATCGCTCAACCTGGCTGTCAATGAAAGTATGCTGGACTTTGTGTCACTAGCATACAACATGAGAATTTTTCCTGCGCTGCAAATCTGTCTAAACAATTGTCGAGCTATATTTTAGGTAATTGGACTGGAGAATTCGATACTACGATGGAGCAGCTGAGAGTGGCCATTGTCACAGTAAATTCTACCGGAGTGGACGCAGGACTAGCCACAGGATTATCAACATGGATTGCTGCAGCCATGAATCATCTGAAGGAATGGGCGGGCATGGGAGTGTTAGCAGGCCTTCTGGTGTTGGTCTCCTTGGTTTGCCTGTGGTATATATGCAAGATTAGAGTCTCACAACAGTGTGATGCAGCCATGATCATTCAGGCCTTTACAGCCATTGAAGCAGGACATTCTCCCCAAGCATGGTTGGATACCATAAAAAGCTAAAATGATACGCTCAGGATGCGAGGCTAAGCACTGCACTCAGGGTCAACCGCTTTGGACCCAGAGAAGAGCATGTCTGATTGCATGCGGGTTGATGCCCCAGGTCCCGCCTCTGAGAAAAAGGTATTGGACGGGTCTGATGTTCTTTGGGTGGATGACACCTAAATGAACATCTGTACAAAGTCCCAATTTATTTCTATATCAGAGATCAGACCTCTACTCTTGCCTGATGTGTCTAAAACAAAAAGGGGGAACTGTAGAGAGCTGCGGAATGCTATGCCTTAAAGATGGAGCTGGTTTCCGCCTTCCACCTTCCCGATGGTGAGTGCTCTCTGTCACGAACAACTCCACATTTGGCTAAGGCCGAGGATCTGGCTTGCTTCCATGTATGTGGACCTATCTGCATTGCCCCCGTGGCACGCCTGGGTTGGCTACCCAGAGGCTATTTAAGCTGTGGGCTGGCTTTCCCCGGGGTCCGAGGATTGTTCAATGTTCCTGAATAAACTGCATTGAAAAAAAAAAAAAAAGATCCATTATGAATAAATACCATTTTGTTTTAGGGTCAGCACGTGTTAAAGGAGAAACAATAGAGTTTGGTGGTCTCTTCATTTACAAGACAAGAACCACAAATTGCTGGTATAGCTTTCAAATATAAGACATAAAGAAGCCAGAAATTCTGTGAAAATATACACGAGTCCCTAAATTCTTCCACTGGAAACAGATCATAAGCTTTTGTAAAGTTCGTAATGTGTTCTCCAAAGTCACCACAAATTTGAAGAAATTACTAATGAATAATTTAAAAAATTCAATGGAATAAGCAGATGCAATCTTTGTAAGTTAAATGTGTAAGTCTAAGTAGCTGTTGCTTCTCATGTGAAATAAAGAATATTCATTTATAGCGATGCTGTCTAACAACACAAAAGCCTGTTATGAGGCACGCGTTTTCACAGTTGGCCTACTGTATCACTAGCAGTGACTACTGACTGTTCAAGTTAGAAGAGCTTCTTTACAGGGCCCCATACTCACTTACTAGTACAGAAGGTTACATTCATTTAACCATATCTTCTAACGTGTAAAATCACAAGGCATATATTTCAACAATTATTTGAAATTAGAAAACTGACAGCGATAAGCTGAGGCTACCTACTCCATTAGTCTGCATTCCCCAGTGCCATATTACATTGCTCTGCCTCTTTTAATACACTCACTTTCAACAATGTCATCTATGGAAAATTTGGCTTTGATTGTTTATATCAAGTGATTTCACTACCCTTATCATTCTGTCATTGTCATCACACACGAATATAAAAAAAAATCATTAAATTTGTAAAAATAGCAGCAAGAGATTACATGTTTTGCAAAGATAATGCTATTAATGCTCTGGTTTTAAAAATTATTTTTCCAAATCTTTGGAAATGCCATTTTCTGAAGATAAAAGATGACACAAATTCAAAAGTATACATGCTTTTAAAGAATGAGTCTTTGAACTGGCAGCAAGAGAGTACATTTTGTCCTGAAAATAAACTCAAAATGCTGCCATATTATAGAAGGCATTGTGTGGTCCTTCTTAAAGAGAGATATGCTCTAACCACAAGAAACTGACAGGTAACTCCCACCACTTATTAGGGATACTCAGTGAGCACACAGGTTTGTTGATGGAGTTGACAAAAATGTACAGTGTTTCCTAACAATTCCAATGTAAAGAAACCTTTCTAGGGATGTCTCATGATAAGGGCTACATGTTATATAGTGATATGTTACAATATGTTTACAGCAGGAAAGGAATACTTTTATGTGACAGCATGGATGATAGGGGCAGAATCCTGAAACTACACTGAAAAGCATGAGTGTAAAATACACATGCAGGAACCAGTAAGGACAACAATATGACAGGTCCAAGTATGATAAGAAATTAGAGCATATTTTCCTCTAAGAAGGGCATTTAGATAAGCACTATGTGAGACTCACTCTAACAGCATCATGGAAAATGAAATTAATTAGATATACAAATAATTCAATCGAGGACATGATTATGGGAACATAGATTTTGAAAATATTAAACGGGCTTTCAAAATAAAACTTACGGGGTTTAGAATCTAGCTTAATGGCAGAGACTTGCCTAGCATGTGTAAGGCCTTGAGTTCAAATCCAGCAAAGCACTGCAAAACAAACAAACAATAAGTTATATACTACGTAAAGCCCTGGAAGAGTAAAACCTAGGGAATAAGTCAAAGCTATTTTCAGGAGTTTGAGTCTGAATAACAGGATTGGTTCATTCACTCAACAGCAAAGCACTGTTAATTCTGTTTCAGGTATCACACTGTGTACTGGGCAAAGCAGTCAAGCAAAGAGTCAACTACCTTGTAAAGTATATGCTAACAAAAGAAATATCAAGCCATTAAACATAAAATGAAGCCAATACTTGGAAATAATGTATAAACCTAAAACAAAGCCAAGTTATGGAAACAGGATGACAACCATACTCTTGACAGAGTTCTCAGAGAAACTCAAGGAAACAGTATTTCAAATTCAGTGACCAACTACCTGGCATAAAATCCCTGCAAGCAGGTTAAAGATTAAGCTTGATTAAGTGGCAGCATACATTTCATGGGACATGCCCAGCAAAAAAGGAACTTAAAGTAAGAACAGCAAAATGTTGTGATGGGATAAGGTGGGACTTTTTCTGCCAAAGATACATAGCCTTCCACAGTTTACATGAGTGACCCTTCTTCAGCAACTCTTACTGCAGAATGACTCGTGTATATACCAGTCATCAGGCATGAGGGTGTTACTCCTCTGACCCAACTGAAAGGTACAGTGATGCCAACACCCAAGTACAGTTAGCAATTATTTCTTGGGCTCCACAAAATGCAGGGGAACTAGTTAAGTGCAAGACAGGGCAGGAGACTGAAAGAACTGAACAACAAAGATCTCGAGGAAGCTTTTCCCTTTCACCTCACGTCGCCCATGTGACCAGTACAGGGATAGAAATGGAAATGAGTTAAATTATTCTCTACTCACAGAAGCAAGAAAATTGAACAACTACATGTCAACCTCCTCTGCTGCCACATTACTGGAGAGTCCACACCTAAGCAGCATTAACCAACAGGGAGAAGATGCTATAAATATGAGGATAAAATGAAAACTAGATTTTTTTTTTGTGTAAAACTTTGTGTACACACATTCAAAGCTCACACTGAAAACAAACAAAACCATGGCCACTTTGTACTCCACTGTAATTCCTCACCTAAGCCAACACTGTTTATGAAAAGGTTATCAACAAGGAACAAGCAAGTGACTCTCACTAGTCGTTTTCTTAGTATATAACAGGCCAAACATCAGCATTACCTTATTTATTCTTAGTAACATCTAATAATCTGGAGTATAGAAAAAATCTCTTCAAGTTTTTCTTCATGTAAATATTATGGAACTGTGGGCCAACGAGCAGCATCAGCAGTCAAGGCACTTATGGCAAAGGTGAGAAGGCACGAGTTAGAGGTACAAGAGCCAAGGGTGAAAAAAGAAACAACTGACATCCACGTGGCACATGCCATGACAAACACATACCCACACAGAATAAATAAATGGAATTTTAAGAAAAAGTCTTTATAAAATTTAGGGAAATAATTGAAAATCTGTGAACTTGTCTATCAGGAATACTAAGTGATTAAAAAATCATAGAAATGCAAATTTTTTGCACATTTGTAGAAAAAGGCTGGGGACACAGCTCAGTGTGGCAGAGCACGTGCCCAGCATGGTCCTAGCCCTGGGTTCTATCCTCAGCACTATGAACAAAATAGAAAACCTAAAAATTAAAATTGTTGAAAATATCAACTCAGAAGACTATAGACAAAAAATGTTCTACAATAAGAAAAATAAAGTTTAGATTTCTTTTTTCAAACGAACTCTTATATTTACACTTAAGAAGTTTAAAACAATTTTAGCAAATGTTCTGGTCTATCACATAATTTAATAACATAATATCTTCCTCATCTTCTGAGACTTTAACATTTAAATTAACATTTGAATAAGAATTCTAAAAAACTCAGGTAACTCATTTTTAAATAAAGGTATCAGCATATTACACAACTAAATTAAACATGACCTTATCCCTCTTTAAATGTCACACTTTTCAAGGATATAGGAATATTACACTGATGCTTATAACCATTAGAATAACCCCACTCATTTTTCAATCACTTGTAATCCTAACTTTGTGTACACACATTCAAACCAAATTGTATCAATCACTCCTCAGAGGTGAACAGAAATAATAGCTACTACAATAATTTATAATCATAAACTTTTAGAAGCTGTGAAATTATTTTACCATTTCCTATTACTTTATAAAAGTTAGCCATTTGGACATTAAATAATTAAGTGTTCTCAGTGTTTTTGTGTTCTACCCAGATGTAGCAGAAAGGAGGGAGCTTACTTCAGCTGTTGTCATTCATATGCATCTATAGAAAAGATATGTTTTTGGCAAGTGCAGTTTGTCCTTGTGATTATATAGGCTACTCAGGTAGCTGCCTCTTTTTAACCCTCAGAATATAAATTGTCTGGTGCTCTGAATAAAGTTGGATGCTATTGTATGAGACTTTAATCTGCTTCTTTTTTGGGCCCACACTCCCAGATTTATGCCACCAACTAAAGCGGTAAACAACTACATGAAGACTTCTATAAAGTATGATGAAAGAAATCAAGATACCTAAGTGATGAATGACACGTAATCCATATAGTTGGACAGGAAAACATATCTGTTAAGAGGCCAGCCCTCACTAAACTGCCGCGGACCGGCCCAGTTAGAGTTCCGCACCCGCGGGAAAATCAGGCGTTCGGATATCAGGTTAGACACAGGTAGGCGAAATGATAGAGACCACACCAAGTAGTATTGGTTTGGATCTACTGCACTTTACTGAAGTCAAGCCAACACTTATATAGTGATTACATAAAGAAGCATCTTGAAGTTGACATACTTCCCAGAACATTCAGACTTTTTACCAACAATACAAAGTTTACATTTTAACTGAAAGAGTAACCTGGTAGAAGCAGTGTCTACAAAAAAAAAAAAAAAAAAAAAAAATCTTGGCCTAAAAGCTTTTAATCAAAGCAAATACAAAACCTTAAACTAGTGAGTGGTGTTTACACAGTTTACTGCTACTAATTAGTGAGTGGAAGGCCAGGGGCTGTCACTGCCTTCTGAACCAAGTCGGCTAAAGATTTACAACCCCCCTATAGTTAAGCACTGAGGAGAATTCCTCCTGTTTGTCTTGCTAAGGATTTACAATCTTAGAGATGAGATGCTTGAGCTAGCCTGTTTGTAAACTCATAGTATAATATAAAACTCTCTGACCTCCTATGTTTGCCTGTCTTCTTTCTGCCTCATCATAAACACCTGTGTTTGGTAATGGTTTTATAGTAGTTTTACTGCAGTGGGAATATCCAGAGCATTTATCCTAACAGATCCTGATTAAACATTTTCTTTAGAAAGCCCTAAAACTCTTGTCCCTTTAATACCTACAATGTTTGGTTTTTCCACAAGCAGTTCCTGATGCTGAATCTGATTTATTACCTCTCCTAAAATTTTATTTGCTAAAGCTTCTAGTAATCTGTTAGAAATGTTTCCTTGAATAGTTAATTGTGCTGTTCCAAGAATCATAGAGAAATAGCAAAAAAGCTCATCAATCCAATCTTGCAACCAAGTCATGGGACTCTCAGAATACGTCTTTTTGGCTTAGGTGGCCATGTTAGGGTTCTTGCCAGTGACTTCCAGGAAGCTGATTCCTGTAGGAAATGTATCTTCCATCTGGCAACATAATTTTATGCTTACATAGCACATTTTTATGTTTACACAGACGACTCTGGAGTTAGTGTGGCACTAAACTATTCTACAGATTCAGGGTAATCCCAAACAAAATCCCAGCAAGTTAGAGATATCAATTAATTAAACGGGCAAATACAATAAGTGAGCATAAAGCTGAAGTAACAGAATGAGATCAAAAGACTGATGCTTTCTCTCTTGAAGATGACTATAAAATTACAATAATCAAGTGCTGAAAAATAGGCAAATTGATCAACAAAATAAAACAAGAAAGATAAAAAAATAAACATTATAAATACAATCAACTATTTTTCACAAAATAATAAAAGTATTTCAGTGAATGTGTCTCATAAGAAATAATCCAGATATAGACCACTGATCTTTCATAAAACATTAATTCAAAATGAATCAAAGACTAAGTTGCTCATTGTTACTTATAAGATCATACAAGAAAACAAAGAAAAAAATTAGGTGATTGTGGGATTGAGAATGATTTTTTAGATAAAAGGTAATTCTTACTTAGGGAAACGAACCAGCTAAACTATGTAAAGACAAATCTACTCTGGAAAACAATACAAAAATGAAAGGATTAATAATAGATAGTGAGAGAATACCTACAAAATATATTTCATTGGAGACTAAGATCCAAAATATGAAAAAAGCTTGAAAAATTCAACAATTAGAAAATAACCAAAATGAAAATAGGCCAAAAAAAAAAAAAAAGAAAAAGAAAAAGAAAAGTTGTGTGGGTTACTAACTGGAGGATGTGTTGGAGGATGACTTCTAGGAGCTTTCAATGTTGTTAGAGACCAGTTTTCACATCCTCATGGCATTTTCTCTACATCTCAATCTTTATATGCAAAATTTCCCTTTTGTAAGGATAATTCACAGTGGATAAGAAACACTGTTAAGAACTCATGTTTACTTGATTATATTTCTGTGAATATCTTATCTTTAAATTGGATCACCAAAGTAGGGGAAATTAAAGCTACAGGCAAATGAAATGGGAAGAAAAGACTCAATCCGGATTATCTCATTATGGAACTGTAATTAAAACAACAATGGATCCCACTATACATCCATTTAAATGGTAACCCACAGCACCAATGATATCTGACACTAGAAAAGCTATAGAAAACTTGTTCGTTGATGGTGGGAATACAAAATAATCCAGCCAGTTTGGAAAGCAGTTGAACAACTTATAAAATAAAACTAGGGTTTTGGGGTTTTTTTTTTTTGTTTGTTTGTTTGGTGTTTTTTGTTTTTTTAATATGGTCTTATTCTATAGTTCAGGTTGTCCTGAAACTCACTATGTAGCCTGGGCTAAACTCAAATTTATTGCTATTACTGGGGATACTGCCCCAGTATCCCAAGTACAAAAATTACAGGCCTGTGTGACTATGTCTGCTTTGAGTTAACATACTGTTACTATATACAATCATGCTTACTGTTAGTTATAAAACACACATGAAAACTTATACCAAAAGTCCAGATCAGTTTTACTCATAATTGTCCCAACTTGGAAATGTTCCTTAATAAAACGTAGTCCCATACATGACTGGCATATAATGTGACCATAAGAGAAATTAACCAGTATGCCTTTAAAAGTCAGAAGGGAATATTAATACATAGAAGCAGAAAACGCCAACCTGAAACAGCAACTCATGGTGGAGTTGTGGGTATGCACTCTAAACTTGTATATAGAGAGTATACAACAGAAAAAGGGAAGTCCTAAAACATGGACTTCAGTTAATCATATCTTTATGGACCCATCTATTACAATTGCACTACAGAGTGCAAGACTTAGGGCTGAGGGAATAGCTGAAGAAGCAGGAGGAAGAGAACTATTCTGGACTTCTTACCAAAGTTAGTATATACCTCAAACTTCTATACAGGAAAAAAAAAAGGAGCTGGTTCCTAATCTTCATCAGCTGCCTACAGTCTTGTTTGGGATGGAGGCTTCATGGGTTTTTCTCAGTCCACTTTGGCAGGTCTATTGTTGTCATTCTTGTTCAGCTCATGTTTGGACATTCATATTGGTGAGACTTCATGGATGTGGCTTCTGACATTATAATGAGACAGTCTCAAAGCACTCCCTGATGCTCAGTCCCTTATAACCACCTTACCCTACAACATCCACAATTTTCCTTGAACCTCTGGTGCTGGAGTGTTTTGTAGATGCATCCACTAGGACTTGGATCACAACTCTGTGTTTTGATTGGTTATGGTTTTTGGTAGTAATCTCTGTTTCTTGACAAGAGAAGAGTCCTTGATGAGGGATGGAGACTACACTTATCTGCGTGTATAAGGACATAGACTGTTGTTAGGGATTACTCTGGTTGAGTAAATTAGAGGTTGTAGACTCTTCTTCCAATAAGCAGGACTTCAATGACACTGAGTGGTTTGATGGGTTTCACGCACCAGGCCTCTTGTTCAATGGGTCTCAAGCCCAATAAAAGAACTGTTGGTTGCTGACAAAGTATGAGAGCCACTACTGCTGCACCATCTGGGATAGCATGCCATGATAGTTACTAACGTGGTTCACAGGCATGATCGCTGGATACGACTGTTGGCTGCTTCTCTCCTTTGAAAGCTTGCATGATGATACCTTCTGGTATCATGAAAGCTAGTCCTCTGGAAGAGGCATTCAGGTCAGTGGCAACTCAGGGTTCTCTGGGCCTGTGTCTGAAGGGCATTTTTCTTCAGCAATAGGGATTTACCTTCTACCTCTGGGAGCAAACAAAGGAAACAGCAAAAGAATGTATGTTTAAGGAGTCTCTTGAGAAATCCTGACCAACAAATTAAAAGAGAAATTCTTATGCCTGGTACTGGGATTTTTGTTAGGTGGCCTTTGGCTCTTGGAGGGAGTACCATCAGTTTGGATAAGAAAAGTTCACTGAAATCATATATGCATATTTGTACAAAGATTTATATGTAATATAGGTATTTTTTATTTTTCAGTAAAATAGTTAATAGATTCCTTGTAGCTTTTTAAAACATTATTGTATCTAGGAAGGAGTACATCATTTGGTTGTACAATTCCAAGTGTTCAACCCAGAAAGAATCCATACATGTAACATTATATAGCCTGAGTAGGTTGTATTGAGAAACATATATGTATATACATACTCATGTATATATGCATTAACAAGAAAAAAAGAGGAACTGGAGTGAAAGAAAGTGGGAAGAACTATATAGGAGGGTTGGGAAGAAGAAACAGGAAGAAAGAAATGTACTTATAATCTCAAAAATATGGTTGTTCTAGTATGATATCAAGAGATAAAGAATAACAATGAAATAAAAAATAAGAAATAGGTGTCAATGGTTATAAAAACAATTAGATAAAGAATATATATCAAATTAGTTTTTGGTGAAAGAAATCATAGGAGAACACTACCATGGATTGGTTCTTAATTTCTTTTTTTAAACCATACTTTATTTAATGTATAGTAGTTTACATTTTAAGTAAGACTACAACTGATTTGATACAGTTTTCTACCTTAAAGAAGTCTTAAAATCAGTTTTTATTTGTACAGATTTATTCATAGTCTTTTGTACTTGTATTTTTAGTATTCCTATCTGATATACCATTTCTTTGCAACAACAGCTATCAAATATACAAACATGTAAAAAGAAAGCTACATTAAAAAATACAATGGGCACGCAAAGGAAAATCAGTTTTCTCCAATGAAGTGTCATTTTGAATCAACATGAAGTTCAGGGCAGACTTCATGTCTAGCAGTTGGCCAACATGAAACAAAGTCCCTGTACTTTGGTGGGCTTTTTGTTTCATTTTTGGTTTAGCATTTTTATTAGTTTTTTGTTTGTTTGTTTTATTATTCAGTTTTACTCATTTATTTATCTATAATTTGTTCATTTTGGGAGACAGATTTTGAAGTTGAGTGGAAATAGGAACATGACCAAAATAATGTGTATGGAAAAAAATAAAACTAAAGTTGAGCTCTCTAATGGGACTTAAGGACTGCACAGCAAAAGGGAGAGTCTGGCTCATACTGAAAACCTAGCTAATGAAGTCATGATTATTGGAGGAGACTCTATAAACACTACTTTACTCAACCATCATTTGTCCCTAAACCCTTACACTTTATCCCTTCAACAAGGAAACTTCTCTTTGCAACAGACAGAGACCACTACAGAAAACCACAACCAACTAAAATGCAGAGCTATGGAGCCCAGTCTCAATGAAAACATCTACAAAATGTTCTAGCATTTAAAGCTCAGGGAACATTGCAAAAAGGGGGCAGGAAGATTGTTAGAGCCAGAGGATCAGGGACTTTGCTGTGACACTGTTTATCTTAGTAATATCAGAGGTCTCACCATAAAGTTCATTCACATGACTGCCCAAATGTGAGCTGAACAAGGACAGCACAAATGAACATGCCAAACTAGACGAAGAAAAGTCTCAACTTTATAAAGAACTACCTGCAACTAAGGAAATACTGAGAATAGAAGAGATGGCCTTACTACAGAAGAGAATGCCAACTGGTTATCCAATAACAAATGGTCAGCCCTGAAAACACACATACAGGTAACATTATATGGACTGAACAGTTTATATGCAATAATAATAAGTAAAAAACAAGGGCATGAATTTGAATAACAGTAAGGAGAGACATATGGAAGGGTTTGGGGGAGGAAATGGAAGGAAGAAATGTTTGAATTGAATTATAACCTCAAAAATTAAAAAGGAAACACAAAATGAAGTATAATAGGGGGCTACAGAAATCGTGCAGCAGTTAAGAGCTGCTCCTAAAGAGGCTCCAGTTTGATTGCCAACACCCACATGGCTGTTAACAAGCTTCTGTAACTTCAGTTCTCAGGCATCTGGGGCTCTCTTCTATGGGCACAGCATACGTTTGGTGCCAAGCCATGGAAACAAAACCCAGAAGCAACAGTACTTTCCTATTCACTGGAAATATAGACTAAATAGCAAAGTTGTTCAATTTAGATAATTCTTCTAATTTTTAGCATTTGATGAGCCTAGAATAGAAGGTGTTAAGATTTCATATACAATCCTATTAGAACAACTCTATTAGGACATACCTAAAGAACCATAAACAAATATCATCTATTTCCCTGGTTTCATAAAATTAAATATAAATGTGAACTTATATACATAAATAAATCACATTCTCAATCATGTATCCATATATACACATACACACACCCACACACACTTTTGATCAATAATGAGATTTCTTTTGTTGTTTTTTCCTTATTTGCTTACTTGTTAATTCAGTTACAATAGCAGTGGCAAGGAGTTATGCATGTTCACATAACTTTTAACTATCAGTTATTATTTACTGATGAGGCTTGCAGTAACAGTTATCTAACAAATATTCCAACACTAGGCATGAGAAGGCCTCTTTTAAGTTGTTGGTCAGTATTTCCCAAGAAAGCCCCCAAATATTACAGGCTACTGCTCTTGTCCTTAGTTAAATCTCAGAGTTAGAAGGGAAATCCTTATTACAAAAGACAATATGCCCTTCAGACACAGCACTCAAAAGGCCCTGGATGGAAACCAGCATAAATGCCTCCTCCTTGAGGGGGAGGTACAATGTAAACTTCCAAAGGAGGTAGGCAATCAACAGTGCTTTCCAGCTGTGATGCCTATACTCCACACAAATGACCAAGCATTGCATAATAATCCCAAGGGTACAGTAGTGGTACATATACCTTGGCAGTAACCAACAGTTCTCTAATTGGATTTAAGATTTACTGAGTAAGAGAAAAATCAATCCTGGTACTGGGAACTAGATAACTATAACTTCCTAGGGCTAGTGAACTGTGTATTTAAAGAACCTACAACCAAAATATTACAAAACCAGAAAACTTCTAAGTATACTTTAAATATTTAAATATTTGCCCTTAATCCCAAAAACATGAATAATCTTTATCCCTTATCACAGCAACTTCTCTTTGTAACAGATGAAGACTATTATAGAAAGACACAACCAATCAAAATGCAGCGTTGTGGTGCCAGTCACAATGGATACATCACATACATCACATCTATAATATAACTCCTGTACCTAACGCCCAAGGAACATTGCTGAATCAGGGGCATAAAGAGTAAAAGCCAAAGGATCAGGGAACTTGCTGTGAGATTGTGTCTCCTAGTAATGTCAAAAGCTACACCCATAAAGGCTCACCAACACAACTGCCTATGATCTGAACAATGACAATAACATAAATATACTAAAGTATGGGGGAAAGTTTATGATACTTCAACCCTACACAATGGACTACTGGCAGCTAAGGAATCCCGATATTGAGCCTTCCCCAAGGAAGAACACGCCAACTGGCTATCAAAGTCGTGAGCCCTGAAACATATATACAAGTAACTTTACATAGACTGAGCAGGCTGTACTAACATATTTAAGAATATATGTATATACACATAGAAATATGTATGTATTAACAATAAAAAGATCATAGACTTAAAAGAAAGCAAGGAGGCTATGTGAGGGGGTGGAAAGAAAAGAAAAATATAATGTAATTATAGTATAATCTAAAAAGGAAGGTAAAGGAAATTTTTAAAAAGGATATATTTAGAGGAACTACAGCAGAATCAAGAACAGAAAAACATTATTTTGAGTGTGACCAAACACTTAAAACTCTGTTGATTTTGAAATCTATTTGAATGTCATATAAGACTTGTGAGTAGAAATAAGAGAATTATATCTTACTTCAAACCTTTCTATACTTTAATTGCAGTAGCTGACACAGGAGAATAATTTCCTGCTTCACTGTGCTGACAGTGTACCACCTAGACTCAGAAATTATATTCACAGCAGTAAGGAAAAATGCTTTTGCATTCAGTGAAGAAACATAAAATTTCACAAAGTAGATATTACTTATTACTATTATTATTGAAAAATAACACAATATTGAGTAGAATTTTGTCAACTAGTGACATGTCAAGTAAAACTAAATTCGTTTTTTTTAATTCAAGTGCTTGGCTAAAACATTTTATTCAAAATTGAAGTTTTGTTTTTTCATAATATTTATATATTATGAATAAATGTGCATCTACTCTAACACTTTTAAACAAACAGAAGAATCCTAACATTATCTAAAACTAATTGGTTCTCTAATTTTATTACCTAACTTATCCCTCATATGTTAGAAGACCCATTTCAGGTAAAAAAATGCCAATTCCTTTTTAAAGTGGTAATTATTAATATGCAAGTTTTGTTATCAGAAAAATTATTTTGCACTCAGTAATTTATAATTTCTTAATGTATGCCATATGTGCACACAGCAAATATTATTCAATGGTAGGGTTTCTACTAATTCACTTGAAAGTGCAGTTAGTTTCCTTACTTTTAAAGAGATTTTAAAGATGCTCTATTAGTTTAAAGAGAGGTACTGAAACCTGATGTTCATATAGACAAAGGAAAAATCTACAAAGAGTACAAGTTTTCTTTCCTTTTCTTTTTCTTTTTTTTTTTTTTACAAGTTTTCAAAGCAAAATCTGGAGTTAGAGTAGATTTATCTACTAGTCACTAAACAGGGCACTTTGTTAAGTCCTAAATCTGTTACCCATCTGTAAACCGAGAATAATAGTAGAACTAAATTAAAGTCTGTATTAAAGTCCTCAGAATAAGCCATAGTCACATAATAAAATAAATACGTAGGAAAGCATTCCAAAATGTTATTTGAGTACACAACTAATTCCATTCAAGAAATATCAACCCAGAAGGGTCTGGTATGCATGCTTGTAATCCCAACATCCAGGAGACTGAATTTGGGTGGACTACAAATGGTCCAGGTATAGACCAGCCGGGACCATATAATAAGCCCTATCGAGTTGGGGAGGGTTAGGGGTGGAGAGAAAAGAAATGGCTACAGAAAACAGAAAACCACCATGCATCACTTGACTTAACAAAGAACAGCATGTTAATGAGAAGCTGTTACATAGTGTGCATAGAGAAATATAGTTCCTAACAAGAGGAAAAATGACCTGATAAAAATCTGACAAATCGATATTGAACTCGAGTTGGAAGAGGCAAGTCCGGTCTCAGAATGGAGGGCCATGATCCAAAGGAACCAGAACAGCCGAGGAAGCTGTTTATTGGTGGTCTGAGCTTTGAAACCACAGATGATAGCTTAAGAGAACATTCTGAGAAATGGGGCACACTAACAGACTGTGTGGTAATGAGAGATCCCCAAACAAAATGTTCAAGGGGCTTTGGTTTTGTGACCTACTCTTGTGTGGAAGAGGTGGATGCTGCAATGTGTGCCCAGCCACACAAGGTGGATGGGCGTGGTGGAACCACAGAGAGCCGTTTCTAGAGAGGATTCTGTGAACCCTGGTGCCCATTTAACGGTGAAGAAAATTTTTGTTGTTGGTATTAAAGAAGAAACAGAAGAATATAATCCGAAAGACTACTTTGAAAAGTATCGCAAGATTGAAACCACAGAAGTTATGGAAGATAGGCAGATTGGAAAAAAGAGAGGATTTGCTTTTGTAACTTTTGATGATCATGACACAGTTGATAAAATTGTTGTTCAACTTTGGCATGTAGAATAGGTCAAGAAAATTGTCCATTTCATTTAGATTTTCAAATTTTGTGGCTTATAGACTTTGGAAGTAAGACCTAATTATCGTTTGGATTTCTTCAGTGTGTGTGGTTATATCCCCCTTTTCGTTTCGGGTTTTGTTGATTTGGATAGTTTTTCTCTGCCTTTTAGTTAGTTTGGCTAAGGGTTTGTCTATCTTGTTGATTTTCTCAAAGAACCGGCTCTTGGTTTCATTGATTCTCTGAATTGTTTTATTTGTTTCTAATTTATTGATTTCAGCCCTGAGTTTGATTATTTCCAGCTGTCTATTACTCTTTGGTGTGTCTGCTTCTTTTTTTTTAGGGCTCTTAAGTGAGCCATTAAGTGGCTTGCAAGAGGGAGGCACACGGTACATACTCATATAGACATATAATATAGGATAAACCTACTAAAATCTGTACACTTAAAGAAACTAATCAAGAGGGAGGACTCTTGCTAAAATGCTCAATTCCTATCCAGAAAGGCAAAGAGGCTGGACATCAGAAGAAGGAGAAAACAGGGAACAAGTCAGGAGCCTGACACAGAGGACCTCTGAAAAGCTCTGCCCTGCAGACTATCAATGTAGATACTGAGACTTATGGGCAACCTTTGGGAAGAGTGCAGGGAATCTTAGGAAAGAAGTGGGAAACAGTAAGATCTGGAGAGGACAGGAACTCTACAAGGAGAGCAACAGAACCAAAAAATCTGAGCACAGGGGTCTTTCCTGAGACTGCTATTCCAACCAAGGACAATACATGGAGATAACCTAAGACCCCTGCACAGATGTAGCACATGGCAGTTCAGTATCCATGTGGGTTCCATTGTAATAGGAACAGGGACTGTCTCTGACATGAACTGATTGGCCTGCTCTTTAATTACCTCCCTTTGAGGGGGAAGCAGCATTACCAGGCCACAGAAGAGGACAAGGCACCCACTCCTGATGAGACCTAATTGACTAGGATCAGAAGGAAGAAAAAGGGGTCCTCCCCTATCAGTGGACTTGGGAGGGGCATGCATGCAGAGGGTGGAGGAAGGGAGGGATTGGGATGGGAGGAGAGAAGGAACCACAGGGGAGGGGGATACAAAGTGAGTAAAGTGTAATTAATAAAGAAAAATTAAAAAAAATTGTTCAAAAATACCACACTATAAATGGGCATAATTGTGAAGTGAAAAAGGCCCTTTCTAAATAAGAGATGCATTCTGCTGGATCACAGAGAGGTCATAGAGGTGGATCTGGCTACTTTGTGGGTCGTGGTAGAAACTTTGGAGGTAGTGGCGGTAACTTTGGTCGTGGTAGAAACTTTGGTGAAAGAGGAGGCTATGGTGGTTGAAGAAGTGGTGGCAGTAGAGGTAGTTATGGAAGTGGTGATGGTGGATATAATGGATTTGGAGGTGATGGTGGCAACTATGGTGGTGGCCCTGGTTACAATAGTAGAGGAGGCTATGGTGGTGGAGGACCAGGATTTGGAAACCAAGGTGGTGGATATGGTGGAGGAGGAGGAGGATGTGATGGTTACAATAAAGGAGGAAATTTTGGTGGAGGTCACTATGGTGGTGGTGGTAACTATAATGCCTTTAGAAATTATAGTGGGCAACAGCAAACAAATTATGGACCCATGAAGGGAGGCAGTTTTGGTGGAAGAAGCTCAGGCAGTCCCTATGGTGGTGGCTATGGATCTGGTGATTGAAGTGGTGGATATGGTAGCAGAAGGTTTAAAAAAAAAAAAAACAGCAGAAAAGGGTACAGTTCCTTAGCAGGAGAAAGCGAAGAATTGTCAGGAAAGCTGCAGGTTATGTTGAGACAGTCGTCCCAAATACATTAGAGGAACTGTAAAAATCTTCTACAGGAAGAACGATGATCCATAGTCAGAAAAGTTACTGCAGCTTAAACAGAAAACTCTTCTTGTTCAGGACTGTCATAGCCACAGTTTGAAAAAAGTACAGCTATTGATTAATGCAATGTAGTGTCAATTAGATGTACATTCCTGAGGTCTTTTATCTGTTGTAGCTTTATCCCTTATCTACTAAAACAAACAAACAAACAAACAAACAAACAAAAATCTCAATTATCCAGCACAAGTAGAAACCACTTAAGAAAATCTGACAAGTAAGGTGAATCCTACACCATCAAGGGATAATGCATTTTTAAATCAATAATCAAATGTTATTTTCAATTATCCATACTTACTAATTTATTGGGTATCATCTTTGTCTTGCCTGGATTGTTATTATCATGGAACCTGAACTTTCTGGATATACTAGATTTTTCTATTAACTATCCCAGGTCTACTGCCTTCCTTTTCCTGCTTATCCCTGTTCTTCCCCTTCCTTGTTTTCTCCTTCCCCTGCTTTCCTACCTTATTTACATCTGTAATTATTTCTACTTGCATAGAAAGTTAACAGTTGCCTCTAATATATCTAGAAACATTAGTGTTTCTTTTGTTTGTTTATTTTGTTTTGTTTTGTTTTCCCTGCCCGGGATGTGAGAAGCTGAACAAGCATACAAAACTGACAAGCACACAAAACTGGAAATCAGTTCTGGCCCTATTCCTCATTCTAGCAAGGACAGGAGAAGCATCTTCCACTGCTTTAGAATATGCTGACTGCTTTCTGCACACACTTCATTTCAGCTCACACGTTTTATAAAGCAGGTATAATCAAAAAATACTTCACAAATAAGCAAAACAAGTGTCAGAGAAGCTACGTTTATAAGACCAAAGAACAGAATCCTCAGTTTTACTAATAACATTAATTAATGAAACTAATTAGAAGTTTTAAAAATGTGAAAGAAAAAATAAAATAGTAAATATATCGTGTTTACTATGAACTCTGTTCTAAATATTTTAAAAATGAACTTCACTTCTGGTAACTCATATTTTATAGGAGAGAAAATGGAACAGAGAGGCAAAGTGGGATGATGAGTAAGCAGTGTAGAAGATCACCACCAGATAAGTTTTAGAGATCCTAGACCTGGTGCTGATAGCTTTAGAAATGATCTGAACATGCCATGACACTAGGAAACATCTCAGGATCTACAGAGTCTTAAGAATGTAACCACAAAATGTTATTAGCACATTACCAATATGTGAAATGTATTCATAATTAACAGAATGCTACAGATCAAAAAGATTTTGTTGAAAATTTTTAAAATATCAGAAGCTATAATTTTTCCCCAAGCAGGAGATAAATGTAAACTAAAATTCCTACATATTATTTTATTTTGAAAGTTTCCATTCTTCACCTAAAAATATAATAAGATACTGGTTATTCTGAAATCTATAGTTTTGTTTTTAAATGTTCCAGACTATACACAGTCATGATGCAAAAACAGAAGTACTAGAAATAAACAGCTGATTAAGTTTTAAAATGTCTGCCTTTCTAGGCAGAGTGACAAAAACTCAGCCCCTCCAAGTGTGTGAATCACCCTTTTGTCCTACATATCCACCCTGTGCAGTGTCTACCTGCTGGTCATGCAGCAGCCATCTCTTTTCAGGCTGTCCAGTATTTCAACTCAAGAAAGTTCACTATAAAGTAGGCCTACATTACAACATATGTGTTCTTCACTTCACCTCATCACAGGGCACCTTATCCTACCCTTGGCACAACATGTGTGAACACAGTAGAATGAAGTACATGAACGACCATTTTCATATATATTGTGTTATATATTATAATTATTCTGTTTCATTAGTTATTTTGGTGATCTCTTACTATGCCTAGCTTATAAATTAAACATAAATATGTTTGTATAGTAAAAAGCATATTACATGTAACATGTATGTTCTATTTATATATAATATCCATATAAATATAGAAATACATAAATATCCTATAAATATATATTTAAAATACATAATAGTTTGTTATACTGCACAGAACTTAACAAACCAATTAATATCTTGCGTTGGTAAGAGGAAACTACTGTATCACTATTTTAACTGGTTACTTAGAAAATCAATTAAATATAAACAGTATTATATAAAGGAACAATTGAATATTGCACTTTAAAAGTTTTATAATTTCAAAAGCTATACATATATCCATCTGGTAATATTACCAGAGTCCATTGTGTCAACAGCACATTTGTTTCACATATTTTCTTTCTCAGTGTCTATATAAGTATATTTTACCAGCAACGTCCTCTGGTTTCAATGCTTCTACCAAAACTTACTTTGAAACTTAATCAGCAGCGTGAGGAACAAGGTATGAAATCAAGAATGACCTTAAAAGGTGATTAATCCAGGACTCCAGTCTCACCCATGTGCAAATGGATTTCATAGACTAACTGGTGATTCTGAGAAGGGTCTCTGTGCTTTGCCCCACTTTCTCATGTCCTGTATCATTTTAGTACTCTGAAAATCCACACCAGAGGAAGGCTCTTTGGACTTGGGGATTCTTGACTTTTGATATGCCAGCCTCCACAATTGTTAATAAATTTGTTTATATAATTTTGCAGTCTGTGGCACTGAATTACAACTAACAAAGCTAAACTAATTTTCTCAGTACATGGTACTTAAAAAACTACGAAAATATAGTAAGTAGCAGTTACACTACACTCAGTGGACCAGGTACAGCTGAGCTTGCTCTCTGTGCGGGTACTAACTTCATGGGGTAGGCACTTTATAGCCGCTACACTTTTTTTTTTTAAAGAAAAGATAAAATAAACTGCTAGGTTTTATGCAGCTGATAAGTGGCAGAAGCAAGGTTCACATTTCAACACAAATCTTGCTCCAGATCAAATTTTACTCCAGATCTTGCTCAAATGTGTGTCTGCACTCTCATGTCATTACTACACATGATTTGTTGCTTTCTCTGAACATGCTATAACTCCTCAGGGAGTTTACTTCTCTGAAAATGCTTCTGGCTAAAGCACTTGCTAAAAGGTACCTGTTTTTAAGCCACCACCCTTAGAGGGATAACTAAAATTGACCGTACAGCATTTTGTTTGCCACCCAAAAATAAAGACAAATGTGGCCAGTAGACAGCAAGTATTCTCCAGTTCCCCACTTAGCAGCTTCCCACCTTTATTCTGTAATCACAGAAAAAGATGTGAAAAAATAGAACATCATATTGGGATATGTATTTCTTCTTTAAAAACAAACATTCTAACATTCTATTTAAAAAAACAAAACAAAACAAAACACTCAATTGTCTCTGACGTGAACTCATGAGCTTCCCCTCCCCCCTGAGGGAGGAGCAGCCTTGCTAGGCCACAGAAAAGGACATTGCAACCATCCTGAAGACACCTGATAGGGTAGGGCCAGACAGAAGGAGAGGAGGACACCCACCTCTCAGTGGACAGGGGGCAGGGAGGAGATGAGGGAGGGAGGGGAGGATTGGGAGGGAAAGAGGGAGAAGACTACAGCTGGGATACAAGTGAATGTATAAAATTATTTAAAAATAAAAAAAATATTATTTAAAAAAAACCAAAACACTCAGTTGACCATTCTATGGTCAACATCAAATTCATTACATGCAGAAAACATATGCAATAATGAACTGATAATTTTTAAAAGGTGTGGTAAATAATTTTAATTACAATTACCTTATAATTTTTTCATGAACTGAAATTTTTCTTCTTTGAAACAAAATTTAAAAAAACTTCAAACACTGCTGTATGATGTAAAGGACAACAACGAAACACCTATATAATTTCATGAGTACATGCTGCTTTATGTTGCACCAGAACAGCATATCAGGTCTGGTCTGTATTTGATAGTTTATATATAATATCACTACATACAGTTTCTTGTGACAGGTTCTAACAGTTCTATATTTATGAGCTCAAGTATGTAGCCACAAATTAAAGGCATAAGGAACAGGAGAGGAACTCGGATGCAGTCTTGTTTTATTTCAAGCCTTTCTTCTATGAATGTGTAACAGACATAAGAAAAATATATGGCGATTAAAACAAAACTGTAGTAACAACTTTATTTTACTATATATAAACAGCAATATTAACTATTATTTTCTTTAGAAAAAGTAAATATATGTCCAGTAGAATCCATGAATGGTGGATTAAGTGTAGCCAGCCAGGTTTATAGGTAAGGTCAGGCCAATATAGACAGAAAGGCAAGGCTATACCTCACAAATGAAAGCAACCACGGCTGAAGGAATGCTCAGCAGTGAAGAATGCCTCCTGTCCTTATAGAAGATAAGTTTCATTTCCAGCACTCATGTCTTGCAGGTCACAATCACTTGAACTCCATTGTCAGGGGATCTGGCACACTCTGCTGGCCTCTGTGGACATCCACACATGTGGCATATACACACTGACACATGTATAAAGAACAAAACACTAGTAGACATAACAACTTTAATGTTACTATACAATAAAACTGTTAAAAACTGTAAAGTATGCTGCTAGAATCCCATTTAAATTATATGCACTGGCAGAAATGCTTCTAAAATGTATCACACACCTACCTAACTTACGATGTCAGTATTATCACAAAACGTAAATTTATCTTAAATCATTAGAATCAGTAGAGTTGCCACTGAGTATCAGGAATTGCACTGCATGGAGGACACAGTGTGGATAGTAAGAGACAAAATGAGGAGTTGCTGGAGTCAGTAAGAGTCCTGCAACTCTTGGCTTTGCTGGGAGATGCAGACTCATCACTTCTCAGTCTCAAAAGACAAAACAAACAAGTAAGCAAGCAAACAAACAAAACCACAGTAACTACTGGAGTCACAGAAAATCATGTCAGCCTTTTGATATCTTGGTAGCTGAGTTGTTTATCACCAAAACAGACCATCTACAAGTGTTAGCCTTGGAACATTTGACAACACTTCTCTCTGGAATCAACACTATATCCTCTGCCAACCATTCTTTGATTAACTGGCTGATTTTGTCTATTGTATTTGTTCCTGTCCTAGAATATTCTCACCTCCATACTTGGCCACTTTTCTCTACGTGTTTTCATAGATATCCTTTCATTTCCTGGCTTTCATATACAAAGTCTAAAAATTCCGGAGGCCAAGACAGATAAAAACCAGACAGACAAGAGTGAAAGTGGAAAATAGTAGTTATTTAAATCTAGCATTAGTTATGCCACTGTGGTACGGAATAAACAATACTGCATGGAATCAAACTGCTGGAATAATTCATGGAAATCATAACTAATGAGTTTAACTCACCACATTCTCTCATTTATTAATATATATTTTAATCCTCAACTGGTGTAGCAATGTGACAGAAGGACAATATGAAAACACAAGCTCCTAAGGACAGCATAGGCAGGCATTTGTCTAGAAATCCTAGAGTGATGATGAGGCATTTGCATGAGTAACAGAAGAGAGAACATGGTGCACCTGGAAAACAGGGAGAAATGTGTGGCAGAGAGAAAAATGAATATATGATTTGGACAGTAAAAGTACATCAATTACATAACTGATTATATATTCTTCCACAGTCATGTCAGAGGAATTTTAAGAAAATTCCTCTTAAAAATATAAAAAGTACTTCCTCATCCTATAGACTCACCTGATTCCCTCAAGACTCCTCTTCATCACCCTACCAAGTAGTCCTCCTCCTACCTACACCATAGTGCCAGTTCAATTTAGGACCTCTCTTCCTCCCATTTGTATCTGCTACAATCTTCTCTAAACCACCACTTATGCAACTATCTCCTCTGCTTCTCTGAGCTTTAGGGTAGGCAATGTTACATATTAAAATGTCAACGCTCCTCTGGTATCTAACCTCAGGTACTGGCAGAATGTTTGGCTCCTCTATGATCTTATATTCTCAAACTTCAGACTAGGTCCTCTCCTTATCAGCTGGTAGGCTGCCCTTTTTTCCAGGATCTTGCATCTCACTGTTCTCAGGTAGGGCCTGTCTTCACTCCCAACCCCACCTAACCCCTCTGCACGTAGCTTCCTGAGATCTCGTGCCCTCAACTGCAGGCTTACAATCAAACTCAGAGAGCCACCCCAGCAGACAAGACAGGAAAGGTCCACAAAAGGGTGTGCTGATCCTGTCATGGTGTCTGTTCCCACACACAGTGGAGTACTCTCTAAAAAATACCATAGATGTCAGCCAATGATGCTGACATTCTACATCCACAAAAGAAAACAAGGTCTCAACAATCTTTCAACTTAATCTTGCCTACACTAAAAGAAAAAAAGACAAATTGAGAAAAACAGAATCACACACACATACACACACACACACATACACACACACACTACTTCAGACAGACAAAACCCAGTGCAAAAACAAAACAAGAAAAAACAAGACAACATCTCTCCAACAAAATTGCTAATACAATAGTAATAAACCCAGACTAGAAAGACCTGTAGGATCATACAGAAAATAATTATAAAAATGTAATTGTATAGATTTCATTATGTTTATCATATCTTATAGGTCTATATAAGTGAGTATATCCCGTGTTTGTCTTTCTCCTTCTGGTATATTTCACTCAGAATGATCTTTTCTAGATCCCACCATTTGCCTGCAAATTTCATGATTCCCTCCTTTTTGATTGCTGAGTAGTATTCCATTATGTAAAAATACCACAATTTCTGTACCCATTCCTCCGTTGATGGACATCTGGGTTGTTTCCAGGTTCTGGCTATTACAAATAAAGCTGCTATAAACATGGTTGAGCAAGTATCCCTTTTGTGTACTTGAACGAACTTTGGGTATATACCTAGCAGTGGTATAGCTGGGTCTTGCGGAAGCACTATTCCTAATTGTCTTAGAAAGCGCCAGATAGCTTTCCAGAGTGGTTGTACCAGTTTACATTCCCACCAGCAGTGGAGGAGGGTTCCCCTTTCTCCACAACCTCTCCAGCATGTGTTATTGCTTGAGTTTTTCATCTTGGCCATTCTGATGGGTGTAAGGTGATATCTCAGGGTCGTTGTGATTTGCATTTCCCTGATGGCTAATGAGGATGAGCATTCATGGGGTAAGATGATCAATCCTCGTTTAGAAAGACAGATGGGATGTGCATTGAACGTATGACAGGAGTCTACTGAGCGCATCTGAAAGACTCTAACTAGCAGTGTTTTCAAAGCAAAGACTCATGACCAAACCTTTAGCAGAGTACAGGAAATCATAAGAAAGAAGGGGAGTTAGTCTGTTGGGGAAAGGATAGGAGCTCCACAAGGACCAAATATATCTGCGCACAGGGTCTTTTCTGAGACTGACATTCAACCAAGGACCATGTATGGATATAACCTAGAACCTCCACTCAGATGTAGCCTGTGGTAGCTCAGTAACCAATTGGTTTCCCAAAGTGAGGGGAACAAGGACTATTTCTAACAGGAACTCAATGACTGGCTCTTTGGTCTCCCCACCCCCGAAGGGAGGAGCAGTCCTGTTAGGCCACAGAGGAGGGCTTTGCAGCCAGTCCTGAAGATACCAGATAAAACAGGATCAGATGAATGGAGAGGAGGTCCCCCCTATCAGTGGACTTGGAAAGGGGCACGGTGGAGATGAGGGAGGGAGGGAGGGACTGGGAGGGAATGAGGGATCGGGACAAGGGTGGGATACAGAGTTAATAAAATGTAACTGATAAAAAAAATAATAATAATAAAATAAAAAATGTAATTGTAATGAAACAATGCAAAGATATGAATATAGAATACACATACTAAAACCTGTACACATAAAGAAGCTAAGGAAGAAGAAAGACCCTGGGTAAGATGATCAATCCTCACTCAGAAAGGCAAATGGGATGGACATCAGAAGAGGGAGAAAACAGGGAACAGGACAGGAGCCTACCACAAAGGGCTTCTGAAAGACTCTACCCAGCTAGGTATCAAAGCAGATGCTGAGAATCATAGCCAAACTTTGAGCAGAGGACAGGAAATCTTATGAAACAAGGGGGTGACAGAAAGACCTGGAGGGGAAAGGAGCTCTACAAGGAGAGCAACAGAACAAAAAAAGCTGGGTCAAGGAGGTCTTTTCTGAGACTGATACTCCAACCATGGACCATGCATGGAGATTACCTAGAACCGTTGCACAGATATAGCCCATGGCAGCTCAGTGTCCAAGTGGGTTCCATAGTAATGAGAACAGGGACTGTCTCTGACATGAATTCAGTGGCTAGCTCTTTGATCACCTCCCCCTGATGGGGGAGCAGCCTTACAAGACCACAGAGGAAGACAATGCAGCCAGATCTGATAAGACCTGATAGGCTAGGGTCAGGGGAAGACGACTTCCCCTATCAGTGGACTTGGGAAGGGGCATGGTAGGAGATGAGGTAGAGAGGGTAGGATTGGAAGGGAATGAGGGAGGGGGTTACATCTGGTATACAAAGTGAATAAACTGTAATTAATGAAAATAAATAAATTTAAAAAGATATGAATATACTCCAAGAGAGTAAAAACAAAGCACTAAATGAACTGTAGAAGTCAATCCATAATATGAAAATAGAATTCAATAAAGAGAACTGCTGAAGAAAAGTAAAACTTAAATAATACTGGAAATGAAAATTCACTTAGGCAAATAAATGCCACAGTTGACAGCCTCCCCAATATAATGGGCCACATGAAAAGCAGAGTCAATTTTGGGCTCTGTTGGTCTCCTCGTGGAGCTCCTGTCCCCTCTAGGTCTTACTATCTCCCACTTCTTTCATAAGATTCCCTGCACTCTGCCCAAAGTTTGGCTTGAGTCTCAGCTTCTGTTTCCATACCTCGATCAATAGAGTCTTTCAGAGGCTGTCTGTGGTAGGCTCCGGTCCTGTTCCCTGTGTTCTCCTGCTTCCGATGTCTATCACGTAAAACCATCATTTTTTAAAGATTAAATAGTGAAAAATGTAATCCTTAGGAAAAACATTCTCAACAACCTTTAAAATGTTAACCTAGCCTCAGAGGGTATAGAAACCACTCTTTATGCCCTAGGTCTATTCCCAGTGGTAAATGGCCAACACAAAACAAAATCAATGGTATTTTTCAGGTTTTCTCTTTATTATTTAATTTTTTTCTTAACCTAAATGTCTTTTGTTTTATATTAGGGTTTACAGTTTTGTGTTTTTAAGGGATTTATGTATGTGTCTCCATGTGTGTATGTTTTTCTTGTTACATTTTATTGGTTCTCTGACTTTTTTTCTGTTTAATTTTTTTGTTTTTTTCCTATTCCATTTATTGTTTACTATTATTATTATTTATTTGTTGTTTGTTTTCTAATGAGAGAGAATAAGAAGGGATATGGATTTGGGTGGCTGAGGAGGTGGGCTGAAAGACTTTGGAAGGGTTAACCATAATAAGAATATATTCTATTAAAAATCTATTTTCAAATACAAAATTACACCTAATGATTTATAAAAATGCATGTTTTTTTGGATTTTATGAAACCAAATGCTATAATTTTGTTTTCAGGCGGAATGCCAGTATATTTGTCACTTAACTGAATTAATTTATATTTTTTTCTAATTTCCCAGCTTCATAGGGAATACAGGAAGGAGTATTTCAGGCTGACGAGAAGGATAAATATGCCCAAGAGGTCAAATAAATAAACATAAATAATGTCATGGCAATTAATTAAAATATAGAAAAAACATAAAAAGCAAAATAACAGGAATACACAGCATCCAATAACAACTCTTAATAATAATAAACTAATGTCCCCCATAAAAGGCACACAGTAACATCTCATATTTAAATGAAAAAATAAATAGAAACAAAACAGGATCCATTAGTTTGCTGCCTCCAATAAACATGTTACCATGAGTAGTAGACAACAGTAGGAAAAATGATAAAAAGGCATTCCATGCAAATGGGTAAGAAAGATAAAAGGACTCATTACCTCTGAGTAGGGGGTCTAGGTCCTCTCCATACATGGTCCCAGGTTTTTTGTTTTTGTTTTTGTTTTTTTTTTGGCTCCATTGGTCTCCTTTTGGAGTTCCTGTCTCATCCAGGTCTTTCTCTCTCCTTCTTCTTCCATCAGGTTTCCTGCACCTTCCCAAAGTTTGGCTAGAGTCTTTCAAAGGCCCCCTGTGGAAGGTCCTGTCCTGTTCCTTGTCTTTTCATACTTCTGATGTCTATCCTGTTTGCCCTTCTGAGTGAGGTTTGAGCTTTTTCCCTAGGGGCCTCCTTGTTGTTTAGTTTCTTTAGGACTATAAATTTTAGTAAGTTTATCCTATATTATATGGCTAATCTCCACTTCTAAGTGAGTATATACCATATGTGTCTCTTTGCTTCTCAGTTACCTCACTCTAGTTCCAAGTGTGTTCCCTAGTAAGGGAAGCAGGGGCTGTCTCTGACATGAACACAGTGGCCAGCTCTTTGATCTCCTACCCTTAGGAGGTGCAGCCTTGCTAGGCCACAGAGGGAGATGAAGCAGCCAGTCTTGATGACACCTGTAGGCTAGGACTAGACTCTTTGCTTCTCAGTTACCTCACTCTAGTTCCAAGTGTGTTCCCTAATAAGGGAAGCAGGGGCTGTCTCTGACATGAACACAGTGGCCAGCTCTTTGATCTCCTACCCTTAGGAGGTGCAGCCTTGCTAGGCCACAGAGGGAGATGAAGCAGCCAGTCTTGATGACACCTGTAGGCTAGGACTAGACTCTTTGCTTCTCAGTTACCTCACTCTAGTTCCAAGTGTGTTCCCTAATAAGGGAAGCAGGGGCTGTCTCTGACATGAACACAGTGGCCAGCTCTTTGATCTCCTACCCTTGGGAGGTGCAGCCTTGCTAGGCCACAGAGGAAGATGAAGCAGCCAGTCTTGATGACACCTGTAGGCTAGGACTAGACAGTAGGGGAGGTCCCTATCAGTGGACTAGGGAAGGAGAATAGGGGGAGAAAGGAGAGGGTGGCTGCAACTGGAAAGACAGGAGAGAGGGGCCTACAGCCTGGATACCAAGTGAATAAATTGTAATAAACAAACAAACAAAAAGTGGAAAGAAGGAAAAGAAAAAGGACTAGCTATTCTTATAAAACAGACTTTAAACCAAAACTAGTGCAGTAAGAAAGGGCATTTCATACTCATTAAAGGAAAAATCTGCCAAAAGGATATTGCATTTCAAAACACAACAAACACAGCATATTCATCTTCATAAAGACATAATACTAGATCAAAAAACAAAAATAACACCAAACATCCACAGTAATTGTGACTTTAATTCTCTACTCTCACGGATAGAAAGGCCATCTGAAGCCCTGAACTAAATGGTATCAGAAAGCAAGTGGATCTAACAGAAATACACAGAACATTCCATCCAAACACCAAAGAATATAGTTTCTTCTCAGAAACCAATGGAACTTTCTCCAATTTAATATTAGGATTCAAAGCAAATCTCAATAAATATAAAAATATTTTTAATATATTTATATAAAAAACTCATCCTGTGTTCTATCCGACTACAAGGAAATAAAGTTGAATATCAACAACAATATGAACTACAAAAAAAGTAAACAAACTCAGGGAAACTAAATAACATAGTAGTGACTGATAGCTGAGCCAATGAAGAATTCAAGAAGGAAGTGTAAAAATTCTTAGAATTCAATGAAAAACAAAAACAGAGCATACCAAATCTACGGAATATGATGAAGGCAGTCATAAAGGAAGGTTTATGTGTCTACACACACACACACACACACACAAAAAATAAAAAAAGCTTGTGAGATCACAAATTCATAATTCAATGATATACCTGAAGGCCTTAGGAAAACAAGAATAAATAATTTCCCAAATTAGTATATTGGAAAAGGTGATCAAAATTAAGGATGAAAGTAATGGGGGGGGGGAGCAATTAAAGAGTCAAATTAAGATTTTGTTCTTTGAAAAATTAACAAGATCACAAAACCAAATTAAGAGAAACAGGAGAGGACCCAAATTAATAAAAGTATAGTTGAAAAGGAAGACATTATAGGAGACCCTTAGCAAATTCAGAGAATGGTTAAAGACACACTTTAAAATTTTACCTTTTACTAATCTGTAAAATGGAAAGGAAATGGATGAATTTCTAGCTTTATATGTCCTACAAAATCAAACCAAGATGAAGTAAACTAAACAGGCTCTCCCAGTTAGGGTTTCAATTGCTGCAATGAAACACTATGACCAAAAAGCAAGTTAGGTAGGAAAGGGTTTATTTGGCTTACACTTTCATCATGGAAGGAAGTCAGAACAGATACTCAAACAGAGCAGTAACCTGGAGGGAGGAGTTGATACTGAGGCCATGGAAGGGTAT
The DNA here is from genome assembly GCF_030254825.1 of Meriones unguiculatus. Taxonomy (NCBI): domain Eukaryota; kingdom Metazoa; phylum Chordata; class Mammalia; order Rodentia; family Muridae; genus Meriones; species Meriones unguiculatus. The sequence continues at coordinate 31,816,845 of NC_083362.1, read as the reverse complement.
TGCTTACTGACTTGCTGCTCTTGGCTTCCTCAGCCTGCTTTCTTATACAACATGGTATCAACAGACCAGAAATGGCCTCTCAAACAATGGTCTGGGTCCTCCTCCATCAATCACTAATTAAGAAAATCCCCTACAGGCTTGCCTACAGTCTGATTTTATGCAGACATTTTCTTAATTGAGGTTTTCTTTTCTCAGATGACTTCAGCTTGTGTCAAGATGACATAAAACTATCCATTACACAGACATATAAAAACCAAGAAGATAGAGCATTAATTAAAAAGCTCCTAGGGCCAGATGGCTTCAGTACAGAATTCTATTGGACCTTCAAAGAAGAACTAAGGAAACCATTCTTTAAATTACTCTGTAAAACAGATACTGGCTGGAATACTTCCATTCTTTTACAAAGGCAGCATCACCTTGATACCAAGGCCAAAGTTCTAACAACAATGAAAATTATAGGCCAAGTTCTCTACTGAACACCATGCAAAAATTCTCAAGAAAATATTTACAAACTGAATTTATAAACACATCCAAAAGATGCACTATGATCAAGTCAGCTTTATCTCAGAGATTCAGTCATGGTTATCCATATATATATATATATATATATATATATATCAGTAACTATAATCTAATATATAAATAGACACAAGGACATAAACCACAAGATCATCTCTTTAGATACAGAAAAGGCCTTTGTCAAAATCAACAGTCATGGTTAAAGTTCTGGAAACTCCAGGGACACAAGCACATATCTTAACATAATAAAGACACTATAAAACAAGTACATGGTTGGCATCATCAGAAATGGAGAAAGAACTTAAAGCACTTCATGTAAAATCAGTAACAAGACAAAGATAACCATTCTTTCTACTCTTCGTTCAACACAATGCTTCAAGTCTTAGCTACAGCAATAAGAAAAAAGAAGATAAGAATGATGTTTTCAGGAAAGGAAGAAGTCAATTTCCTTAAAGGCATACGATTTGATTCTATACATAATAGACCTTAAGGACCCTACCAGAAAAGTCATATTTGATAAACACATTCCAAAAGAAAGGATAAAAATTAGTATGCAAAAAACAATAGTCTTTATATAACAATAGACTTACCAAGAAGTCAGGGAAATAATCCTATATATAGTATCTTCCCTACCCCCATACTCAAATAAAATATTGTTAAATAAACATAACAAAAGAAATAAAAATTTTGGTCAATGAAAATTTTAAGACATTGAAAAAAATATCAGAAGATAAAAAGACATTCCATGCTTTTAGGAAGGTGGGATTAATATTGTATAATTGAGGTTTGAGAGGATAGTGTAGAGAGTGAAGTATTGGTTACGTCTTTTTGAATTGTTCATTAGTGGGGCCCACTGACCTTTCCACAACATTACACACTATTGTCCTTGTTCCTGGTTATTCTTCAGAACTTGAGGGAAGACAATACTGTTGAAATTTCCAGGTAATTGACTCTCCGGACATTGAGAAATGAAGCTTCTGATCACTTGGAAGATTCATCACTACTGGTTAGCTTTCATAGTATAGAAAGGTTCTATAAATGCTAATTGGGAAGAAAAGTATTCAACAATCTTATCCAGCTTTGAATCCTGCAAGTTACAATAAGGACTGTCCTAACAAGATATACCTATTCTTGTAATAATGGCATGCACATTACAGGAATAACCAAAAACTTTCTGGTTGGATTTAAAGCCCATTTTTTTTTCTTATTAGTTACATTTTGTTAACTTTGTATCCCAGCTGTATCCCGTTCCCTCATTCCCTCCCAATCCCACCCTCCCTTCCTCATCTCCTCCCTGCCGCTTTCCAAGTCCACTGATAGGGGAGGACCTCCTCCCCTTTCATCTGATCCTATTTTATCAGGTATCTTCAGGACTGGCTGCGAAGCTCTCCTCTGTGGTCTAGCAGGACTGCTCCTCCCTTGGGGGATGGGGAGGTCAAAGGGCCAGCCATTGAGTTCCTGTCAGAAATAGTCCTTGTTCCCCTTTCTAAGGGAAACCAATTGGTTACTGAGCTACCACAGGCTACATCCAAGCAGAGGTTCTAGGCTATATCCATACATGGTCCTTGGTTGAGTGTCAGTCTCAGAAAAGACCCTGTGCCCAGATATATTTGGTCCTTGTGGAGCTCCTATCCTTTCCACATCATACTAATTCCCTTTCTTAAAGCCCATTTTACAAGACCAAACTCATATCTGGAACTGTTAACTGGGTCAAACAAACAAACAACAAACGAACAAAAACTATGGATGGCTGCATCTTAGGCTCCAGGGAGAGAACCTAATACTATATGTGCTAAATGGTTACTATGCTAAACACTATATTTGCTAAACTGCCCACTAAATTCTTATCTTTATACTCATAGATTAATACATACATAACCCTCACCAGAGAAGTTTCTCTTTGCAATAGATTTTGGTTAATATAGACCCACACCGGTAAATATGAAGAGACGAGGAGACTTTGGATTCCTCAGACCTAAATGGAACTTCTATTTTACAACCCCTTGCCTCAGGTTCAGTGATCCCTGCAGAAAAGTTAGCAGAATGATTCTGAAAGCCGGACAGAGTGGATTTCTGCAGGAGAGCATGAGCTGGACACGACAGGGCTGGTATACACACAACTTAGAGTAGTTGTGACTCTGGGGCCTATACATCAACCAGCCAAAATCCTAACACGGATGAGGGAAAATGAAGTACCACCTCAGCTGAAGGCCACTTTCTCACTGGTGGGGGAGGGAATTTCAGGAAGTAAGCTCTTGAAGTCTACCAATGCTCCAATAGAAAGATGGTTTTACCCCTGCAAATACAGGCAGTATTAAAAGTGGACACATTTTTTTATAAGCACACTTAGTTGAGGAGAAAAAGAGTGGGGTGTTAGGAAAGGATATAGAGAGGACAGACTGGGAGTAGATTCCATCAAAATGTATTGTATGCATGTATGGAATTTTCAAAATATAAAAAAGTAACTTAAAAGCTTTAAAATGTAAAAATTTTAAAAGCCAGAGGAGTACATAACAAAACAATTTAGTAAAATCTTAAAACTACAGTCAATACAAAATTTTAAGCACATACTAATAGTAGTAGTAGTGGTAATACTGATGATGATGATAAATAATGATGAGTAAAGTGGCTTGTAATATTAATTTTTATTTTTCAATTATGTGGATTTGTGTGTTTGTGTGGGATGGTACATGTGTGAGTGCAGATGCTCACAGAAGCCAAAAGAACATGTTAGAGGCCCTGCTGTTGAAGTTCCAGGCAGTTGTGAGGCACCTGATGTGGACACTGGTAACAGTTCCTGGGAAGGCTACCAAGTGATCTAATAAATGGCTCTACCACCGAAAATACAGGAAGTATTAAGAGTGAAAAATCAGTAGGCACTCTTAATCACTAAGGCATCTCTGCAGGTTCAAATATAATAATGATAAATAATAAGGATATTAAATCAATACATTTAAATATTACAGCACATAATATAAAATTAACACTTTCTAAGAAAATAGCATATTTACTTCAAATCCAATTAAATGTGATCAAAATAGGAGTTACTATTTAAAATATACACAGTGCTGTTTATATATGTTACTAATGTGGCCCCAACAGTTATAAATACTTTATATATAAATGATGTAACTAACATTTGTCCATCAGGTTTTTCACCTGCAAGAGTAGACCCTTTATGAACTTACTGAGCAAACTACACAACACACACAAAGATCCAGTTCTCTACATAAGCCCTCTCTATGGTTATCACTACTGAAATTTCTGCTACACTGTCTCCCTCATTATCACCAATACCTATCTACAAGATAAGAAAAAGATAGGAAAAAAATCTACAAGATAGGAAAAAATCTACAAGATAGGAAAAAAAAAATCTACAAGACAGGAAAAAAATCTATAAGATAGGAAAAAATCTAAAAGTTAGGAAAAAAAATTCTACTGATAGGAAAAAGCTGTAAGAAAGTCCTCATATTAAGGAACAGTCAATCATAGACTTTTCTTACTTCACATTTCTTAAGGACAATGGCAACTTATGTTTGAATTGCAAAGAAAATCATGAGAAATACAGTTCACTGTGTTAAAAAATAAAGCATAAATAAATGTGCTCTTATCTACATTTTGAATTCTGTATTTTAAGTTCTTCTCTAATAGACTAATCCTTAGATAAACAGTTAATTTTCTTTTTCAGTTTATTGAAGAGAATCTGGAACTATTATATTCAAAACCAACCAGAAATACTTTTCAAACACAATGAACTCAATAACAATCTGGAAAATGGGAGAAATCAACTTTAATTTCTATAATAAACATTTGTGTTTAATTCATGTTTCAAAAGAAACACTTCAAAATGATAAATACATTAAGATATAGCAAACTACTGCCATATAATGATATCTTGGCCAGTAAACCTCATGCATACAGGAAAAGTATTAGGGCGTACAAATAGAGTGTTATACTTTTAATTTGTCACTGTTCTATCATGTTCATGAAATTGTCTAATATCACACTTTCCAGAATGTAGCCCTGAATAGGCAACTATACATGACTGTCATCATTTCAAAGCCAATGAAAATACATTTGAAAATATATTTACATATTTTGCTTGATCTGGTGGTGCTTAGCAGATTTGAAGACTGGTTGGAAAAGTATTTGTATTTTATCTGTGGTCTTCGTTCTGTGCTAATTTCATTTCATTTCTACTCTTCTGTTACTTAATTAACTTTCAATTTTTTCAAATCTAGTAACTTTAAATTTGTTATCTCAAACTTCAAAATATTTGTTCTGATAACAAGTGTTTTCTTGCTCCAGATAAACTAGCTGGCATTTATACTTAGTAGTAATTTTTCTCTAACATTAATCCTGAACTCAATAAAAAGTGTTTTACTGAGAAAATTCCAGAAAACGTTTATTTCTATCAGTGTATGAAGCACTCTAAGAGTGTCCTCAGATTTCTCGGCTGAACATAAATGGAGACAAAACTGATGGGGAAAAAAAAACAATGAAGAATTTTCAGTGAGGAAGAAAAGTGTGACAAGTGTGAAAATGGGTGGACAACACTAGGAGAGCAGGAGACACAAAGAATCACAATGCATTCACATTTATTTAGGGAAAGTATTTAAATATATATTGATTAATTGCTCTTTGTAATATAGGAAATACTGTTATATATTACTTTTCAAAATTTCTTCTAAGTATTATATAGTTTATGATCCACTTCTTTAAATCTGATACCAAAAAGCAACAAAATAAACACTTTAAAACTCTATTTCTGGGTGAAGAATCTAATTGCACACAGGTAGGCTGTATACTCTACACAGTTGAAAATATAGCCTAATAAAATTAGACCAGCTGTGCTGCCCTTAGGAAACATTTTGGGAGAAGTATTACAACCATACTGTCAAATGCGTCCATCTGCTGAAAACTGTCACAGTTGTAAATGAAGGCAGAAACCTAGAGGAACAAGCAGAGCACTTTCAGGGGCATTTACAAAAGCATGGCCTTTTTAAATTTTGTTCTTCCTTAGTATGTGAGCAGGGTTTGTTTTTAATTTTTTAGATGATAAGATGACAAGAAAAAAGAAAACCAAAACATACAAACAAACAAAAAACAAATCACCACCACCAACAACAACAACAAAAACAACCCAGCTTGTTCAAGTTAGATAGCCTAATAAGCATCTTGAGAATCTTAAACTTAAAGAATATACAGTCACTGTTAGAGTCAAGTGAAAATATCATATCTCTAACAATTCTCAACACATATACCTTACAGTGTGTGTGTTGGAGGTGGGGGTGTCTAGAAATTTTCTACGAATTGGCTTTCAAATACTTTCTCAACCCAAATTCCTGATTGGTTAATGCAAAAAAACGTAAACCCAAGAATTGGATTTCAAGCTATTGCAGACTTCAAATGACACTCCTAAGGAAAGATCAACAACAAAAGAAGCACATACACCTAAAAAAGATGGCAAGAAAGAGCAAGAGCAGAAAGCAGAGAGCAGAACTGGTGCCTCTGACAACAGCCTGGTTCATTCAGGGTAGGAAAAAGGGTCAGAACATGGAAGATTCCAGGACAGCACTCACAGATCTAAAGAATTACTAAAATTTAAAGAAGCAAGGACAGGAGTTTTCACTACAGTATATTTTAATGCTATTCTCCTCCATTTGCTCCTCAAAACACAAAAATTTTGATTAACTGGGACAGAAAAAAATGAACTATTTAAAGCCTGAATTATGGTCTGTTCTTTTGTAGTTTGCTAAATCATATTTCTTGACAATAAACTTGACCATTAAAATGTTCACAGAAAAGATATAGAGGATCTATTGGAATGTTAAATTTTCCAGTGTAATTTTTAAAAATTACACATGACTGGTAACTGTTTCCTTTATTTAGAAAATTCTATTTAACATAGAAATTAAATTCTAATTACCAAATCTAAACTCAGATCTATATATACAACTTATTAAAATCTCCAAAGTGGTATACTCAAAAGGCAAAGCTTCCACATTATTAATAACAAGTTATCACATCCAAATTTGATGATTGCCCATGGAATAACATAGCCTAAAGTAATTTTCTAGGTGAAAAGACTCAGCTTTTGACTGTTTAAAAACCTTTAATGGTATGTAATTTCTTTGTATGGTTATTACCTTCATGTTTACAGCCATAAGCAAAACAAGCCCAGGAAAAGTTCCATTTCAGTACACATTTGAGCTTTGCTGGTTGATAGTGACTCTAGATCTTTCATTCTGGGGCATTTACCTTAAAGTATACATAAATTAATGCTAGATAACATAAAAAGAGAAAATCATTTTCTTATCCAAATAAATATTGTAACTCAAATGAATAAAATAATCCTTCCTCATCTGCTGAAAGTTATAATACTATAATACATCTTCACTGGCAAAATTATAAAATTGTATTACTATAGGTTCAGATAAAAAAAGCTATGGTGGGTCGAGGAGGAGTTAAGAGAAGGAGCAGAGGGTACATAATATATTGATCAAAATACATTGTATGGATGTATAAAAATCTCATGAAATAAAAATATATAAAAAGGCCTACATAATATATATGTACTTGTGTGGGTTTTTGTTTTTTAATGTTTCTCTCTCTCTCTCTCTCTCTCTGTGTGTGTGTGTGTGTGTGTGTGTGTGTGTGTGTGTGTGTGTGTGTGTGTAAAACCAATAAACAAACATTCTAGGACGCATTCTCTTCCCCAAACTATATGCACTGGTGAGAAGCCACCTCCCTCAATAGTTCATGAACTGCTGCTAGGATATTATGTGAACTAAAACAGACTCTTCCACCACTTTTAAATCATGTTGACACTATGTCCTGTTAAAATACTGGCACTGGTATTGCCATTATGGTGCTCCAAAGTAATCTTTACTTAGCTTAACATAAACAACTTTTAGATTTTCCTTTATTTGATATTCTCAAATTCCAAAAATGGCTACTTTTTTTGCAGAAATAAGCCTAAGACAAGTAATTTTCTGTTTCAGTTTACATTGCACATATACTCATAACTAGATAGATTACAATACTGCCTTGCCAGTTTCATAGTGCCAGAGATGGGAATAGTGACTCTTGCTACTTCTGTTTAGAGATTAAATCATTGGACTGAAAAATCTTTCTGCTGTACATGCAAGAGGAAGCTTAACAACTCTGTTCTTGGCTCAAACTTGGGAACTCCATCGGGAAGGTAAAAACAAGGATGAAATCAGTCTCTTTACATTCAAAGAAAAAAAAAATGAAACAGATTAAGGCCAGATGACATCTTTCTGGAAACCTTCCCATAGGATTGAAGATCAAGAAACAATCCTTTCATACCAAGGCTACTCACAGAAAGAAACATTTACCACTCTTGGCTTCCATCAGAACTGATGTCAGGTTGTCTGTTTCGGAGTACACATGTAAAACTGTAGCAGTCATAGGAAGAGAAAATGGTTAGGCTATGAAGCAATTACCTCTAATTATTTCTGATGCATGTCATGTGTCCTTGCCCCAAATAAAAAGCTACACCTGGAGCCCCTTCATACACTTCATACAGGGGTGAGGGATGTACAGTGTCACTTGGAGGCTGCCAAGCCCAATAGGCTAGATCACAGACACCCTAAAAGCTTTCAATAAAGACACATCAAGTTTTCACATTTAAGAGTGTAATAAGAGAGCCCCAAAAGAGCCCTCCACACATTTAAGCAAGCATTCTAGGAGAGAATTACTGTTTATACAGTTCTCATACAAAAAACAAAGGCTAGTCTATGCATATTACATATTCAGAAACTTTCCAAAAAAAAGAGAGAGACAGAAAGAAAAGATAAAGGAAGGAAAGAAGGAAGAAAATAAGTCCTAATACAAACCTGCATATACAAAAAAAAATCTTTGTTCATATCCTTCCATCCAGTCCCTCAATTTAAAATAACTAAACATAGTGGGGGAAGAAAAGGGCACTTGTAAATTAATAAAAGCCATTACCTAACTCTAAAATGCAATGTGAAGGAACAGATGCCTGCAAATATAAGGGCACAAAGCCAAAGGTGCTGGGATAAGAAAAAGCTCTAAGCAGATATCATTTAGTTTTCACGTTATATTCTTAGAGTTTGTTCTCTTTTTTTTTTAACACATTTTTTTATTTTGCGCATTATTTTGTTTGTAATTTTCTTTTATTCATGTTTTTTATTTTTTATATTAATTACAGTTTATTAACTTTGTATCCCAGCTGTATTCCCCTCTCTCATTCCCTTCCAGTCCCACCCTCCCCCCCTCATCTCCTCCTTGCCCTTTTCCAAGTCCACTGATAGGAGAGGACCTCCTCCCCTTTCATCTGTCCCTGGTTTATCAGGTATCTTCAGGGCTAGCTGCAAAGTCCTACTCTGTGGCCTAGCAGGGCTGCTCCTCCCTCGGGGTGGGGGATCATATAATAAACAAAGGTACCTGGGTGTTAGAAAGGACACTTAGGATGATCTGCTACAGTAGTAGTCTACGCACAGCCCATATAAGAGGGGAACCGTGCTATCTAAGGACCATTCAAGCACAAAGAGATTGTGCACACTGGAGATTGAAAGTGACAGGAAAAATGGGTGACATTTTTAAAAATTTTCAAAGAATGTAAGAAAAATTAAATTTGGTGGGTTTTGTGGGGAAGGGCTGTTTATATAACTTGAAAGAGGCTGGCCTATCAGGAAACAAAAATAAAGGTTTATAAACATAGTGGACAGAGTTTGGTTGTTTGTTTATTTTTTAACAATCCTGAATTCTTAATTCATTCAGTTATATATAAAACACATGGCATTTGGTTGTAAGTATAAGGAGGTTCTAGGAATCTGGTGTATATGGCAATGAAAAAAATTAACACTAACAACTTTTGGTATGAGTCAAGAACACCATGTAGGAGCTCACAAAACAGAGAAAAGAAAGACAAAAAGAGACAATCGAGAAATGTCTCTAATAATCCAGTGTAAGAATGCATACCTTAGCATTCACATTACATATTAAAAGACATTATGGAAGTAAAAAGTGCTGTGTCTTTAGTCTTACAGCTAATAGTCTATTGTAATACCAGAGATTTGAATGCTGCATATGAATGATATGCATACACACAGACACAAAAATTTAAAAATAAGAGATAGTAACCAAAATTCACATGAAATTATTTAAATAGTAAGCAAAAAGGGATCAAACTGTCAAGAGAATCAAAGGAGAAAAAGTATCAAAATAGCAGAGTGGCAATTATACTATAGAATATTTAAAAGAAGGTGATAAGTAACTGAGTTACTGAAAAAGTTAGATCTTACGAACTAAGATCATAATGGTTGGTTATTCACAAGAAATATTAATCTGCTGTCAATCTCAGCAGAAAGGTTACTTTGTCAAAATTTGTGATAGTTATGAAAATGGGGGAGTAGAAAATACAGAGATCTGAATCAAAAGGAGTAAATCCCCCAATTTGTGATTTTACAAAAGTAGACACTGAACACATTCGAAATGCAAGAGAATAGATCTAATGTGATTTTTAAAAAATGCAAAGACTGAAATAATCAAACAAGAGTTTGAAAACGTAAACAGAAGCATAATAAATGACAGCCTTAAGTGGGTCACCTAGTAAGGGGAACAGGGACTGTCTCTGATATGCACTCATTGGCTGGCTCTTTGATCACCTCCCCCTGAGGTGGGGAGCAGCCTTGCCAGGCCACAAAGGAGAACAATGCAGCCAGTTCTGATGAGACCTGATAACTTAGGGTCAAAGGGAAGGGGAAGAAGACCTCCCCTATCAGTGGACTTAGAGAGGGGCATGGGAGGAGATGAGGGAGGAAGGGCGGGATTGAGAGGGAATGAGAGGGCTACAGCACAGATACAAAGTGAATAAACTGTAATTAATATTAAAAAATTAAAAGAAAAATGACAGCCTTAAAAAGAGGCTCAGCAGAGTCTTTCAGAGGCCATCTGTGTTAGACTCTTGTCCTGTTCCCTGTCTTACTGCTTCCAATGTCTATCACATTTGTCCTTCTGAATGAGGATAGAGCATCTTCCCGAGGGTCTTCCTTGTTGTTTAGCTTCTTCAGAACTACAGATCTTAGTATATTTATCCTATATTATATGCCTAATAACCATTTATGGGTGAGTATATAATGTGTGTCTTCTGCTTTGGGGGTACCTTACTCAGGATGATCTTTTCTAGTTCCCACCATTTGCCTGAAAATTTCATGATTTCCTTGTTTTTAATAGCTGAGTAGTATTACATTGTGTAAATGTATCACAGTTTCTATATCCATTCCTCTGTTAAGGAATATCTAGATTATTTCCAGATTCTGGCTATTACGAATAGAGCTGCTAGGAAAATGGTTGAGCAAAATGTCCTTGTTGTATAGTTCAGCATATTTAGGATATATGGAAGCAGATGCTAAGATGCATAACCAAACTTTGGAAGGAATGCATGGAATTTTATGAAAGAAAAGGGAGATAGAAAGACCTGTAGGGAACAGAAGCTCCAAAAGGAGACCAGCAGAGCCAAAAAATTCTGGGCTCTGGGCCCCCTGCAGAGAATGATACCCAAACAAGGACCATGCATGGAGAGGACCTATAACCCCTGCACTGAGGGAGTCCATAGATTCAGTCTCCAAGTGGGTTCCCTAGTAAGGAACTTAGTGGCAGGCTCTCTGATCACATCCCCTGGGGAAGGTGCAGCCTTGCCAGGCTACAGAGGAAGACACCGTAGCCAGTCCTGATGAGACCTGATAGGCTAAGGTCAGATAGAAGAGGAGGAGGTCTCCCCTCTCACTGGACTAGGAGAGGAGCATGGAGGGAGAAGAGGAAGGGAGGGTGGGATTGGAAGAAGGTGAAAGAAAGAGCCACAGCCAGGATACAAAGTGAATAAATTGTAATACCTAATAATAATTAAGATTTTTTAAAAAAGGCTCAGCCTTCCGTTTCCAGGTGGCAAACAAGCATTAAATATGAAAATACATAGTAATTTCAAGTATAAAAGGAAGCTTAAGCATCTTCTATAGAAACTAAAGCAAGTCCAATTACAGAACATCAAGGTGCTGGGGCAGTTCCTAGGGTGACAGAGATGAACACCTTGACAATTAGGTAGAGGACAGAATGATAAATAGTAATAAGCACAGGGTCACACAGAAAGCAGAACCAATGGAAAACACTTGTTACACTGAGAAGTAATATAACTGGGCCAACTTCAGTCTTTTGCTTTTGATACTGAGTAACCAGAGCAAAGCAAGTAGGGTAAGGACAAGAGAAGTGTCTCATCTAACAGCCTTGTTTTCCTAGAGATCCTTTCTGGATTGTAACAGAAAGTTTAGGACAAACTGCAGCATCCATTGGCTCTTCAGATGATGGATGAAAGAGGGCTGACAGCACAAACAGCACCCTCACTTCAACCCCAGCATCATAGGAATCGCACAGGTCTGAAATACTAACCCTTGAATAGTAAGGACAAGAAGATCAGGAGCTCAAAATTTCAAGGGTTCAAGAGTTCAAGGACAGCCCAGGCTACATGAGAGCAGTAGGAGTTTGGGTGATTCAAAGGCAGCTGTATCATCAAACCGGTCATTTCCACATGGCTGAAGACCTATAAAAGACACACTGCAGAAACTGCCTTTACGGCCTGTAGGAAGTTATCTTGCATTCATATTGTAAAGACTAACATTTCCAGAAGGACAAGGCTGTACATTCTTAAATATTCTCAGGAATGGAAATTAGTATCAAGAAACTTGGGTAAAACAATCACAAAATGATCAGTGCACTATAGAGCATTCCTTGCTTACTCTGAAACATCATTTAATTTATAATCATTTCAATCAAGCTTCCTAACATGTCTTTGTCTTTAATGAACTCTTAAGGTAAAATGTGTTATACCAAACAGCTTTCAGCTTCAGCTGTAAAATGAGATTGATGGTCACTTAAAATGGGAAAGTGTTACTAAAATAGTTCCCTTTATAACTTTGGTTTTTTAAGCCAATCAGCTGTTTTATTCTTAATGTCTTTTCATGACAAAAATCAGAACTATTTTTATAGCTTCTAGGTAAATTCTAAGTAAATACTCTGGCAAGTGCAACCTCTACAATTAAAAAATACCGTGTTCTATATAAATCATTCTCTTGAAGCAACAAGCACTATGATTAAAAACGTATTGTGCACTCATATGGAGGATACATGCACACAGGTCCTTTTAACATGTTGTGTGTGATCCAACTTAAGGTAATCAAGAGTCCAAATTACATGATACTGACTAAAAAGCCCTTTTTATATATACATACTTCTATATATATACACATATATATATATATACAAAACATATATATATATATGCATATACATACATGAATGCCATAACAATGCAAAAAGAGGACACTGATTTGAGAGACAGCTAGAGGGTCTGGAGACAGAAGAGGGAAGGTAGAAATGTAATTATATTATCTCAAATATTTAAAAAGTAAATTTTTTAAAGTGAAAATAAAACAAACACTATAGAAACTACTCACTTCAATTTACATTAAAATCCTGTATTCACATTTTGCACTCTCACAATTAAATATGGTTGAACAGTTAATATGCTTTCACTGGATATGTAAACAATTCTTAGTATTCCTTCACAAGAAAGAGAAATAATAAAAGCTGCACATGTAGACACCAACTATGGGCAAACTCTCTGAAAGCAAGTCAATTAAGAAAATGACCCATGTTCCCCTCACTTTGGGAAACCAATTGGTTACTGAGCTACCACAGGCTACATCTGAATGGAGGTTCTAGGTTATATCCATACATGGTCCTTGGTTGAATGTCAGTTTCAGAAAAGACCCTGTGCCCAGATATATTTGGTCCTTGTGGAGCTCCTATCCTTTTCCCATCAGACTAGCTCCCCTTCTTTCTTATGATTCCCTGTACTCTGCCAAGGACTATTTCTAACAGGAACTCAATGACTGGCTCTTTGGTCTCCCCACCCCCGAAGGGAGGAGCAGTCCTGTTAGGCCACAGAGGAGGGCTTTGCAGCCAGTCCTGAAGATACCTGATAAAACAGGATCAGATGAATGGGGAGGAGGTCCCCCCTATTAGTGGACTTGGAAAGGGGCACGGTGGAGATGAGGGAGGGAGGGAGGGACTGGGAGGGAATGAGGGATTGGGACACGGCTGGGATACAGAGTTAATAAAATGTAACTGATAAAAAAATAATAATAATAAAATAAAAAAAAAAAGAAAATGACCCATAATCCTGATGAGACCTGATAGGCTAGAGTCAGATAGAAGGGGAGGAGGACCTCTCCTATCAGTGGACAGAAAATAAAAATAAAGAAAAATTTAAAAGAAAGATAAAATAAAGAAAATGACTGATAAGATCTTAGGACTTTGTAATATGAGTCTATGCAGTTCAACAGATGCATAAACACTTGAGCAGCATGAAAATATGATAGCATAGATATTTTCAAAGCAATATTTAGAAGACCAAAAAGTTCATATGGGTTTGAAAAGATTTAAGAAAGATGTCATTAGTAAGTATTCTTAAGAGGTTTCAAATCATAATTGTTTGTATGTTTGTTTGTTTTCTGAGGCAGGGTTTCTCTGTGTAGCCTTGGTTCTCTTGGAACTCTCTTTGGAGACCAGGCTGGCCTTGAACTCGCAGAGATCTGCCTGACTCTGTCTCTGGGGTGCTGGGATTAAAGGCGTGTGCCACCACTTCCAGCTTTCAAGTCATAAATTTTAAGCTCTTTTTGTAACCCATAAAATTTAAATACCAAATATTAAAACAAAGCCAAATAAATAAACTCAAGCTCTTATCCCTGTAATTTAGGAAGATATGACCACCAGCTCTCCCTTTATCAACACAATGGGATAAATCTACCTTGCAGTATCAGTGTCATAGGTTAATTTGCCAGAATCTGGCAGACTATTTCCAGAGGTTGATCATTTTTGACCTGTGTAAACACAACAATAAAAGCCATGATTAGGAAAAGAGGTTAAAATTTATCATAGCATATTTACTTCGTTAAAGATATTATATTGGGAGTATTAAAAACTCAAATTTTCTGCTAATCCATTTTCCTCTATTCTGTTTTTTTAAAAAAATTTCATAAACATAGTATATTTTGGAAATAGTCCTTCTTATCGCCTTAACCCTTTTCTCATCCTTCCTGTTAATCCCATAAATTTCTACAGATACATTCATGTCTACCTTTATGTCATAGATATAGATAGATGATATTTATTAACTACATAAAATCTAGGAACCACAAATAACAAAAAACAAGGGTCTGTCTTTCAGAGACTGTTGAAGCTTGCTTAAAATGATTACCTCTGATGAGAGGTTTCTCAGCAAATGGTCAAAGCCTATCTGAAATGTTGAGCTTCTCTAGCAATCCGAATCATGCCAACCAAAACTGCACTGGAGCTCAGTTTACCCCACTCAAAATCGCAATCATTAAGCAAATAGATGGAAAAAAATGCTGCTGAGGATTAAAAGGGGTAAAGGAATACTTTTACAGTATTGACAGGGATGTAACTAGCTCAAAATCTGGAAACTGGAAATCAGCATGGGGATAAAAACCAACCCACAGCATGACTCAACTATACCACTCCAGGGTATCTACCCAAAGGACACTTCAACATACCACAAAGATATTAACATAATTTTTACAACTGTGGAAGCAGGGAGAAACATAAAATTAAAGTAGTAAATAAAATCTAACTGACTTAGAGTCTGTCAACTAAAGTAATTTTTCATGGCATGAAACCAATAAATTCACCATTAGTAGGCATAAAAGTTATCTCAGAATGTTTTATAGAAAAGCAAAAGGCAATGAGATCATTTATTTTCAAACCAGCTTCTGTAAGATATAATCCTCATATATATGAATTGTTTGTTAAGTATATCATCTATATAGGTTCGTTCAAATCTATCATCCATGTATATATATATATATATTTGCATATATATGCATATGCATGTACAATGATTTATTTTTAAGGTAATTTTGTCCTATAACGAAGGAGTTATTACTTATTATTTTGATGCTGGACTTTGTACATGCTAATAACTCCACCACTGAGCTAAACGTCAGCCCAGATTTACTTTGATGATACAGTCTTACCATGTTGTACTTACTGTAAATGTCCCTGAGATACCTATGGTGTGCTGAGGACTATCACCATCATGTCACTGAAAATTATTTCAAACATGCTAATTAACACTCCTATCATGCTCCACCATAACTTTTTGTGGCAAGAGCACCTAACATTTCTACTTTTGACCAATTTTCAATATACATTATTAACTCTAGGCCTCATACTGTGCACATTAGATGGCTAGATTTGCTCACCTTGCTTGTCTGCATATCTCAGGCTTACTTCCCCACCATGTCCTCTTTTCTATCCATGGGATCCAGTTTTCCTCCCTCTAGTTCAATATACTTAATCCTTTGATGGTCCACCAATCAGTGAGATCACACAGTTCTATCTTTGAATTATTTCAGTTAGAACAAAAATACATCCTCTATGTCGTCATAAATATCAGCTTTCCCTTTTCTAAAGGCTGAATGCCACTCTGCTGGTTTTATATTTATCTACTGTTTAAAAGCCAAATATTCAAAATTATAAAATATTCATGCTATGATAAACATATTTATAATGGCATTCTTAAAACACTGTTTCTTGCAAATTTCCCTACAATAGAAAACTAAAAAATGACCCCTGCCTTTCTCATTCTTCATCTTCTGAAACATAACCAGGAGGATTATTATGACTGACCTATTTACAACAAATCATTTAACACTTCACAGTCAATTATAACACGAGTTTAATTCTTTATTTAGTCACACATGATAGAATAGATGTCTGCAACATGTTTTTCTGTACTTAGATCTTGCATGGCTGGTTTTCCTTTAAGACAACTATCTTGGTGATCAGAATCATATTTGTGGATTAGATGTGGAGTTTGACAGACAGAGTGAAGGTTCCTCCAAGGTTTAGAACCTTTGAAACCTGAGTGGATTTTGCGGCAATTAGGATGAAGAAGAAGCATCGAAGAAGATGAACCGGAGTCTAAGCATCAGCAGGGCAGGGAAAAGTCACACTTCCTCCTAATGTACAAATTAGACACACAAGTACAATAAAGTAAGCAGCTGAGAAATGCAAACATAAAGAAGAGTATGTGAAACCATGATACCGGGTAGAATTACAAACAGCAAGACTGGCTACAAAAGGAAAATTGTTCAAGACCTGAGCCCAGAAATGACATGAATACAGAAAATACAGCTTTAGGTTACAGAAAAAAAAATAGTAGAGGTTTGCTGCAGCAAAAGGGAGCATGGACAACGTCAAGATTTGTTGTCATAGAAAAATGAGGGCTGTGCTGAAATGAAGGGGTTAAAAGTCTGTGAGATAGGTTCAGAATAGAAGCAGGAGAGGAGAAGGAAGTTGTACAGGCATGGAGTGATGATTCTAACAAGAGGCTTCTCGCTTTTATCTTCTGTGAAATGAGAAATAAAATGATCAATGAGGATTGCTGGGCGGAGGGGGTTGAATTTAATTATTTCAATAAATGTAGAAATGTTGACAGTAAGAGTAGAGTTTGTGTTGCCATGCTGCTTACAGCCATGCTTATGTTTCTGCTTCTGAAACCATATCCTGTTGTGAACAAGGCATGGAAAACTTTTAGCACTGTACAGGGATCAACATCGGTGTGGGATGAACTTCAGCACTCAGTGTCACGCCCACGCACTCACTCACACACATCGACAGACCCAAACTAGAAATAATTGCCAGGCTCTGTATCTCTGGCTCACAGTACTTGTGTTGACATTAAATAGCCTTTTGGAAAATATTTATTTTCTTTAATTTTCCTATATTATCTAGTACTCCTAACTAACGTAATTTACATTATATAATGAAATATTCAGTCAGCTTATTTTTTAATACAGGGATCAGTTGGTCTCAGTAAATTTATGTCCACAAGATCACAGTCAAACAAAACAGAAGACTCTGTCTTGTTATGCTACAAGAGCAAACATTCAATGAATAACATGTAATTTAATATATAAGTCATGTAAAAACATGTTTATATGATGATCATTACACAGTGTGTCATAGTATAACAGCAATCAAGAATACGTGCACTTGTTGAGAAGTGGAGATGAATAAAACAGGGCTCCTAAAAAACACTTTTAAGTAGAATAAATCACTAAAATATTCTGATTCTTTTATGGAAACTATATGCACATGAATTAAAAGTTAAAAATCTAATCTTGCCAAAAGCAGTCCATTATCTCCACAGCTAAAAGAAATCTGAAGAACAAGACTTACAAATGATCATCTACACAGTTCCAAACCCATTGCTTAATGTCCTAGACTTTATTTTAATGAGAGGGAGGAATATTTCCAAAGTTCAGTGTCTTGAGGCCCTGCAAAGCTAGCATTAAATATTCTATGTACAGTTAACCTACTCTTGAACACTCTTGCTAAGGCTCCCTGTTCATGATACTAGTGCTGTGCATTTAAAATGCATATACTAACAGAAAGGAAAGGGACTAATAAATTCTTAACCTTCATAAATCAATAATGCAAACAAACTCATATTTCATATGGAGTTTTAGTATTTTGAATTCTTGTCACTACATGAAAACATACTGGTTATAAAACGTTTATTATATCACATTTATTCTGTGATATTATTGGTACCTATAAAGTCTAAATTCTTAATAAAATGAGGAAAAAAAACATTAAGACTTTTTTTAAAGTGGAGTTCTAAGAAGGTTTTCACTTTGACTAAAATGACACAGCTAGGAAGCTAGATCAAAGTTCAAACTGGCACAACAGAACATCTGATTCCCACCAGAGAAGGTACCAAGTCACACAGTCAGTGAGCTCACTTTACAGCCATAGCGCATTACACACATGACATGCTTCCTTCATGCAAGTTTTGCTAATAGTGATTATTAAAGTGATTTGGCTGTATCACAGCACTCATCTAGATATTTCTGGCTTTACGTCTATGTATAATTTACATAACCCTATGATTATAGCCATTTATAACCTAAAACTGAAAAGCAAATTCTGACAGGGATAAACTAAGAGGCTTAAAAAAATTTCATAAAAATAATCTCAAATTTTAAAATAATTTTGAACTTCTAGTATCAGTATGAACACAGGACATCCAAGCATCAACTGTTCATATTTCTATAGCCTATTGCTTTTTTATGACAAGATTTTAATTTGCAGAATTTTCAGAAAAGTAATTACAAAAATTTTGTCAACGTATCCACAATATCCATAATAATGTATTGTTATGGCAGTTTGGTAACCTTTACCTGGATTCTACTTTACTTACAAACTAAACTTCGAAAGTAATACAGTGGAGTAACAAGAACGAGGAGGCAGGTTCATTACTAAGCTGACTTTCAAATGCCATTCCTGTTTTGTCTTCTTATTTTCTAAACTAATCTGAAAATGGAGATGAATATTTCTACTTACCCTGACATTTTAGGAACTGATATCAGTAATACAAATCGAAGCTTTCATGAGCTTGAGCCAATGAACACTCAGTAACTTTGGGTTGTGTGGTCCAGAAATTCTAAATCTAAGATCATCATTTTCCTCACTAATTTGACAGGGACAACACGAATATGTGCAGAGAAATTCAGGTTATGTCTTTTCAAAAAGTAGAATTTATAATCCTCAGTAAATAAATAAAAATGTAATACTACTTGAAAAACTTCTCAAACCTAAAAATGTACTCAAAATATTCAAACAGAAGTCTTTATTCTACAGTTTAAGCAGTCTGTTTATACCCCTAAATTATTTGTTCACATTATGTAAGATTTCTACTCATTATTAATGCCACATTCTGAATAATTTGGAGGACCTTCAATAAAAACTTGATAAAAACAGCACTTTTAAAAATTAAAAAAAATCAACATTATGAATTCAAAGTTGAATATACTAATATAGGTAATTTCTCTGAAGAGTCCACAGTTCAAAACTTTTTCTATTAAAATACAAATTTTTCTTAAAAAATGTTACTTTAATTCTAAACATTTGCATTATGAAACCATTTGGAGATGTAATATTAACATTGGAAAAACATACTAGCATTATTTATTAATTCCTGAACAAAACTACACACACACACACACACACATACACACACACACACACACACCCTCCAAAGACTAACTTAGTAACTAGGACAAATTCAACATTGTTAATTCCAACATCAAAAATATTTTTATGAACATTGAAAATAAGGATTTACGAAGTAAAATGCCGGTTTGAATTATAAGTCCACTAACAACAGATACATGGTAAAACAAAGCCTCTTCTTTAGAACCCACCTAGCCTTCCAGTACCTTCAGCACGCCATCAGAGACGTGTGCCAACCCAAAGTGTCACATATGCACACTACCTCATTATCACAGTTTGTGTTTTCATTTGCAGTGCTGTTCTGCTTTTTAAACAATATGCCAAGTACACAAACGTAGCTAAAAACAGATAAAGCTTTAGAAAAAAGGTACCTTTGTTTTATTAGAATAGGTAAATAATTCAGAAGAACTATTTTTAAATACTATTATGAAGAAAATATGGTTAAAAATGTTCAGTCACATAAAATATAAATAGAAAATAAATTGTCATTCTAAAGGCAGACTTTGTTAAAAGCACAAATTTTAAAATAATACAAACACAAAAGCATATTTTTTTTTATCGAAACATCTGCATTTGCTTTGCAAAAAATGTGAATCTTGACCCATACTGTTCTCCACTTCAACAGCAAGGCATGACATCACACTACATTCTCAAAGCATGCCAATGTGGAGTCCAAAGGCAGGAGGCTTTTTTTTTTTAAGCTTTTTTAAAAATATTGAATAAGCCTTGAGTTAAACAACTGGTATTATTGAATCCAGAATAGCACTTAAATAAAAATTACACATTAAATATTTGTATTTTAAATCCCCATCTGGTGCTTATTGTCACTTCAGATGTTCAATTTTTAATGTTGCTCTATATAGTCGCCAATAATTTCACTAATATGTATAAAATGGTACATTTTAAACTAATTTTCCAAGTAAAGTAGTGTCATGTTTCTTACAGTCATCTTTAAAATAATTTGAAATTGATAAATGTATCAATTAAAATTAATATTTTATAAACTTTAATTACCAAGGATAAAATAATAGTGCCAAATTTCAGTAATAAAATTGTAAACATATCAAGGACATGACAGAAAATCCACAACAAATGAATAACTCAATTTTCATTTTCTTTGTCACAACACAGCAGTATTTCTGTAATATACTACAGTTTTGGTGTCTGAAGGGCATCTAATTCACACACTAAAAAGAAACAGAAAACATACATAACTGTACTCATTGTGTAAATCATTAATCTTCATGAGCTTAAACATTATTTGTAACTTTCCATATGCCAAAAAAATGAGACAGGACTATATAGTCAAGGAATTTAAGAACTAAGGGAAATGTTATCATACACAATTTTAGCTTTTGGGTGTTAATGCAAAAGAGTTAAAGAAGCTAATCAGTTAGTAACTTTAAACATTTGAATGGACAGCAAGATATATACGTGCACAAGTGTCAAGTACAGATCTGTCTTCAGAGCTTTGGTGCATGCTTGCAAAATGATTCATTGACATTTGCCATTCTTGCCCACAGTAACTTCATTACAGACAATTTTCATTTCTTGACATCTCTTTTGTATTCCCAGTTCCCTCACTTTTCCCACTGTCTTTCCTTCCTACATAAATTCACCTCTGATTCTGCCTATAGCTCTTAGACAGAAAACCAGGCTCTTCGATTTCAAAATGAATTCTGCTTTCAGCTTTCAGACAACTGGGACAGTCTTCAGCACAGGTTTCACAGACAGATTTATTTATATTTATACAGATAGATTTGGATGGCAAGCATTGGACGTTCACTGTCAGTCATGTACAGACACAACAGATGTATTTTAAAATATTTACCTATATTTGTCTTTTACATGCACTACATTGTTCTTTACCCGTACAAACATCCACAGTGCTTACCAATGACCATCAGCACCATACAGAAACACCCAATACAATAAACTTCATACTACTGAGCTCTACATATGCTACCTATTGGCAAAACCAGCTCTTTCCCAAGAAATGCAAACTGTCCAGATTTCTGGATATACCAGATTTTTTTTTCATGTTTTCACGCTAATGCATTTTCAGTCTCTTTGTTTCAAAGGACCCTTCTAACATTTTCCATCAACAACGTTAAAGTTTACCCCTCAAATTACTGTCAGCTTCTAATTGAAATCTGAAAGTTCCTGTCAAGGCCCTCTAATGGCGAAGGAATTCAACTTCTCCACAGAATTTTCCCATGAGATAGTTGCCTAATTTTCTTGCAATTACACATTACTGATGTATTTGTTTAAACCTAGTTTCTTATCTCACTGCTGAAAATAAGATCATCAGATCACTTTAAAATGAATTCTAACTCAAAGAAGACACACAAGCATCTGTCAAACTGTCAGACTGTATACAGTTGAGGCTGAGAAGGGTAACCAGTCAGGTAAAGACCCGATGATTGGGATTTTACCCCATGTTCTACAGTTGTTCTTTGTCTTTTTGTTGTTGTTGTTGTTTTAATATACACAAAATCTATTTCAAAATAGGTAGCTGTTAAATATTAGCCATTTCATTACTTAACTGTGGCAAAATCAAGTTATGAATAGTACTGCATGCTTCCTAAATTTTAAATGTTGACCGAGTGACTGAAATATTGCAAATTCACCTTTCCCAGAACTTAAATTTAAATAATTAATGTACACTAATATCTTAATAGTTAATTAAGTGGAAGACATAAGCAAGTAAGTTATATTTTATTATATAACTGGCATGCAAAAAATAATTGATTAGCAAAAAAATAATTTGCCCAGCCTCATACAGTGATATTATAAATTTCTCCAACAAAATTACTAATTAACTTCCTCAGTATAAGAACATATGAAAGGATGTTAAAAATAAAATATTTAACACTCACATTTTTCATGTTACTTTATTTTGTTATAATATTTAGTAATCATAATTTCTAGTGATTCTGGGACCATATTGCACATTTGTCCATGCAATCTCAACTATAAAGTGACAGACTGCATAATCTTATATAGTTACTTCTGAACTCTTTGTTAAATAATTCTAATTAGTTTATGTTGCCTAAGACAGACTGAAATAAAGGCAGTCTCCCTTTCGGATGTGGCTGTGAGGTGTTCTCCATAATGATGGATGTTGATTTCCTTCACACAACACTACACCTTCAACAGAAAGCAAGATGGCTTTCCCTCACTCCATTCTTTTTTCTTAATCCTTACCAATAACTGGCCTATTTAAATCTATTCTTGTTTCTGGAGTACCTGACCTCAGTAATTAAATTTTTCAGAAATGTAGACTTTAGTCACACATTGTACACACACATAAAACACACATTACACAGTCCATCAAAGTAAAGTAGAAACAAACACTAAAGATGGCTATCTTTTTACCCTGCAAAGTACTTCATACAGGATGCCTCAATTCATCCATCCATTCATCGACCCACTCATCCAACCACCCATCCATACATCCATCCATTTATATTCACTTAAATTTCCAGTATCGCCTGTGATTAAAACTGACATGAACTGATTGGCCTGCTCACTCATTTAGACATATAATATAGGATAAACCTACTAAAATCTGTACACCTGAAGAAACTAATCAAGAGGGAAGACTCTTGCTAATATGCTCAATTCCTATCCAGAAAGGCAAAGAGGATGGACATCAGAAGAAGGAGAAAACAGGGAACAAGTCAAGAGCCTGATGCAGAGGACCTCTGAAAGGTTCTGCCCTGCAGACTATCAATGCAGATGCTGAGACTTATGGGCAACCTTTGGGCAGAGTGCAGGGAATCTTAGGAAAGAAGTGGGAAACAGTAAGATCTGGAGAGGACAAGAACTCCACAAGGAGAGCAACAGAACCAAAAAAATCTGAGCACAGGGGTCTTTCCTGAGACTGATACTCCAACCAAGGACTATGCATGGAGATAACCTAAGACCCCTGCACAGATGTAGCCCATGGCAGTTCAGTACCCAAGTGGGTTCCATTGTAATAGGAACAGGGACCGTCTCTGACATGAACTGATTGGTCTGCTCTTTAATTACCTCTCCCTGAGAGGGAAGCAGCATTGCCAAGCCACAGAAGACAATGCAGCCAATCTTGAGGAGACCTAATTGACTAGGATCAGAAGGAAGGAAAAGAAGACCTCCCTATCAGTGGGATTGGGGAGGGGCATGCATGCAGAGGGTGGAGGAAGGGAGGGGTTGGGATGGGAGGAGGGAGGGAACCACAGGGGAGATACAAAGTAAATAAAGTGTAATTAGTAAAGAATTAAAAAAAAAACAGCTCTATTAAGATAAAAAAAAACCACTGAGCTACATATTGAATGCAATAGCCTGCAAGAAGGATGAGAGAAAATCTCCCACCCCAATGGACCTTAATCCAAATATACATCTGATGAGCAAAGATTATCATTAAAGTCTTTTGTTTAAACTTAAAGCTGTATAAGTGAAATCTTCAGAATCACATTACACACTTAAATAAATATGTTAGAAAATACTCCAAAAGGAAAGTACCATACCAGTGCTAATTGAAGGAAAAGAGAAAAACTAATAAAATAGTTTTGCAAAAAAGACAAGAATAATATTTTTAATTGACACTAATCAACAGCTAGTTTTAACTCATGTTGCTTTATACTTAGTCATGTTCATATTTCATAAACTATTATGATTACCTAGTAAAACCTGACATACTTAGGGAAGTTTTTTCTTAATAAAAGTTTCAAAACATGAACAAGTCATATAGTTCTCAGGAATAAAGCTTGACACAGAAAGTCAACATTCTGTTTTCTTTTTTTAAAAACAACAGCAATACTATTTTTTTGTTTGGTTTTTCGAGGTAGAGTTTCTCTGTGTAGACTTGTCTGTCCTGGAACTCGCCCTGTAGATCGGACTGACCTCTAACTCATAAGTCAATACTATTTTTAATGAGAACTAAGGAAAAGTAACTAACTACAGAAATTTAACAACCCTTAAAACATAACCATTTTCAGGTCTAGATAGTCAATTATAATGTCTAATGTATCTTCTAGTTGGTGTGCGCAAGGACACAAAGCACTGCCACGACACCTTCACAAAAGCAAACCAACTAGGAAAATACTGCTCACAAGATAACAGGGTTTTCAGCCTGGTTTTAAAAATTAGATGTATTCATTTAATACAAAGGGAAAGAAAAAGAACATCTTTTCTCAGTAGCATCCAAAAAGAAAAGAGTAATGGAAATAGTGAAGGGGTTTTTGTTTGTTTGTTTGTTTTCATTTTTCGAGACAAGGTGTCTCTGTGCAGTCTTGGCTGTTCTGGACTTGCTTTGTAAACCACGCTGGCCTCACAGATCCACCTGCCTCTGCCTTCCTGAGTGCTAGGATTGCAGGCACATGCCTGTGGCAAGCATTACTAAATCCAGGCACAGAGCACATCACTACTCCCTATCTTTCTCAGCTCTAACTCAAGGCTCTGGAGGATAGAGGACCTAAGTTTCCCACTTTCGCTCAGTTCCCCAACACCATTGCTGAAAACCCTTTAAAAAGAGAGCTTCAGACTTACATTTCTGGTAAAGACGTTGCAAAATATTAACAATTACATACAGAATTTGGAGGCACTAAGACGGGGCAATTTCCCTGAGTGTAACAACACAGGGCTAGACTTCTTAAGGAAAAGAGGGTTCTTTACAGCCAACCTGGTAACAGGACCAAATCGCTGCACCTGCACTCAAGGGAAACATTTGATGCACAGATCCATTAGCAAGAGAAGATTTGGAAATGCTTCATTCAATGAAATCAAGATGTTATATATTTTGTTTTTTAATTATTTTAAAGGTGTTTTCATGATTTTCTTGACTGTCCTTAAGCTTAGGAAAAAAAAAAACATATTTTCTTTAAAAACTATAATTTAAGACAAGCAATGTGACAAGCTCTTCAAAGAAATGCTCATTCACCAAAAACATATCTTGAAACAAACAGGTATTTTAAAATATGAAATTGACCAAAACTGAAGAACTATACAAAACTGATAAAGAGAAGTATTTGGATTCACACAAATAAAGAGAAAACAAAAACAAGTACTCTATATTGTTCTGTGCTACTGAAATGGCTACACTATTCCTCCCTTCCATTCCTCCCCACAAAGAAGAGGCCTTAAAATACAATTAATGCCAGTCTAATCCTAGAGCAGTAAGGCAATTTAGATAAGGATCACCTTCCTTAATATGAGAATGAATCAGAATTTATCACACATTTAAAGAAACACAGGACTTGAAATCCCAGTTACTGAAGTTGTCTGAAAATCTGTCTTAGAAATTGCATTATGGGGTCTTCAAAACAAAATGAATCTCAAAAATCTACCAAGTGGAAAGAACTTATTTTCCCAAACTACAGAAAGTATGTGCATATTTTATAAAAAAAATCTTAAAATATTTAAAAATGGCTAAATTTACAGTAAAAAAGTACAAATATCTGAACATAAGTACAAATAAAACATAAGTATGTCTACAAATAAAAATAATAACTTTAAATACTGAGTGAAAACTAGTTTAAGAATGGCCAAAAATGTATTTTCCACATGAAATATTCTTACCTGAATCATCTTGCTCTTACAAAACTCAAGATACTGCTTTCACTTCTCATCCGGTCCTGTCAATAATGCTACGATAGGACCCATGGGTTGCAGCAGCAGATCAATGATGAAACACATACAGTTTATGTGCATGGTCAAGATCTGTCATAGAATGATGTCCATGATCATGGTTTAAAATTACCAAGTACTGAAATTATTTAAAATGTTATCAGAAAAAAAGATAGTATTCTTTTTTTGCTTTGCAGTCTTAAGATGTTTACTTTTTCTCTGTGTTCATCAAATCTTTTAAAATCATAGTAAAGTATGTATGTGAAATAGTCACGTGTCACTTTCATATCATCAAAATATTAGTATTAAAATTGCAAAAATATCTTCCTGGAAAAAAATGAATAATATATATGATCACTGTAAATTCAAAGCCTATCATGCCTGAGTATCAACATGTTACAGTCAGTGTATCCCCAGAAAAACAAATTAGCAAATCCTGCAGAAAGTTTGGGGAGCAAGTGTTCCCCTCACTCATAAAGATTTTTTTTTCTGTGTTTGTATTTCTACTGCTTTTAAATGTAGTAACACCTTCCTCGATTTTGTGTGAATGGTAGGAACTGTTTCCATTCAAGGGCCTATTAATGCACAGGACTGCAATTAGATACATTTACTGATATGTGTGAAAGCCCACAAGAAATATCTATAGATACTACCTAGCATATATAAGTCAATACCCCAGACAGATTAAGAAATTTTTTAAAAAGCAGTATATGGCAGACAATTTCCTTCAAATTTTAGTTGTGTGGATTTTAATTTTCTTATAATACAAAGTGGTACAACACTCTAACATATATTTAAAAAATATATATCTGTCTTGTTTGTTGGAACACTTCAAAATACTTTGTAAGGTAGCTTTCTAAACACCCTCAAATTCTTAAAAGTTATTTCTGAAATCTACATGTGTTACTGTTCTTATAAAACAAATACACAAATGCTAACATAATAATTAATAATAACCATAAGATAATATTTTCTTAAGTACAAGATATTTCTGCTAACTCATGTTTTAAAATGCATTTGTAGAATTTAGGCATTTTGAAAGTTAAATGTCTCTTATTTTTGTCCCAACACCTAAAGCTTGGATCCTTTTCTTACTTGAATTCCATTAGGTCATTGAAAAAAAAATCATTTTACCCACAATTATTTTCATATTAAAGGTGTGAGAATGTTGTATCTCGAAAGATGAAGAAAATAGCATCTCCAACAACCTAATTATAAAAACATATATTGAGAATAATGTTTCATTTGTTGAAAGTTGCAATATCTACCATGACACTTGAGTCTGTGGGGGTCAGGTTCACTAAGCTGCACAGCAGCTGCAATGCAATGCAAGGCATGCAGTGCTGCAGTTTCCACCAGTCCATCCAATTGCCTGTAGTATTCCAGCTCCGGGCAAGTGACAACCAACCACTTCTCTAGTCACTTGCTCCCGCTGGTCTACGATAAATGTTAGAATGAACCGACCTCTTTTTGGAAAGAACTGCAAAGCTGAATGCACCTGCTGCACGCTGCAGTGATGAGTCCCAGAGAGATGTTTGTCAGTCAGATCTCTGCAGATGTTGTTTAACTTTACGCTAGAGCTGGATCCAAAGATGGAAATGAGACAGCAATCAAGCACAAATATCCCACTACCTTTTCACCAGCTTTAGACTGAACTTGCTCCAAAAGCAACTAGGAACAAACTCTATAATTTCATAAAAGATGCTTATTAAGTGTGGAAGTTTAGGTAACAGGTGGTATAATATGTGCAATAATAAGAACTTGCATAAACTAAATTAAAAATAATAATCTTAGGCTATAGCAAAATAAGTAACTATAATGAAATACGAATTATTGACTGTTGGTTGACTGTCAGGGGTTTCTAGCAATACGACAAATTACTTAGTATTTCTATGCCATGGATCATATCTTCTTCTTGATATATTAATATGAAGCATCCTCATATATATGAACACATTTATCCAACTATTTCACCAATTTTGTTCACTATTCCTGAAACCATGTGGCATAGTGTCTGCAAGGTTAGATTATGCCTTACAATGTCAGCATATTTCAAATGAGCTATTTTTCTAAACCACATAAGGCTTCAAAAAACACATTTCAAAGTGACATTGTACCATAAAACTCATGAAAACATCAATACTATAAGTTAATGATTTTCAACAATTTGTTAATGCAGTGGTAGAAGATCCAATGTCAAAATGAAATCAAAGCGAACAAATAAACACCTGGGGCATGTTAGGCTACTTTATCTCCCTAGAACCCCTTGCTATAAAGTATTTGCATTGATGAGATTCACATCAAAAGTATTTTTATATGTTTATAAATTTTGTGGCAATTCAATAACATTCTATCAAAAGAATTCCTATTGTTAAAATATGAAAATAAAGTATTAAAAATGAGAAAAAAGCAAATTTTCAAGCAATACTACTGTCTATATGAATAGTGTATTTTCTTTACCTAAGGATTTGGAAAAGTAAAATATAAAGTCATCCACAACAGTAGGTACTATATCAAACATAAACATCTCAGGTTTAAGATTATAGAGAAAAATGCTTTATGTACAGCAGACTCCCTAGTACCACTGAAATCAGTGCTGCAGAGAATGGTAGCTATCACCTTACACCAACCAACAAGTCCTAACATCACAATACTTTATTTTCTCTATGTGTTACCATTCTATCAATGGATTCATCTTGACTTAAGTGTGTATCAATAGATTTCTAAGGTATTTTGCAACTGAGACCAAAGAAAAATGCATAGTTTGTAACTTTTAGAAGCTATGAGGAAAATGATATACATGCTATTTATTACCAATATCACCATAATACGTTTCTTCAACAGTATAAACAAAATGCCCAGTTTAAAGTTTATTTCCTCTGATTTTATCTATATATACATATATAAAGAGATATATTATGTAGATATATATTTTTTACACAATTTCAACCATAAAAGTTAGATAAACCGCTGATTTTTACCATGTCAAAACAAAAATGGTGCAATGCAGTTCCTTCACTGAAAGAATTTTAACTTAGTCTGTTTTTTTCAACTATTAAAAAATTAAATGTATAAAAGACTTCTAATTTGTTTTTAAAATCACCCAAATTGGACATCACCGAAATCAGTATTTGATAAATCTAGGAGCAACATTAAAATTTTAACTGAGGCAATGTAAAAAACATTTTATTATTAAAAACAATTCGGTTTTATAACCATACATAGTAAATCAATACAAAATACACAGAAATAGATTCCAACATTATAGTAAAAGAGCCCTGTCTGATTGGCACAAGGGGTGTCTCAAGTGTCAAAGAACAGAAACAGATCAAGTATGAGGTGTTCTGATATTCAAGGCACACATGAAAATATCTATATATTTGTTATTACTCTCAACCAATAATGAATGTATTCAATAAGTTTCTTTAATAACAAACTTGAACCAT